>NC_060003.1:621666-1243333 GCF_912999745.1 Papilio machaon
GTGCGTCCCCTTCTTCGTTGATTAAAGGTAGGCAACGCATCTGCATTTGCGGATGTCTATGGGTAACGGTCGCCTCGCTATTGCGGCGAATCCAGATAGGCGTTTTCTCGTTTGCCACCTTATGATATAAAAAAAATACATACGGAAAATTTTAAAAAATATTGTTTCCATATATTTCTGGTAAAGGTATTATAAAATCATGAAAAATATAATTTTAGAGATAAAAAACTCATTTAGAAAAAAAAAACAAATACAGATATTTTCAAAAAATAAAACAAAAGAAAGCGAAAGTTTGATATAAATCTGATTGTAAGATTGTTTTCTAATTTATTTTACTTTCTTAAGCTTTTTCAAATTAAGAACTGTTACATAGGCAATAGAATAAAATAAAGCTGGGATTCTACGACTACAATTCAGTTAAACGATCCAATTTCCAGTGGAAGTTGGTAGTTAAATAACTTACCATTACGGATATATCCATGACGATAACAAAGTTTCTTCAATCGAAGGTAACTATTATAGACTACTAGCTTCTGCCCGTGACTTTATCTGCACGGATTTAAAAAAGTTCTAGTTATAAAGCCTATGTTGCTAAGTGATAATGTAGCCTTCTAATAACATAAGAATTTTTGAAATCGGTGCAGTAGTATTTGAGTTTTTTCGTTACATACAAAACTACTCCTAACCTTGGGTAGTCTCAGAGCCCCTTACTGAGGAAGTATAGTACTACGATGATGATAGTACAAAACTACAAACATACAAATATTTCCAATAGATTTATATCAATTATTAAAAGCTTATTTTAAAGCATTTTTTTAATATATTCCCGGCATAATAAATACTTGAGTTTTTTAACGGTTCATTGAAAAAATATCACTGATTACCATGAAATTACATGTCTTTGTGTTTTTATACAAATGTTTAGACAATGGAAACCCAGTAACAGTAATGTTATCAATACTAAATCAATTTACAATGTTAGTTGATTTTATTTGTAGTAACAAATATATGTATGTGAAAGCCATGTTAAGTTCAGCTGAAAGTGGCGTTGGGTAGTGGATCGATATTCTATTTCTGTGCCTGGCAGTGTGCTAGGTCGTCTAGACTATTATTTAAGGCCTTCCGTGAGCTTGTATTTAAATATTTAACCACACAGCTTGATAGTAAGTTGAACCAAACATTTCACACTAACTACACGTAGAGTGGTAAATTTACGAAGGAAATAATAAAGTTGATTTCCACGCATTAAAAAAAACTTGTGAGCCGTCATGAGACGCCTGGCAGATGTGAAACATCGTGTGTGTACAAGAAATATGCATAAAATATTAAATATTATATTTAAATAAATAATAATAATAATGATAATAATGATAATGATAATAATGATAATAATGATAATGATAATGATAATAATAATAATGTATACCTCAGTATAGCGTGGCGACCCGTCGCCACACCGTACACTCTACTACACATAAAATATATATATGTATACCTTAGTATAGAGTGGCGACCCGTCGCCACGGCAAGCGTCGCCACGCCAACAATTCGGTTTACAAGTGATCCTATAGATGTTCCACATCAAAAACTTCCCTTTCGAAAATAAGTGACATTATAAAAGATGTATGTTCAAAACATCTTTTCTATATAATCTGTTACCTATTGAGAATGTAATGGCCAAGTCTACGGCTTCATTTTCGTTTCAATGGACAGATCGGACCTCATCGATTACTTTCAGGTCGCTACCTGTGAAAACTTTATCAAGTAATTACACTGACATTCAGGTTGAAGACTATTTTTAAAAAAGTTTTAGATTACTGTATTTTTCAAAGAATTTTCAAACACTAAGTAAATACTGAGGAAGATAAATACATATATATTTTTTTATATCAAAAGGTGGCAAACGAGCAAACCGCCACCGGAATTCGCCGAAATAGCGAAGCGACCATTGCCCATAGACATCCGCAAATGTAGACGCGTTGCCTACCTTTAATCAGCGGAGAAGGGGACGCACAGAAAGAGAATATTTCCCCTTCCTTTGCTTCCCCTCTTCCGCCAAATCCACTTTCCCTTTCCATCCTTTTCCTATTAGGATGGGAAGGGAAAGAGGACTAAAATTAGATTTTTTTTTCTTATTTAGTACAAAAAATATGTTAAAATATTTTTTTTACCTTAGTTTTAGGGAATAAATATAAAAGTACATTTAAGGGTTATAAATGATAAGTTGACAGGTCTATTACGTTTTCATTTGTCTACACAAAGAGAAAAGAAAGAGGCTTATTTTCGTTTAAAGCTTATTTATCTTTTACAAAAAGAAATATGTAGTGGAAACAACATAATAAATATTTTCTGAATGTATCAGGTGTATGACAATCCTTACATATGAATATTTTATTTAAAGCCTTCTCTTCAAAAATAACATACAGCTGTCTAAAGCATGTAGGTTCTATATAAATCTATTTACGCGTTATATAATCATTTTTTTAAATTTAAATAGAGATTTGAAATTCTATTAATTTAGAAGTACAAAACGTTATTGATATGAGAAAGAAAGAAAGAAAATTTTATTATTCAAAATTCGCTTCCGATACCGCAACGCCGGTTTTCAATGAACCTTAAAATAGGAGAACAGTAAATAAAATAAAAGAAAAATTATAAAAAATACTTAAAATAAACCCTCAGTCATCCGTGAGACTTAAACTTAAGACAAAAAGTACAAAACTAAATAAAAAAATAGTAAAAAAAACGTACAGACCTAAAAAGAAAAGAACAAATCAACAATTATAATCGTTATAAAAAAGAAAATAACCAAAAATAATAAAAGAATATATTTGCCTATAATAAATAAATAATAATCTGAACATTATCTATGTATATACTATGTGAAGGTAAACTATTGAATTATCATTGAAAAAAAACTCTAAAAATGTTTCGGCAATGACAACTTAAGATAATTGAAATTAAATGTTACCAAAACAGTTTTCGAGTATCGATCTTTTTGTAAGGTTTGGAGCGACGATACCGTGATTGTCCTTGGCCCACTGACACGAGGCTGATGGAGTGTTTAATGTAAAAAAAAAAGTAAAACTGTATACATTTCTTCAAATATATTTAACATGTTTTTAATATTGATTAAAAAACATACGGTACTTTAATAATTATGGTAAGAAAACAACAATTTAACACATCTGTAACTTAGAAGGGTAGGCAGAGTACATATTTATGGTTAAACATATAACCACGTTTACACCAATAATATCTGTGGTGGTCAAAGGATTTAAACACGTGTTTAACTAAACAGTATTTTTGTAGTAATAGAGTTTATCTTAATTTCGTTTAAGAAGCAAGAGACGGTGACCGTTCCTTTTTGTACCTACAGATATGTTTGACAGTCCATGATTTCTATATATGTATGGTATTTTATAGGTATTCAAATTAAACATGTAATGTATAATAATAATAATTTTGTTGAAAACTTAAAAACAAATTAATATTTATTAATTGAAAAATGTAATTACAAAAACAATTTTAATTATATTAAACTAGCTGTCGCCCGCGACTCTGTCCGCGCGCCAGAAAAAAAACTTAATAGCGGTATGAATTTTTTCTCGCCTTTTAAACCTTCCCTAGACCTCCACGAACATTTCAAGACTAAGATAAGATAAATCCGTTCAGCCATTCTCGAGTTTTAGTGAGACTAACGAACAGTAATTCATTTTTATATATATACTAGCTTTTACCCGCGACTCCGTCCGCGCGTAATAAAAAATAGAAAACGGGGTAAAAATTATCCTATGTCCGTTTCCTGGTTCTAAGCTACCTGCCCAACAATTTTCAGTTAAATCGATTCAGCCGTTCTTGAGTTATAAATGGTGTAACTAACACGACTTTCTTTTATATATATAGATTATTAAATTAAATTATATTAAATTAATAAATAATAACAACTCAGACATCAATTGTCTCCGTTTATTGTGTTAATGAACGAATATCTGTAGATGTTAAAAGTTATGCAAATCTTGATCGTTGCTGTAAATTAATCAACTGCGAGGATCAAAATGTACAAGGTTACAGACAATCAATATGCTGAGAGAAACGTTTCGAATACGAAATATCCTTTGAATATATGAATAAAGGTTGGATTTTAACACGATTGTTTTTTTTATAAAGCCTTTATCTCTAATTCTTTTTCTACTTCAGACAAAGGATCAGATATCAGATTAATAAAGTTAAAAAACTTTCTCAATTAGTATTAAAGATTGCATTTCGCTAACTTTTCCTGTTACCAAAGTTGAAATTTTATCTACGTAACAATGTTTTCTTAACGTTATTATTTAGATCTTTCAAAGTAGAAATCTTTTTTCTGTCAATTTTCTATATTAATGTCTCGTTTTACAATAACTGTGAATTTCCATTATCGTAACGATTATATTAAAACATAGCTATTAAATAGAATGCACGGAAGGACTATGCGTATCTGTAAAAGTATTTTGACGAAAGAAATCCTATTGTTAAGATAAGCTAAGTCAAATTTATGCCTTAACTAGCTGTCAACCGAACTCTGCGCGCGCTGAATTAAAAAACAAACTTAATTAGTAGCTTATGTGTTCTTCGCCTAAGTTCTACACTTATTCCAAATTTTAGCGAGATTTCTATAACCTTTCTGGAGATACCTTCTAACAAACATCCATCCATCCGTCCATTTAAACTTCGCATTTATTATATTAATAAGTTTTATTTTACCATTACTGAATCATTGACAATGATGTTAGACCTCTTTTCTTGTGAAAAAAAAAGTGTAATAATATCAAAACGTGCCAAAAAATGCCAATGTTAGCTACATCTATAAAATAAATGGTTATTTTTTTTGTAAACTTGATTTAAATCGAATTATAAAATGAATATTGAAATGATTTTAAATTCCGAATTGATTACACGTAATGTAAAATGGGTTATTTGTGTACTACTGAGTTACGAAGTATAGTTCACGGCGTAAAATATCGACCATTGTTAAATACAGCCTACGTATTTGCTTCACAAAGCACCCTCACAAAGGCCCATATATCCACATTTGCGTAGCCCGTAAAAGGGCTCGGTATATTAAATTACATTGAGTCCCGACATTTACGTACACAATCCTTTTTTTGTCGTATTGTTGTTAACATATGAAACTTATTTAATATCGTGTCATAAAAATCTTTTGAAGCAATAAACCTTCAGGAGTTTTCATAAAGCTTATCACAACTTATTTCAAATTTTAATAGAATTTTCTTTGTAAATATTTTAAGTTTGAATAAAAAAACATATTAGCAGTTGCTCGCGACTTCGTCCGTAATCGTATAAAAACTCTAGTAATAAATATAGTCTATGTGATCCGGAGATAGAAACTCCAGTTTCGCGTTTCAACAGTGAAAAAATTATTCAAATCGGTTCCGTTTTTTTCAGAGTCTTTTCAATGCTAACAAACAAACAATCAAATTATTCCTATTATAATATTAGTTTGGATTACCATTACCGAAGGGTTAAAAAGGACACGCTTTAACCTGTCAACAATTGATGTTAGCTGTACACGGACCGAAGTTACTCTCGACATCAAAATACTGGCAAATCGATCGCTTAAAGCTGTCCGTCTACGGCGACATAATCCTAATAATGACTGAAATAATGATGTACCACATCTTGGAAAATGGACGTCAAAAATAAAATCCACAATCTGTTTATGATTTTTATAAAGAAGTTTCTCTTGACATCTACTTTTTAAACAACTAAAAAAAATGAAAAGTTCATAAAATATTGTTGAATGGGGTGGTTTATACAGGGGGTAAGGCACTCAGCTTAATGAAAAATAAATACACGTCGAACGAAGTACGTCGTATTACTTTGAGTGCTACGTAATTGGGTTTATCCGTCTACCGTCCGCCCCCACGCTGTTTATTTGACAACTTTGTCATTGTAGGAAATTTTATACGTGCGTGTTATGAATACTGTTTCCTAGAAAAACATTCGAATAATGTCACGTAAATACAACGTTCTGTTTTATACTCTTGTACTTTTAAATATACTTCTACCTAAATACTTTTTCTATCGATTAGTAAGTCTTAACAGTAAATGATTGGAGAATTAGAAAATAAATTCACATTAAACGACTATTAACGTTTATAAATGAGCTTTCGTAGCAATGTTTTTCTCTTATTTTATATATAAAATACTTAATATGGAAGAGAAATAAATTATTTCAAAACATACAAAGCCCATATGGAAATTTATTTTTGATCGTTTTTTGTTAAAAAAACATTCACGAACATAGTATTTCATTTAAACTTGAATAAATTCAGTCCCCTGAGATGTTTCCATGCATGCCTTTTTCATTAATAATTTCCATACGTAGTTTTTGTGTGCATTCAGTTTAATTAAATTAAATACTTCGTGCTTTGTTATTGGTTTAGCGATGAGAATTGATAACATTTATTATTTATTTATTCAAAAATATTTTTTAATGTTAAATTGAAACATAAAGCATATAAAATTATTTAATGATGCGATTTTAATTTAAAAATGTATGTTATATAGGTCTGTAAAGTTTAAAAATAGAGACGAAAATCGTTTATTCTAAAATGGTGAAAAATATTGGTGAAGGACGTGTCTAACATCATCATCAGCTCACTATACGTCCCCACTGAGGGGCTCGGAGCCTATCCTAAGTTAGGAGCGACTAGGCCATAGTCAACCACGCTGGCTCAGTGCGGGTTGACTTCACACATATCCTTGAATTTCTTCTCAGATATGTTGCAGTTTGCATCACGATGTTTTCCTTCACCGTAAGAACGTCGCATAAATGTACTAACAGTAGACGGTTAAATAAAATTTATTTTAAAACATGATTCAAATTAAAAAAATAAGAGTAAATGAAACCAATATAAAATTATGTTTGATAACAAACTAGCTTTTACCCGCGACTCCGTCCGCGCGGAATAAAAAAAAAAAGAAGAAAACGGGGTAAAAATTATCCTATGTCCTATTCCTGGTTCTAAGCTACCTGCCCACCAATTTTCAATCAAATCGATTCAGCCGTTCTTGAGTTATAAATGGTGTAACTAACACAACTTTCTTTTATATATATATAGATATAGATTATATAAATATTTATGTAGAGTATTCAACCATGCGTTGATTTATTTAAACAAGTGTTATTTATTTACAATCATATCCAGTGATATATATGTACGTAAATTAATGAGATTAAATGTGGATGAGTACATAAGTAGAGAAATAACGAAGAAAGTATGAATGGATCGTATTCAAGTGTGGTGACTGATAGAGATGAAGTAGACTGATAATATAAATTCGGTGAAATAAATAAAAGTTATTTAAATGAATAAACAATAATAATGACGGTTATTCTCGTCACGTCAAGACACAAATCTCAAGCCACGTAATATAAAATTTGCTGAATAAACATCCATACCGCAATGAAACGAACACAATTCTATAGAACGAGTAGATTTCTTATTCAGCTCGCACGCCGCGCAAAGGGCGAGTTGTAACTAGTTTATGAAAAAACTTTCTTTATTTTAGATTTATTCCGAACATGTTTCATCGTGCCTCTTGTTCGTGTCGACCTACTGTTAGATTATTCTTATTATCTCATTATTAGATTTAATAATGACAAGCTGTCGATCGCGACTACGTCCGCGCATAATTAAAAAAAAACTTAATTAGTAGCTTATGTGTTCTTCCAGACTGTGTTCTACATCTATACCAAATTTCAACGAGATCCATGCAGCTGTTCTGAAGATACCTTATAACAAACATCCATCCATCTAAACATGGCAACTTTGTCAGTTATCTTGCGACAAGATTTATAGAATCTGGCAACTAATTGCCGAATAATGTCAATCGAAACCGAATCGGTAGCTAACTCTGTGTACCATTTTCATATTGGCATTGCGTAACGCTTCGCTACAGTTCATGTGTGCTACAAGTCTTAGATTGAGCAAACTTTACATGGAGTAATGTGGAATACCTTATTATAGATATATAAAATCACTAATCATTACATAGACATTAATATAATACTTTACGATAGTGCTTCAAAACCTTGCTACATTTGTCTACGGAAAGAAAATTGGATTCGCAACAGAGCTACCATACTAAAGAGGATTATTTAAATCTCAGGAAATAGAAGATTCTTTTAAGATAGAGTAACATAGCACTCAAGTAAAGTGCTTCAAAAGAAATGTACATTTGTGCTGAAATGTACATCTCTGTTTTTAAATAAATCGTGAATGCAGTGAATGTGGAATAAATAACACAAAATTGTATCTGTTAAAGTTTATAATACATATGGAAATAAGTCTAGGAAATGTATTATTCTGTTGTTAAAAAGTTTTGCATAGAAATTGCAATCATTCCCAAAGGTGGTTGCATTTCATCGGGCTTGTTTCAGTGATACATTTATAAAATACTTTTATGTAGTATACCACTTTTCTAGTAAAGAGGCGAGAGAATAAGTTTTGTGATTGTATTAAAAATGTGGTATTATTTTTTTTAAATAAACAATTTTTCTCACGCTTAAGAGGGCTGAGTATCACCCAGAGGGTAAGCAGAAATTAAAGACTTAGTAAATAATAATGTTGTTAAAAAATATTTAATATTTTGTTTTTAGAACATAAATATATAGCATAAATGTATATATGTATGTTCAAAGCAAAATTATAACACAACAAAGTATCCAGGAAGTTTAAAGTCGGCAACAGATTTCAGGGTAACAAAAATTAAGCTACGAACATGGTTTTAATAATTTACGTGACATTTATGCGAGGACAAAAGGTACAAAAGGGTAAAATGACGTAATACGTCTTTTACGTTTACGAGGAGGCTGTGAGTGCGTTTACATTTAACGTAAACAACACGAATGTATTATGCAATAGAATGACCTACCGGTTTAATGTTTGTAACATGTTTCCCTTTATTTCCATTGTCGAAAAACTCGTGTAAAAATATAATATCCTCTGAAAAACAGACTACAATAAGCTCTATATCAATGTCATTGGCAACGTATTTAAAAATTAACTTTAAATATATATTTTAATTAACATATTTATTCAAGATGTGACAATATTATCCTTTTTTAGCCGACTTCAAAAAGAAGGTGGTTATCAATTCGACTGATTTTTTTTTTATGTGTGTTACTGCGAATCTCCGCCCCTGGTGGTCCGATTTTGATAAAAATTATTTTAATCGAAAGAAAGTGCTTGCAGATGGGTCCCATTTTTTTTTTTTACATTACAAAGTGGTAAGTAACCAAGCGCCCACCAGCAGCGACCGCTGTCCATAGACATCCACATTTACAGATGGTATACCTACCTTTAATCCACGGATGAGGTGACGAATAGAAACAGAATATGCGACCCCTCGTCCATCAATCCCCATACCCTTCCCATCCTTTACTTATAAGCAAAGGTTGGGAAGTGAAAGAGGACTAAAGTTAGGCCTCCGGCACCACACTCATCAGACGATGGTTCCACTTCATGCCTGTCTTCTGCATGGTCGTGGTATTTCAACGGGATAGCCGACCAATACGTGCAACTTATGTTGTTATTGCTAGGAAATGTGGTCATATATATTTAAGCCTAAACATTTATGTTTTTGTTTTAATTATTTAAATAATAATAAATAACAATCTGTTACATCAGTTAGAAAGATGTTTGTTGAATATTTCACTTGTCTTTAATATAGAAAATTTATATGAACATGTGTTTTTGTCACACGTAACGAGATATATAAAGTCAGTCGAGTAGTAAATCTAGTTTGACGAGCAACATGAATAATGTAGCGGGAATTTAGTATTGGCATTCAGCAGACGACCTCAGACGAGCTTTAACAAGTTCCCTAGCGTTCATTTTATGCTGAACATGTTTGCATTCTCTTCTCTTTTATTTGGCAAAATGTGTCCTTGCTTGATTTATTAATTTTTATGCATTGACTTCATTTGAATTGTGACTAATTTTGGACGTAAGATAAAGAAATATTTATATCCTAAATACTACTTTTAAACAATCAATATCTATATTTTAGTATATTGAACCGATACATGATTAAGCACAAAGTAAACTAGTTAACCACACAACTTAATTAAGGTCAAAGTGAAACGTGTTTGGGAAACTCAAATTTATGTACTCAACTTGTCCTTTGTTAACGTAAGCTTCATTTTGTAAAGATATATTGTGACCGTTACCAATTTTACGACCTCGTCGTTCATGATAAAACTCATCAATATATAGTTTAGATACATCCGTGTAGAAAGTAGAAAACTACTTTAGTTTTTATTTAATCTTAGTAATATTATAAATGTGAATATTTAGATGGATCGATGGATTTATGGATGTTTGTTTGAAGTTATCTCCGGAACCGCTCAACGGATCTTGATGGAATTTGGCGCAGATATAGAACATAGTCTGGAAGAACACATAGGCTACTTATTACGTTTTTTAATTCCGCGCGGACGTAGTCGCGGGCGACAGCTAGTTCTAAATAATTTAAAAAATCTCCTGTCATATTAAGCGATTTTTTAAAATCATTTTGTAAGAATACGTGCTACATGTTGCTACATCGTAGACGTTCTACACTGCTACGAGGCTATGCACGAATAAAATGTCTCTTTATTGTCCTTCATTTGTTTTGTCATCAATCTTACTAATATTATAAATGCGAATGTTTAGATGGATGGATGGATGTTTGAAGGTATCTACAGAACGGCTCATCCGAACTCGCTAAATGATTTGGCATAGATGTAAATCATTGTCTGGAAGAACACTTTGGTTACTTTTTATGTTTTTTTAATACCGCGCGGACGGAGTCGCGGTCGACAACTCGTTCACTTATAATACAAAATCGGTACGTTAATTTCTACAAGTATTTTTAGTATATGAAATTAAACTTTGTACCTTTAGAATTTAATGTTTCGTACAAAGGAAACCGTAATAACGTATAACGTAAACGTAATAACTGTGACAAACGTAATAACGTTCGTTAGACAGCAAACGAACTGATTCTTTGTTAAGGTTAAAAGTGAATGTGGAGTGCAAAATAGGTGAGACTTTATAACGAAAGCCTTTTACTAGCAAATTGAACCTTTATAAAAGGTCTCTTGTGTCGTATTTTTATGTCATATAAAATTATAGATACGGATAGTTTGTCCAATAAACGACATACTTTTTAGAAAAACAAAAGAAGTATAGGTAAACAATTAATTGTCACGGACATAAAAAGGCTCTGTTTATTTTTACAATGCTTTGAATTAGGTTTTTACATAGCTGCCAATTTATATAAATAAAAAAAAGATTACACTATGTTCATGTAGGAAATAAAAATTATTTTACATACAATAAACAAAGATACAATTAATTGTAACAAAGTAAATAAATTAAATTCTTTAATTTAAAGCTTAAAATAAATAAATAAATCTTAAACCTCGAATAGAAATGTTCTAATTTATATAAATGAATAAATTAATCCGTCTAAAATTAATTATGAATAATTCTCATCGTCTTAACTTAGTGTTTAACAATTTAACGCTGTTAGGTTCCCAGAATTAAACAAATTGTTAAATGTTATTCCTAATTTGAGTTGTCTAAACAAGCCTCGGGGCGGTCGGCTCAGAATCTAAAATCGTCTGAGAATTAGCCATTTCCCAATAGCTATACGGACATAGCAAAATAAGACCTAAGTAGACGGATTACGTTCTTAAATCACTGAATTTTCTGAATCAATTGATCCTTTAATTAAATGCCAAGGCTGGTCTTAACTATTATCTCTCCGTTTCCATAAAAAAAACAGTCGAATTGATAACCTCCTTCTTTTTGAAGTCGGCAAAAAATAAAGAAAAATACAAGACAGGTATAGTACATCAAGAAAATTGTGACACTTCTTTGACATTGACTAGAGTGACGCTAGTGAGCTGTCAGTTTAGTTTGAGTCATGCCCACCGGGTCAGATAGTATTATGGATCTAAAATTGACTTGTACATGAAATTCTATATATATAGGTATATCCAACTTTCTGATGTGCCATTTCTAAAACATTCATTTTAAATAATGAACGTAACATCTTTTGTAGAATTCGTATTCAACGTTGTTAAAGTAATTCAAGCAGACTGTAAAACGGTTGTATTACAAAAGGTGTATTACTACGACCTTTGTTTGGCTGAACACAATAGCAAAGTGTTTCTTTGTAACTCGATCAAAGTAAAGCATAGTTCACATTGAAATTGAAAACTTTATTCAGCTTTATTTAATTTATAATCGTGTCAAAAAAGTATCTTTATTTTAAAAGATTAGGTACAAAATTAATTTGAATTTTAAATTGTAAAATTTTACATCTACCGCATACTAGCTAAGCCACCAAAGTCATAAATTGCAATTAGAGCGGACGCCAACATGGCTTACCATTACGCCCACATTTTGTACTTTAACAAACTTAATGTAATCAAAATTTTTATGCCTTTATATTATATAATAATAATGTTAGATATTTGATGCAAAAGTATTTTAAAAGAATTAAACTAACAGCGAAATAATGAATTTAACTCTACTTCATAATAATTCTCGCTGTAGTATAAACTCAAACCGAACGTAAATAAACAAAAATGTCAGACGTTCCGCAATGACCGATGGAAAGAGACTGCCTCAAGCAGCAGCGCACGCTTCCTTATAAAACCTTTTTTTTGTGTGGCTACCCTCAACAGTCCTAACACGGCCTCTCCTGACTGGAGGACGTCCTCGTCCTCCTGTACTTCTTTGCAACTTTGCGAACCATAGGCACGACGTTTGCATAGTTCGTTTACAACAACATAGTGAACCATAGGCACGACGTTTGCATAGTTCGTTTACAACAACATAGTGAACCATAGGCACGACGTTTGCATAGTTCGTTTACAACAACATAGTGAACCATAGGCACGACGTTTGCATAGTTCATCTACACAAATGACTTCAGCACATGACATAGGCACGACGTTCGCATATCATGTGTCATCTACATGTGCATAACATAGGCACGACGTTCGCTTATTACACACATGTCAGATACATAACTACTCGTATAACATAGGCACGACGTTCGCTTATTATACGCAAGTAGTATCACACAATCGTTCGTATAACATAGGCACGACGTTTGCGTGTCATACGAACATAAGATGTCTCACCGTTAAAAAACAAAGCAGAGCATGTCTCGGGAGTCCACTCCCCTCACCGTGGCACCATGTAGGGCAAGCGTCCCGCAGTCCGTCCTCTACATGATATTAATGGTAACCCGCAGTTTGTCAGTCCTGAAAATACCCTAGAAGCATCATCTCCTGATACAAAAACGTCTCACAGTTCGTTCACTATCTCACTTCTGCAGTTGGGTATCCCGCAGTCTACGCAACGCAGACCATCCCGACAATACATGGACAAAGCAAACTGAACTCATAAAGGGCATCAATGACTATTACGACATAATGACATCCATCTGACTCAGGCAAAGGCTTTTAATCTTATCACGACTCGGCCTTACCTGACCCTCACTAATGAACTGATCGAGGTATTCAATTTCAGTCTTAAGTAAAGAACACGTATTTAAATTAATTGAAAAGTCTGATGTTGACTTATTTGGCATCAAAACTTGAAATATAAAAATATTGGTTCGATCTTACCGCAGTACAAATTGAATAGATCGCGTCCACAATCCTGTCTGCTGTGAAATACACAGACAGCGCGTGAGCCTCACTACTCACTTATTCCCATGCAGAATACACGGCTTGGTCCACGCTACCCTTGTTTCGCAAACACTGGTACGACTTTGATATCGACTCAATTTGCTACGACTACAACAACTATCACGGTAACGATCTGACATTTTTCTCTTTGCATTTATTTTCACGAAAATGCAAACACAAACACAGAGTGAGCAAAGTGGATAGAATCACGCGGATCCTATCCCACTTCTGATGTTAGATATTTGATGCAAAAGTATTTTAAAAGAATTAAACTAACAGCGAAATAATGAATTTAACTCTACTTCATAATAATTCTCGCTGTAGTATAAACTCAAACCGAACGTAAATAAACAAAAATGTCAGACGTTCCGCAATGACCGATGGAAAGAGACTGCCTCAAGCAGCAGCGCACGCTTCCTTATAAAACCTTTTTTTTGTGTGGCTACCCTCAACAGTCCTAACAATAACAATAATAAAGGCCTTTATTCGCTGACCTTTTTAACTTACATACTATTCTTATAAAACAGTAGTATTCTTAAATCTAATTAACATAGCAACTAATACTAAATTTCTTGGCAACGGCTTTGGTCAGGTTGTCTGTCGACATAAGCCTCCCCCAATTGTTTCCACGTCTCTCTATCCTTGGCATACCGTCTCCATCCTTTTGGCAAGTCAGCAAGTATATTATATATTATAGTTTTAATATCTGTCTATCTTTCTAACATTATAATGCGTTGGATGTGTGGATGGATGTTTGATAGAGGTGTCTCCAGAACGGCTGAAATAATCTCTACGAAGTTTGTTATAGATTTAAAACATAGTCGAAATTCATTTTATTTTTATTTTCTACTATTTATGAAGTTTAAGTGATAAGGTGTTAAAAATAGGTAGTTCCAAACGCTTTATTGATCACACGCATTTGCCCGCGACTCCGTCCGCGCGAATTTAAAATGACTTAATTATAACCTATGTGTTTTTCCATAATATGTTTTACTTTATAAGTACGATTATTCATGTAGTAACACTCCTACTAGTTGAAATTTAACCTAAATATTTCATACAAACAATTTCATAAAATATAAAACATACTTAAAAAAACATATACCTAACATGTTTTAAAAAGCTAAAAGTCAAAATTAATTTTCTTAATTTGACCGTAGAATGATAAGATACGTCTGACATTTTACGCCAACGGATGTACATTTTAAAAAGATTAAATCTACATTTATACGAAATAGAATTAATAAACGAAACCCAAGTTCTTGGTACTTTGATAATTTAAATGATATTTATACATGTGACCTTTTAACTTTGCTTTCAAAGTAACGCCCTTTGCCCTTAACAGTTTAAATATGCGAAGAAGCTTTCACGTTTGCAAACTTATATTTCAAAGCTATGAATTTAAATTAGAAACATTAAATAGAAAAAAACTCTGAAAGCATATTTCATTAAACTTATTTCACTTAACTTTAACATGCACATAAAGTATAAATGCACAAAATACTAATAAATAAGTTGATGAAGTTAATTTTAAAATTAAATATAATATTTAATGCTCTTTATTTCTACTCTAATTTATTTTTTCACAATTAAAATCTGGCCACGAAGTATACCTATTTTTATATAGTTATTTTTAACAAAGGAAACTCACGCTTTAGTACATTTTTGTAACAAAACAAGGCAATAAAACAGCAAGAAAGAAATAATACGGTACGTTCTACTCACAGTTTTATTATCCACTCCTCACTCCGGTGCTTTCTAACGCGTAAAATTTTAACTGTGAATTTTCACATCTAAAACACCTGGCCATAAACATTTCTTATCAGAGTTTTTTCGAAAAAGATTTTTTTTAAAAGAAAGAAAAAATTTTTTTTAATGTTTCGACAATTGCAAACTGATGTGACATTGATCAAAATACTACAGATGGAATACCTACTTCCAGAAAATATGGCGAAATCTAAATTTGATTTATTTTATAATTAAAGGAAGTAAAAGTGGCTGTTCCTGTTGGAACTGTTCGTTCGAATCCATAGAATCAGTAATCAGAAACATCTGAAATAGTAAAACAAAATTAACCGTTGTAAAAATTTTAATTTTGCATAATAATGCGTTTACAATACAATTAACGATACGGAAGTTAACACTATACCATAGAGTTACCCTCAATTTATTACAAACTAGCTTTTACCCGCGACTCCGTCCGCGCGGAATAAAACTAATAAATAAAAATAGAAAACGGGGTAAAAATTATCTTATGTCCGTTTCCTGGTTCTAAGCTACCTGCCCACCACTTTTCAGTCAAATCGATTCAGCCGTTCTTGAGTTATAAATAGTGTAACTAACACAACTTTCTTTTATATATATATATATATATATATATATAGATAATCAGGATTTTCTGATATGAATCTAATAGACCGTAAAAATGTATGACGCGAGACGGAGCTATGACGTAACATATCTAATTATTTTATTTTGTTTTCATGCCACTTAACATATTAACAGTGTTTTTTTTTTATTATATGAAAATACGAGAGGCCAAAGCTCCACGGTAAGCTGATGCAGATATGAGGGTTGGTCTATTCCTTCCCCTCAATGTCGTCATGTAAAAGTCGTTAATCATTAATTGTAAAAATATTTAGTTCATTTCTTCTTTAAAAAAAAAACAAATAGAATTAAGTCACTGCATCGCACCTGTTGTGAAAATAATAATAAAATATTATTTTATTATTATTTTCACAACACACACATTTATCAATAAAATGTCACATAAAAGGTTAATTATTAACAGTAAACTAGTTATAATAATAATGTCTTCGAGCGACGGCGATCGTTAACATATTTCCAAAGCTTTTTAACAACTAAATAGTCTCATGTACCCACTAATTGGATATGTGTTAAATAGTTTACCAGCGCTGAATTATTTACTAAACATCATATAATTAAATACACTTGTTTTAATTTTAAATAATGCATAGACCTGAAAAGAAGCGCTATTTTAAAAAAAAGATATTGAAAATGTTATTTAGCGAATTGACTTTTTTAACCTACAATATGAAAAGTACATTTTAGTCTTTCTTTTTGGAATATAGTAAATATCTAAAGGAATTAACTGTATCACTCCAAAAAATACTGTTGAAAAATGTTTAGTTAAACACGTGTTTTAACCTTTTGACCGCTGCTGATTGATATTATTGACATCTTTTCATCATCACAATGCTTTTGGTATAACTTTCTTTCTTTAACAGTAGTAGATCCCGTAACAGCAATGTTAGATGCACGAATACCACGACCACACAGAAGATAGATGTGAAGTGAAATAAATTCCGTATATCATGTGATGAGTGTACGTGCCGGAAGCCTAATTTTAGGACACATTCCAAAGTGGTTTTGACGGAGGAGGGGACGCATAGAAGGGGAAATAACCTTTGACTGTGCATCCCATCCTTCGTTGATTAAAGGTTGACACCGTGTCAGAAATTTCACATGTCCGTAGGCAAAGGCGGAGTTGCGGACGAAATTGCAAGCGTGCCCGAGGCTTCGCCACCATGCGTAGGAGGAACAGAGGGGTTTAGTGGGAATGCTTAGTCTCTGACAGAGTATCCCACATCACTACCGCGTCACCCCCTGGGCATGGAGTATGTTTAAAACATTAACCTATGTAAAAAAAGATGTCCGTTGGCAGCGGTCGCCTCGCTATTTTTTTGTGGCCGACTTTAGGTAACCACTTGCTCGTTAGAAACCTTATAATGAAAAAAAAATATCATCAGACATTCCGTTAGAGTAAACTTAACAGTATTGAAAATGTATACGAATTTAACTTTTTTATATTTAAATATCAAATCAATTGTTAACTGATACAGATAATTGGGAAACCATTAAAATGAAATTATCTTTATGAGAGTAATAACTTAGTTTAATATAAAATCGATACTTCGATGTATGTTGATACATTCTTATCGGAACATTAATAGATAAGCCTACATTATTAGGTAATTACGAGTATGTTTCGACAATTTATTTCATTTCTTTTTATTTAACTTTTAATACTAACATGGTTTATATTAAACCAGTACAGTAGCGCCGGCTTGGCATGAAAGGTTTTAAATACGGAATATTAGATGGATGGTTTGATTTATATATGGATGATTTGTAGAAGGTATCTCCAAGACGGCTCAATGGATTTTGATGAAATTACGCACATATGTGGTACATAGTCTGGAAGAACACATGCTACTTGTTAAGTTTTTGTTTTTAATTCTGCGAAGAAGGCATCGCGTACAGCTAGCGAGTGATAAAATGTAGAAAAATAGGCATAATTGAGAATGGGATATTCGAATACCGACAAAAGAAAGCTTTTTATTTCACGAATATATACTCAAGTAAATAAAGATATAGAGGCAAAGAAATTCTTAATTTTGTAATTCATCCGGTTTCCCAAACTCTCCCTAAGGATTAGCGAACCTTTTTAAAATACCTTCTTAGGTAATAACCATCCAGTGCTTAGAAAAAAGAAAACAAAAAGCAAATAGAATAAGACAAAAAGTAAGGACTGTAGACATTTTATTTTAATATCAAGATATTTTACATAACAAAGGAAAATTTTATAATACTCTTAAAGGATATTTTGCTTACTCAATATACGTAGATTTTAAGAAAACAAAAGAGGTTATATTGTTCGAGTTTTACTAAATATCGTTATCTTTTTTTTTGTTATACGTATTTCAAATGAGTGTTTACAAATGTAGGTGTTATTTAATATTTCATCAATTTCTTAATTAATTTAATTTGTAAGAGTATATTGTAAAATAGACATATATAAAATAAATAAATTAAAAAATCTAGTAATAAATATAGAATATGTCACAAAATTCAAAATTCAATATTATCTATATATATAAAAGAAAGTCGTGTTAGTTACACTATTTATAACTTAAGATCGGTCGAACTGATTTAGCTGAAAATTGATGTGGAGGTAGCTTAGAAGTAGGAGACGGACATAGGAACTTTTTTATCTTGTGTGCATTTTTTTTATTGCGCGCGGACGAAGTTGCGGGTAAAAGCTAGTATTAGTATATTATTCATAATGTAATATTAGTTAGATAGTATTATTTCAAACTTACATATGCTAATTAATGTTTTATATATTATATAATTATATTTAAATATCGTTCAGATAAATTAAATTACAAATTTAATTGTGCTGAAAGAAAATAATATTATAATAATTAAATAATACAAGAAGCTACACAATTGAATCAACTTGTAATTTGATACAAGGTTTAAAAGAAATTTGTTAACGGTTGAAAAGGTTTGAGCATTTCTATGGCAGATCCTCTTTACATTAATCTCTGACCCTTTTGCGGACCTTTGGACACTTTGAAGACTAAATTCGGAAAGGAATAAGATAATATTTTCTTTACTTTCAAAGTGTCGACCCATTTTGTATTTTCTTAGGCCGTTTTGAAATTTTATACCTTTTAACGTGAACAAAAACTGTATTAAAACATGTTGCCATTTCACTCATTATCCTTGGAAATAATGCGCTATCAAATTGTACGTGTGTTTAAATGTTTTTTTTTAAATGACATCTATAGACTCTTAGTCCGTACTCTTTTTTATATGTATTCCTTATGCTAAATGACAATAGTGATTTTTACATATAATATTCCTTAAATCTGATTAATTTTTTTTTATCCTAATTTGTAACTTCTTTTTTTAATTACAAAAACCTGTAGTTATGGGGGTTACGGGATTTTATCGATCTCTAAGAGTCCCTCCACGATCACTGCGTCTCTATTCATCACTTTCTTGTGTTTTTAGATGATGGCAAAATAATACAATAACATAATTTTAATGTTCAAAAATGGTCCTTCGAGTCGGAATATTTTTAAACTCTCACTTACAACTAAAGTTATTTCCTTTCCAAGAAAGATAAACTTGTCACTTATTTATATAAAAAAGCAAATTAAAAACTAACATAATATTGTTTTACTAAAATTTTAAATGCGTGCAAACGTTACTTAAATAAAATTATACCGTATTCCTATGATAAGTTGTTACATAAAATCATTATGTCTTTAAACACGCAAATGCTTTAAATTTGTATTTCAAGACGTGAAAATATAACACCAGAATTAATTACGTTTCAAGTTTTACACTTAATTTATTGAAGTACTCTATTTGAATTATGTTAAAGGGAATTATTAACTAGACTAGGAATATATACTATACAATTTACTCAGATCTGTCTAACAGTTTGTAATAACATTTTTCCTGGTAATAAATAATATGAGGTTTGTAATTTTCATTTTCATAGTTACGTGATTTTTTTTACGAATGTCAATTAATTTTTTTTTACAAATACTAAGTTTACTAACTACATATTCATCATCATCAGCTCACTATACGTCCCCACTGAGGGGATCGGAGCTTACCCAAGTTACGGGTGACTAGGCCATAGTCAACCACGCTGGCCAAGTGCGGGTTGGTTGACTTCACACATATCATTGAATTTCTTCTGAGATATGTGCAGGTTGCATCACGATGTTTTCCTTCACCGTAAGAACGTCGGATAAATGTACATATAAAAAACACATTAATGCATGGTGGGATTTGAACCCAGGACCTGCAGATTGCAAGTCAAGTGCTTAACCCCTGAGCCACCGACGCTCTTTACATAACATACTACAACATATTAACATAAACCTATTATAACTATGTTGAATAAAATTATTTAAAAATAACAAGACGATTTTTGTTATAAAAGATTTAAGAAAATTTTCCTTCTTATGATCTGCCATTTTGTTGTGAAATCTATAAAATAGATACAGCCTTCAGGTAGGCTTTCGATTAACTTAACGTAGTTCAGTAATGCGCTAGTATATTCACGGCTGTAAAAGCTTAGTGTAGGTTGCAGAGTTAAGCTTGTGATCGTAAAATTACACTTGTAGCATTTTTGCATGGCACCTTTCTCTACTTATATCGATATAAAAATAAGTAAAACTAATGAAAATCTAAACAAATCTTGTCTTTGTTTTGTGTCATTATTTCAAAAATACAGTTAGACATTTGTTTTTTTTAACCAAGTCAAGTGCTTTAACTCCTGAGCCACTAAAGATCAACTTTAATACTGTCTAATATAACTGAATTAAATTTACTCTAAATAAACCAAGGGTTTATTCATCTTTGAATTTCAATCAACTCTGTAGTTTATGTCTCACTTAGTAATTAGTTTTGAGCAAGTTGGGATCTTAAGTGAATTAGTTGCGAGCGTAATTCCTTTGTGATAGAACCTCTTTGTACAATGTATAAATTAAATAATTAAACATAAATGTTGGTTATACCAAATAATGTTTACATTAAATTCTTAAGTCTTTCGTTAAATCTGAAAATTATAATCTTGTTTACTAATTTTTCAAATTTTTTAAGCTTTCACTAAATTAGTAAACTAACTTAAATTAAATAAAATCAGTCTAGACTTCTTCATAAACTAAACCTTCGTCTACTAAAACATTTAACATATAAAAATCTGTATTAGCACAAAATTATTTTACATTTTAAAAATATCTCGCTAAAATTTTCTTCTTAAACAACTAATTAAAGTTTACATTTTTAAGTGGATATTAAAAATTAAGTTCTCAGAAGTTTTATCTTACCTGATATTAACATGATTTCTTAATTAACTTTGTTTCGGTTCTTTTTAAGTAAAATGGTATTAATTCTTCTGGGAAATTATCTTCGGAGTTATAAATGCAAGTAACATCGCATTTTTTATTAATTGTTTAATTTATTTTTAACTAACTGTCACCCGCGACTCTGTCCGCGCGGAATTAAAAACTACTTTTAAATAGATTTTTGTTCTCTTTCAATGACATATCAAAATGATTTCAATTTCCATATTTTTATTCGTACTTTTTATGTCAGAGAATTTCCCAAGTGGTCGGTAAACTCGTCGAATTGGCTAAAATATTATTTTGATACAGTACTTTTGATATTATACGAATATTTTTTCTGAATATAATATTTTCTTTACTGTAACGTTTGCCTATCGACATACGGTACGTTCCAAATTTAATTTCGTGACATGAATTTTAGTTGTAAAAATAGAGTTAGCATTTTAGTTTGATGTTTTTGTAAATAATACAAAGTTCAACAACCACTACATTCGCAAAAGGTTCGAAACATAATACATTTGAAATACACTTGTATTTTTCCTTATATTTTGCGAATATCTTAATTATTTACTATCAATATATGTACATTGCTTCTATTATATCATCATCAGCTCACTATACGTCCCCACTGAGGGGCTTGGAGCCTACCCCAAGTTAGGGGTGACTAGGTCATAGTCAACCACGCTGGCCAAGTGCGGGTTGACTTCACACATATCATTGAATTTCTTCTCAGATATATGCAGGTTGTACTATACATTGTAAATGTACATATGTAAATGGAAAAACACATTGGTACATGGCGGGATTCGAATCCAGGACCTGCAGATTGCAAGTCAAGTGCTTAACCCCTGAGCCACCGACAATCTACTACTATTCTATTATATACGTATATTATATTATATTTTCATACTCAACGGCGAAGTTCATACACTTTTAAAATTTCAATAACTACTCAAATATTAAAGCTAGTTACGAAAATAAAATCTAAAATGACTACGTTAAAGTTTTATCTTTTTTGTAACTGAACACGTTAATACACAAAGCTTGTGAGAATTTGCTTTAAGACGTTTTTTTATTTTATTTCGTAAAGCTTTAATAGATGAGAGAAATAGGAATTTTAAATCAAGTACTATATACTTTTGACGTCGATTATAGTCTGTTTTATTATTCCTAAGTAGCTGTCGCCCACGACTTCGTCTGCGCGGAATTAAAAAAAAAAAACTTAATATGTAACCTTTATGTTCTTCCAGACTATGTTTTATATATATACCAAATTTCATTAAGATCCATTTAGCCTTTCTGGAGATACCTTCAAAAATCATTATTCATCCATTTATTCATTAATCCATCTACATTTTTTAATTTTTTTCTGTCATAAGAACCTTCTCCTGACAATAACAAACACAACAAAAAAAAAGTGAAATCGGTCCAGTCGTTCAAGCGTGATGGCGTGACCAAGGGATATAGGGATTCATTTTTATATATATAGATATTAAATTTAATACAAAAAGGTGGACATATTACCTAAATTATAATACATTATCATCAAATATCAGCACAAGAAAACAACCAAGTATCACGAATCTATTACACAAGTGTCCCCCAGAGGACAACACTGGGTCACACTTTGTTTACATTATACACACATGGCCACACAGGACATATATTGATTACACTTTACATTTAAGTGTAACCTTTACACTATTACATATTACACACTTAACACTAGGAGTAATGTTTCTTTGTTAATTCATCTATCATTACTTACGTACATTTTTCAAACACTGTGTTGTCATTACTATCAAAACTAATTACTTTTTAAATAGTTTCCGAGTTGTCTACGAATTGTAACATCACATATAGTTTATACATTTATGTTAAATAATTCTATCCTTTATCTCTCATCGGGACATGACGAGGGTGTGGGTTGACAGAAGGACAACACAATGAAATTAAAAAGAAAGCAGCACAATGTAAAGTTCTAGTAGATTTTCACATATTTCGATACCTTTACCTTATTTCCTTACCTTTTTATCTTTGACAGAGAAACTTTACAAGTAAACCCCTTCGTATATATGGCAACGTAAATCTCCGAAGACCAGCTTTGACTTAACTGACGCAATACAATACCATAGGGCTTCGTACATAGGTACGCGTCGCCGAGATTTGTGTTCATTAATCGCAAACTCGCTCGCAACGCTCGCAGACTGTTTGTCAAGTTCTTTAGAAAACGAGGTAAAAATTATCCTATGTCCGTTTCCTGGTTCTAAGCTACATGCCCACCAATTTTCAGTCAAATCGATTCAGCCGTTCTTGAGTTATAAATAGTGTAACTAACACGACTTTCTTTTATATATATAGAAGATTATAAATGCGAATATTTAGATGGATGGATGTTTGTTTGAATGTATCTCCGGAACGGCTCAATGGATCTTGATGAAATTTGTCACAGATGTATAACATAGTCTGCAAAAACACATAGGCTACTTATTACGTTTTATTTAATTCCGTGCGAACAGATTCGCGGGCTATAGCTAGTAATATGTTATACATGATTGTTGTAAAAATGTAAAAACAATGCTCTAATTGTGTGATTGAATAACTATTGTGACAAGATTGTTCCAACAAAATTGGGACAAAAACTCGATCAATATTCAGAGGCTTTTTAGAATTACAACATAAAATATTAACTGGGCAATACTTTTATTACACTAAAGCCTTAATTAAATTAATATAGGACGTGACTATGTTTACGTAACTTTGATATATGAAATGAACTTTCCTGGGTAAATCCTTTGAATTAGTTATTCGATTCACGATCATTGCGGTGAGCACGACTACTAATGTCACTAAATATTTTCACGTGCAAGTATTTGATACAATTTACCCATATCAACGGATAGTGGCCATTTTCCGTCAATTGTCACTTCAAATGTTCTTTTTGTTCGTTATGTACCATGCTCATTACTTCTTGATACTTTTTCAGTGACTTGTGAAATTGCATGAATTGCAATTTTTCTATGAATTTTTTCATCTTTACGAATGGATCAAAATTATGCTTGTCTCATCTCTTAAAATGTAATTATAAAATGCTATTTTTTAAACATGAGCTGTCGCTTGCAATACCATATGCACAGAATAACAAATAAACTTAACCTAAAAGTGCTACTTTAGGCTGTCTGTTTCAAATTTAATACAAACCAGCCATTTTGGAGTTACATCAAACATCCATACATCCATCCAAATATTCGCATTTTTATTATTAGTTAGATTACAACCATGTTTTATTACATTTGCGAAATAAATACGTGGAAAGGAAACATCTTTTAATTACAGAGTACATTGAACTTTTCCCTCATCTTTTAATGCGACAAGGTTGCTCCTGTCCCCGTGGGGCAGGGCTGATAGCACTTTGTATTTATTAACCTTGTTACATTTTATTAAACGTAATACGCTGTTACGTTCTGTCTGTACTTGAGTGTCGCTAACTTATTACAATACCTAACTTAATCAGCTTAACACTTAAGTACATTACATTAAGTAAGACTTGACCAGTATATAGTTATTAATCTTACTAATATTAGAAATCTGAATGTTTGGATGGATGGATGGGTGTTAGTGTGAAGGTATCTCCGGAACAGCTCAACGGATCTTGATGCTCAGCTAGTATGTATATGTTTCTCTTTGTCTCTCACTGTATTATATATAAAAGCTAGTATATATACTAGCTTTTACCCGCGACTCCGTCCTCGCGAAATAAAAAATAGAAAACGGGGTAAAAATTATCCTATGTTCGTTTCCTGGTTCTAAGCTACCTGCCCACCAATTTTCAGTCAAATCGATTCAGCCGTTCTTGAGTTATAAATAGTGTAACTAACACAACTTTCTTTTATATATATAGATAACACATAAAATAAAAATAAAATTTACCTTTTCCACCTTTCCGTTTTGCGTTTGAATTTCTATTCAATGTATTCAATTATAATAGGTAACCCAAGAGAAACAATCAAGAAAACTAATCTCAAGGGAAATTTCAATAGCACTTCTTACAAAATGGAATCATCAATAAACTATATATTCAGACGATTCTTACGTAAATCACATTTCATGGCCCCTTTTATGAATAACAAATTCATATAACTAACATTCCCTTTGACCTTTATTGAAAATATTTTATTTGAACGATGTGTTATTACTATTTTATTTCAGAAAAGGTTTCTTGTGAAATATATTCGTAGAAAACGTTGTAAGCTTTATTTTACCTTTCATTGGAATTTGGTTTATGATATTTAAAAAATGTGATAGTTTTTTTTTTGCAGATAGTAATCAAAGAACAAAAGAAACGTTTATTGACGGTGAGTTATTTAATCTGTCTATATATATAAAAGAAAGTTGTGTTAGTTACACCATTTATAACTCAAGAACGGCTGAATCAATTTGACTGAAAATTGGTGGGCATGTAGCTTAGAACCAGCAATAGGACATAGGATAATTTTTACCCCGTTTTCTTTTTTTTTTTTATTCCGCGCGGACGGAGTCGCGGGAAAAAGCTAGTTTAACTTAAAACAATATATGTTGATATTGGTCAAGCACATTCTTCGAGATATTCAAAATAAGAATACTTTTGTGCTTATTTGAGAAGTAATTTCTTCACAAAACTTCAAATATACTCTAAGTATGGGAGTCGGGTTGTAAAGTTTGTGCGGTATCGTAAAGTTTTACTGCCAAATGGGATTATATAGTAGAAAGTTATGCTTTCCATAGCCTCTTTATTTTGATTTGAAAAAACAAAAGGTAAAGTCGTAATCGAAATTAAGTTCATACTCTGTGCGATTTCACTCTTTATTCTCGAAAGACGTGTATTACAACATTGTTTTTTCTCTTTTTTTCAAAAATGAAAGAGATGGCAACGCGTTTTATACAAATGTTTTATATAATGGACCCACTGTTTGTTTGCATAATAAATTATTTTCGGATTTATAAACAACTAGCTGTCGCCCGCGACTAGCGTCGTCGCGAATGTATAGATGAATTGATGGATGTTTGTTAAAAGCTACCTACAGAACAACTGCGTGGATCTCGATTAAATTCGGTATAGATGTAGATCACAGACTGGTAGAACATATAGGCTATTAAGTTTTTTTTTAAATCCACGCTGACGGCAACAGCTAGTATTTCAATAAACATGATTTTTAGTAATGTCTAATAACAGCGTTCGAAAAAAGAGTTTATATAACACTAGCTGTCGCATGCGACTCCGTCCGCGCGCAGTTAAAAAAAAATGAAAAATAGATGTTGGCCGATTCTCAGACCTACTGAATATGCTCACAAAATTTCATGAGAATCGGTCAAGCCGTTTCGGAGGAGTATAAAATATAATTGAAACACTATCCAACTGTTTTATTGTTAGGTTCAAAATGATCTGTATAGATAACAAAAGTTTCAGCAAAGCTATATACCGTTCTTAAAACCGGAAGATACGATAATATCTGTAATTTCATTGTTGATACGAGTCACGTAACGTTTTTACGGTGAGGCGAAAAATATTTTCACGGAAGCCACGGTCCACTCGCTGTCGTACAATTTGCATTTTCAATATAACTTTTAAAATTGCACGTTCTGGATAAAGGAAAGATTTGCCACTTCCTCAATAAAAGAAGTAGTAAAAAAGTTGGGATAAAAAAGTGTTATTAAAATAAAATGCATTTTTTTTCAAATTTTTGGACATATAACAAAATGCAAAATTAACCTTTACATATACAACATAATTTTACTTCTTGCTAATATTACAAATGTGAATGTTTAGATGGATGGATGGATGTTTGTTTGAAGGTATCTCCGAAACGGCTCAACGGAACTTGATGAAATTTGGCGCAGATGTAGAACATAGTCTGGAAAAACACATATGTCACTAATTAAGTTTGTTTTTAATTTCGCGCAGACGGAGTCGCGGGCGACAGCTAGTGTATATATAAAGACTTGACTAATTAATGAAAATTTAAAATTGTATTTCAAGAAAAAAGAAAGATTTTTTAAGTACGAAACTACGCATAAGGTAAAAATAAGCAAACTTAAAAATCATTTTCGCTGCTCAGAATTAAAAAATTAGTAAGTACAACTTTATGTAAAATACACACACTTAATAGCCAATATAGAATACATATAACTTAGAACTATCTTATTAATGCAGTTGAGTTTCTTGTAAATGAACTCTGGTTGTTAACTAAGCTTAGTTAAGTCTTAAAGATGCTCAGTTAGCTGATATTACTGGTAGTTAAAGTTAACTACGGTGTTAATGCTACCATTGTTTCTTTGTGTTATGTCACAGTTACCAAGAAAATACAAGTCACCGTAAATACAAACAGTACGTACTGTATATTTCTTTGTATATATATGTTCCATTTCTCCACTTGTGTAGAAACATGGAGAAGGCCTATACCCAGCAGGGGGCATGACAACCTCTTATTCATACAAAAAAAAAATTGTAACAATCACTGTAGTATGGCATGTTAAATAAAGACTTATTATTATTATTATATGTGCCATTTTGACTTGTAATTTCAAAGACTTGACTGAATTTGAAGTTTGATGTCAATATATATATACTCTTAGTTATTCTTTTGAGGGTACAGTCAGGCTTTTTTTCTATAATATTAATTAATTATTTTACAGCCTAATTTTTAAAAATTTTTCTTCTCTTCTTTCTTCTGTGTTTCTAATTTCTTCAAGGTTCAGCTGATAACAAACATGTTTTCATTCATTTTTAAAGTCAAGTTAAAATCGTCATTTTTTATATTATAAAATGACAAATGAGCAAACGGCAACTTGAATTCACTGAAATGGCGAAGCTATCGGTGCCAATAGACATTCGCAATTGCAGATGCATTGCATACTTTTAATCGGCAAAGTAGGGGACGCAGAGAATATTTCACCTTCGCATGAGCCCCGTCCTTCGTCAAATCCACTGTCCCTTCCCATCCTTTCCTTATAAGAAAAAGATGGACAGGTAAAGAGGACTACAAATAGTCCTCCGGCACGCACATACATTAGCCCACGCGGAATTACTTCCACTTCACGAATGTCTTCTGTGTGGTCGTGGTATTACACCATATGATCCGGCCCATTCGTGCAACAGATTGTTACTGGCTTCTACCACTGTTAAAATTACAATGAGCACTTTAGATATTATAAATAATGCATTTAATATTTTAACAATGTGAAAGAGGCACTGCTTGCTCTGTAGAGATTTAACAATTTCCAATTAGTGAGATTGTTAGCTTAAATTTTAATTTAACAAAAAACATTGCATGGATTTTATTCGGAAATCTTTATTCCATTTCGAATGGAATGTTTTGTTCGTTTTTAATTAACAATAAATATATTCCATTTATTCGGTCGAATTGAGGTTAATAATAATTTTAATTAAATATATTTTCCTTTAAATTGGAAACGCGTTTCACTTAAAATTAAAATAAAAACATTATCAATTGATTGAATCTTTAGAAATACAAAATTTATTCATCTTTTAAAAACATTTATTACTTGTTTAGCTAAATAATCTACCAAAGTTACTTACAACTTTAACAGGAATTTCTAGCTAGACGGTCAAAATTCTTGCTATAGTAAACTTGTTTTTCAAAATTCAAAGTGCAAGTGGTAAAATATATTCCGAACGCACTAACTCAAAGATCGATCTTGGGGAGATACCCCTACCTTTTATTAAACTAAAACGAGCTAACGGATAGTGTAAAGAAGATTTGTTTGTTAACACATCTCATATTATATTTGTAATGAGATTGAATATGAATGGCTATAAAGGTAGAGGAAGACCAAAAAAAGTATGTATGGATTGTGTGAAAGAGGATATGCGTAAGAAGGGGGTAAATTCTGATATGATATCTGATAGAGATGTATGGAGCAGTTGTACATACTGTGCCGACTCTCCATAGGGATAATAAGGGTAGGTTGATGATGATGATGATGATCTCATATTATATTTGTATTCATAGATTAAAAATAGTTTTATTGCATAATAGAAAACTTAACAAAGCATTTTAGAAAAAAATATGGAAACGCACAGTAACAAATGCTTGACACAAACAAAGTAAAAGCTAAGAGTATCTGAAGTATATTTCAACAAGTTGCATTGTGCCCGGGAAAGGGAAAATAGAGGCTTTACCTATGTATATACTCTTGTAAACTGAACACACTGCAAATTAACATGTCTCTTTTCAAGTTAACTTTCAATTGTAAAATGGAATAAAAGAACTAACTAACTAACTAGGGTGACGCAGTGACCCAAAGTGGGCCTTGGCCTCCGACAACAAAAGTCTCCACTTTTTCCGATCCCGCGCCGTCCCGACCCAATCTCGAACCTGTAGGAATAAAAGACAGAAATATATTTAGAAGAGGTATTAAAATACAGTATTTTCTTATTTTAAAATTCATATTGTTTTCAGTATATTTAATAACGCGTGTCGTCAAATTTTGTACTATATTTGAATTAGTCTAGCCATCCAAAGAGGGAACGCTGCCAGTATCTTCGGAACCTTGCCTATAGGGACACTTTTTAATGACATATTTTAGTTTTTATATATTATATTTTTCTATATTAGTTCATATAATAAAGTCTATATCTTACTTATATTTTAAATGCGAATATCTCCGGAACAGCTCAACAGATCTTGATGAAATTTGGCACATATGTAGAATGTAGTCTGGAAGAACATCTCTGCTACTAAGTAAGTTTTTTTTAATTAACTCCGCGCGGACGTAGTCTTGGGTTACAACTTGTACATACAAAATGCAAAACTGGGTTTTCAAACAACTCTTTTTAATTAACTAACCATTTATAAATTATATAATATTAAAGGTTATCTAAAAAAAAAAATCTATCAAAGTATTCCAAGTAAATCAATTTATATTTAAATATATCTGAGAATTTCTGACTTGTACAAATTGAAATACTCCGCAACGTAGTAAAGCCATTATGTCAGAAGCAAACAAAATAAAAGTAAGAAAATGTCTGCGCTCGGCGTAAGCTCAATACATCTAAGAAAATGTAGCGAACAAAATCTCATATTTTAGACATTTGCTCAGAGAATAAAATGCTATTTATATATCCTTAAGACGGGTTTCTAAATAACTTATTTTATGTATCAGTTGGAAAAAGTTTTATTTTGGCAATTTATTTTATTTTATCTTACTAATATTAATTTTTTTTTTTTAAATATTATAAATGCAAATGTTGAATGTATGTATGGATTGATGTTTGTTAGAAGGTATCTCCAAAACGGCTGTATGGATCTCGCTGTTTTGACTTAAATGTAGAACATAGTATGTAACACATAGGCTACTAATTAAGATATTTTTTTAAATCCCGCGCAGACGAAGTCGCATGCAACAGCTAGTATTGAAATAAAAAGACTTGTAAAATTGTATTCTTCACGTATATATAATTTCTTAATGTAATATAATTTTGTAGGATAAAATAACTTTAATTAATCATTGAATATAGTTAAAATAAAGAGACATTTAAATCGAAAACAATTATTATTTTTGCTACAGCATAAAGCTTCATCACTTGCCACAGTACACCAGAGGGATCTAATTAAAACTTGCAGAGCGTTAAACAGTAGTTACTCTGTGCACTTTGCAGCTCGAAACCCCTCGGGCTTTGCGGTGCAAAACCTTCGTAGAGCAGAAATGACGTCACCCAAATTGAAACAACTCCATTAACTGAGACTAATCGATCTCGACTGAAACTAGCTCAAAACAAATTCAATTTGTGAAGCGAAAATCAAGCTTCAGTTTGTTTTGGGAAATTCGTGTTTAAAATTTTATTTAATAAATCGTTTATATTGAAAACGAAAATTATAAATAAGCATTCAATTTGGGACATAAAACAATCATAACGTTGGTTTATATATCAACAAAGATTAACTTATATAAGAACGGTTAAAACACTCACGTACTTATATCCGGTGTCGGCACCAACTAGTATCGACGAGATACGCTCAGTGAGCGACGGGTCGCGTCCGCGAAGTAATACCAGTCCCGCTCACCCTATTGAAGGGCCCCTGATGGGCTCGAAACTAGTCGGTGCCGACACCGGATATATATACGTGAGTGTTTTAGCCGTTCCTATATAAGTTAATGATAATGTCTCACGAAAGTTTGAATAATTTGAACAACAATATGATAAATATTTTTTTTAACTTAATTAAAGTTCTTATATAGAAGTTAACGCTAATATTAAAGTTAACCGAGACATTTTATACTGTGTTGTTGCAACATCAAATTATCCGCTTGGGATTTCAAAGAAATGAGTTCGTTACAACAAAAATATTAAAAGTTTACAAGTTTGTTTAGAACATTAACATAATATAATATGGAATATAAATTCAAAACCTTTATGTGGAACTTTCTCAGTTACTTTCTATGTAGTTAAGTTATTAAGCAATTTTCTTTCATAAACTTGGACAAATTTTAAACTTAAAACATCTATATATATAAAAGAAAGTCGTGTTATTTACACTATTTATAACTCAAGATCGGTCGAACTGATTTAGCTGAAAATTGATGGGTAGCTTAAAACTAGGAGACGGACATAGGACCTTTTTTATCTTGTGTGCATTTTTTTTATTCGGCGCGGACGGAGTCGCGGGTAAAAGCTAGTTACAGATAAATTACAGAGATACAGAGATACCTTACACACTAATGCTTTATGTTGTATCTTACTAATATTATAAATGCGAAAGTTTAGATGGACGGATGTTTCTTAGAATGTATCTCCGGAACGGTTTAACGGATCTTGATGAAATTCGGCACAGATGTAGAACACAGTATGAAATAACACATAGGCTACTTACTATTTTTCTTATTCAGTGCGGAAAGAGTCGCGGGTGAAAGTTAGTATCTCATAAATATCTTTACGAACTCTACGTTTTATTAATGTAAGCTTAAACTTAGCGTAAGCTTAAAATAGCGTAGTAACGATATTAATATTGTGTAAATCAGGATTATATCGGTACAAGTAATCCTATTCATAAAATCAAATGTTTATTATTTATGGTTAGTGAAATGAACGGATTAAATCCTCTAAAAGCCGTTATTACAAAGCTCGAAATGTATTTATCCGTGAACGAATTATCGGGAGCATTATGGAAACCGCTTTCAAGTAATTTCGAAACGTTGAGAGAAATTATCATAACTGTAATAAGTTAGGATTCATTTGTTTTATTATGAAATGAAGTAATGAATAACTTTATCATTCTAATATCGAGATATTGGATATAATATTGGAAAAAAATTTTGATACCAATTTGATGTTTCTTTTTTTGAAAAACAAATAATAGTATGAAACATAGTAGGTGTTTATGTTGTAAAATAATGCCTGGGGTACGTAATGCCAGTACAGTCGTACAGTAGAGCTTAAATCAGCGCTGACATACTGGCTGGCATTATGTAAACACTAAATGGCGTCAGTGAACCAAAACAGTTCATGCCAGTCCAGCTACTAGCCTACTGTACTGGTATAATGTAAACCAGGTATAAAGTCTAAATGATTAAATTGTTTTATGTTTTTAAATTTGTTTTTTGGCATTTTTATATTGTATTTTATTAAATGTGTTATGTTGTTAAGTGTTCGGGAAAGAATAATTGAGTTCTCAATCTTAATACGAACATAATAGAGTTTTTAATGCAACATTTTACGACTTCATTCATAACGCAATTTCTCTTTGTAACTTTCTAAGCAATTAATCATTTGATAATACAGAGGAGAAATGTTTAATGCCCTCTAGAACCTTCCGATGAATGAAATCGTCAGGCGCCGCTCGAATTTTGTACCAAATGAAAATGTTTAAAGCAATTCCAAGGGATAATTTAGGCTATTTGTCAGAGGGGATTTCAAAGTCAAACGCTATAAGAATGATTTAACGTTTCATTTATTTTTGTTATTAAATGAGAATACGTAAAAATTTGTGTAATTTTTACACATAAAACTTGAATGGCCGTGAGCTACGACATTTATGAAAGATGATTTATTTTCGTGTTTTTCATGTTGCTATTTTTGCTTAAAAACATGTACATACTTTAAATGACTTTCATCTTATTATTTATAAAAGTTTCATCTTATTATTTATACATCTTAAATTTCTAAATAAAAGAAGTGTCAATATTTGATACAAAAAAGTCTTAAATAAGTTAAAGTATTCAACAGGAATGCTTTTAGAGAAATTGAAACATTTATAATTCAACTGTAACTTTCTATTACATTTTACATTATAAGTATATTATATTTCACTTTATACTATTTGTATTTCGTCTCGACTATAACTATTCAACTTTAATCAATACCTATTTTGAACCGACGTCGAAAAGGAGGCCGTACACGGACAATTTAAAGCACTCGACAGCTGCTTGAAGCTAGCACTATCGACTGCTTCAAGATGTCTGTGTACAGCAGTCATTAACTAATTGTTTTATTTGCATTGCACCTTGTCCATTGTAGGTTTGGTTTAGTTATAACTTACGTGTATTGTTTGTCTCGCAGCAATGTGCGGGTGCCGTGTGGCGGCGTGCGTGGCCGCGCTTGCGGCGGTGAGCGTGGCGTTGCCGGGCGCAGTGCTCTCGCTTGACCTCAACAAGCTCTACGGACATCACACCAAGAGATCCGGTACTTATTAATGATGATTGCATGAATGAAGGATAGAGAAGTATTACTTCACACCCATTTAAACTACGTAACTCATTACTTTTCGCACCATTCCTCGACCTACTATCTACCTACTAAAGGAAAATTACCGTCTCTTGGTTGATTCATCCAAAACGAGCAGTGGTGCCAACATAAAGACAACGACTATGCCTTAATGACACCTAAGGCGTGGCCAAGTAGGTCGCCTTGGTACTCTCCATTTTCATAATGATATTTAATGGAGGGCCGGTTACTTTTCCAGTTGTATTGAGGACATGAGTTACATTTATACTATTTTACATGCTTTTTGATATTGATTCGGTACTTTTTGTGTTTATTATCCGACTTTAAAATGCGGAGATTCGCAATTTGTATGTATAATTTTTTACAAACATATATTTAGTCGTGTATATTACGAGTACAGTACATGTTACTGGGAAATTACGAAATACGGTAATAATAAGACTGACCGGTAACATGTTTTTGAAATAAAAATGTTTACGTACACATTTAAATAGAGAATAGTGATGCAACGGAAGTGTCTTACCGGAACCAGAAACGGAAACAGATGTCAAAAATAAATTTTAGCAGAAACGGAAACGGAAACGGATGCGGAAACAGAAGTTATTATTATTTACAATAATAAAGAAACATATTTACAAAAATATTTTTTTCGGTAAAAACAGTTTGTATTCGTTTTTAATTTATTAAGGCATTGGATATCGGTGTCCTTTAGCCTTCAATGTATGTATTTTTACTGCGCTGCAATAAGTTAAAATACGCGTTTTTTTAAATTTATTTTCAGGAAACAAAATTACACTATTTACAAATTAAAGTTCGCCAAACCACTCGTGTTGACAAACGACAAATATATTTCTAACTATATAATGATGTTGATATATTACATGGTTATCACTTATTCAAAAGTACATTTAATAACTCATAAGTATGAAATAGTCACATTTTGCCAGTTGTAAATGTTATATGGACGACAACTAGACAGTTTACTCCAGCAAGAGAAACTGATTGTTTCAAACAGCAGCAGAAAATATTACGCGCTTAAATTCACAAAATAGTACGTAAACAAGCAAATGCGACAAGTGCCGAAAGGCCGCGCACGGACTGCCCGTCTCGCGCCGCGCATTTGGATCTCTCAGCCGTCGTAAAGTTCCGTTTTATCTCCGTTATAAAAGTTGCGGAAACAGAAGCAGAAACGGATGTTGAAAAGCACGCGGAACTTCCGCACTTGCGGAAACGGAAACAGACATCCGTTGCATCACTAATAGAGAATTTGTTAAAAAAATTAGAGATTTTCAAAGTAAAAAGATCTGTAACCCGGATAGTGGGAGTTGTAACAGTGTTAATGTGTAACTGAAACTGCGCCGGTCATTACAGCGGAGGGGCTCACTGAAACGAATTAAAAAAGATTACCCACAATTAAGACTCTGCCCTTTTACTAATTTCATTTATTTTCACTAGATGGCGTTATTTCGTGATTTTATGTATTTTCCGTCTCATATTGAACAAATTCTATGATTAACCTCGTTTAATTGAATCAAAAACTTTAATGAAAATTATAAAATTATTTAAAACGTTTTCCAACATAAACAAGAAATTTCGCAATGTAGAATTAAGTTATAAATAAGTTAAGTTAACTTGAGATGAAGAGCGGAGGATGCAAATTAAAGCTACGTTCTTTTCTCGCGAAGGAAAACCACTTTATGTTAATTAAAAAATAAAAAGGTGTTTTCATTTTGTTCGTTTCCCTCAATTTGTTTGCCGCAGCTTTATTTCTTGAAAAAAAAGAAGTAAATATACCGTTTACACGGAGTAATAAAATTGCATATTTTATTAATTCAATCTTTAAATGTAATATCTCTGTTTTAATATTAGTTTTTTAGTACATTAAATAATTTAAAAAGCTTTAATGACTGTAATGTAATTAACATGGACAGGGGTAAAAAAACAATTTAAATGTAAGCCACAATAACTGTATCGTACCTCATACGATAAGGTACTTAAAGTAATTATTTACAAAATAAAACCCTTGTTACCTTTAATTGTAGTGCGTAGGACGAACGTGAGTATGATATTAGATAACATTTAAAAATTAACGTTCGAAAAGTGTTTGTTTAAGTTAGATTTCTTTTAAAAAAAATCCTTTAAAAATTTTAAAACAAACAAATTCAATTCAAATTTAAAACAAATTCAGCAAAGGCATTTTTTATTTTATTAATCAATTTATAATTTTTCAGATTAAAGATTTTTAATATTTAGCATTAAAATAGGCGATACTCGGCTCTTTTGCATTAATTATAACTTAGTATTTTACTCGATTTGCATTTGTTTTCATTAAGGTGGGTATACACTAGTGCATTTACTTGTGACAAAACAACGAGCCGCTCTTTGATATGTTCTAGTGTATCACCCTCTCTAACTAGACGTGCTTTCCATTTGTACGTGCCATTCGTAAGAACGTCACATTACATAGAAATGGTTGAAAAAATGCTCTAGTGTATAATTACCCCTAAATTTTATTGTGCTGTAAAATATAACCTAACAACGTCATTCTCTTATGCAATAGAGTACTGTCACCCTTACGAGCCTTTCAAGTGCCCAGTGGATGGTAACTGCATCTCCATCCAATACCTGTGCGATGGCGCTCCCGACTGCATTGATGGATACGACGAGGATTCGAAGCTGTGTACCGCAGGTGAGCACATACGGGGAAAGACGTATTACATACGTAGCATTTTTTCTGATGGTAGGTGAGCTATGGGCACATACCGAACCATAATATCACGTATTCTTTATGGTCTCCGCGACAGTTGCTTTCTTTTGCAAAAAAGAGGAACAGAGTTAATAGTAATTTGGAAATAAAAAAAGGACAACAGTAAACTGATAAGATGATAGACGAAAATATACGCATTCTAAAAAAAAACGAGCAGGTCACGTACGTTTTCAACTGATTGATTTATAGGTTTTAAAAACTCTAATACTACGGCTGACTCGCTTCAACATAAGCATTGATAACTAACGAACTAATCTATTTGTTATCAATAAATTATTAACTCGAATAACCTAATTTATACCTTAACGTAATGTAATCAAAACACAATTTCCATTAACAGGCTTAATTTGATCGTATATATACATATATGTCTTGTGCGTAAAATTAAAGGCAATGAGAAGAACAAAATTTAAATATTTTTAAAACTTTGTCAAAAAGAAAAAAAGATAATTACATTGTATTCTTTTTATATGATGTTTTTCTTAGAATAATATTGTCATAGGGCTACGCTACTACGTAAGTGCTACGAAGGTCTACGGCAAACAAACGTAGTACTTAATTGCTCACTGCTTACTTGACACAAACATTACTGTTCAAGCAAGAAACAATTTAACTATGTAATAGATATTAAGGTTTTATACTTTTACAATGAACTAAACCATTCTTAATAAAAAATTAAAGCGTAAATAAAAATGATTTTAAAGAAAGAAAGAAAAGAAAAAATATTTACATACTTAATCTCTGTGTTAAATTTAAAAATAAAAAAAGATGTCTACCTTTATGTCGGATCTCGAGCCTTGTTGAGTCAGGCGCACCTCGATGAGGTATTTTATTGGAACGAAGTTCCTTATCGCGCGTTGTGAAAGGGGGCTAGACGGAAAAATTTCTTACGAAAAGTTGTCACGACACTTTTTGCTATAGTAAGTATGTTAACGACGAATGAGCGCTAGTTCACCATGGCAACGACATAACAATATATAACGAAAATTCATAGAAATAAAATGTATTTCTTGTGAAGACTTAAGTTTTTTATTCATAGAATAAACATTGGTTCCTTCACTAATTAATTGAAAGGAACTTCGTTCCATCCGGGTGTCCCTTGACACCTCTCAAGTATTAATGTATTGTTATCTCAGTTTTTCTCATTATGTTTTGTACATTTGTTTCGGCAAACTAAAGACAAGGTTCTAATGAACCGCGTGACCTTTGCAAAGGCGACGACACGTTAACAATTATGTATCGGTTGACCTTTCACGAACCACTCGATGCCTGTCGAATATAGATTTATCAGATGTTGTCAGACTGTAACAATGTACATTTTATATTTTTTTTAAATTACAAAGACTACATTCTAAATTTTTTGCTTTTTATGCTTTGCTAAAAATAATACTAATGTTTGTTAGTTTATTCACCATTTATGTCTAGATACAAAAAATAAACAATATTACATACTAGCTTTCGCCCGCACTCTGTCCGCGCGGACAAATCGGTTAAAAAGACTTACAGACTATGTTCTACATCTGTGCTAAATTTCATTAAGATCCCTTCAGCCGTTCTGGAGATACCTTGTAAGAAACCTCCATCCATCTAAACTTTTGCATTTATAATATTTGAAAGATAAATTTTACTTTCAAATGTGTTTCCACAGATATCAGTCATACATCTACAGATTGATATAACGAACATGAACATAACATTAACTTTTGTAAACTCCCTTCCCTTGCGGGCGGGCTCAGTATGATTTATGTCTCGCAAACTTCTAAAGTCCTGGTAAATGTTAAAGCTCGGATAACAAAGACGAAACGAGTCGGTTAACGGTTCCCAAGAGTTTACTAACTTTGGTACTGGTGATGGAGAGCCGTAGAGTGTAGGCCATTAAAGTACAATCCCAAATATAAACAGGGACAAAAGGGGGTGTTAAAGGCTCATTTGAGGGAGATATTATAAAAGGTGTTTGTATTATTTGTATTACAAAAAGTAAAAATCATTACCGTGCTCTTCCACCGACTAAACAGATACTTTAAAACATGTGGTCATTTCTATTCTATCAAGTGTTTTGGTGGTGGAAATTTTAGATCAAAAATAATATGAATAAAAAATCAGCTCAATTTATAAATTTTCATAATGCATAATAATAAGAAACATTATATCTATTCCTGATTATTTTATGTGTTATGTTATCTATAATTTTCCTTGTCCATACGTCAGTCAACATCGGTATTTATTTGCCGGAAACTATCGGCCTATTTTCGCGCTCTATTTCCCATCACTTCCGGACACCGAACACACGCAACAATTACGAAGCAAAATTACACTATTAAAAGCATGAACCTGGTAACATTAAAACAATAAATAAATTGCTATGTAATATAACAAGTAATTAATTAACATAAAATTACCGTAGAGTTCCATTGTATTTATTCAAGCACAATCGTTGGCATCAATTATTTAAAAATCACATCCGTTATCCTAACGATAAATAAAAAAAATTAAAATTTCAGAGCTATTTTTCTCAACAGAATGCAATTTTCATTAAAAATAACAACCTGTACGTGCCGGTAGAAAAGCTATCAACAGAAGGAAATTATGTTTTTTTATTGTTTTATTTCGAACGCTTCGAATCACATTTCACGTGAGAGCTTTGAACACAAAGTGGAAATTTCCTGAAGCAATTTTATAGCGCATCTTTTGCAGGATTACGTATTAATTTAGAGTCCATTAATAACATATTTATTTTATTAGAAAATTTTCTTAACTTTTTCTTACTCTTCATCCAATTTTGTCTTTCATCCAATTAAATCATCAAATTCCGAGAAAATAATTTAATGTACCTACTAAGAATGTTGTATTATATCTACCTTGCAGCTAAGAGACCACCGGTGGAAGAAACCGCATCGTTCTTGCAATCCCTACTGGCTTCCCACGGACCGAACTACCTGGAGAAACTGTTCGGCAGCAAGGCACGCGACGCGCTAGAACCTTTGGGTGGGGTTGAGAAAGTCGCCATCGCTCTCTCTGGTTAGTAGTTTATTATATGTGTGACCAGAGTACACTACATAATATATATGTGTAAGTTGAATGAAAGAGTAAGAAAAGAAGCAAAAGTATAGTAGAAAAATAATCGATAGAACGGAGACTATAAAACACTAAACAATAAGGAAAAACAACGAAAAGGAACAGGGAAAAACGACAAATTTCTGCATTATGTCCATCACATTGCATAACATTGAAAATGCGAAATAGTTGTGAAACTTTTGTTTCCATATTTCCAGAATCCCAGACTATCGAGGACTTCGGCGCGGCTCTCCATCTGATGAGGTCTGATCTGGAGCATCTGCGCTCCGTGTTCATGGCAGTTGAGAACGGCGATCTCGGCATGCTCAAATCTCTCGGCATCAAGGACTCGGAACTCGGAGATGTCAAGTTTTTCCTGGAGAAGCTCGTCAATACGGGATTCCTCGACTGAATAGCGCCGGAGTCTGCCTCTGAATACTACCACGTCGTCCAATACGCTCCCATCAGTTCATCCTTCTATAGCTATCTTCCTTACGACTTCTATGAAAGAAACTAGGAATTCGGAATTCGGAACTCCCTTTCTCTAAATCCTTGTGCGATTGATGTTTGATTCAGTTACAAATTTAGATTGTTCTCGTTTTATCAATCGATTTCTACAACCGGCCACGTAGACTCGATTTTTAAAACGATTAAATCTCAGTATTGCCATCTAAAATTCTTGATGTAAACGGAGCAATAGTTAACAGTTCATGTAGTTTTAATGTTTTAATTTTTCCAAACTCTATATTAGATTAGGTATATTTTTATAAAGCTTCTAAAGTGTCTAAATAAGAAAAAGTTACATCGGGAAATAATTCTCGCGTCTTATAATAATTTTGAAATGCTATTGACAATCAATATTTCAGTGACTATTTAAAAAAAATAGTCACAGCTTCTTAAAAAAGCTTTCGAACAACTAAATGAATGAAAATTGTTGTCGCTTAGCATTCCAAAGCCTTGATGTAACTTTTAATGTATACCTGTGTGTAGGAATGATTGTCGCCCTTTCCCCCTCTATATCGAAACATTCTCTTATCTAATGACGTACTTTAAAATTTCAGAGGCGACTCCATCGGCGCGGCGTCCATTCTGAGCTAGATATAAAGCAAAAGGAAATTGTCCCTAGTTAGGAATTATTTTAAGAAGAGGTAAAAAAAGATAAAAGAATGCGTGCGCTTTATATCTGGCTTTTGAAAAAATCCAGTTTAGGACCATGGATACATATCATTTTAAAATTAAGATATAAAAATATATTGTAGAGTTATCAGTAATCTTATATTATACAATTATTTTAATATCGGTATTGTAGCATTTATTGACATTTTTAGATCTCCTTTTAGTGAAATCAAAAAACATATCATAAAGCATTCGTAAGATGTTTGAACCGAAACATATCAAAATTATGTGATTAATATTAGAAAGTGTTTATATTAAATGTTATAATAGCGCTGCTGTTTCACCTTATTAATGTAACGTTTCTATATCTCTAATATTATCTACCTATATATGTAGTATTTAACTATATTTTATCTTCGATGTCGTATAGGTGACAACACTTTTATCAAATGCGGGCTGCAGGTACAACGAATTATTGAATAACATCGTTTGAGGATAACATGTGAGGTTAGCATGAATGGTATTAAGCAAGATGAAGGAAATGCTTCTGCAGTACAAAAATATCAATCATAAAGTATTATTAAATTGTGAGAAATGTCAAATATCAGTTAGTGAGTTAACACCGGGTGTAGACAATGTTTTGTTCGATTATCACTATCGCTAATAGAATCGACAAATTGTGACAAAATGACATATCTTAAGTTAGTCACTTCCTCACATTTTTGATTTTTCGATTAGCGAGCGATCGAACGTTACTTTTTCTTAAACGAGCCTGTTTGTCAGAAGTTCGTATGTATTTCGCCAAATCAAACATCTAAATTTAATTTAAGAAGCTATACACCTATTATATACTTAATTAAATTTTCTCACATTAGTTATAAATATATGTACGTAGTAATTCAAAGTTTATTCTACGTGTAGTGCTAGTTATTGGAACGGTATCCTTGGAAAGAATACAAATCTTGCATCAGATCTTAGGTACATGTCGATTAAAAATCTATATCTGTAGACGATGTTTTAGCTCTATAATCTAAGTATATAGCTTATTCGTTCTTGATTAACATATAAATATATGACTCATGAAATCGGTCGTTTTATTTCTAACCTAACTTTTTAACTATTTTATGGTAAAAAACAAAGATAATAAATGTTGAATCCAAGCGATGGTAAGTGACCACTGCTACCTGACCACAGATAATAGAAAATATGAAGAAAAAGAATATCTTGGATATCTTGGGATTGGAATGAAAAGAAATCTGTTTTCATTCTGTTAAAAATAATTATTAAAAAAAAACAGCCATCATATTGAATCATATGAAATTTATTTAAATGGCAAAAAATATATATTTACAATTTTCTTAAAACATAATAATTATGTACATAATTTTTACATAATATCTAACCTAGCTCAACAACTAACATATTACGTAAATTTTTTTTTTTTACATAAAACTAAATAGTTACCATTCACTGATCTATAGCACGCTTGATTATTTTCTTAATAGGGAGAGTGAATTATATGACAGTTACTATCACTGTGGGTCACGACACCTAAACTAAAAAAAAAAAAAAAAACTAATACAGACACGAAGTCTTTTCAAATATCTTGTCAGCCCAAGATCAACGGTGCGCTGCGCAGTGTCCTTCCCCGCATCCAACTACACCTAAAATAGTATTCTGCGCAGCAAAAGTAAGAGCCGCTAAGATTTCGGAAAACAGATATTGAGATATCGTATTATATCCAAAACATCCATAATCGTCTTAGTTAGTTTTCAGCTTTAAATGCAGTTACGTCTAACTTCTAAGACAAATCTTTAAATATAACTAAAAGATGACCACAAATGTACTTGTGACTTAAAGAGAGATTCTAGACCAACCTGGTCTAGTACCTACATATAATTAAAGCTTGGAGCTAAATAAAACAATATTCACAGACGAAATGCGAACAGCGACATAAAATCAAGAAACATAAATGATCAATACCTGATCTTGAACATAACCTTTGAATCAACCAAAGTTAAAAAAAAACTAAAAGTCATACTAACACCCTAATAACTTCTTGAAAAGGGACATTGTCTTGTGGCCCTAAATGCAGTGAAAACATGTTCACCTGTCGGATGTCGGACGTTTACCAGCTAGTGGGTGCATATATTGTCAAAAATTATACCTAGGACCATAGCCTTGATCGGACGACAAACTAATGTTAGAGAAAGACAGACTACGTACAAATGAAAACGAGGTACAATTCTTAAAGATTTAGAGTACTGTATAAAAAACAATAGCCCAAATATCATTTATTTCATTTACTTTACCTTAAGTAATTACTTATACTAATTTCTGGCAGTGTATTTCTCCAGTTTTATAGGTTAACTCTTTTTTCAACACTTTACTTGGACTATATTTAATTTAAAATACAGTAATTCACAAGCACTAAACTTTAAGAATTTGTTTAAGATATAAATGCATTTTATCTTAACTATTCTCAAATATATAAAAGATCACTTTTTCCCGCGCTTTTTCGGTGGTCCTTCATCAATGTAATCATTGTCTACATTATAATGAGCATTTATGTGTGCGCTTAATTTCTTTTCTCTATTAAAAATCTCACCGCAAATGTTGCAAGAATATTTGTCATTTTCTTTGACAACAACATTTTGCGTTTTAGCAATTTGTGTGGATGTAGTTATTTGAGATTCTTGTATAATACTGTCAGTTGGTAAAACGTAAGATGGTTGAAGTAAAGGATCAACATTTACAAATGTAAAAAAGCTAGTGTCATTATTAGGTGTTGCGTCTTCTAATATGACTGAAAATGGTTCTTTTTTACTTTCAAATGCAGGACCCGCTTTTGTCTTTTTTAATCGTTTTTTTGACATTTCCTCGATAGAATCTTGAGGCTTAGTGGATATTAATAGTTTATTGGGATTCCCAGTTTGGACTACGGTGTATGATTGTTTTTTCATAGCAGGAGTTGTAAATGGCGCCTGAACATTGGTTTGAAATAACCCAACAGGATACGGCTGACTTGACGATAAATTTACTGTTTGAGACTGTATGTTATTAGAAACAGATTTGGGCATTGCTTTAATAGGATTACTTTTTTTGGAATGTTTATTCATAGTTTGTGAATTGTCTTCTGTAACTTTCTCAAGATCTATTACGGATGATTCATTTTTTCTATTGTTAGAGGCTGTGATTGTTTCAGAATTTTGAGACACCATAGTTTCTGTTTCACCTTTATCTTCTACAAGTGTAAATGTATTATTTGGTCCAGGTAAAATTTTATATCTACTAGACATATTTGGGACCGTCATAAAGTTTAATTGTGGTGCTATACTGCTAGGATTTTGTTCAACTTGGTTGGAAATACTTTTATTCGATTCATCACTAGATTCAATTTCTCTAACAATTGTATTTTCTGAACGTCTTCCAGTCTTACTTGCAGGTCCAATTTTTTTCTTAACATTCTGTTTTAAATTGCTAGGTTGGGAATTTTCGTTATCCATTGCTGGTTTACTTTCAATGATTTGTTGATTTTTATTATCAGAACTTACTCGTGTATTTATGTATTTAACAGTACTAGGTTTTGGTGGTTCAGGTGGTATATACATGTTACCCTTATCAATTTTAGGTACTCCAGTTTTTGCACAGCCATGTGATAAAACCACTTCTTTTTTCAAGAAGTTTCTATTACATAGTTTACATTGAAATAGAACACCTACACCATTAACTTTAATCATAGTTACATGATCCATAATGTCAAAAGGTTTAGGATCTTCAATAGATTTGGAACTTTTCTCATCAGTATTTTTTTCTTTACTATCATCTGTCAAATCAACATTCAAATATGTTCCCTTACTATTATTTGAATTTGTTTGCTCTTTGCTTATAATATTAGTTTCTAAAGACTGTGACACATTTTGTAATGTTTTGTTTGAACGTAATGCTCTAACATTTGCTCTATCATGTTTTTTATTTTTTTCTTCATTTATAATCTCATTATCTGTAATTTCAACATCATCATCATCATCTGTTTCTTCCTGTTGTTCAGTTGTGGACTTTGATTCAATTTTAGAATTTACATTTATTTCACCAGTCTTATCTATATCTTTTGAAGGTTTAACAATATCTTTGATGCCCTCCATAGCTTTTTTTATAAGTGCATGGCAAATATCATCATTTGACATGTTTGATTTATTCAATGATTGCTCCCAAAGAGCCCTTGTTTTCTTTTTCATCGGAAGTGGTTCAGTTTTTCCTATTGTCCTACGTAAACTTTCTTGTGTACCAACACATTTTTGAACAAACTCATAGAGTTCCTCAACTTTTGCGGAACATCGGAAACAGATCTTGTGTGGGAGGTCATCATTTTCTGCAACCTGGAATGTACATATTGATAATTTAAAATAAATTATAGTTTCTTAAAGATAACCCGATATTTAGCAAAGAAACAGAACTTTTAATCAAAAGACGCACAGAATTACTAAGAATAAAAAACAAGAACAAAGAAATGAAAAACGAGCTCAGCAGATTATTCAAAATTACAAACAAAGAAATAAAGAAAAACTATAACAACTACAGACAAAACATTATAGCTAAAAACTTAGAAACATTTAGGAGTACAAAAAGAGCATTCAAGGAACTAACTTCACATAAAACATGGATAAATAACCTCAAACAAGAAACGAAAGAAACCAAGACAAGGAAAGATGTGATCGAACATGCAACAAAGTTCTATAAAAACCTATATAAGAAAAGAGACAAGGACATACCAGAATACCAAACAAATCGTACTAATACAAACACGAACACGGTCCAACCAATCGACGAAAAGGAGGTACACACACATATAAAACAACTAAAGAACGAAAAAAGCCCTGGACCAGATGGAATTAGCAATGAAGCTTTAAAAATTGGAGCGCCAATATTACTACACCATCTAACCAAATTATTCAACATGATCCTGGACACAGAGACAGTCCCAAAGGAATGGTGCTCGTCAGATATTATCCTTCTCTTCAAAAAAGGCAACCCGCAGGACATAGGAAATTATAGGCCGATCAGCCTGTTGTCGAGCATCTACAAACTTTTCGCCACAATATTACTCAAACGAATATCCCAAGAAATTGATAACTCACAACCTATAGAGCAGGCAGGTTTCCGCTCGGGTTTCAGCACTATCGATCATTTGCAGACAATAGAACAACTGATAGAAAAATACAGGGAATTTAACAGACCCCTCTATATAGCTTTCATAGACTACAGCAAAGCATTCGACAGCATCAGCCACAGCTCCATATGGAATGCACTTAACTCGCTAAAAATAAACAAAAAATATATCAACATAATAAAAAATATATACAAAAATAGCATGGGCAAAGTAAGACTTGAAACTAGTGGAGAACCCTTCAAAATTGAACGAGGTGTAAAACAAGGAGACCCGCTTTCACCGAAAATTTTTATAGCGGTTCTTCAAGATATATTTAAAAACATAAACTGGACAGGAAAAGGCGTAATGATAAATGGTAAATACCTAAGCCATCTGAGATTTGCAGACGATATTGCAATTATTGCTGAAACACCTAAAGATCTAGAAGAAATGATAACAACACTCGATCAGGAAAGCAAAAAGGTTGGACTCGACATGAATCCGAATAAGACAAAAATAATGACTAACAGCGACAAAAGACTAATACAGACAAACGGACACACAATAGAATATGTCGATAGCTACATTTATTTAGGAAAACAAGTCTCATTCGACGTAAATAGCAACTTAGAAGAAGTAACGAGAAGAATATCTTTAACATGGAAAAATTTTTGGTCGTTAAAAGAAATATTAAAAGGAAATTATAACTTAAACATGAAAAAAACAGTGATGGACACGTGTATCATGCCATGCCTATTATATGGATGCCAAACCTGGATATACACAAAGAAGATAAAACAAAAGATAGAAAACACACAGAAAGCAATGGAAAGAAGCATATTGCGGATCAGAAAAATTTTCAAAGTACGAAGCGAGAAGATAAGGCAAAAAACAAAGATTAGAAATGCTCTGAGAGACGCACTATCAATAAAGTGGAAGTGGGCGGGTCACGTAGCACGTTGCAAAGACAGAAGGTGGACAGTAGAAACCACCAAATGGAAAGGTCCATCAGGCGCAAGAAAAGTCGGCAGACCAAAACAACGTTGGGAAGATGATATAGTACAAGAGGTGGGAAGAGATTGGATCAAACAGGGAAGAGATAGGGACAGGTGGAAAAGGTTGGAGGAGGCCTATACTCAGAAAGGGGTCCAAATATTGGAATAAAAAGGCTAAATAAATAAAATAAATAAAGATAACCCTTAGAAAATCTGCAAATGAAATGTGTTTTTAACTTTACATTTCTGAGTAGTAAGAATAAGTTGAGACTCAGCACTAACCAACAACCCAAGTACATTAGTTTAATAAATCAAAATTATTTATTGATATTGACACATTTTTTTTTCTTGATAACATTAAATATAACAAACAACTAGACTCAGCTTTCTTATCTTCAGGTAGGCTAAACTATAGATTATGAGTATACTACAGTTTTATACATTGTTTGTACTTACCCAGAAAGGCATTAACTCCTCAATTTTCTTCGCCGTAACTTTTTCCGAGTCAAAAATGTTGTGGAAAGGGCCATCTTTTGATTCACACAGTCGACACACTTTTAGAATTGATTGATTAACACTGCTTGTAGCTGAACTAATCGCTTCTGCATTAATTGCATTAAAATCGGGTGTGCTTACTACCTTTGAAGAATTAGATGTCTTTGATTTACTTTTAATCTTTTTCTTAGCCATTTTGTTTTAATCTTTCTAAAACATGGGCACACTTCAATTGTCTTGCTTCGATTTGCTAAAATTGTTGTTAATTTAAATATTTTGCATACTTAGTAGTTTGAGTCTATAATAAATGCTTTCTCATATTGTTTGAATATAAACAATTTATTAAAATAACATGATATAGTACGTGATTGCACGATACAAAAAAAACATACTTCCACAGTTATCCATTATCCACAGTCCACAGGGTATAAAATCAAAAATCGATTTGACATTTCATACAAAGGTGTGTAAAATATATATTTTTTATTTCAGTTTATGTATGTCCAAAGAGTGTAAGTGTTCTTCAATGCAAAGCAACTAATAAACATGCAAAAGACATAAAACCAAAAACGAAAATTCAATCACTAATAATCCCACCCAAATCATGTTCCTGTGCTTAAAACTAAAGTCATAATGCTATCAATTAATGGTATGAGACGGAATAAATTAAATGACTTAAATTGAACAGTGACTATATTTCACATCTTCTCTTCTCAAACCTTTTTGAGAATGTACCAGAAATTATTATTTTTTTTTTATTTGAAAAAGTCATGTATTTTTAGGGTGGCAATTATATCTTTTGGTAAAGTCCGCCATCTTGAATTTAGTATTGTGCCAGTCGGGGGGGCGGTGACATACTTTACCCGTCATCGTCCTACATATTATTTTAGTGGATTTGTTAAAAGGCAAAATAAGTGATTAATAGTGTAAATAATTAGTTTATGTCAGGTCTGAACGTGAAGATGGCGGGGCAAACAATTAACGACAGGCTTTTAGCCGCTCGACACAGCATCGCTGGGCAGGGACTAGCAAAATCCGTTTGTAAAGCCACTACTGAAGAAATGATTGCTCCTAAAAAGAAACATTTAGACTGTAAGTATTATGAGGAAAGTGATTTAAACATGGTAATCAGCTTATCAGGATATAATATAATACTTTTAACACGGTGCGCGACATTCGCGAAATCTCCGATGAGGTCGATAATTCGTGTATCGTAGTCGACATTGACCGCTTCATTTCACAGCAAATTACACTTCAAACTACATTTAAATAGGTTTCTAATTATGAAATTGGTTTATATAATTTTGTCTTGTGATCCGATAGCAACCTGACACGGTTTTCATATTATGTCATACGAATAAATTTTCCGTGACTTGACGGTGTAACGAAAAAAACCAGTGAACCACTCTAGAATTAACCTTTAAAGTTGTTTTATGATAAAATAAGAAAAAATTATCTATATTATATGTCCTATGTTTCAAATACATGAAATATTCAACTCATTATAAATCGAAACCGGTTTATTTATTAAATAATAGGGTTTCGTTATTATTCCTTAGCGTTATTCTAATAAGCCTAGAGTCTATTGGTGCTTAATATTCTGAAATATTTTAACTATCGCCCTTTTACGGAATCCAATTTATAAGTTAGCATAGCAAAGAAAAAATCAGAGATAAAAATTTACTCTGTACAAAATCCCTAATACCTCTTTTCTTTTGGTAAACCTAGGAATATGATCCACAGATAGTCATTTTCAACTTGGACAATTTGGTGGTATGTTTTTGTATGGTTCTAAGCACAAATTGGTTCCACATGCATTAATAAAGATTTATAGTGTAGATTTATAGATTTATACACATTTTCGTACATACAAAATTTTCGTATATTTAATAGAAGTACAGTCAAAATCTGTTATAACGACATCGAAGGGACTACTCATATTGAGTCGTAAAAACCGATAGTTGTAACAACCGGTGACAGGTATTCATAGGAAAGATATGTATATAACATCCAGCCAGGACCTTTGATTTTGGTCAATTTAACCGGTATGTTGTTCTAAACGATGTCGGTATAAACGGTTTTGACTGTATACACAAACACTTTCAGAGTAACATTGGCTTATTATCTTTTTTTTTCAATTACCCTTTGTCATTGAATTGATATGAATTGATAAAATGATTGGTAAAGATAATTTTAATCTTTTATATAATGTTACATTAACTCATAACTTTTTAGAAGATAAAGATATTTTTTTCCAAAAAAAAAAAATACTTTAAACTGGGATGAATATTCTACTCTTTGATGCCAAAGAGTAGCTTAATTTTATCTGTAATCTTTTTTTAAAATCATTAAAGTGGAACTATATATTGAGTCTTAAATGCGTAAAAGATTTTTTTTATTTACATTACATTTCAATAATTGTGTTTTTGCATTCAGAATAAAACTCAGGGTAATATTTTTTTTATCAATATCATAAAAACTTAATCTTGAATTTATGGTTGTACAAGAAGAAATTTAATTACTTAATCCTTCCTTATAGCTATTAAATGCAGTTAAATTATAATTAAAATCAACAAAGTATTAGATTTATGACAAAGTATTATATAACAGAAAAAAAACCATGGCCCAAAAAGATTATCGAAATAGAAAAATGGTAATTTTTTTTGAGGGTTTTGTATTTTGGAATCTTGGTTGAGCAATGTCTTTAACATTGTCATCATTTTTCCTTTAAATTAAGTTCTTTTAACTATTTATTTTGTATTTTTTGTTTCATAACAAATTCAAATCCTTTTTGTTCATATCACAGTTGATGATGACCTTAATTTTTTATTTATTTATTAAGGCATTGGATATTGGTGTCCTTAAGCCTGTCTTGAAATTACAAATGTGAACATCAAAATATGGTAGATGACCTTAATATGATACCAAAGTTGCCATATAATTTCTTGAGCGGGCTAAATTTTGGCACTATTTCCTTCTGGCATTAATCCAAATAGTTAAGTTGTATAAAGTAAGACATTGTTTCTTGTGGATTTATTATTGACATCAATTAAAACTGATATTACTTTGAGTCCTTTAAGAAACATGTACCTCTTAAAGGCTGGCATCTCATCTGCTGTTCCATTGGTATTGTGCATTAAAACTAACTAGGGTGACGCAGAGACCCAAAGTGGGACTTGGTCTCCGACAACAAAAGTCTCCACTTTCTCCGATCCCGCGCCGTCCCGACCCAGTCTCTGTATTGTGCATTGATGACTGATAATTTTAAGCAATCTATGGCTCATTTTAGTTAAAAAAAAACTTCAAAATTACATGAAATATTGTTCATGTAATATGTTTTATAGTATACCCTCTAATTTGTATTCTCGGTTAATTTTATTTCCTTAATATTAAATGGGTAAACTACATTTCACATATATCACTCTATCTATTACATTTTCCTCACACATTCACTACAAATTGTATAAAAAAAAATTAACTCTGCAGACTCCATTTTCACAAATCCTTTTGCTCTGTTTAAATTGACTTTTGCAATCACCTGTAAAAATCAGTGATATAGGTTGAGTATGCATATTGAAAACCCAATCAGTTCTGATTGATTTCACTTTTCACAGACAAATATTTGAAAACATCAACCAATATTCGTAAAATAATCGAAAGTATATTCATATAGTTTATATAAAGCGAGTAACCTGCAGTCAAACTTCGTAAGCAGTGTTTGACTCCAGTGTTTAATTGAAAGTGTAACTATGTACATGTAACTTTTTTCGAAATAAAAAAAAAATGATTAGAACTCTAGTATTTTATATGCTTTTATTATATGTAAGGTCAACCTTGAGAAACATTAGTACTAGAATATTGTGTTTTCATATGAATAACTACAATTATTAACATTATTCATAAGTTAAGAATGTTTCACACAAGGATTGTTTATCAACCATTGTGTAATTTACGAGCTATGGGATAAGATTCTATGGTATTTTGAATCTTTTCGAGGCTCTTGTTGAGACAAAGAACAGAAAAGAAAGTTGGTATCTAACTAAATGTTTATTTTTTTTTGTCATTTACTAAGCTACAATAGCGATTAATAACTAGATCGATGGATGTTTTTCGTCTAACTGCCTCATAGTGAGGTTGTCACGAAATAATCTTACTAATATTATAAATGCGAATTTTTAGATGGATGGATGTTTGAAGGTATCTCCAAAACTTCTTAACCGATCTCGGTGAAATTTGGCATAGTATGGAAAAACATATAGGCTTATAATTTTTTTTTTTTAAATTCGCTTGGACAGAGTAGCGAGCTACAGCTAGTTTAACATTATTTGGCAACGTGTAAAATGTTGAACAAACACTACCTTAAACTTTAAGTAGAAACAAATTTTAGCTATAACCGAGAGGGGTAAGAACAGATATCCATTTGACGCGTTATGCCTCTATTACAATATTACGTTCTGGTTTCCTACTGATATTGGCTACACTCTTTGGAATGTGATCTAAATCATAAATGGCTTGTTTACCTAATATGAACTTTTTATGACTGATTCACTCATGCTTTGTTATGAAATCACTGCTTGTATGATATACTAGATGTCGCTCGCGACTATGTTCGTGCGAATTAAAAAAAATATTCTTAGCCTATGTGTTCTTCTAGACTATGTTCTACATCTATATGAAATTTCAACAAGATTCGTTGAGCCATTTTGTAGATACCTTCAAACAAACATCCATCCATCCATCTAAACCAGTGATTGTCAAACTTATTTCTTTCACCGCCCCCAAATTTTTATTCAGCCCTAAAACTTAAAAACCACAATTTAATTACTTTAATTAATTTCAATGCCCCCTATTTTTTGGGCCTCTTATCGCCCCCTTCTAGGTTTCAAACGCCTCCAAGGGGCGTTATCGCCCCCAAGGGGGCGTTATCGCCCACTTTGGGAAACACTGATCTAAAAATTCGTATTTATAATATTAGTACGATTCGCATATTGTTACATATCGGGATGGCAACAGAGTGAGTGAGTATTTTCCCTAAATGGAAATATGCACCAAGATCATTTAACTGATTCCACAAAAAGGTCGATGATAATTTGCTACGTTTTAGAATTAGATATATTCATATTCTAAATAAAAAGATAACATTTAAAAGAGCTCAACTGAAGTATCAAGTTTTTGGACGAGATTATTAGAGATAATGTCGTTCATCGTTTTGCCAATTTAAAATTGTTGACTTGCGCTTTGTTATGATGAACTACTGTTGAAAAAATTCTAACTACAAGTTCGAGGGTTAAATGAGAATTCGTTTCGTTTAAAGAAAAAATTTCCAGTCCTCACCATTCATTCAATAACTTTCAAAATAAAGTTACAGAAATGGTAACTTACATATCGAAAAATAATTCTACCAACTTAGTTTCTGCTGTCGCTATTTAATGTTATATTCCTAAAGCTGATGTCATAAAATGCTTGTATATATTTATAATGTTTCGAGGAAACAGATTTCCTGTGACATGGACTTCGGAATTATAGCCGATACTGGCGACTTCGACAGTGTGGAATTAAAAAAAGATGGCCTTATCTACTCCCTTATAGTACAGCATATAACGCTAATGAAACTTATCATGTATACGAAATATGTTTTTTTTTAAATATTGGACACTCTAATTTTATTAACTGTATGGATGAACTTGAATGATCCCAATATTACCTCGATTATACATAAATATTCCTAATTTAAATATTTAACATCCTTTCTCTATAAAATTTAACATTTTTCAAAAGCCTGATTAGAGCTTGGCTCGACGAGCGTATTTAGTAATACTTGCAAATTTATTTTTAGAAAATTGCACCAAATTGCTCCCACGGAGTGCATTTGTAATGGTCAAATGAATTCAAGCTATAAAGGGTGATACGTTAACTAGGCATAGTTGGGACAATCACTGGCAATTAATGCATCCATACAGATCAGGATTCCCTGGAAATTACTCATCAGACAGATATACTGAAATAGAAATAGCCTAAAAAAAAATGTCCACCTAAACGTGTATTTCTAAGATGAAAATTCCCGTTTAAACATATTGTTATCTCTGTTTGTCCAAGATAATGACAGGGATGACGATGTTTTATACAGAGATTTTGGTATCAAACACCAACAATAACTGCAACTAGATAACTTCGAATATTGATAGAAAATAAGGGAATGTTACTAAAAACATCGCCTTCTTACATTGTAAGTCAATGTCCATACTCTTCCATATATGGATGTGTGTAAGAAGAGAAATGATTACCAAAGACGTAAAAGGCTCTCGTTATTTACAACATCCCGAAATAAAAGCATATTTTAATAGCATTGATTTTCAAGACACGTGCGTTAAACCCTAAACACTGTCATCACATCTGGGAAAAGCGTTGACGTGTTTGTATTTATTTAGTTTGAAAAATAACAATGCAACATAGTTGCCGTGGAATTGATATGATATCGCAGGAAACTGTTCTGTCCGTCCATTTATCAGTTCCACGCAATCACGGCCGGAGTAACGGAGACCAGATGGCCCGGCCCAGCCTAAATTGTACGCCTGTTTAATTATCAATTTCAGTATTCAATTAGTGTTGTAATTGACACTGATCTGACTCTAATAGAGGTCATGGAATGTATTGGCATTTAGTAATAGGACCTATAGTTTCTGTAATTCCACGACTAGCGGATATCTTGCGTGTGCGAGGTCTTATTATGAGTAAGGAAATGGAAACATAAGAAATGTAAGATTTCAGACATCATCCAGTAGTAATAGGATTATTATTAGTCATTGATGACGGAGAATCTGTTTTATCATTGGTATTTTCTAAATATCTTGGAAGAAAAAGGGTACAATATCATATTCTAGAAATATGCAATAGACTCCATGGTAAAAGAAGATTGAACGATCAAATCACTAGACGAAAGTACTGCGAACTGTGACGTCATATTCTAATAAAAAAGAGGGGATTCCCTCAATCCGCACTAGCGTAAAATCCCAAACAGGGGGAGCACTATTTACCCTTCATCACCTAGACAACAAGGCATCGTATGCTAATAACGTGCTAAAAACTAATAGGGTATCTACGTTAAATTAAAAAAAGCTTGGAAACTTATTCAATTTAAAACAACTTCTCTAAGAAATGGTTTAGCATATTGGTTTGTATGAATCATTACCAATTCCCAGAAATGCTTTGCATAAGCTGTCTTGAATTTCATTTAAAATTTAATACCTTTCCCTAGAGGTTGTTAAACACTTTTTGCTAGCACTTACGAAAAAAATCTTACATAACTTTTTTCGAAACATTGACTACAGTTGTCTCATTCCTCTATTAGCTGTCGCCCACGACTCCGTCCGCGCGGAATTAATAAAAAACGTAATAAGTAACCTAGGTTTTCTTCCAGACTATGTTCTGCATCTGTGCAAAATTTCATCGAGATCCCTTTAGTCGTTTCGGAGATACCTTCTAGCAAACATCGATCCATCTAAACATTCACATTTATAATATTAGTAAGATTTAAATATGTGAATGTTTCTACAGTGTGAACTAATGGTTACGCATGTTTTCAACATTTGCAACTTCTACACCATTAAAATCATATACGTAATATAGCATGTTTCAATAGGTCGGTGTTAATTCGGCTCTCTCCCGCCAAGGCCGCTCCTAGTGAGGTCGGTGCCATTATGCTCGGTCTTGACCCGATGCATTTGTTGCTATTAACATGCGATAATTGATCTATTACAGCCATAGTACTCTGAGATATAGATCTCTGTATTAATATTGCTGTTTCGATAGTTACCAAGTTGTGGATTCTTCTGATGAGGGTAAATTCCAATTGTACTGTTGACTTATGTTTAGTCTAAAATGTAGTTGAATTACTACCTAAGTTTTTTTATGGTAAGGCCCTTAAAATATTATATCTACACGCATCCGTGTGTTTGTAATTTATGTTTACCCTTTCCCTGATTGACAGTACAAACAGACAGTATACGTTTCATTTGTTTCCCTTTGATATGGTTATTAAGACGTTACATAAATCTGGTCACCCAATGACGAAGTTTGACGTCACATCTTATTTCTCTTTTTTTCTTTCAGATCTCGTCCACTGCACAAACGAGCCTAATGTGTCCATACCGCAGCTGGCCAATCTACTGGTGGAGCGTACTCAGAACACCAACTGGGTAGTGGTGTACAAAGCCTTGCTGACTGTGCATCATTTACTAGCATATGGCAATGAGGTAAGAGCTTACAGGATGAGAAATATATTTTTTTTGTATTATGTCTACGTGTTCTTCCAGACTATGATCTACATCTATGCCATCCTGGAGATACATTCAAACAAACATCCATCCATCCATCCAAACATTAGCATTTATAATGTTAGTAAGATGAGATATATAAAATATTTGAGAAATGTGATACCCACCATAACCCAGATCAATTAACAGCAGTACTATTTATTTACAACGGTCAGGTTTGATTTGCAAACAGGTTATGTTTTTAGAAAAAACATTTAACAACTATTTGGTTGTATAAATCATGTAATTTGTAATTCACGTATAATCAACACATGCTCAGTGTTAAGTTACTCTGACGCCATTTTGTCAAGGTGTTGTTTTTTTATATCAAAACATCTGTTCCTCTATCGACTAATATTATTTGCTAGATTTTTGTTATAACATTTGCTAATACAGTCAAAACCGTTTATGGCGACATCGTTTAGAACAACATACCGGTTAAATTGACCAAAATCAAAGGTCCTGGCTGAATGTTATATACATATCTTTCCTATTAATACCTGTCACCGGTTGTTACAACTATCGGTTTTTACGACTCAATATGAGTAGTCCCTTCGATGTCGTTATAGCAGATTTTGACTGTATTTTGTAACAAATTATGATTAATCGTTGGTTTCTGAGACCATAATCTAATATATAAAATTCTCGTGTCACAGTTTTCGTCACCGTACTCCTCCGAAACGGCTTGACCGATTCTCATGAAATTTTGTGAGCATATTGAATAGGTCTGAGAATCGACCAACATCTATTTTTCATACCCTCCCCCCATTTAGATTTTTTTAACTGCGCTCGGACGGAGTCGCGGGTGACAGCTAGTCTATGTATAAAATATATTGTATCTCTGTTTTGTCAAGGTTAATGAGAGTGATGACGATATGTTTTATACATAGATTTTGGATCTTAGAAACCAAAGATGATTCGAAAAAATAATATATGCTAAATCCTACTTCATCATAGATATATGCTTTGACATAGATACTTTTTCAAAAGAAAATGTATACTTTCAATAGTCAAGATTTTATGTGTCCTTTATTTTACTAAAAAAAAACTCTCAAGTTACAAATGATATTATTATGTCAAATCCTTTTTATCTTACTTACTATCTTAATATCTTACTTCTTACTAATATTATAAATGTGAATGTTTAGATGGATAGATGTTTGTTTGAAGGTATCTCCAGAACGGCTGCATTTATCTCGATGTACGATATAGTCTGGAAGAACACATAGGCTACTTATTACGTTTTCCTTTTAAATCCGCGCGGACGGAGTCGCGGGCTTCAGCTAGTTTGTAACTAATCAATAAGAAATTTCTTGACAACACTCAAACAACCTAGGTTGTACATGATTTTTTTTTATATCTAGTAAAATTTCTCTCTTCAAATATCTTTTTAAATGTGTCACCAGTGAAGAATCTCTGCATAGTACATAATGTAGGCGTTTTCTATTAAAAAAGAAATGCATTACTTGAATACAAGTTTTCCATACCACGAGCAAAGTTGATGTAGGTCGCGTTCGGCTTTAAATGTCGACTGGATGTCTTAAAGATTTTCCACATTTTGAACTTTATTGCTACAGAATAAGTTATAAATTTGCACATTACATTTTTCTGCTTGATAAGAAGACATGTTATCTAATTTTTTCCATTCATTCGATCATTTATTTTTTAAAAAAAAAGGTATACTAGTCTTGGATCTTCATTGGCTTTTAAAAGCTTTTATCTAATTTCAACTGTCCCGATGTTTGCCATCAAATCTTGCTAATGAAATTTGATCCATTTCTCGATTACTGATTGAGTTGAAATTTTGCATACATGTGTAAATTACGTGACTATCTAAATTTATGATATGGCGCTGATCTGATGATGGATCTGGAAGGTGGACATGGGAACTGCGCAATGAAATGACACAACCTCATCGACTTTGGGCTCGTTTGAAACGTCTCGATGAATAGTTCCTTTCTTTTAATTATTTCATTATTCATCATCATATCATTGAAAGAAAACTTTTTTATTGTTTAAAAAAAATTCTAGTATACTAAGTTACACTCATTTTATTGACACAAGTGATATGCTCTGACGCATACGGCGCCAGGCGATGTCGCGTGTCATCGATGTACCTTCAGACTTTGTTCAATTAATATTCGATAACGCATACAATATGTTAATGTGCATTTCCACTGTACACAGTTGTATAAAACATGTCTTCTATTCTTGAAAAAACAGCGATAACAATTTTAAAATGTGCTACAGCAGCGCAATTTCACGCCAACTAAGTATTTTAACATGCATTATATGAATAGTGAAAAATGGTTAATTTGCTTACAAATGCTCGGCAATACATTTTTAACTACAAAATGTAAAATCTTATTTTTGAGATTATTTTAGCGATTAACCTTAACTTAAAGTAAATACGCTAATAAGCATTATACATTTACATCTATACTTATCTTACTAATATTATAAATGCGAATGTTTAGATGGATGGATGTTTGTTTGAAGGTATCTCCAGAACGACTGAACGGATCTCGATGAAATTTGGCACAGATGTAGAACATAGTCTGGAAGAATACATACGCAACTCATTACGTTTTTTTAATTCCGCGAACAGAGCGGGCGACAGCTAGTATAAAATAAATTAATTACAATAGTTCCCTATTGGCTACACTAAATTACCATACAGCTAGTAAAGTTTACTATAAACAAGTAGAAATATAATGACTTTCATAAATCCACAATTTTACAACGTTGTTTGTTTTCGTATTGTTGATTAAATGTTGGATTTTCAACATTTCTATTACATGTTAGCACGCGACACTGCGTCGATGTTATAATGAAAATTTAAAGTAATAATATTTATAAAGCTCTATGTTAAAAAAAAGTTTTTAAATAGCCCACTCAAATTACTATGAAACATGACTCCGTTAATATTTCATAAAATAAATTAGGTAACTCCAGTCAGGCTGTTACTAGTGTAGGAAGGGATACTCTTCACGTAATTCTGGGTTTAAAATCCAAGCCAAATTTGAATATTATTCAATTGGATATAGGATTAGCAAGATTTGGGAGCCTGTTTTGAAATTTTCGTTGTTTTTTTCCGTAATCTACTTAATAGTGCTTTTCTAAAAATAAACGTAATAAGAGTCATCAACTCCCAGGACTTATCCCATCACGTAGGGTTGGCGTAACTTTAAAGTTTTGGCCTAATTATTTTAGACCGGTTGCCAACCCTACTTGGGATGAATATATTAAATTTTTTATCAAAATTAGTAAGAGTCTGGTGTAAATCTAAGATTTTTACCTATATTCGTAGTTAAAACATCGTTTTCCTAGATTATAAATGAAAATTAATTTGTCATTATTAATATCGTTTGCAATAAAAAGTACATAGACTAAGTTGTTTGGAAAATATGCCTTATGGAATTTTGTTGGATACTTACTTATAGCTGTGCTAATGTAAAATATGTTTTATTTCCATGAAGTTAAGATGCAATTTTATGTTATCAAGAATTATTATTGCATGAGATGAATTGATGCACCTTTGAGTTAACCTCCCTTATCGAGTAGGTACATCAGACTTCCATGAATTTTAAATGTACCTTTTTTGTACTAACTTTTGTTGTAAACTTTTAGCTGCCTATAAACCTGATGTAGATCGAATCCTTCAGTCTATAATAACCGTAGAAAAACAAGCATTTACTTTGTGACTAATTTGTTTTTATCAAATAGGATAAAAATTCAGATTTAATTCAAATATATAGTACTAAAAATCGATTCTGTTGGCAAGGTTTGTAAAAATACATTCGTAATAACTTATACCAAGCTGGTAACTTAATTATCTAGGCTGACACGTAAGTTCCTCCGACGCTTCGCACAACCTAAATATCTAAAGGCAGACTTACAGGCCTACTAACAGACTGATTAAATTCACTTTGACCTAAATTCACTTTTCAGTTCACTTCGAAATGAATACCCAAATTCCTAGTACTTAATACTTATATTAATCAAGTTTATTGAATCTAAACTTGGGTTTCCACTGTTCTAAAACTTGGTAGTACAAAGTACCAAAATTATTATTGTTCCTATCATTCGTTGATAAAATAGTGGTGTGAATCACGAGGTGACGTTAAAATGAGATATCACGTGTATTTATTTTTTGACTGATGACGTAGATTATACCATAATATTAAAAAAAAAATCATGTTACTTTGTAATTAATACTCGTAATTTTAAGTGAGTATCCACCTGAGGGGTGTTCTTAATATTCACCAAGTGTCACTAGAGAGGAGGGATTCAAAAAGTTACTAAAACATAAGTAAGGGCCGACTTTTATGAAAACGTTTACTGTAACATTTGACAATATCGTAAATTCTAATAATCTTTCCGGGTTTTTTTTAAAACTACAATGTCAATAAGGAGAATTTAAGATAACATACATTCGTTTTATTTCTTCAAAATGATTACCTAGTTAAAACGATTTGTTCGTGGAAAAGGTCAAATGCATTTTATTGGTCAGAGCGAAAGACGTACAGAGGTCAAGTTTGTATGCATTATTTTTTGTCTCAAACTATTCTAAAATTGAATTTACACGAAAAAGATATAAGTATATAAATGTCTATAAGTAAAGGTGACTATTATAAATGTTTTTGCTTGGATTTGATATTGTAACTTCGTATCCTTACCATTGTTTTCAAACTCGAACAGACAACAAGAATTTAATATATAGAATCCAAAGCGATGTTTTTGTAAAGAGGTTTCGGCGGTGGAAACAAACGGTAAAATTTGACATACAGATCATTTTGGTTGACTTCAAAAAGGTTCTCAATTCGTCTGTTTTTTTTTTTACATGTGTACCTATATATTTTATATCTAGCCTTGATTATTTATCGTAAATGATATAAAATTTGCAATGGTAATTAATTATATATACTTGAAACAAGTAAGTTCCAGTTAATATATTAAGACTAGCGGTCTCCCGCGACTTCGTTAGCAAAGTAGCATATAAATCAGCTACCTTCCCATCGAAATAGGGATAGCCGTTTCGGAAATTACAACAAAAAAACACAGCTAGACAGACAGAGAGCCAGTAATTTTAAAAATTGGTGTTTATTAGCTTAATTTTTTTTTAAATCGGCAAATATAAAAATGGTCCCGTAATGTATAATTTCTTCGATACAGACACACTGCAATTTTATGGTATAATAATAAGATTTATTAATCGCTTTACAGAACAAAGTTCTTGGGTGTAAAGCGATTAATTCATTTGCCCTTCAAAATAGAGCAAACTATGCAAGAAAGTAATGTAAAATCAGAGAAGTCTTCTTTAAAAGGCCGGTAACGTATTTGCAGCTTCTCTGGTGATGTGGACATCCATGGGCGTAAAATCTAAAAATTTAGAAGCTCCGCTCGTTACCCATTAGCCCTCTCGTCCGATAGATAGATTAGATTCTACATGCATCCTTGAATTGTTTTACTCCTTTAAATATCACAAGCAAATGTTAAGGATCTATTTTTAACTTTCATCAGTTAATAATCAAAATTCGATTAAAAATATATTAAAGTACTTTTTATTTCCTTTTCAGAGATTCACACAATACCTGGCGTCGAGTAATTCAACGTTTCAACTAAGTAATTTCTTAGATAAAAGCGGGGTGCAAGGTATGTATTGAATTCACTTTGCTTATATTATTTACTCAATATTAAATCTTAAGAACTTTATAATTAAGTCTGATTTACGATGCACTTTTCTACTTTCAAATTGAGCCATTAGGAATTTCAATGATAGCTTAGCTGTGGAATATCCATAGCTAAACATTATATATAAAAAATATAATAATATTGCTAAACAAATTGCCGACAGTAACTTCCTCTTTTGAAGGATGCTCTTAGGATATGAAACTGGAATGACATTTCAGCACTTACCATTGGTTCATAATTTATTCGAGTTTCGTTCGAATTCTTCAAATTGATTTATCCTCACAGGAATAATGTTTATCAATAATTAATCCTTAATTCCATGTATAATTAGTGAATAAAGCTAGCGTTTGTCTCATTAAACAGTTTCAATAGAAACATAATTGAAAATACCCACGCTTTAACATTATAAGGAAATAACTTATAATGCAATTTCCACGTCATACGACAAGGCTGTGAGAGTTGATGGTAGTAGGGGCTATAACCGGAAAGCTTATTAGGCTTATTACGATACTAATATTTTATGTAAGATTTTTTACTCTAAATAAAATTTAAAAATAATTAAAATGTTATAAGACTTCGTGGTATATATAACTTCAAACAGCCTAATCGTGGTAAGAATCCCGTTTCTTACGAACAGTATATTCGTGGTATATGTTAAAAGATGTCGTAACTACCTTTTTATTTTTATTCTAAATAAAATGGAAGTTTTTTTTTGGCATATAAATGCAGAGGAGTGCCATAAGTTATCTTCAATAGACATTCTGTCTGCAAAATGTAATAAACTAGTCGCGTCCCCCCGACATCGCTTTGGCATGAGCCTTTTAATATCAGCAAATGTCGACGCATCCGCTTTTGTTCGACTAGGGTGGATAAACCTCCCTAATTCTTAAAACCAGTCATTACATAATAGAAATGCAAATATTTTGTGATTAACAAGTTAAAAGTATTTTTACTTATCGTCTGAACTAGACACTATCTCGTTGAAATTACTAAATCTAAGAGAAAGTGTTAGTAGAGATAAAGTTTACGACTGTCTTTATCTGCATCATAGTAATGTAGTAAGCGAGAAACCTGAAAAATTACATGACTATTCCTTTCAGTTACGACCGTGATATTTATTTATGAATATTACAAATTTAGACAACACTGGGGACATCCTGTTAACGCGGAGTGCGTCGACCTATCTCGCATACAAACAGCTGATTACATCATAGATTACACAGTCCTTGGTTTTGTCATTGCCAACACATTATATAAATGTATTGTTTGAAGCGTCTACTGCCTCCATTTTTAAAGCATAATTATTTGCACTCACAAAATAACTCCGTATCTGTTTACTGACTAATGTAACTAAAAGTGATTAGCCATTTACTCCACGATCCAACGGAATCAAGTATCGTTCTATCCAAAGAGCGTTAGAGCTCGCGTTTTGACTATCATTTGGTTGCACACTACCCACTATTTTGCTCATTCCATGTCCCTTTCTCTTTCTCCTATAATGGAGATTGTTACATTGCTCTTAATGTGTTAAGATCCGGTTCAAAAGGATCAATAATAGTAACGTCAGTTTACTATAAAAGTCCTGATTATGTGTTAGATTACGCAAAGTGAGATAAATAAATTTGCGTTACATAACGCGAGAGGCTGCCAAAATTTGACGCCGCAATGGAACCGTGTCGGCTCGTACCCCAATGACCCGAGGACGATGACCTTTGTGAACAGCTGACTGGAATGGTATAATGTGGGGAAAGAGACCAAATATGTGATTGTTTTTTATAATGGTGTTCATAATGCAACACTGTATTACTTAAATGCTTAACCACAATCGTATGTGGGAACTGACGTAATAGAAAAATGGTTATTTATATTTTCATTCAATCTTGTGACTCTTAACAAAATCCACGTAAGTTATGTCAGTAAACTACGATATCATAAGCTTTAATAAAACACCTTACAATGTAATCAATTACCTCTAGTGCATATGGACGGAGAGACAAACAATACCATTAGCTCTCGAGTCCTCTATAAGGTCACGGAACCTATTATGGGTCAGTTGCGGGCCGTAGACCCCTAGCACCCGTACGCGGGACTAGCTAGAAATGTTCCCCTTCCTGCACTTGTTTTATGTCATCCGATTGAACGTAAATGATCTGCTTGCTTTAGGTTATTTAGATCATTCATTTTCGTAAAGTATTTCTTATCTAATTCCATCTCTGGAGTAAATACAATATTTTTAACATGCACTTCTGCTATATTAGTATTTTTTCTTCTAAATTTAAACGATGTTAAAGAAAATAAAATTTAAACTATTAACGTTATTGAATATACTCAACGAATCTAGTGTTCGTTTTTCGATTAATCTCATATATGAAACCCTTGCAAACATGAAATTTTCACTTCACATACGATAAAAATAGCGACTAGTGACGTCACAGCTACCGGAGCAATACACCAAGCGAGTGAAAGTGACATTACACCAATCGAATTGATATAAAATGTCATATTATTTTTTCAAGATTAATTCAGTCCAATGAACGTTGATGCACCAATAAAATAAACAATTACGAATGTATTTATTCAATTTTTTTTTATTACTCGTTTTATTTACGTGATATCGTGTGGCAATAAACGTATTTCTCAATAACTTATAATATGCTTGCAACCGTCTCGTTTACAAATTTGACTTTGTAGGGTCAATTGAATTTAAACAATATCGAATATCCTGTATCTCTGTTTAACTTAAAAATAATAACATCATTAGAAAATTAAAAAAAAAAGCCAGAAATGACGGAAGATAGATCGATTTAGAATAAATAAAACTGAACGTCCTTCCCTGGTGGGATAAAGACAGGGAGATGATAACCAACGTGACTTTATATTCGGCAATAAAATATGAACCATCACTACATCTTTTTGCCACAATAATTATTGTATTCTTGTTATGAAAATAGTTTAATTAAATGCCAATATTATCGAAGAAGAAGAACATATTTTTGTCTTCTGTATGCGGATTTTATAAATATCATCTAAGAACATTAGTGATTTAATTATTTTAATCATTTATTTTGTTAAAACTTGTGCTGATATTTCGCAAATCACATGTAAAATTTCCAATATGTAACTAATTATTTCTAATTTCTATCGCTTTCGGAAAGGCGCGGCCGGTGCGAGGATCGGTGAGTTATACAATACCACGCTTGTCTGTCTGTCTGTCTGTCGGTGTAGAGTTACCAGCACGCTTATGGATGTGGGTGCAATTTTTTTGTTCATGTTTTTTCAGCAGCTTTGAAAAAAAGGTTGGCTATGTTTTTTTGTGTGTCAAATACTGGTCGAAATTTTTGCGGCATTTGCTCTGTAGAAAATAAACGGGTATTGTCTATGGTTGATAATTTGACCGTGGCCGAGAGAGGTCACCTTAATGACCATTAAACAGAGCCCGCATCGTATTGATTTTATTGGCAATGAACGTATAATGCAGCAGTACTTGTAAGATACCAGCTTAATTTACTCTGCATATCTAGATATTTCTAGAAATTGTTTTTGTATGTATCTACATATTATATGCTTTAAAATCTAATTGAGTAATTATATGTACAATCAATTAATGTTCTGTCAAGAATAACTTTTTCTTATATAATGTTGTTATAAACTATAAAATATGGTAATATTTCAGATCACCTCTAACCAGAAAAATTATATGAAAGTTATTTACATTAACACAAGTTAAACTTTTAAAAATAGAGTGCACGTTAATTTGAAGAGATATACCATGGACATATAATAGGTTTTTAGTTCGCACAAATCTTTTACCAATTTTAATTCTTTCCCGATCTATAGATAATTTCCTGTTTGGTTTAGTACATCCGTAATCACCTAACTTTCTAGGCATATGTGAGATAGCTGTGTCAATTCTCGGATACAGTATGAACAGAAAATCTGAAACGGATGAAACTGGTTAGATTTATAGAGGTTTTTGTTTTATTTTGTTTGCCATTTTAGTTGAGTGTACTCGTCATTTGGGATTTGAATAGATCATATTTTTAATAATATTTGCAATCTAGAATGTACATTTTCTGCCCATTTCGGTGAAATGTCATTTAATTCTGACATTGCATTAGGTCGATTTTGTCATAGCAGCATATAGACCCACAAGGATATCTGACCCGGTGGGCATAAGTCAAACTAACTTGATAGCCCACTAACGCCCCCATGTCAATGCTAAAAAAGTGTCATGTGTAACGCACCGAGACATTTTCTATACCTATATAGGTTGTACATGTTTTCTGACAGAACAAGCGATAGCAGCGCCTCTCATAGGGCCAGATATCCTTGTTTCACTATGCATATGTGCTAAATTATAGAGACAGTTTGCTGTATGATATTCGATCCTACATGGGAAGCGAATTTAATTCTTTAATTGTACCTACCTAATATTATTATTATTATGAAGTTATTGCAAGTATTGAAAAATCCCAAATCGAGTACACTATTAGTAGTTCATTTCATTTCTTTTTTGCATAAATGTAATCTAATATAAATTCTGGAATTTCGTTATCTTAATGCTGTTGATATTTGAATCGTGTGCTCTGCAAATGTAGATTAAAAAATCTAGACAAGATAGGGTTGCCATCACAGAATTGTCAATAATAACCTCTATTTGTATAAAAAATTATAATTTGAAATTCCAATCGCATTTCTTTCGAGATTTAGATCTTCACTTTTAGTTTTAAATTGTTCTGTTATTTTATATATCTATAAAAAAATCCTACGTTATTTGATATAGAAATTTTTCCTGACTTTACGGATATACCAATAGGTCTGTTTTTTACATCTTGCTTAGGATTATTTTAACTTTAAGGTCGTTTCACTTATAACTGAGGATTGGTCGCGTATTGTCGGTCTCGTAATGATGATGCGTTACATCGGTTAAGTGTGAACGGTCGAGTGTTGTTCTACACATTTGTTCTGTTCTGGTGTTACGAGACCAGAGACAATACGCGACCGATCCTCCGTTATAAATGAACTGACCCTTAAGTATCATAAAACAGCTGTTATTTAAGATTATGGCTGACAATGAAATTCAAAACCCTATGTTTTTATATTTGTACTTAATTGTTTTTTTTTCTTGTTCATTATGCTTTACCTAAATTCCGTCCGATAAGGCGGTAAGTGGTTTTGAAAAAATTTGATCGTTTTTTATATTATTGTATCGCTTCATATATACGAGTGTGTTGTTAGCTTAGTTTTTCTTGGCTACGTATTTTATTATAGTATTTTTTTTTTGACATTTGATCATGCCATTTTTTTTTTAGTTTTTATTTTATTTGCAACGATGGCAACCCTTCACTGCATCCCGTAGATCATTTAGTTTTGCACTATAATGATTGACTTTAATCATTTTTATAATTCGAGACCATCGCACGTTTTTGTCGTCATTGTTACATTAGCATAGTTTTTCATTGATAATTAAATTATAAAAAAAAAAAAATTAATTTTAATAAAAAACTTTTTTTTTATTAAAAGTAATTAAAAAAAACAAATCATTTAGTATTTTATGTTTATTCTCTATTATTATTTTTACACAAAAAAAATCAAAGATGCACCTCACATTTACAAAAAATCAACTTTGAAAAAAATCTGAAAATGGTATATTATTTGAATTCCCTGCTTCTGGCTTTTATTTAAATATAATTCACCTTGATAATGCCTTTTGCATTGTTTGTCAGTTTGTCCAACGCTTTGAATGTTATCTACCAAATTCATGAGGTCATCAAAAGGTTTTTTAAATACAAAAGCAGTTACATTTGCTTGTTTATTTAACATGCACAATACACCATATTTAATTTCTCATCAAACTACGGCACTCAGGGTTCTTAATTGGTTACTAAGGTGGCTCCCTGGTGAAAGAAATAAGCACAAGGGGATGTCTTAAATAATCATCACGTGACCTTGAATGTGGTAGTTATTTCACTCTTTTCATAGCACGATTTCAATTAACCAGTAGGTACTGTATTTTGAGTTTTATTGTTTAAGTAGTAAGGTTGATTTTGATTTGTATATACCAGGCTATGACATGTCTCCGTTCATCCGGCGCTACGCCAAGTACCTGAACGAGAAGGCTTTGTCGTACAGAACTGTTGCCTTCGACTTCTGCAAAGTAAAGAGGGGGTAAGTATTTTTTACTACACGATATATTACGATATAACGGTTATTCGAATGACGACTAAAGTTAGTGACACATCTCAACACTACTAGAGCTGAACATGTCCTGGCCAAATCTACGAATTGCATGATATAAAATGATTAAAACCTTATAGACTATCGTTAATTTGTTGTTAAACTGAGGAAAAATACAGACATAGCACAAATTCCAAGATCTAAAACGTATGCTAGGAAAGACCTAACCGTTCCTGCATAATTTGTTTTTCGAAATGTTTTTACTTGCTATCACTACATCTTGGGCTTAAGTGACTTGTGTGAACACGATCTCCATGGTATCTTCAGCAAGGAGGAGGGCTCCCTGCGTATGATGAACGCGGAGAAGCTGCTGAAGACGCTGCCAGTTCTGCAGGCGCAGCTGGACGCTCTGCTCGAATTCGACTGTACCGCCAACGACCTCACCAACGGCGTCATCAACATGTGCTTTATGCTACTCTTCAGAGACCTCATCAGGTATATTTTGGTCATTATGGATATTGAAGTGTTTAAGTTCAGCAGCGAAAGTTTATTGATTTATAGGAAGATGTTTGACCGATCTTATTGTGAGCAGTAGAAGACAGTAGATTAAATCATGTCTAATTCATTTCAGATTATTCGCATGTTACAATGATGGTATTATCAATCTTCTGGAGAAATATTTCGATATGAATAAGAAGAATTGCCGCGATGCTCTCGACTTGTATAAGAAGTTCCTCATCAGGATGGATAGAGTCGGTGAATTCTTAAAAGTGAGTACTAAAGGAAAGAGAGGAATCTTGGTACAACGTGAAGTTAATATCTTCTATACTACTCTTTGAGAAATGGACCCATAGAAAAAATCATAAATACTTTATACTTAAGATGAAATTGTTTTCAGGTGGCAGAGAATGTTGGTATAGACAAGGGGGATATCCCGGACCTGACCAAGGCTCCCAGCAGCTTACTGGATGCACTGGAAGGTCATCTCGCCTCGCTGGAGGGCAAGAAGGGATCTGCTGCCAACACGCCCACACAGACAGCCAGGTATGGTGACTTAGAAGGGAATTGTAATCAATAATGACATTGACACACAACATGACACAATGACAATGGAAGAAATGATCGTATTTTTTTTAAATAATTTTCACTGTGTGAATAGTTAGACTCGCAGTATGTAGTATGTACGTTCTTGTCTTTTAGGTATTTGTACACTCAGAACCTTTCGCGGTGTTCTATTTATAGAAAAATTGCTCCTTGTAACAATCCTCCGCTTGCCTTCATCAAAATAACGAATTCGTTGTCTACCTTTAATCAACGGTGGAGGGGATGCACAGAAAGAATAATTTCTCTTCCTATGTGTCGCCTTCTCCGTCTATATTTCCGTGTCATCGCCTCAATGCTTACTAAAAGTTCAAACTACTTTCGCTTTAAGGTATATCGCCATTATCCCCGATAGTACATACGTATGCAATAATAGTGTACTTTCAGCGCTCAGAAGAACGTAGCGAGTGTGATGGGTGCACTTTCGTCTACGTCTTCATCATTCGGTCACGCGGCGGCGTCTTCTCGTCTCGACAACAATGGCGCACTCCTCATTGATGACTCTCTGAGGCAGCAGGCCCTCGCTGAGGAGGAGGCTGCCATGACACAGTACAAGGTAATATATAATACGTAACTGGATTAAAGATTTTCAGCTCTTAGCTTCGAACCTACGACTACTGTAAGCAATATTCTGTTAATAGTTTGAGGTCAATTTAGATGAAAAAGTCATATTAACTATTTTTTTCAATAATCAACTATTTTTTGATGCCTAATTTTGTCATCTTGTGACAATGACAGTGGATTTGACGGAGGACAGATAGAAAATGTGAATGTTTTCTTTTTGTGCGTCCTCTTCTCTGAATTAAAGGTAGGCAACACATCTGCAATTGCAGATGTATGGGCAACGGTCACTTCGCTACTTTGGCGAATCCGGTGGCCGTTTGCACGTTTATCACCTTATGGTATTTAAACTCACTATACGTTCCCACTGAGATGTTTAAACCTACCCTAAGTTAGGGGTATCTTGGTTATAGTAGAGTTGACTTCACACATATCTTTGAATTTCTTCTCAGATATGTGCAGCATCACGATGTTTTCCTTCACCGTAATAACGTCTGAATGTCGAATTGAAAATCGATTGATAAATGTAGGGATTCGAATCCAGGACCTACAGATTGCAAATCAAGTGTTTAACCACTTAGGCACTGCCTAAGTTCTTCATTCTGTTTAGTTGAAATATTTTGCAGGTGCATTTATTGCAAGGCGATGAGTTGACAGGTGACGAAGACTTGTCAGTTATAATAGTAAGATATTGAATTGACGGCTGTTTATGTCTGTTTGTACAATACACGGGTTTCCACTGTACTGTCTTTGTATAAAAAAACATGTCACATCTCACAAAGTGTGTGTCAAATTGCGTGAAACTTGTGTACGAACACTTATCTCTGTCGCTTCGAACTTTATGAGAGAGATGGCAATATTGTCATATAAGTGTTGCTATTTGGAAAGACAAAGACAAGAATATGTTTTAATACAAGTTTTATTCAGTGGGAACTCTCGGTGCCACGGGAATGTTTGTTATGGGAATGTATAATCCATTTATATATGAAAAGGTTGTCTTTCTTGTTGTTTGTTTATACGCTTTTTATGTTATTGGGTTTTTGTATACATTTCTGGGATTTAATTCATACATATTTTGATGTTACTGATCCAAATTTCAACATAATATCGTTAAAATAAAATTAAAATATTTATTTTTGTCATATAATTCATCGGGAAGTTGATACGAAATTACATTACAAAACAATTTTCACATTTTCATTTCCATACATCAAAATGGATACTGAACCTTCACATGGATTGTTTCGTTTAAATCGGTATTTAAAAGGTGTTTCGGGGTTACCTTAAAAAAAAATAACACAACGTAAAACCAAACTTAACCCTTTCAGAATAAGGTTCAATCGCCAACCAACTCCGCTGCGAACAATCCATTCCTCTCGACTTCGACACCTCAGAACCAAAACCAGAATCAAAATCAATCCATAGTGGATCTGTTCGGGCCAACTCCGGCGGATACTGTTAGCACTAACAGTAAAGCGTCAGATGATCTCTTGTCTCTCGGCAATCCATTCGCTGATATGTTTGGTGGTAAGTCATTTTTCCTACGTTTTACAAGTCTTCTGCTAAATCATGATCAGTTTAGTTCTGGGTCATGATCAGTGCTACTAAATCAGTAACTATTTAGAAAATATATTTTGAACCGTTTATTTCATTGTTTGTAAATAAATTTAATCGATTTGTTTCTTAAATATTTCTGTATATAATAAGTGATAAATGCAAATTATTATTAATTAAATTTGTTGTGATAAAATACCAAGTAAATAAGATAGAATTACTTTGAGCTAATATTAACTTATAATTATTGATGTTAAGAGAAGATCCTTTACGACAAATGAATCGCAGATACCTTGTAATGTACTAAAATGTATAAATACTTAGATTAATCAATATTACATAATTGTAAAATAGTAAATATATAACGAAGGGACCGTAGTCTAACAACGTAACGTAGTATATAATAGCTTATCTGGAACACGCACTGTACAAACAGGTTTTGGGATGGTAAGCACTTACCCTGGGTTTACACTGACGAAACATGAAACAAATCGTAGTGTCGTATATTAGTCTTCATCTCTGAAATGTTTCGTCAGTGAAAACTCACTATTACACATCACCACACACATAAAGACCCGCCTCATTTCAATCTAAACCTTTGGTAAAAAGGCTAATAAATAAATCATTTTTTTTTTTAATTTTCAATCTGTCATTTGAATTGCTTTTATTATGGAAATTAAATTATAAATTTTCATAATTAAATTCATGAAGAAAATTACATAAAACAATTTTTCTTTCATTGAAATTACATCTTTATTCATTAAAAAAAAAACATTGGTATCACGGAAATTAGTTCACAAAATCATAACGTAGTTCACGTAAACACGATAAGAAAGTGCATTTGGGTCGCTTGTAGCGCCGGCCGCGCCCGTCACCGCGCCCACCTCCGCGCAGGGCCCCGCCCCCGGCACGCAGGGCCCCGCCCCCGGCACGCAGGGCCCCGCCCCTCTGTGGGGCTCCAACGGGTTCGCCTCGTTCCCGCCAGGGCCCCCCAACTCTCAGCCGCAGACCAACAACACATTTGTGTCGGAAGCTAACTTCTCTAACGTATTCAATAACACCACAGATTCTGCAGGTAAGGAATGCACAAACAGCAGGGTTGCCATAGTATACGTAAATTAAATTAATTCGTGTTTCTTTTTTATCTGTGCAATACCTCTTTTTTAGGTTGATTTATAGTAGATTTAGAAATATATTTGTCAATAAATTTTATTCACTTCAAAGACAGAAAGTGGCAACCCTGTTTACTTTTCTTCTTAAATTATTAGCTAGTAAATAACAATGATAGATGGTGATGGTTAATGTAATTGTATACTATAGTTGTATAATGTATAATTAACTCCGCAAGCTGCGAACCCGTTCATGGGTATGGGAGACCCGACGCAGCCGATGACGGCGTCCCCCGCGAGGCCCCCACCCCCGAACCCCCCACAGCCAAAGTCCGCATTCGACGAGCTGGAGGATGTGATGCGGATGTCGCTGGGCGGCTCCCCCGCGCGTCAGCCCCAGCCCCAACCCATCACTCAGCAGCCGCTGGCGCAGACCTTCGACATGCCGGTGTCCATGCCGCAGCCCATGATGTTCGGTTCTCCGGCACGACAGCCCATGATGCCGATGGCTATGGGTTCGATATAAAAGTTTGCAGTCTCGATGTGCTTCTTTAACACATTCAATGCTGCAACTTATGAAAGTGTACTCAACGGACGGTGGCATTGAACGTGTTAATTTGTCTTTGATAGCTTTGGTTTTTTGATGGTTTTTATTTTTTCCTTATAGCACAGCGCCACAAATCTCTGCAGTAACCTGTATATAGCCTTGTAGTGCTTGGTTTTTTTACTTGTTTATAATTGGCTAGTATTGAACATTTTGTTTGTTCAAGTGTTTTTTTTACATTTCAGATTTATCTTTTAAACTTCATTGTTTTGTAATTTTTTTTTCATAGATACATCGTTCATTTTTTTTTCTCATCACGATGTAAATACATAGACTAAGAGCTGATAAATTTAAACGCTATCAAGATGTCTCAAGTGTTTTAAAGATTATTTTTTTTCTAAATAAAAATTTATAACTGAATAAAAATAAAAAGCGTATCTATGTATTTAATTTTTAATTTATTTTTAATCTACGTCATCTACAAGTTTGCACTCATTGCATGCAGTTAGTGTCAAAGCAAATTGCACCTTATTTGTACAGCAGTAAGTTTGATTTCCGCAGGCCAACAACAACAGCAGCCGGGTAAAGTGCTGACTGGAGATCTGGACTCTTCTCTCGCACAACTGGCCAACAATCTCACCATCAATAAAACAGCAACAGCCCAAAAGTAAGTTGTAATTTGTGTTTTATGTACGCTAGGTATAAGGTTCATTTTGGAACAAACGTGTTGTGGTGAAATTATGAACTACTGCACTTACTAGATTCATTGGAAGCCGCAAAAGTTTGATTTTGTTTATTTGATGTATGAGAGTGATTTTCTCCATGTATATAAATTGTATGAATTTGTATGACTTAGGTTTCCACTGTTTTTATGAAAAAAAAAAATCTTATATTATAAATGCGAATGTTTAGATGGATGGATGTTTGTTAGAAGGTATCTCCAGAACGGTTGCATGGATCTGGATGAAATTTGGCACAGATGTAGATCATAGTCTGGAAGAACGCATAGGCTACTTATTACATTCTTTTTAATTAATTCCACGCGGACGGAGTCGTGGGCGACAGCTAGTGCAGTCATAATTTCATCATTGCAACGTATATTTGAATTTTTGATAATGCTAACTGTTTAATGTAGAATAGATTTTTAATTAAATCAGTTTACGATTGTTTTGGTAAAATTTTTCGAATACATTGTCGAGTGAAGCGAATGTACAATCATCTAGCTAGAAATTAATTGATTAAAAAGTGTGATTTTTTATATATTAGTTAATACAGTCTTTTCACATTTTATAGAAATAAAAGGTGAGTGTAATTTTTAAAAAAAATGAGAAAAGAAACTGTATCAAAATTACGATTTGTTTTTAAGATATGAATACGGATAGAGGCTTTTACATTATATTTGTTTTTTACAAAATGTATGTAAAAACCTTTTTACGTATTCATAACTTGTGTAATGAAAGCATCAACATGATGTAAAGCTCAATATTATTTTATATAAGGCACGATATCGTTAGCTAAAGCTAGTAACATTTACGCACGGTTTATTATAACATATATATTCATACCGCCATAAGATTAGACTATGAAGATGCTTTCATATAGTTGAGTATATCCTTTCATTGTTTGTAAGAGGTATTCAAAATATATTTATACAAATTATCTTGACATATAGCTTTGCTGATTGCTGACGATTGAGTGACAATCTTAAATCTTAATAATAAATACGGTTAATACATCCAAATGTGCATTAAGCTCTTTACCCAAGTCACTCCATGAAGATCGAGTGATTCGATCTCTTGGTCGCTAAGGGATAGAATAAGCCCCTTAAAAACGAGCTTAAGCCCCTTAAGTAAGCCTCTTTAAGGCAACACTCCAACTTAAACCCCCTAAAGTAACAGCCAGCGCTTAGCAGAGCTTAAGCTCCTAAGAGAGCCATCTTGATGAGCAACTGGGCTTCAGTTGCTCATCAAACAAGGGTCATCTCAAGCCCAGTGAAGCTGTCAATACCTCTGAAACAGAACCCCTTACAAACAATGTATTGATTGCTACCCCCCCCTCGCACGCACATTCATTGTCCGCGGCATGGTAGGCCGATGCAGTGGTCGTCGCCGAAGAACGCATCCAAACCGGGCTGGAGCCCGCAGCCGATGCAGGCCACCACCGGCGCTGGCTACAGGCCCATGGTGAGTACCACACTACCACCACCCCACATAACACTGCAACTTGGATAGGATAAAACTTGATGAGGGCAATGTCTCCAATTTTTTGTTTTAAACAATGATAGACTTATCGTTGGTTTCTGAACATTTTTGAAACATATTGTTATCTCTTTTGTTAAAGATGACCATATGTTTTATACAGAGATTTAGGTCTCAGAAATCAATGATTACTTTTTTTTTAATAACGATTTGACTACCTTACTCAGGATTCTTTATTTGTAACTTAAGTTGCTTAGTGTAGATTTCTTAAATTAAATCTACACTAAGGGGCTCATTAAAAATAGTGAGGGTACGAAATGTTTTCGAATACTTGTGTTTACATCGACTCCTCGCTCGCTGACATTATCTATCCTTTACGCTTTTATTGTTGCATAATTTGCTAGCTATTCTAAATACGACTTAACTACTTTGATATTAAAGCTCGTTATCCTATTTTTTTATTTGCTATCTCTCCCGTAGCATGCCAGCATCCCTTTTATTTTGCGTTTTCCAGGGCCCCGGCATGGCATTGCCACCAATGCCACACACACTGCCCCATACATACCATCCCCCGCATTATGTTATGGTAAGTTGCTGATTTATGTTCATTCTTTTATTTTTATGCTTATTTTCACCTTAAAACCTCTTTGGTCTTTTTTGTTTTTTTAGTTTTTTTTCTCGCTTCAATCTTAACAATTTATAAAGTGCCTGTAATTCTATCAAATGATTAATCTTCATATTAATATAGCAGATTAAAGGTAAAGTATTAAAAAAATAATGTATGCATGAGTGTGTATTACTTTGCATGGTTAGAAAGTTGTATGTGTGATGCCATGCAATATATTAAATATCATGCTCATTCACAGTGTTATGTATGGTGTGCATAAAAATCGATTGAAAATATTATTTTACAATTTTATTACGATTTATTGTTCAAAAGAACTTTTTCTTGTAAACTTGTTGGTATTGAAAATTAACACAAATTTTATAACTATTCACAATTTGCTTTGAAACGTTCAGTTTTTTATATTGTCTGGGGTCTATTGAAACATTCTTATATCTTTAAATATAGTAAAACTATCTTTTAACAATAATAAACTAACCAAATTAGTTTCTAAACGAGTAAAAAAATAAAACCTAAAATATAATTTCATTTTGACTTCCTTGTCACTTGTATTGACACATATTTCCTTCTACATTCTCTTTAAAAAGACAGAGACAGCAATATATATATTTAAACAAGGATATCTGACCCGATGAGAAGAGTTCTATCGGTGTTTTATCAGGTAATATGTAATACCTAAATGGGCATAGAAAAAAACATGACATGACAGGTACAGTTGATGTGACGGAGGAGGAGATACGTAGGAAGAAGATATATTCTCCTTACGTGCGTTCCCTCCTCTGACGAATCAATTTCGGATGTCTATGGGAAGTGATCGCTTCGCTATTATTCAGGTGACGTTTGCCACCTTGATGAATTAAAAAAAAGATAGTACGAAAAAGACCTTAAGACTTTTTGACATCGACTGGGGGGCGCTAGTGTGCTATCATAATTTAGTTTGATTTATACTCACTGAGTCAGATATATTTTTCGGTCTATATTAATACAAGTGTCAATGAAGTCAAAACACATAGGTTTATTTTTATTTAATGTTAAATTTAAGATATAAATTTTTTATGTTTTCCCCTTCCAGCAACAACCGGGCATGGTAATGGGCATGGGTCCAGGAATGATGGGCGCCATGCCACCCATGCGCCCAGCCATGCCCACACAACAAACCAACCAATTCAGCTAAACCCGACATTTTTTATATTGTGTTTGTCTTAACTTTAGAACTTCATCGGGATCATTTAGACCCGCCAGATGGAAAGAGTTACATCTTATGAGATCAACAGAAGTAACTGTTTACGTCGGATGGTTTCTTGCTTTTTAATTGTTTTGGTATTAAATTTTACATTTATAAAACATTATTTTTAAATGTTATCAATAGCGCATGAAAAAAAAATCTAATGTAAAAATTATCAAATATACTTTGCTCAAGTACATCTTGAGTTATATATTTTTTTATTAATAACTGCCGAGTTAAAAAAAACTCGAAACAAATTTATTTAAACTATATAAATTGTAGAGTTTCTCATAATTATATATACACATATTTGTTTTCTTTTACTCTTACAATTCGCATAATTTAATTTAAAAAGTTATAAAAAATAAAGATCTCGATGATGTTCAATGCCAAATATCCGACCTGACTACTATAATAAGCTTACATCAATGCATTCTGATTTAATAATGAAGTTGTATAAATGTCTGGTATTATAAGATTCAAACTTTATGCTTATGTACTTGCGCATGTACTTCACGTTTTACTTCACCCGTATGGATGCTAGATGGGCACACTGCGGGTTAAATCATTCCCACAGATATGCGACAGCATAATTTTAGATCTCGCTTAATACATAAATGCGCATCGAAACTTAAGTGTTGCCATAAAATTTGTATGACTTTAAAATCGGATTTATGCGTGCTCAGGCTGACATGTGGTCAGGTGGCATAATTTGCATTGTGTGCTGATATCAGGTGCATCTGGAACTTTTAGTTGATAAACTAAAGCCTACGATTGGCTAACTGTACATAAGTCAATATTTTTTTTTGTATCTTTTAAACTTACTTTTTATGCTAACCTTACTTAATATGGTCGTCTTTTCAAAATTTAATTTAGTTTGGATTTTTTTTTCTTAATAAACATGTAAATTATGTTATGAACGCTAATGCAGGTTTAGTTTAGACAAATTGTTTTAATTAATAATGAAATGGTGCGTCCTATCAAATATTTATTCGCTTAAATTTTATCTATCGATGTCACATTCCATATTTGTATAAAGTATCTTTTTTTTTCGTTTACTCTAAACAAGTCTCCTCCCCCTACAATAATTTAAAAGCGACAACTAAATGACATATGTCAAACTGGCGATGACGTTTGACAGAAATGTCAAAGATTAAATTCACTTTATCTATGGTTTGCATCTTTAATTTTTAAACATCTAATGTCAACGTTTTAGGATTCGGGGCTGGATAATAATAATTGTTTATGTAGATTTATATTCTCTAATAATATATTGTGTAGTTGCTAAAAAGCCGTTATATTTCAAAATGAACTAGTATCTATATCTTATTATATATAAAGGAAAAAATATAAAGTTCTATGCTAAAAAAAACACGTTTTTTAAACGGAGATTTCAAAAGAAATTACTGTACTCAAATAACTTTGTAAGGAAAGATTTTTCTTGCGGACAAACAAACGGAAATCATAGAATAAATATCGTATCCGATGGTTTCTTTCTTACCAATACATGTTCGGAAAGAAAATTTGTATATTTTTAATGTATGGCGTTATCAAGTTACAATTGTTATTAAATTAGTCGTTAATATATATTGATGTTCGTACTGAATATATTGACTAGGTGCTTACTTTTTTGCATCGGTGTCAATTTTAAGCTTTGGCAACTTAGCACCTCTCTCCCTTTTTAGCCCATAATGGTCAACCACTCTTTAAAAATATAAACTATTTCAATTCATTTTGACACACAAACGGCTGGTCCGTTATTTGAATATCTGTCAAATGGATCCATGCCGCCATGTTTTATAGAGTTACCAGTTAAAAGCTCAAATTTTCTAAATTGGTAGAATAAACCAAATGTTTAATTTGATTTTTGTTTCAAAAGTAAATATGGGACAATATTATTAGTATTTTGAATTACACTTGAAATCCCAGTTTCAAATCTTCTAAGTGTTACGTTTTAATGTTTTGCATGTAATTAATTTTTGGTTAAAAATCCCAAGATACAATACTTTGTGCTGACATTTCCTTATAATTATGTTTAAATTAAGATATACTATGTGATATATTATTTTAAGACTGCATAGTAATTTGTAGTATTACAATCCAAGTTCTTAAGATTTATTTTAAATCCATTATTTTTTTTTCGGTATATTTTTCGTTTGCACAAAGTATTGTCAAATGTTGCCATATACCAGCTCAGTTTCGATCAGTTTGGTAGTTTTTTTTTTTAATAAAGATTTTACTTAGGCAAAAATATTACAGCACAGTTGAAAATTGCAGTTTTTCTATATATTAGAAAATGATTGCAATTAATAATATCTATGTAAATAGAACTTTACGTAGTATATAGCGCTGTTATATATAACTTGGCCAATGTGCTATATCTAGAACATTATATAGGATTGAGATTATGGAAATTTTAAAATAGATATTTTCCGGAAAATGTCTACCAATATTGAAATTTTAATGCTTAACATATAAAATTAATGATATTTAATATCGTTTGCAATCGGTTTGAGATCTTTTTCTTTATCGCAATTTTGTGCAATATTATGTAATATCAAGGTAATATACTTTTATGCTTTAAAAAGTCAATTTTTTTTTCGTTTTTTCCAACTGGTCATACTTTAATTGTCAATTTCATTTGATGTGTGTTTGATTCGACTGATTTGTTTGGAATGGACAGGTTTGCCTGTTTTACTTAAGTTTTGATTTTTTTTAATTTAATACATGAAACAATGTTCATTTTTTTTTTAATTGTTTTACACATCATTTGGAAAAAAAAATTTTAGTTGTACATTTTATTTTATGGATATAATTTAATGGAATTTTTTCTGTTTTTTTTTTATGTAAATAAATCTTTCGCTATGCTACTTTGCTAGCTGTTTCGTGCCTTTAGATATCCAATTTAGTTTATTTATGAAATGAATAAAAGAATTATGATGCACTTTTTGTTTTTTTATATACCTTTTTTTTTCACACCTCCATGGGTCCAGGCAAGTTTGTCGCACAATTAGTTCAAATATTTAATGTTTTTTACCACTAGACATAATCTGCAATTAATTTAATAAAAGATAGTATTTACCTCTTATTCCCTTGACAATACTAAATAAATACTTTTTATTATAGATTTTTTATAACTAGTAACACAATGGCTACGCCAAAGATCTAAATAAATGGTTAATGATATGTTTGGTTTATTAATAAGGCATTTTAGATAAAATGGTAATATATACTTTATATTTTCCTTTATTATTTGTATTTATATTAATTTTTATATATTTATTTTGAAGAATATATTTACATTTATCACCATTTTGATCATAATGCGAGTCGTTAATGAAAATGAGCTATGATATTTAAATCTTTGGAATACATTTGCTAGTTTCTTCTAGATTATAAAATGTAATCCAGTAATAATTAAATGTTGAAAAAAAAATTATTGACCGGTTTATACCGGAAGAACTAGAGAAAAAGTCAGATCTATATAAAAAGGACATTCTAAATAGATCTAAAACTATTGCGTCACATTTTTCATGTTGGCAAGAGTTAAATGTGATTAGGTGACGTAGAAAATATACCGAATACGACAAACTCTCCGTCGAATAAAGGTTGGCAACACATCTGCAATTGCAGATGTCTATGGGCAGCGGTCACTTTAATTTTCGAATTCAGGTGATCGCTTGTTTATTTGCCAACTGTATTAAAGATACCTAGTCATATATTCAAAACAATCACAGTATTATAGTAGCGATATCTTACAGAGATTATTGTATAGCTGTTATAATATTTAGCGAAAAATAGCTGTTTATGACGTCGTATTATATTGTTAGGAAAATAGATTTGTCGTGCAAGAAAGATGTGAAACAAGTTGTATTTCTTAACCTTCTGTTTCAAGATAAAACGTCTCAATTCTCTTGCGAAAGTATAAAAATAAAGTATTCAATTTAACCTAATAATATAATATGGTGTCATATTTTGTGAAAATATATATTTTTGTTAGAAGCAAACTATTCTGTATATCTAATGTATAATCTGTCCTTGGTCAAAGAATATACTAAATAACGCTTTTCAAAGTGGTGTATGTGTTTTGTTGGATCGTGATAGTAGCTATCGTCTATTTAACATACAATAAACGAATAAAATTAAATCAGTGTTTCATTCCGCATCCTTTTTTCGGGGGAAAGAAATCTTCAAAAGATATCCTGTCTTCTGGGGGAAAGACAGGACTTATGTGGGACAACTCACTAAAACCCCATCGTTAGCCACCCTTAAGTACAACTGGTGAGAGTTTCGGAATCTCCAAAGGAACGCATCGGGACTTCATTCCATACCGTAGTCCTAGTCATACAATAACTAACTTGTGACTTCATTATTCCTTAAAAGTGTATATTCAACAACTACAATTCATTTGCGCTAGAAGACTCATGTTTGAGGGCACGAGCCGACCACTCGATTTTGGGTTCGAATCCCGCCATTTATCTGTAGTTAACCATTAAATCAGTTTGCAGCCAGTGCTGGTCTTAAACTCCAAAGAGCGAGATTATCCTATTCGTTCTGTATTTTTCTTTTATAAAAATACAGTTGCTTTGAGTTATAAGAATAGTTATGCCGCCCCTTGGCATCGTCGCTAGTGTGACCATTTTTCTTGCTTTAGGGCAACTATTGTGAACGTGTTCCTTGATTTAAACAAGTCGTTTAAAAATGCATTACATTGGGAATGTTCGATAATTAGAATAAAAACATCATCACGCCCTGATCTAGAAGGGTAAGTGAAAGTTGAAAATTTTCCTTCTTTTTAATTACGTAAACCTTTTTAAATAATAGCAATTAATTTGAACAATTAAAAATTGTCTAAATTAAAAGGTCTAAGCTTTACAACTAATTTTTATTTTACGTATGTATCCATAAAGTTTATTTTTTGAGAAATATTTTTCGATCAATGGAAAACTTGAACGCTCCGGAAAGTATTTTACTTTTTTATACTGTTCACACCGAAGAGCAAATCAATCGATGACAGCGACGGTTTTGTGCAGTTCGTGGGAGTGACGACATTTTGTCAATAAATTGTAATTTTTTCCTAATTCGTGTTTAAATTGGTAAAGTGTTTAGTTAAATAAGCCATAAAGATGGCAGACAATGAACAAAAGGCTATGCAACTAATTGCGGAAGCGGAGAAAAAATTAAGTTCTTCAAAATCTTTCCTCGGGTCTCTTTTTGGGTAAGAACAATGATTGTCCATTCTTTGTTGATTATTTAGATTTCACTTTTTAGTATGTCAATTACATTTAAGGTTAATACATTATAATACTTGCACAAACTGTATTTTGTACACTTTATAATATTTGCAAAATTAATCCAACAAATCTCCCGAATGCCTCCCAGATGTTACTAATTTATTGTTTTTGAATAGCTGACATGAGTCCTAAATATTTTTTTAGTTATTACATAAAACAATCCTTTATTTACTCTTCAAATTTTCTTAACTGTGACGCGAAAATCACATGTGAATCATAGAGTACTCATATATCTTTACAGTCATCTCTAATTAATCTAACTAATATGATATATTCTAATAGTACTAGAAACGTTTTTTGTTCTCGTAAATATTTCTAAATATGTAATTAGATCTTAATTTCCATTGTACAAACTTATCCACAGTAAAAACTTTCTCTTTTCATTTGAGCAAACTAAAATCTTACAAGAACACTTAGTAATAAAAAGCCTTTATTTATTATATCTCTTGACAATAAGCATGTTAAGTTACTTTGTATTTACTTTGGTTAATGATCTACAAAATGCAGTTCAAAGACTAGTATTCCATTTCATATTATTTCTACTACTTCTATTATATATGTTATACATATTACAACTATATAACTGTATCTGTTACTGACCAAAAGTTTGTAAATCTTCTTTATGTGCACATATTATGCAATTTTATATGGCCTATAGTTGATTGAGTACTTTTAGTTTTAACTGAACAATCCATAAGTTCAGTTGAAACTGGATATTTTACATAATGGATAGGACATTTATTATTTTTACATAAGTAGATTTTTGTTAATTTACTAATATTTCTAGTGACATACTGACAAAACTGTAACTAAGGCCTATGCTGAGATATGATTTAGGATGATAGTTGAATGACGGGGTTGTAACCCTTGACCATATGACTAAATTACCATATCCTTTTTTTGGTATCGGGGGAAATCTTAAAAAAGATACCCTGCTTCTGGGGAGAAGCAAGGTTATGTGGAGTACCCACTTAAACCCCCTCGGAGGCCATACTTTAATGCCACTGGCAGTGCTCCGGAATCTCTGGTGGAATGCACCGTTGCAAAATATCCATACTCTTAACCATTAAGCTTTTGTTTATTTATTCAGAGGATCATCAAAAGTGGAAGAGGCTGTTGATTGCTATCTTCGAGCAGCCAACCTATTCAAGATGGCCAAGAAGTGGTCCCAGGCCGGACAGGCCTTCTGCAATGCGGCACAGCTGCATCTCAAAGCGGGTGTGCGTCATGATGCGGCTACAAACTTTGTTGATGCCTCCAACTGCTATAAGAAGTGTGATCCAAATGGTATGTTCAATTTTTTCTGTATGTACACATTTTTTCTTAAGATAAACCTTACTAATATTATAAAGTGAAAGTTTGGATTAATGTTCGACAGTACATACATAAGTGGTAGAGGCCAACAACAACAACAGCCCGGTGAAATACCACAACCACACAGAGTCCCATTTCCCTTCCCACCCTTTTTTATTAGGAAAGGATTCGAAGGGGAGGTGGATTTGATGGAGGAGGAGATGCATAGGAAGGTTAAATATTCTCTTTTTGTGAGTCTCCTCCTTCGTCGATTGAGGGTAGGCAACGCATCTGCAATTGCGAATGTCTATGGGCAGCGGTCGCTTCGCTATTTCGGAGAATTCTTGTGGCCGCTTGCTCGTTTGCCACCTTGTAATATTAAAAAAAAGTCTAGAGTGGCTAAACAGTACTCTATGAAATTTAGAGCAGATATATATTATAGTCTGGATAAGTGCATAATATACTCAGTTTTTTAATTCCATTTAGATGAAATTGTGAGCAATAGCAAGTGTGTTGTGAATGATGACTTAAAATTTTCAATTAAACAATAATGCCTCTCTACATCGCCATGTAAATTTTTCTACAGTTTGCAAATAAAATGTTAATATAACAATAGAAGCAGCCATTTTATATTTTCATTAAAAATGTTATTTTTTGTCTAGTATACGAATTAAAATGTTTAATAGCTCAAATAGGTTGATAATTTTAAAATTAAATGAGAATTGACTATGTGCCATAAGGATGTGAGAAAAATATATAGGTCATGTGGCCTGGCTATGTCCAATGCCTTACGTCTATAAGGTTCACTGTACTCATATAGTGAGTTGTTTTTATCTGGCTTAAAGCCAAACTGAAATCCATTTATAGCATACTTTTTAAATTATAGTTTATTGGAAAAGTAATTCTATTTATATTAAACTAGCTGTTGCCCTCGACTCCGTTCATGTAGGTTAAAAAATAACTTCATTAGTAGGCTATGTGTTCTTCCAGAGTACGCTAAACATTCACATTTATAATATTAGTATGATTATTTAATTTGATGATTTATGGTGACTTTTGGTTAAATTTTTATGTTTAGTTGACTTATTAAAAATTAAATTCTCTTAACTTAATTAAAAATTACTTATGTGAGATATAAGAATGATTTCTGAACGACTGTCGTTAAAAAGATTTTGCTGATGTGTTCTACTTTTCATCTCTTACTGTTAGATTGTAAGTGGCTTTATTAAATAATATTAATTAATAACTTAAGTGTTTTAATTTATATACAAAAACTTATTTGTATAATTATTTATTATCACTTTATCCATACAAAAGATGTGATGAGGAAAAATTTGGTTGTTTGCCTATAATAATATTTTTTTAAATTAAAAAAAAAGACAGTAAGTAGCCTATGTGTTCCTCAAGACAGTGTTCTAAATTTATGACAAATTTCATCGACATCCATGCAACCATTATCAAGATACATTCTTATATCCATCCATCCAAACTTTCGCATTTATATTATTACTAAAATTACTAATATTAAACAAGACAAAAACAGTTTTTTCCTAATGCGTGTGCAAAAATATATAAGTACAATGTTTATCGATTTCTTTAAGATTAATAATTTTATCTCGTATCTTATCAATGTGTAACAGTGCTTGTTTTATTTCATGATTATATGTATTACATCATACAGTCTACATTCAAATCAGTTGATAGATTGGATTGAAGGTCATCGTTTTGATCTATTATCATTTCTCAGATATTTTAAGAAGAGTGATTCATTTAGCAAACAATAACAGTACCTCTGTTATTGTTTGTTAAATGCCTTTTTTCACTAAGCAACTAACTGCGCGTGATTTTTTACAGCCGCTAAGTGGAAATTGGTTGTAACACTTGACTAATTCAAAGATTAGAACTATGTCAGTTTGTTATTGGTTGCAATAGATTACAACTCTCGTGAGAACGTGAATCATAATCGATTAGAATCTTCAGTGATTAATTTAACAAAATGGAAGATCGACATTGATTCAAACTATACGCAATGCGGCAAAAATTCCCGTATACTAATTAGCAAAGAGTTTATGAACATTTGTAAAGTTTCCTTAAAAAAATCCTTTCAACGTGTCAGGTTGTAAAATAATTTAACATATTTTACAGAGGCAGTGTCCTGTTTGTTGAAGGCGATTGAGATTTACACCGACATGGGACGGTTCACTGTCGCGGCTAAACAACATCAGGTAAGTTCCAGAATACAGGCGATGATGTTGTTCGTATGTACACCTTGTACTTACTATAAGCTTGTGTAACTGTAAAACTCCGGTGTCCATGATACTTGTACAGAAATTGCCACTCTCTATGGTCCTTCGTACACAAGGAGACGTAAATCTTCGGAACTAATATTATAGCTGCAACTATCGCGTAACTCTTCGTAACTTTCAACTGTATAGGTTTGCTCCGCCATCTTGAAAATCTGTCTTTAGCGACGAAGGAACAAAATGTCGGTGACGTGTGCCTGCATACGTACCTTTATGACAACACAATTGTCACGGCATTCGAATTGTACGGTAACAAAGCGTCATATTGTAGAACATTGCGGAGTTGTACGAGACGGAGTGCGTGGATGTGTCTCGCGCGATGCAGCACTACGAGCAGGCGGCGGACTACTTCCGCGGCGAGGAGTCCACCTCCTCCGCCAACAAGTGCATGCTCAAGCTCGCGCAGTACGCCGCACAGCTCGAGCACTACGATAAGGCTATACAGATATATGAACAGGTAGATGACTTTTACAGCTGCTATTGTAAGATTAATAAGTGACTTGATTTGCAGGTCCTGGGTTCGAATCCCGTCATGTACCAATGTGTTTTTTCGATTTACATATGTACATTTATCCGACGTTCTTACGGTGAAAGAAAACATCTTGATGCTGCACATATCTGAGAAGAAATTCAATGATATGTGTGAATTCAACCCGCACTTGGCCAGCGTGGTTGACTATGGCCTAATTACCCCTAACTTGGGGTAGGATCCGAGCCCCTCACGAATAGTGAGCTGGTGATTGTAAGATTCAGCCTATGGCACTTGTGCAGGTTGGTGCCAGTACACCTAGACTTGTCTGATATTGCGAGCCGTTATTAGCTTTGTTTACATCCAATATTGCCTTTTCACTGTATTTTAAAAAGACAATTAGTTCAAGGGTGATTTCCATTAATATTCATTCCATATAACATCCATATAACATTCCAGATAGCGAAGTCATCGTTGGATAACAGCCTGTTGAAGTACAGCGCCAAGGAGTACATGTTCCGCGCGGCGCTGTGCCATCTCTGCGTGGACCTGCTGAACGCGCAGCACGCGCTCGACAAGTACTGCGCGCTATATCCAGCATTCGCTGACACGCGCGAGTGCAAGCTCGTCAAGGTAACAAAGCTTGATATCCGACTCGAAGGACCAACTTTTTTTTTATTAAATCACGGAAGTAGATGGGAAAGACTTTAAAAAATACCAATAATGTACTTAAAAAATGTTACTCCCTGAATTCTGTTTTCTTTGAAAAGGAAGAAGATAACATTATTTTGTGCAAGTACTTAGGCAGTTAAAATTGAAGGTAATATTTATTTTAGGAACTTATCGAGCACTTGGAGGATCAGAACGTGGACGCGTTCACGGAGGCTGTGAAGACGTACGACAGCATATCTCGTCTTGACCAGTGGTACACCAGCATGCTGGTGCGCATCAAGAAGCAGATCAACGACAACCCCGACCTACGCTGAGCTAACTACACTCACAGCATCGCTACGCATGTGTATACGCGCACCTACTGACATGTATACACGCTTCTAGTGACAAGTATACAGGTTCCTAGTGACATGTATACCTGTTCCTAGTGACGTGTATACGTGTTCCTAGTGACTTGTATACATGTTCCTAGTGACGTGTATACCTGTTCCTAGTGACGTATGTACATGTTCCTAGTGACGTGTATACATGTTCCTAGTGACGTTTATACCTGTTCCTAGTGACGTGTATACATGTTCCTAGTGACGTGTATACATGTTCCTAGTGACGTGTATATCTGTTCCTAGTGACGTGTATACATGTTCCTAGTGACGTGTATACATGTTCCTAGTGACGTGTATATCTGTTCCTAGTGACGTGTATACATGTTCCTAGTGACGTGTATACATGTTCCTAGTGACGTGTATATCTGTTCCTAGTGACGTGTATACATGTTCCTAGTGACGTGTATATCTGTTCCTAGTGACGTGTATACATGTTCCTAGTGACGTGTATACATGTTCCTAGTGACGTGTATATCTGTTCCTAGTGACGTGTATACATGTTCCTAGTGACGTGTATACATGTTCCTAGTGACGTGTATACATGTTCCTAGTGACGTGTATACATGTTCCTAGTGACGTGTATATCTGTTCCTAGTGACGTGTATACATGTTCCTAGTGACGTGTATACATGATCGTAGTGACGCGTGTATTTATTTGGCTGTATTATTTAGTGCTTGTCTACGTTTTGAATTATCATTTACTCGTATGCGAAGTTTAAATAATAAAAAAATATAGAATTTCTTTGTAAATTAATTTTATTCGAAAAAAAAATATTAGCAAATTTCGTAAAACCTAAATTTAGTAGAAAGTTTGCGTAAAACGGTTAACAAAAAAAAAAGGAGAAATAATCTCATTTAACTTGTGTAAGATTATTTTTTCTATTCGTTCGCATACGGATTTTTTAACTTTTGTCTAAACAAAAATTAATAAAAATTGTTTTCAAAACTAAACGTAATCTATATTCCTTCCTAAAGCTAGATTTCAGCAACAAAATAAAAAAAAAACAAATGTCATTCCTTTGACGTCATTTTCGTTTTTTTTTAAGTTAGTATTAAAAGGAATTGTGGATTGTTTTCTTCATACGACTGCTTAAAGCAAAGGTTTGGAAAATTATCGAAGGAATATCTATCTAGAACTTTTCATAACGCCTACTTTAATCACTAAATATTAGGCGCGATTTCATAACAGGAGTGGCCATTTTGGAACCATAGACAACGAATTTTTTTTTAATAGTCTTTAACGTTTAAAGAACTTTGCATTTTTTTAATTTATTATTTGTGGCTATAGAAATTCAACATGGCCGTTCCTGTCAGAAATAAATCAATTTAGTATTCACGATTTAGGTAATAAATAATAGTTTTTAAGTGGTTAGAAGTTTTTTTCTTAAATAATCTTGTACGAAATGCACCCAATATTTGAATCGCTAAGTACACTAAGCAATTTAAACGTATAATAAAAAAAAACTGAGGGATAAATATATATATTGAATTAGAACTTACTTCCAGTTTATTTAAACTAATCAGTTTAATTAAAAACTCATATAGTTTAGATAAAAAAAAAAAACACAACTGTATTTAGTATTCATGTTATGTATATATTACAGTTAATAAAAGACATTTTTTTTACATTGAATTATTTATTTTTTGTTTTTCAGTTCTAAACAAAATGGTTAAAAAAAATTCATCGAAAAAGAATTTTTTATCCTTTAATAGGAGAGTGAAATTTACTCGTGATTTTTTTTTTATTAAAAAAATTAATGTTTATGGATACTTTTGATTGTCTATGACTTGTTATTAAATTCATCTGAATTGTAGATTAAAAAAAATTAAATAAATAGCATTTTTCCATTTGTAATAAGCTTTTTGCTTTTCCTATCTTAATATATATTTAAGCTGTCATTTCATATAATTGTATGTCTCAGTTGTGGCAATAAAAATGTATTTTTTTTTGTTGTTGTAAATATTTCATGTTATGTTATTTAAAATCGTTTTTAATAAATATTATTTGTTTTTTTTTTATTATTTTTTTATTTTTCCTTTATCAACATATTTTGTTTATAATTAATACAAAATCATCACAATAAATGTGCGTTTCAACTTAGTTTAGGATTTTGTGGATTTGAAAAATATTATTAATATTATAATAATTAAGTCATATTAGAAAAAAATAAATAATTTGTACAGATGTCCCATTATATAAAATTTCCCTTCTCACCTTATTCTTATTTGGAAAGGATGGGAAGGGGAAGTGGATTTGGTGGAAGAGGGGACGCATAGGAAGGGGGAAATGTCCTTTTTCTGTGTGTTTCCTTCTCCGTTGATTAAAGGAAGGCAACGCATCTGCATTTGACTTTAAAAAAATTTACGAACTTAGTGCTTTTCCGCGATATTTCTAAAGCAAATAACCATGAATTTGTTTATTGTTTTTTTTTTACCTGTCGGGCACACTCATAAGAGTGTGACTTAAAAACTCACACTAGACTAATAAAATAAAAAATTGTATGTGAAAAAATTCGCAACATTACAATCTTATTCAGAAACAATAGTAAAATTATTAAAATGTAAACATGGATAACTCAAAAAAATTATGACCTGCAGATAATAGCTCACATGTGTGAGTCTGATCAGTGAACCGATTCGCAGCTCAACTCAATTTACATTTAGAGCTGCGAACTGCTAGTTCTCAGTCAGCTCGCGGCTCATCAACTCAGTTAAAGTCGCAATGAGCTGTTAGCTGACAAGTCAGTTGTTGAGTCGCAGCTCAACGTAATATTTTATGTGAGCTGAACTTTTGAAGCGGTTCAGTGTTGATTTCCATACTGCTGTTAGAACTAATGTATGGTAATTGATTGAAATCATTTCATGAATTTTAATTGAATTTTTAACAGAAAAGAAAACGAAACATTGTAGTATACAAATCGTGTTTATTAACAGGCCTTTTTTTTGAAGCATGCTAAATCTTGAGAGTTTTATTTCGTATTCGGATTATTTTGATCTAAGTACAAATATAAAAAAAAAAGAAATTAAAGATCATCAAAATTAATTTTTTTTTATTTTAATCTTTTATGGCAACGATAATTTCGAAATTTTCTGCTCCACGAAGCCCTGTATATTAATATATTTAACATATCGTTATGCCTATTTTTAAACCAGTGTTTCAACAATATAAATCCATATTTAGATTAAGTAAATATCTTAAATTGAATAAGTTACATAATGGACTCTATGTACCATGTATTAAAAACCTATCATTGCTTACTTGTGACATCACAAATTAAATATTTTCCAACAGAAATAAGTAATGGGACATGCTGTATGTATGTTACAAAGTTCACGCATTGATTAACCGTTCAAGTAGTTATGGCAGTTAAATATTCTGAAAATTGTAACAACACTGGCATTTGTATAATGGAAAAATAAAACGTTAATAATTAAAAACAAATTTTTACTTATAAATGAATTTTATATCAAAAGATGGCAAACGAACAGTTGATTCACCAAAATAGCAAAGAAAAACATTGCCCATAGACATATTTTCAGGATTGTTTTCTACCTTTAATTGTCAGATGAGATGAAAGAGGATATTTCTCCTTCCTAACCACTGCCAAATCCTCCTCCCCTTCATATCCCGTCCTTGGAATAAAAACGTAGGAAAGGGAAGTGTACTAACACTAGGCGCACTCACGCACACTCATCACATAAAACCAGGAATTGTTATATACTTTTCATTTGTTGTGATATTTTAAATATACTATAATTATAGATTATTTTAAAAAGACAACTGTATTTTAATATGGGAATAGGACGAATAGTACTGGTAAATAGGATTTTGACTGTTATATTTGAAAGATCTTCAGAGGGTTAGTGTTTAAGCGCCAGTCTTGTAATCTGCAGGTTCGATCTCTGCCATGTATCAATGTGTTTGTTGTCGAAGGATAACTTCATACTTCTACGACGAAATTCAAAGAGCAATGAGTGAAGCAGTGAGCTAGTCTAATTGACTTATCCTGGGTGTCTGTTCTGAGACCAAAATCTCTCTTTGAAACATATTATTATCATTGTTAGAGCGTCGGTGGCTCAGGGGTTAAGCACTTGACTTGCAATCTGCAGGTCCTGGGTTCAAATCCCGCCATGTACCAATGTGTTTTTCGATTTTCGATTTACATATGTACATTTATCCGACGTTCTTACGGTGAAGGAAAACATCGTGATGCAACCTGCACATATCTGAGAAGAAATTCAATGATATGTGTGAAGTCAACCAACCCGCACTTGGCCAGCGTGGTTGACTATGGCCTAGTCACCCCTAACTAGGGGTAGGCTCCGAGCCCCTCGGTGGGGACGTATAGTGAGCTGATGATGATGATGATTATCATTGTTTTGTCAGAGATAATGAGAGGGTTGACGATATGTTTTACACAGATATTCGTTTCAAAAACCAACGGTTATTCATCCCTGACTTGGGTAAGGTCGGGCCTCTCTGTGTGAACGTAAACAGAGGGTTATTTGACATAATATCCGACAACCTTGAGAAAAGTACAAAGCATAGATAATACAAACATTAAAATGTAATTTTTTTCAAAATTGTTTTTATAGATATAGAATTTTTCTCACAACTCCAAAAAAAATGTTTTAAAGTTTTATTGTAACAAAGATTTAGTCTACAAGAACACTTTGATTGAAGAATACTTGTCGCCCGCGACTCTTCGTGTGGAACTTAAAAAACTTAATTAGTAGACTGTTCTTCCAGGCTATGTTTTACATCAGTGCCAAATTTCATCAAGATCCGTTGATCCGTTCAACAAATACACGTAAATATAATATACACAAATATACCAGGGAAAATGTTTACGTTTCAATGGTCTGGTAAAAAAAGGAGGTTTAAATTTAATTCTATAATGAATGTATATTATTTAACACGTCATCACCGTGGCCGTGTTGACTTTCATGGATCGCGTACATTTTGTTATCGGAAGCTATATCTTTGAATTTGTTTAACATTCCCGCTACCTGACCTTGACCCTGGGTCACAGCTTCACCCTTTGTCTGCACCTGAGCCTGGAGGTCCCCCAAGTTCAGACTTAGATCCTGGAACTTATCCTCGCTGGACTTCTTATGGAAGATTTTATTATATATCGTTCTAACAAATGTCGTGATTTCTTCGCCCATTTCAAAGTTGCCTTGAATTTTTAACGTATACTCATGGGATGTTCCTGTTAAAACTGTTCAAAACATTGATTCAACATTTATATTTAAACTAGCTACCGCTCGCGACTCCGTTCGCGCGGAATAAAAAGAAACGTAATAAGTAGCCTATGTGTTGTTCCAGACTATGTTCTACATCTGTGTCAAATTTCATCAAGATCCGTTGAGCCGTTCCGGAGATACTTTCAAACAAACATCCATCCATCTAAACATTCGCATTTATAATATTAGTAGGTAAGATATTATCGATTCATCTTCTTTCTTCAAAAACTAATTAATTTCATATAGTATAGACATAAAATAATACTCACAAAAGAATATCAGCAAATAACAAAACATGTTCTTGTTGTAAAAATCGTATTTCATGTGAAATGCGTTGTTAGCGTCGATACAATATAGCTAAGTACGTAGAATTAAATCATTTTTTTATAGTTTCCGAGATAACACGTAATTAGCTTGTAAATTTTAAATGTTTTTGTGTATTTTACGATACTAATAAGATCCTACTTTCTTACGAAGAAATAGTCATTTTGACAACGAGATTCGTAGAAATACAAATGAAAAACGTTATCAAAACCTAAACTAAATTGGTGCACTAGACGTAGACGAAACTATACAATAGTGTTATTTGAAAATTAAATAATTTTCATTTATTCATTTACTTTTGGGATTAATGATGTGAAGCTCGAGGGGGAAGGGGAAGGGTCTCCGAAAAAATCGGGAAAAATAACGAGGAGGGGTCAAGTTAAAATGAGACGTGTATTTATTTTATGAGTGATGACGAAAATTTATCCATAAAAAATAAATAATAATATTTTAAATTCAAATACTTAACCTTTTTAAAATACAACGTGTGAGTTTTGGTAATGAGGAGATGGGTAGTCAAAACCTCATCACAATCAAAGTTGCTAAGAAACCATCACATTCCTAATGGACGATACAAGTGATACGACTCGAAAGCTTAAAGCTTAAGCGACTTAGCAGATAGTTAAATGCAGAACATTGAAGAAGAGAATATTGGAACCCTCCCTTTTCACTTTAGTTTTGGTATAATTCTAATGATCCAAGGACTCCCTCCTCTTAGTCTACTGTGGATACATTGATTACTTATAGTCCGGCAAGCCCACAATTGCCCACTAGCGCACCTAGGGTTGCCAGGTCGCCAAACCTACTAGCCGAACACACCAGCGAGTTTGGGGGCATTTGGGTAGAAAGGTCGGACACCCTATATCATTTAGGATTTTGTCTCAGTATTAATTGGTTTCGTTTGGGAAATGTAAAAAGCCTAACAAATGCCGGAAAACTGTTTATTTTGGCCGGACAGGCAATCAAAAAGCCTACCTATAAGTATTATCCGGACGCCTGGCAACGCTAAGCGCACCTGAAAATGTTTAAAAATTGGTAATTCCAAGATCCTTGTCCCCTTATCCTTGTCCTCCACCCACAGTTCCTTTTCAGTTCCTCTGGTCTATCGATGTTCTGATATAAAAGAAAAATAACTAAATAATGTGAATATCATTGCGAATTTAAAAAAATCTGATATCCAGACAATGTCAATGAATTTTTTGTTATATTTTTTTTACTTATATACTTTTTATGTTTATTTTCACAAAGTTAAAAACGTACATATTTATCTACCAACAAATCTGAATACATAACAAAAGTAATTACTTCTGTAAACTATTCACATGAAAATCGAGAAGAAAACTATTTGAATAACATAGCAATCAGTTTTTGTTATCAATTCATTGCTGGATCTTAGGGGAAGATATACACGTGCCGGAGTTTTGAAGTCAAACGATTGTTATCGAGTTCAGAGGTGGAATAATTGAAATGCGGCAATGCTAATGAACAAAATCGGTGGAGGAAGTCAACGGTGGCGCAGTGTTGTCGTTGACAGTGGTTCGTGCAGTCGGGATCATGTATCAAGCAGATGATGGCACCATCAGCTTACAGAAGAACAAGTTCGAATCATCGATCAGTGAACTCAAGAAGAAAACTTTTTTGACTGCGGCTGATATAGAGAGCTATGGTGAGTTAATTAAATATAATGGATTATAGCAGTCCAACAGTCGTGAAAACTTAAAATCCTTACTATTCTTACTAATATTATAAATGCGAAAGTAACTTGTCTATTCGTCTCACGCCAAAACTACTGAACATATTTAAACGAAATTTGGTACAAGGATAGTGTAGAGCCTGTGGATGGACATAAGCTATTTAACGGGAAAATATGGTTCTAATGGGTTGAAAGTGGGGGATGTTTTGTTGAAATATTTTATAATCTATATATATAAAAGAAAGTCGTGTTAGTTACACTATTTATAACTCAAGAACGGCTGAATCGATTTGACTGAAAATTGGCCGGCAGGTAGCTTAGAACCAGGAAACGGACATAGGATATTTTTTATTCCGCGCGGACGGAGTCGCGGGTAAAAGCTAGTTTTAAATAAAGTAATTAGTCTAAGTCAACTAAAAATGATACTAGAAGACAGTTTTTTATGCGGACGAAGTCGCGGGCACAGCTATATTTAATACATATAACATCAATTTATTTCGCTTATAAGACGCCAATATTACCATGCAATGGTGGGCTAGATGTTCAGAATTACCATTTTATCTTGAACTTCTAATGGGAGTACAGTATCTCTTAATTTTTTTTGGTACTGTTTCCGTGCGATATATGCTTATTTATACTTTGAAAGAAAATCTTTCCTTTTTAAAAGACATACTTTATCCAAAATTTTATCCAATATCATGTAGTTGCATACATATCAAACTTGTCTTTTTTCTGTATGTCTGTCGGGACTTTGGACAAAGTTCGGAAGGTAACAAATGTTTGAGCATATTATATGTTTCAAGAAATTAAAAAAATTTCGTGGGACAATTTATTCGAGAAAAAAAAATAAGTAGTTTTATATGGAAATTTTATAACGTTTCACACGTACAGTCGAATTCAATAGAAATTAGAAAAACACATCCATGTCGCAGTCACATTGTATAATCCGCCGTATCACGTAACGGCTAGCTGTTATCAAAAACAGGGCCGTTTTGAAATGCGGCGTTTCAACGAGTAGTTGGATTGAATGCGGCTGAATAAAAAACCACTGGTATATATTCGGCGGCACGCGACATTCAACACTAGGCTAGCCGCAATGTAATAAATGTTAAGAAGACTGTCTAAGATCTCCATAAATGACTACTTTATTAAATTAAATTGTTTAAACTTTCGTCAGACATCATAATTAATTAAGAAACGGCTTAAGTCACATGAGTTAAGCCGTTTCTTAATTAATTAATTACTTTATTAAATTGTTATAATTGAATTTTTAATTGTTGTAATACGGTGTATTATACAATGTGACTACGACAACCACAAGTCCCTGACTAGCAATGTTATTTAGTGTGTAGGGATTTATTTTTTAATGTTTCAGTGTTTAAATTGATGAATTCATATAAAAATGTCTGATTTCAAAGTTGTTCTGTTACAGCCTTATAAAGGTAGATCGCTTTGTTAGTTTTGTTATTACCATTGAATTTGACTATACAACATAAAGTACACAAATAAAGGTCAATTATATTTATTTTCATACGCTCTAACAGATTAATTAAAAGAACAATTATAATATTGACATTTTTTATAATATTATGCCAACAGAGAGGAATTAATCTCTGTAAAAAATTAGTACCTAACCTCAAAAATGTCGAGAGATAAAACGATTCGTCTTGTACTCATTTAATTTTAATGGCAAAATTCAATCGAATTAAGGATACTGATAGTTTTTTTGTTGTTGATTCATATTATTTAAATTATTTCTATGCAGGCGATAGTGGAGTGACAAAGGAGTATGCATTAGCTCACCGTAGGTCCTTGGAGGACCCCGAGGGGTTCTGGGCGGAGGTAGGGCGTGAGCTGGTCTGGACGAAGCCATGGGACCGCGTTCTTGACAACACCAATCCACCATTCACCAAATGGTAAGTACATATTACACTATGATTCGATACGGATCGAAGCTAAACCTTCTAAGTAAATATTTTTATATAATACTAGCTGTCGCCCGCGACTCCGTCCGCGTGCAGTTAAAAAAACTTAATAGGGGTATGAAAAATAGATGTTGGCCGATTCTCAGACCTACTGAATATGCTCACAAAATTTCATGAGAAACGGTCAAGCCGTTTCGGAGGAGTACGGGAACGAAAACTGTGACACGAGAATTTTATATATTAGAAGATGAGGTGGTAATAGAGCCACCAATCCATTCAAATTCGCCGAAGTAGCGAAGCGACCGCTACAAATAGACATCGACAATTGCACAGAAAGTGGATATTTTATCTTCCTATTAGATCTCTCTTCCGTCAAATCTACTTCCCCTTCCCATCTTTCTCTTAAAAGAAATTGGAGTTTTTATAAGGAAAGGAAGTTTCTCATCAGAAAAGAACAGGCGAAATGCAAAATTGTTACCATTTGACGCAAATTTTTGCGCAAAATGGTTTGCGCTCTATAAAATCAACAATTTATATATTTTTTCTTTTTTTGCCCATTGTTTCGTGAAGCGCTACCAGCGGTTTAATGGCAAGGAGTCTTACGACCGAAAAAAATATTCGATCTCGAACCATTTTTGCTTATCAACAGTATTATTACTATAAACTAAAGAACGCATTAACAATGGTAAATCTATTATCTGTTAAAATAATTTTCTGATCAACCTTTTAGGGTTATATTCTATATTCTATAAATATTCTATCTTTAGATAGAATATTGATTTCGGCTATTAAATTGTTTAAACTTTCGTGAGACATCATAATTAATTAATTAAGAAACGGCTTAACTCACGTTTGATCTTGTCTCGTGTGCGAGACGCGACGCGACCGCGAAGTCTTCGGATTAAACACTCGCCCTGAAGATGGACCCCCGATGGGTCCGAAACTAGTCGGTGCCGTCACCGGACGATCAAACGTGAGTTAAGCCGTTTCCTAATTAATTGATTTCGGCTGTTAAAGCTTACCATCGAGTAGAAGGTTCTATAGTAAAAGACCTGCAGGTGGGTCGGCGGCGAAATGTCTGTGTGCTACAATGCAGTGGACCGACATGTGCTGGCGGGGCGCGGGGAGCAGCTCGCGCTCGTCCACGACTCACCGCTCACCGATACCGTACGACGGATCACCTATGCTGAACTATTAGATCAGGTGAGCGAAACAGAAAGACGAATCTCGAGTGTGTGTGAACGGAACGAAACAATCTTAACTATGTATCAGTCTCATGTTAAATAGCTTACTGGATTAGTATTGTAAGACAAGAACGTAGGACAACGAAATGTCTTTTCGAATTCCTCAACATGGAACTTGACGCGAAACAAAAGCGGATCAAAGTGGTGGTCTACTGAAGGTGGAGGTAACCGAATAAAACACCTGTTTATCGAAGGACAGCTCGCCCTGATAAATTTTTAAGTCTCGCTGATACCTAAAGTTAGGTATTGGAATTTCGTGCCGCTATAAAGTTGTTATGTCCGAAGGTGTCCAGGCTGGCCGGCAAATTGCGGTCTCTGGGCGTGGAACGCGGCAGTCGTGTGCTCATTTATATGCCCCTCATCCCGGAGGCAGTGGTCGCCATGCTAGCCACCATTCGAATCGGAGCCATTCACTCCGTTGTCTTCGGAGGTAACTTGTTTACATTTTAGGAACTCTACTATACTGGTAACAAGTTACAAAGATTCTAGTGTCCGATCTTCGTAAACTGGTCATTAGAATAGTTGAGCTCTGTGAAGTCTACTCTGCTACTTTCTCCAATTTCTTGCTTTTGACATATAAAATGTTCTACTTGCCTGCCAGGTTTCGCGGCTCGTGAGCTCAGAACTCGCATAGAGCATGCGGAGCCAACGGTCATCATAGCCGCCAGCTGCGGCGTTGAGCCTAACAAAATAGTAAGGTAAATTATGTCATGCATCATCATAACATTTTTTAGTCATTTTTAATAGTTTTTAACTAGACAGACTTACGAATATCCTTATAAAGTAGTCTAAAAATAAGAACTCCTAGTATCTTTATATTCTGCTTGTTCAAATGACCAATTTGATTCTGAGTATGGCAGCAACCAAGGGCGTCGCCATCCGTTGATCTAGGTTGGATTAAGGTAAGAGAGCAGGTAGAAAACAATCTTAATTCCCAAGCCGATGCTTATTACCTAGGGAATGGAAAAACTAACAACTAAAACTTACATTTAGTTACCTATGTGAATCTATAGGTATTGTAAAGATCTTAGTATTTCGAAGAAGTTTATATTTTTACTAGCTTTTTCCCGCGACTCCGTCCGCGCGGAATAAAAAAAAATAAGTAGAAACCGGGGTAAAAATTATCCTATGTCCGTTTCCTGGTTCTAAGCTACCTGCCCACCAATTTTCAGTCAAATCGATTCAGCCGTTCTTGAGTTATAAATGGTGTAACTAACACGACTTTCTTTTATATATATAGATTTAAAAAAAACTTGCGAGGTGTCAAGGGACACCCGGATGGAACGAAGTTCCTTTCGATTAATTAGTGAAGGAAACAATGTTTATTCTAAATCATAGAATAAACATTGTACGTACTTACGTACGTACGTACAAAAAACTTAAGTCTTCACAAGAACTACATTTTATTTCTATGAATTTTTGTTATATATTGTCACATCGTTGCCATGGTTACTACAGCAAAAAGTGTCGTGACAACTTTTCGTAAGATTTTTTTCCGTCTAGCCCCCCTTTCACAACGCGCGATAAGGAACTTCGTTCCAAAAAAATCGATTCTCAAGGGAGGGGGTGTAGCTGCATACTTTGCCCTCCCTCCCTGGCGACGCTCATGGCAACAAACATTGGATTTTGTGTTATTTTATGTTATTACGTAATAGTTGTTTTGTTTTTCGGAAATTTCAAATGCATTTAATAGATATAATATGTCTTGTGGCTAAAGTCCAAGAATATATTTTAATTGAATAATTTCTACAACTATATATCGCAATACAATAGAATTAAAGTTACTTTTCATTTTGCAAGGAAAATGAGTCGATGAATACTTTAATTAAATTAATGTTAAATAAAATTATTTTAATTCATTGTAAATAACTTTTTACTGTATTCAAATATACGTACGATTATTATTTGCCGCGACCCAATTCTTTGATTTCCTTGTACGGAGGAGTACATAAATACATACTATATTTTAAAAAATAAATAAAAGTACGTACAATTGGAACGCCTGCAAAACCGAAAGCACTTAATTATTTTTGGTGCAATCCTTACTATCTGATCTCTCGATTACTTTATTCAGAATGTTTACGACTACATTAATTATGCCGTTACATCTTTCTTGATGCAGATACAAAGATATTTTGGACGAGGCGCTATGCCAGAGCTCGCACCAACCACGCGCCTGCGTTGTGTACCAACGACGACGGGTGCTGGAGTGTTCTTTGGAACCCGGCCGCGATGTCTGCTGGGAGAGTGCTATGAGCTCCGAGCCAGCGCCCTGCGTGTCTCTAGAGGCTAATGAGCCCTTGTATATATTGTATACTTCAGGTAACAAGCATTTGTTTACCTAGGTCTAATTTGGTCAGGTTAGGTCATTGCTAGCCGAGAATGTATCGGAAGATTTTTGTCGATATTTTGATGATCATGGAATTTTCTTAAGTTTTGGATGCTTTGGATGGATAGAGTAAGAATCATGAATTCATTACACTAAGGGAAATTACACGGTGGTAAAAAAAAATATTTTTTAAGGATCGATCGTTTCTCTTTGTGAACATGTGATTTTGATAAATTTGATCTCTACTTCAATTTCTGTATCGTTATAGAAATTGTTGGTAAGCTTTTTATTGAAAACCTCTTCCAACTGACGTTCATTTGACCTGATGTCAAGTAATGATGTCAAGATAATACGTATATATGAGTATTGTTTGTCGCAGGTACAACCGATGACCCTAAAGGCATTCAGCGGCCTATCGGCCACGCGGCTACTCTATGCTGGACGATGCACGCGGTCTATGGTCTCAGCAAGGGCGTGTGCTGGACCGCGTCCGATCTCGGTTGGGTTGTGGGACACTCTTACATCTGCTATGGTCCTCTGCTCGCCGGTCTCACTTCGGTGCTGTATGAAGGAAAGCCTGATAGGACGCCTGATCCAGGACAGTATTTTAGGTTAGTTGCCTTATGTTGTTTTGATTGATCATACTGTTTTAATACAATTAATAGTAATTGAGATAGTAAACAAATGAGAGTTAAATAAAGTAGTTATAACAAAAGCATACCGAATGCAATCATTTTCCACCGATGAAAGAAAGAAAAAGAAAAGAGGGACATGTTTTTTCAATAATTCTTTATAGTTAGTTAAATCGACTTCTAACTTGTTATTCAGAGTGATTCTAATGAACTATGTCCATTACCCTGTCTTACAGGATAATAGAACAGCATCGTGTGAATGCGTTATTTACGATTCCGACTGCATTCCGTGTGCTGAAGCGAGTGGACCCCAATGCTAAGTACTCACGTCGCTACTGCAGCAAATCTTTGAAGACAATCTTCATCGCTGGAGAACATTGCGATCAGGATACTAGGGTACGCTTAGATACTCTTTATTTTGCACAAAGCCACCAGCTGCACGATTCTAGCTCTCTATGTTATTGCTAATTGAAGATTTCTCTTGGTGAATGTTTTGTCAAAATTGGTTGAGGATGTTTTCATTTGCTTATCTCGTTACTTTATAATGTTTATTGTCATTTATATTTTTACATAAATCAATATATACTAGCTTACTAATATTGTAAAGACGAATGTTTGCGAAGTATCTGCGGAACGGCTTAACAGATTTAAATTTAGCACAGATATAGAACATAGTCTGGAAGAACACATAGGCTACTAATTAAGCTTTTTTTTTTAATTTCGCGTGCCCTGAGTTGCGGACGATTAACGCTTATCTTATATAAAAGAGGGTATTTACACAAAACAATTTTACTTATAGTGTAAAACACAAATTTCAAAGGCTAGAATGTAAAAAGTATAATGTTCTGATCTGGTTTTTGTTCATATATTTTTATAATTTTACCGCTAGAGGGTCGATGATGAAAAACTCTATTAGAGACAAATGGTAAGTAATTGTCTTCATTCCATAGGCATTTCAGGAACCAAAATGAACGCCGAGACTAAGGGTCAATTCGAACTGTTTAAATATTTACATATCTAACAACTGAACGGTATAATTACAATTTCAAATTATAATTACAATGTAACAATGACTTAATTAAAAAAAAACATTTTGTATTTCAAACTTCTAACTCGAGAAAATGGTTGTAAATAAATTTTATTGATTTGGACTTGATATGAAAATTCTAAATTATTATATCTTATGTTGGTCAAAATCAGGACATCTTCTAATATATAAAATTCTCATGTCGCGGTGTTTGTGACCGATTCTCATGAAATTTTGTGTGCATATTCAGTAGGTCTGAGAATCGACCAACATCTATTTTTCATACCCCCCCACCATTTAGTTTTCTTTTTTTTAACTGCGCGCGGACTGAGTCGCGGGAGACAGCTAGTTAACTATAAAAACTTCTTTGAAAATTTCGTGTGAAGTCTTTTTTTTATAAGAGAAGGGGGCAAACGAGCAGCGGGAACAACACGGTGTTCATCGACGCCCATGGACATTTGCAATCCCAGAGGAATCGCAGATGCGTTGCCGGCCTTAAAAAAGTCTGGTGTTTGTAACGACTAATTTCAGACACATTAATTTTGTCTTTCATTTAATGGGCGAGGGATTATTGGACGGCATTCGTAGTTGCGTCTCGGCTGACACTTGAAGTATACCTTCTATTATCAATAACTGCAGTAGCAATAACATTTGGTATTGCTGATCGAAGTACAGTGTTTAAAAAACTTCGAATCGGTTAGGAAAGATAGCTTGTACACATATCACAAGTGGGTTGCAGAAGTCAAGAAATAGCTACGTTGCAGAGAAAATCATACTAATACTAAACTATCGGTGTAGATATGGGCTGAGAGGGTCCTGAACGTGCCAGTGCTGAACCACTGGTGGCAGACGGAGACCGGCTCGCCTATCACCGCCGCCTGCCTCGGCTACGGCGTGCAGTGTGTGCCCCCGCACTCCGCTGGATATCCGGTGCCCGGATATGATGGTGAGTAGACGGAGTAGCGCACATAAATCATGTAGACTGAAAAGACCAAGTAGACTGAGGAGACCAACTTTAAATATTAGTAAGTTATATTGTGTTTATAGTAGAAGACGCATTCGAGCGATCTATGTGCCGGATATTTTAGCAAAGATCGTCTGTTTGCGGAACAAAACCAATTTGGTAACAAATTAAGGTAACTATTTGTTATTGCAGTACGTGCTCTGCGCGAGGACGGCACGGAATGCAACCGCGGTGAGGTGGGCCGATTGGCACTCAAGTTGCCGCTGCCCCCCGGCTTCGCGTCCACTCTGTGGCAGGCTGATGACCGCTTTAAGAAGGTCTACTTCGAGACTTATCCGGTATGTATTCAGAACAGTGCGCTAATTTCTAGATGGAAAATAAAACACTACATTTGGTCTACTTTGCTGGAGTATTTAAATAAGAACCGTCGCCTCTTCGTACTCAGGGCTACTACGACACGCAAGACGCGGGGTGGGTGAGCGCAGAGGGTGCCGTGTGGGTGGTGGCGCGCGCCGATGACGTCATCAACGTGGCCGGCCACAGGTTATCCACGGCCGCGCTCGAGGACGTCGTTCTCAAGCACGCGCGCGTCGCCGACGCCGTGGTCGTGGGCGCGCCAGATCCCACCAAGGGAGATGTCCCGTTGTGCTTGTACGTCATGAGACCACCGCAAGATGGTAATTATTCAACCAATTTATATTACTAATGACTCGGAACTATCGAAGAAATTCCAATATTCCTAGTTGCCACTATCGTTATACTTTGTGACATGGGGTGAATACAGCCATGTAACTAATAACTATATCTTTCCAAATATCTCACCAGATGAGGAGATGGTAGAAGAAAGTGTAGTAACACAAGAGTTGATAGCTCTGGTGAGGCACCTGATCGGACCCATCGCAGCATTCCGGAAAGCGGTGGCAGTTCCCGCGCTACCCCGCACCAGGTCCGGCAAGGCACTACGAGGTGCTATCGCGAAGCTCGCCAGATCCCAACTGGTTAGGCTGCCATCGACTATAGAAGATGCCTCAGTTTTTAAGGAGATCAAGACAGCTTTGCAGAAATTTGGTTACGCGATCGACGCGCCTGATCCCGAAATTAGTACTTAATGGATTGTGAGGTGTAAAAAAGATTGCTTTATTATTTTAAAGGCTAAACCTTTTTTACACCGAAATAGAAGTGACGTCATCGGATTAAGGTCTCGTGCCACTGTGCATGATTTGTAAAAAGTATTGGTAATATTTCTGCTTGGTCTGGGCATTAACGTTATGTTTTAAGTCGTGTCTTGGAAAAATTGTATAAGCCTACAAAAAAATTGGATCTAAAAAAACTTTGACGTACTTTTTTTTTCAATTTATATAAGTTCAAAATGGCTTGTAAAATCCATCTCCTTTGTTATTTTATATATGGTCTTTCACTTGTTTTTTTAAACGATAGATCTTGAGACGGTTAAAATTGAATCAAAGAGTATACAGTACGTATTTTAATATTCTACTAATTTAATTCTATTGTACAATTACGCAGAAATATTGTTTAAATCTATACTTAACAATTCTAATTTTTACAAAATGAAAAATGTCATGATTTAACCTCATTTGTAATTTATTATTCTCGCATTATATTTAAGTTGAATATTGCATTTAGACATTGAAATACATTATAGAGGTCAGATCAATGAATTATTCAAAAGAACTTTGAAACGGCAGAATATTTAACCAAAAGGAATACGAAAATAAGTAACTCCAATATTTTTCACGGTGTCCGAATTACTTTATAAAATTAGCATAGTATTTTTTTAATATTTCCTACTGGGCAGTGTAAAATATATTCTGCCAACACAACCATTAACATTTCAGGGGTCAAATGGGATTCGGCGATTATTTAATATATTAGAATCTAAATTATCGTAAATTAATGTAAAGGTATTGCCAAAATAATATATTGTCTGTCCTGTCGTAATGTAGCCACAAGAGCTCTTTCGTAAACCGCTGTTTCCGACGTCAAGCAGCTAAAAATTTTACCAAGCACTGTTGCTGTTCAAGAGATGTGCTTGCTTGTATATCATACCGTAACTAAATAGTTTTTGTATTCCACAAAATTATTGATTATAGCTTAATTTTAAACCAAATTGTAAATGTAAATAAATATTGAAAGAATTTGTGTTTTTTTTCTTGTAAATTTTACAATTATTTTATACTAGCTTTTACCCGCGACTCCGTCCGCGCGGAATAAAAAATAGAAAACGGGGTAAAAATTATCCTATGTCCGTTTCCTGGTTCTAAGCTACCTGCTCACCAATTTTCAGTCAAATCGATTCAGCCGTTCTTGAGTTATAAATAGTGTAACTAACACAACTTTCTTTTATATATATAGATATCAACAAGGACATCAGACCCGTTGAGCATAAAACAAATTATATCATATTTAGTTTACAGGGTTTATTCGCGTTGGTGATAACGAAACACTAATTAAAAAAAAATGTTCAAAAACCCTCTATCCTACGGGAAGATAGCTGATGCACGCGGGAAAATTATAGAATTTTTCAATTCCGTGCTGGCGTAGTAGCGGGCAACCACTCTTATTTGATAAAGAATATGTCTCATCTGATTATCAGATGGGTGAACGTCGACTTCCTACCGTCTCTTAGATTTGTTTTATGGTCAGTTGTTTTGGAGTTGTTCGGAGCACTGCTTATCTATATAAGTAAAAAAAAAAAAAATTTAATTATACAATTACATTTGCAGTGTGGTATGATTTCCGTAGTCTTTGAAAAAATGTTTAATGTCATTTTGACAATTTTACACTCTGACATGACATTGACGTGACAACTTATTTAATGACGCATAGCGATTGTGGAATCATTTATTTCCTTTGATAACATAAAACTTTCTCCTCCCTTGTATAAATAAGTGAATAAAGTTAAATCGTTTCACCAAGATATTTGTTAGAAAATTTCTCTGTGGTTTGAAGTGAATGATATTTGATTAAATTCACGTACTCTACGGGAGTCCACTTGTTGTTTTCTTTTCAAGACCGGCTTTTAAGGTAAGATAAAAGATTCTTTAATTGTTTGAAATTGTGAAGCAGAGTATGTTTTTTATTGCTTAAGTCTGTAATTTTGGATAATGTTGAACTGATTAATAACTTATGAATATAATAATCTTTTTAACAAGGTAACTTATCGACATGTTTTCATTTAAAAAAATTTCAAGATCTTCATAGTTTTTGATAAATAAATAAATGATTAGTAAGAAGATCTAAATAAGTAATTATGAATTAATAAATAAAGAATAATTGTTCGAGTATATGTTTTGTTGTCTACACATGTTTATTTGTAGAGTTTTCACTACCAAAATATATGTACAAAAACATATTGACAACTCTGTCATTCTTTTTAAAAACAAGAGAGAGAACTAAATGTTTTTGGACATATACATTGTGGCAGTAAAAACTCACTGTATTAATCTGATTGTAGATGTGGAAAGCAGCAACAGATGTGACAGCCCCAGCACCAGCGGAGGCTGACGATTGGGAGACGGACCCTGACTTTGTGAACGATGTTAGCGAACATGAACAGAGATGGGGTCCTGGTGGACGGAATGTGGAAGCTATTGAGTAAGTTCTTTGAACTCAATGTAACTAAGGCACTTTAATGTAGTAGTACAGTATACTTGAAGTGTATGGTTTGGTATTGAATGATATTGTACATATCATTATTTGGTATCTCAGACAGAACAGTATGCTGCTATCAATGTACCAAATAAAATGCTAGATACCATAAAGGTATAAAAATCTAAATGTGTTCCAATTTATAATTGTTAATTATTATATTTGGTGATTGGAAATAATTTAAATTGTCCAATTATTTTATTTATTCCCAATAAGTTTGATATTTTTTTTTAATATAATAAATATAGCAGGATAATGAATGACACAATAGTAAAAAAAAATAGGTTTAGGTTAAGAGGATGTTCAAAAAGTTTTTGCACAAAGTAAATAAATAAGGTTTATTATAATGTTTCACTATAATAGAGTAATAAAGTTATGTATGTAACTTATTTTTTGTAATAGTCATATGTACTATTTTCATATTGACATTTTACTGTACGAAATAAAAGTTGCAGTAAGTCTCAGTGGAATAGTGCGTTAATGTCACCTACTCGATAGTCTCCCTTTTGAACTCATTTGAACTGTATGTAGTGTTTACAACGGGAAACCAGTGAATCACATTGACACAAAAATGAATCATGAACTTAAATGTAAACATGTCTTTGTTACTGAGTCATATTACCCTTTCTATAGTTATGTTGTGAGAATTACAACAACTTAATATAATAACAACTATTTCAAAACAAAAAGTATCTTAACTTTTACACTGAACGAGGTAAAATGTAGAGCCTTAATAAGTAAGCAGCAGAATATAGCCTCAAAGGCACAGGGGTTAAGTAGTTGACTTACAATCTGTAGATCCTGGGTTCGAATCTCGCCATCTACCAATGTGTTTTTCGATTACCAATTTACATATGTACATTTATCCGACGTTCTTACGATGAAGGAAAACATCGTGATGCTACTTGCACATATCTGAGAAGAAATATATAGACGTATAGTGAGCTGATGATATTAAAGGCTTCTTTTTTTTAATTCAATGCTGACAAAATCGAGGGTGACCATTAGTCCAAGCTAAAAACTTTTATAGAATATTCTATAATTTAGTTTCTTTGATTTTTGACAGTATGGCGAGACTTAGAGAAGAAGTTCTGGAGGAAGATAAGCAAATAAAGAAGAAGCAGTATGAACAAGGACCAAAGCCATCTTTTGGGTAAATATGCTTTATATAATTTTCCAAATAAATTTTATTAATGAAGAATACATTTTAAAAATACACCTTACATGCCAAAAATATTGAATTCCAAGGAATTCTGGAAAACATTATTCAATCTTACTAATATTATAAATGCGAATGTTTAGATGGATGGATGTATGTTTGAAGGTATCTCCGGAACGTCTGAACAGATCTTAATAAAATTTGATGATGTAGAACATAGTCTGGAAGAACACATAGGCTACTTACTACCTTTATTTTTAATTTTGCGCAGGGGAAATCGCGGGCTATAGATATCTAGAAATAAATTGAAATTACTGCACTAAAAACTAAAACTAAAAGAATAAATGTTTCTTAGTAAAGCGTACGACTAAGATATATACATTGCTGGATAGTAAAGGGCTCTTTACTCGCTTCCATATTTCAGATATGGTGGAAAATTTGGTGTTCAAGAAGACAGAATGGATAAATCAGCGGTTGGTCATGATTATGTTGGAAAAACTGAGAAACATGTTTCACAGAAGGATTATGCTCAAGGTATATACTCGTATAATACAAGTTGCTGTACAAATTTCAATATTTTCTAGATGACAATCATCATCTCACTGACCTTGTCCCACCTACGTAGGTTCGGTGCATCAGGTTTCCGTCCTCCAAATGAATCTGTCTGCCGTCATCTCCGTCGTCACCCCCTTCTTGATCATGTCATCTTTCACGCAATCCATCTATCTCTTCCTAGGTCTACCTCTACCGGTGTACCTCCACACTCATACTTAACGTTCTGTCTACAGTTTTCTAGATGACAATATATTTTATACTAGACCTACTAATGATTTGCAGACGTTTTCAATGCTGAAAGATACAAAAAAATTGTTGTCTCAGTTCCGTAGAAAAAATTAAGTAAACAATGTATTTATACAAGAATCTATATATATATATATAAAAGAAAGTCGTGTTAGTTACACTATTTATAACTCAAGAACGGCTGAATCGATTTGACTGAAAATTGGTGGGCAGGTAGCTTAGAACCAGGAAACGGACATAGGATAATTTTTACCCCGTTTTCTATTTATTTTTATTCCGCGCGGACGGAGTCGCGGGTAAAAGCTAGTATAGGATAAATTTAATACTAAAGCATTAGTTTTAATATTAATTAGATGTCAACGATTATTTTAAACAATATACAGGATGTTTAAAATGATCTGGAGTATCTTTTCTGTTAATATAACTTTTTCATCAGGCTTCGGTGGTAAGTTCGGTGTACAGAGTGACAGGATGGACAAGTCAGCGGTGGGACACGACTACGTGGGCAAGGTAGAGAAGCATGTCTCTCAGACTGACTACGCTCAGGGCTTCGGCGGCAAGTACGGCGTGCAGACTGACAGAGTTGATAAGGTCAGATTATTTTATACTCAGAATGAGGAATTAACTTGTATCATATGTAAAATAAGAATTTATCTAATTTAAGTAATGCTGGCAGTTGGCACAATCTTTAGATATGGTCTAAATATAATTATAATGGTCTCTTTTCTCACTTTTAGATGTTTCTCTCTTATCCGAATTTCTCGCTTATAGACGTTTTTTCTAGTAAAGTAATGTTTTCATAAACAAATAATAGTTTCTGAAGTATTTTTTTTAATTTTGAATGTATAATTTCACCAGAGTGCAGCAGGGTGGGAGCACAAGGAGGAGGTGGAGAAGCACCCTTCGCAGAAGGACTACGCGGTAGGGTTCGGGGGCAAGTTTGGTGTTCAGAGCGACCGCAAGGACGCCGCCGCACTCGGCTGGGACCACCACGAGGCACCGCAACATCACCACTCGCAGACAGGTCTCAACACTCACCACACTTTCACACGAAGACACTACAATTACACAGAACTGAACTTAAAAGTTAATTCGTTAAACAAAATGTTAACTTCGTTAATTAACGATTAACGAGTTAATGCCCTCATTTGGAAACATACCTAAATAGAGCAGTACTGTTTTGACAATAAATATGCGTCGCACTGTTCTACCCTAGTGTGAAATTAGTTTTATTTATTTGTCACTGCGATTATATTCCGATGAACAGAGGATAGGATGTTGATATTTTTCTGCTTCAAAGAAAAATACATAAATAAGCTAGTTTTAAATTTCATATTTTTTTGTTTTTTTTTTACAGACTACGCGATCGGTTTCGGCGGCAAGTTCGGTGTGCAGAGTGACAGGCAGGACGCCTCCGCCCTCGGCTGGGACCATGTGGAGCGCGCGCCCGCACACGCCAGCCAGCTCGACCACAAGAAGGTGAGACGGGACACGGTCATTTGTCATGACATGTGACATATGGCAGTGTCATGACAAGTGAGATGTCAGTCTCATGACAAGCGAGATGTCAGTGTCTTGACAAGCGAGATGTCAGTGTCATGACAAGGGAGATGTCAGTGTCATGACAAGCGAGATGTCTGTGTCATGACAAGGGAGATGTCAGTGTCATGACAAGGGAGATGTCTGTGTCATGACAAGCGAGATGTCAGTGTCATGACAAGCGAGATGTCAGTGACATGACTAGCGAGATGTCAGTGACATGACAAGCGAGATGTCAGTGTCATGACAAGCGAGATGTCAGTGACATGACAAGCGAGATGTCAGTGTCATGACAAGCGAGATGTCAGTGACATGACTAGCGAGATGTCAGTGACATGACAAGCGAGATGTCAGTGTCATGACAAGCGAGATGTCAGTGTCATGTGAGATATGGCAGTGTCATGACATGTGATACGTCCTATTGCAAAATATGTTAATTTTTTCCTAGATGTTTCACGCATTTGTTTTGTTAATTCGTAGTGAAATGTTTAACTATTGTCTACTTGCAGGGTTTCGGTGGTAAGTTCGGTGTGGAGTCTGACAGAGTGGACAAATCTGCCCACAGATTTGACGAAGTGGGCAAAGTGGGCACCAACTATACAAAACAGAAGCCAGACATTGGCGGCGCGAAGCCATCCTCAATACGAGCCAAGTTTGAGAACATGGCCAAGGAAAAGGAACAGGTATAAACATCCCCTATCATTTCAACCCCCTAATTATACAGCCAATATTAGTAAGCGTGGTTTTTATAATCTAATAAATTTTTTGGTCCTTTCGAGCCAGATATTAAGAATATTGATGTCTGAACTTAGATAAATCTTATAAATTGTATTACTTAGACTGAAAAAAAAACATATTTAACTTATTTTGACGTTGTTTTTGATAATTAAAAAAAACAGGAGGCACTGCAATCCGTGCAGAAGATAAGACAGGAGAGACAGATGATGGACAAAGAGTTAACACAGAAGGTGAGAGAAGATAAAAAAACAGTTTACTTTGTTCTAATTTTATTTGCAACCCAAGAAATATCAAATTGAATAATAAATTTCTTTAACAGGAAAAAGATAAAGTAGTCGTAGATAAAGAAGATGAACCACAGATACAAATGCAAAAAGAAGAACCCAAAATAATAATACCCAAACAAATACAACGCGAAACAACTACGGAGGCAGTTAAACAGATAGAAGAGAAGATAGAAACAGAGAAGAGAGAATTAAGAGAGATACAGAAAGAAGAAGAAGTTAAGTTAACAAACTTACCGGATGTTACATTGGTTGGAGAAGGAACAGAACATAAAGAAGAAAAAGAAGAGGTTAGTAAACAGTTTTTTTTTTTATTTAAAGCCAGTTAAAAACACATAATTTATACTTTAGTACAAACCCTTAGCAAAATTATTTTTATAGCAAAAGGTTGATAACGAGAAGGGATAAATTGAATTCGTCAATATAACGAAGTATCCTTTACCCATAAACATATGGATTTATGGATTTACAGCTTTTCTTTACCATTTTAATTAATAATAATTAAATCCACAATTTTTTAATATTAAAAACTAATAATTAAGATTTTAAAACATCTTGTCGATTTTGAACTTTACATATGTCTCTATAACACGAGAGCCTACAACCAAAATAAAATTTGAAAATTTTTAAAAATGCACTTAGGCCACATGTGACGCGCAAAATGTCTGAAAACAATTTCGTAATAAAATGACGAAACCTATGTACATTTTTATTATCAGACATCTTATATATATTATATAAAAGAAAGTTGTGTTAGTTACACTATTTATAACTCAAGAACGGCTGAATCGATTTGACTGAAAATTGGTGGGCAGGTAGCTTAGAACCAGGAAACGGACATAGGATAATTTTTACCCCGTTTTCTATTTTTATTCCGCGCGGACGGAGTCGCGGGTAAAGCTAGTATTGTGATAAAACTGTTTGCCTATTTTTTTTAACGTAGCAGAAATGCCCCCCCCCCCCATAAAACTGTGACTTTCTAGCCGGTACTTCCCACTTAGCCGGGTTCAGATTCATCTACTCTAACGATATTATACAGTTTTGGACGTAAAACGATGAGACATGGTTTTGGTCGCGAGCTCTCGTGCTACCTACGCTTAACACAATTTTAGATGTATGACAATGAACTTGACTCACCAAAAAGATTGAAAAGGCCTATACATGCTAAGTATAACTCTTTTCAAATATCTTGTCGGTCCAATGTTCCTACCTCACAGCCAAGATATGTGAATACATGAATAGTACTTACTTTATATAACGATGTGATAGAGCCGGCAGCCCACTATAGTGGTGTCCCCCGTGGGGTGGGAGGGAGGTGAAGGCGGCGAGGGGGAGGGCGAGGGAGGGGAGGAGGAGGAGGACGGGTACACGGCGCGCGCGCTCTATGACTACCAAGCTGGCGCACCAGACGAGATCTCCTTCGACCCAGACGACCTCATCACGAACATCGTTATGGTAAGTCTCACCTCAAATTGGTATATACACAAGTGTACAAATGCACATGTACACAAACGCACTAATACACAATTAAGCTCGAATACACACTTTCTCCAAAAACAAAAAAAACAGTATTATTTATTTAGCTAACACACCGAACCTTTTTCAAATAGTAAGATACTTACTATAAGCTTAACCATAGTTTAAAAAAACCAAAATACCGGACTGAACTCGAAAATACCGCAAAATTATTCAGCGATGTAAAAAAAAGTTATGACGAATGATATTTGAACTCGATTTTCATCAATGAATGATGGAATGAGATAGAATTGTCGCTATGACACCAGGGAAGAAGACGTATCGATTGACACAGTACTCATCAAAATCGGTTTAGTCGTTTAAGATCTATGACGTCACAATTGAATTTACATACAAGCGCAAAATGTCACTCTCTTTATCATTCATTTAATGAACTAAACAAGAGCCAGTGAATGATTGAATGAAAGAACGATTTACTTGGTATAGATCGACGAGGGATGGTGGCAAGGTCTATGTAAAGGTGCATACGGCCTCTTCCCCGCTAACTACGTGCAACTGCAGGACAAATAAATACATTCCAAATGAAAATGAACTTTATGTTACAAAGAATAAGGCTTCCTTTAGCTTGATAAGAAATGGAATTTTCTAGATCAGTGTTACTTTTTTTTTTAATCTGTTCTAAATTCGAAAAGTGTTCTTATGAAACATGTTATCTCTGTTCTTTTCATAGAAATAGAAAGGGATGACATATTTACTATAGTCTAGTCGCGGAGGACGAAGAATTTCGTACTTTGAACTCGCATTACCTGTCTCTGTCACTCCCGCGTAAATACAATGAGTCTCGCTCGCACAGATACAATGGCTGCCGTCCTCAGGGATTGTAAACCTTTTACTGGAGACTATAAGGTTTGTTCTTTTGTAATAAATGTGACAGGCGAGACGTCTTCGGAAAACAGTTACTCCGATACAGAGGAATCCGATTCTGATTTTTTATTTTTTTTATTTTTTTATGCCGAATTAAGATTATTAAGATTTTTTTTCTTGTTAAGATTTTTATTACTTGTAATATAAAATCTAAATAAATAATTTATATAATAATAATAACTATATTTCATAAGTTGGTAAATTTTCTTTCTCCTTCAAATAATTCATGTAAACCGCACTAAATACAAAAATGTTTATGACCACTGTCAGTAGGTAAAGAGGTCATTATACGAAATTCTTCGTGCTCCGCGACTGGACTATACATATATTTCTTCAGTGGTATGAGTAAATATAAAAAGTTTTTTTATAGTAACAATAAGAATGAATTAATAAGAAACTATAAGTGTAGGTTTCTGAGATCGAAATCCCAGTTTAAAACATATTGTTTTATCTGAGATATGTTTTATACAGAGATTGTAGTTTCAGAACCCAAGCGTTAATGTGACAAAGATTGTAAATATTATTTTAATGATTGTTGACTTTTAGTGTTTAAATAAAGTACTTATATCATGTAACCTCGATCCAGGAATTATAAATAGCCTAATCGTGAATAATTATCAAGCACTATAGACAAGTTATACATAATAAAAAAAATATTTCGAGAAATACGAATGAATTCAGTAGCGAATTCAGAGTTTTATCTGTAAGAGAGTCGTTTTAATGACCAATTAACGACTCTGAGTATGGCAGTTGCTTTTTCTAATCTGTTTTTCATTTACGCTACAGAAGACATTCCCAAAAAAAAATTCTCCCTTTTCAGGCTATCAGGAAAAATGTACTGTATTTAATTTCTCACAGTAGGTTATTTAATAATTATATTACTTTAGTATAATACAATTATGTTTTATCTTTTCATAAATTTATAAGACTATTTAAGGGGATATCCATTTATAGTTTGACGAGGAATATATAAACGATCGACATATTGCGGAAAAATATGGAAATAATTCCTTTCTGCAAATTAGAAAAGCGATTGAAGCTCCCTAAAGCGAAGAATTTTTGTATTCTTGGTTAGGCTATAATTAGTTGTAAGTGTAAAAAAAATTGACAATATATTTTGTATCTTTGCACTACAGATTTGAATCGACAATTTTTAAGGAATTTCATTATAGTGTGACAAATTTAACTGACCCGGTGGGTTTATAAAATTATAATATCTAATTACCACTCTATGTAAATGTTAAAGAAGTGTCACAAAATCCTTGTCGTATTGTAACTTGTCATGTCTTTTCTTGTGTCTTTCTTAAGGTAATAAGAGAGCACCAGAATTACTGATGCATTGCCTACTTATAATCGACGGAGGAGGGGACGCACAGAAAGATACTATATCTCTTTCTGGTGCGTCCACTTATGTGTCAAATCCACTTCCCATTCACATTCTTTCTTTGTAATTTTCTAAGTAGGTTTTACATTTCTGAGAGAATTAACCGTTATAGTACCTTCCTCAAGGCCAGCTAAGTTTGTAGCACTATATGTTATTTTTTATAAATATCGAAATGAAGGCTTTATAGTTTTAGCTTTTAGATGTGACTGATTTTCGATTGCTGAAAAATTAGCACAAAACATATTGTTATGAGAAATAACAATTTGTTTTTGAATAAGTTTTTTGGCAATGGAAACCAACCTTTATAAGTAGGAGTTATAACAGAGATCAGATTGTAACCTAATTTAATTTTGTATTATATTTTAATATCACATCGGAATTGATTAAAAAATTTAATCGATTTTAATGAAAAAAAAAATTAAGATTGTAATGAATATGATTTAATATTTTTTTTAATCTAAAAGTATTTTTTTTAAGTATTTTATTTTTGCTACATTGTCATTATTTATGTTATGGATTTTAATTATAATTTTTTTTATTATAATATTAAACAAAAAATTAAAAATGGTTTTAAACATAAATCGAACAATTATGTTAATTAAGTTTAATTTGAATTTTAAGATATTATATAATGTATCAAAGTTATCAATAATAAACCAAATTTAAAAATTAAATCGTGTTTTAATTAATATAAACCTACCATTCTATACTGCTCTATGTCGACGTGTTCAAACAATAACAATACTGCAATGTATTACTCTACCACACATAGGGTTGCCAGGTCGCCAAACCAGCTAGTTTGGCCGGACATTTGAGTAGAAAGGTCGGACACCCTGTATTATTTAGAATTTTGTCTCAGTATTAATAGGTACACTAGTTTGGGAAATGTAAAAAGCCTAACAAAAGCCGGAAAACCGTTTATTTAGGCCGGACACGCAATCAAAAAGCCTACTACCTATGTCCAGCTTTATCCGGACGCCTGGCAACACTAACTTGGCAAATTATTTATTTTAGTATAAAGAACATGACTTATAAAGGGGTCTGTAATTACAGACTAATTAGTTTCATCAATTTTCTGTCGTCTTTTTGTTATAAAGATGAACAAACAAGCAAATTGTCGCATAAATTACATTGTTGGTTGAATCTTTTGACACGTAATTACTTAAATTGCCTTAGATAATTTAAATCACTCGCCCCGCGGTCAAAGCGGTTTTGCCTTGTGCTGAGATTTTGGATTATTTCACTTAATTATAACCTAAGAATAATATGTAATTTTGATAATAAAATACAAGCTGTTGCCCACGACTTTATTACAAAGAGTTTCAATTAACGAAATACTAATAATAATAAATAAAATTTTTGTATAGCAGTGGTAGACACCAGCAACAACAACATCAGTTGCACGAATTGGCCTCGCTCAGTGAAATACCACGACCACACAGAAGACAGACGTCAAGTGGAAGTAATACCGCGTGCAGTCTGATGAGTGTGAAGCCGGAGGCCTAGTTTTAGTCCTCTTTCCCTTCCTACCCTTTTCTTATAAGGAAAGGATTGTAAGGGGAGGTGGATTTGATGGAGGAGGAGATGTATAGGAAGGTTAAATATTCTCTTTTTGTGCGTCTCCTTCGTCGATTGAGGGTAGGCAACGCATCTGCAATTGCGAATGTCTATGGGCAGCGGTCGCTTCGCCATTTCGGCGAATTCATGTGTCCGATTGCTCGTTTGCCATTTTGTAATATTAAAAAAAATCTTGTACTATTTTTTTTTGTCTACTACTATTTGTAGCTGTGGTTTATAGAAATACGCCAAACTTCTGTCAATGTCAAACCATGTTTCAGCTTTGGGTTTATCAAAATTTAAATGAATATCCAATTTATAATCCTCACAATAATCACAGTTGTATCATGTGTCAGAGATAAACGATTGATCACAAGATACCTGCAGCAGAGTTATGGAGTCCAGCCCGTTATAGTTAACGGAGACCCGGCGACTGTTGGCCAAATACCATACTTTGTATCTATTAAAGAAGTGCTACGTTGGTACAATAAAAACAGTGCATTATGGAAAAGCTTCTGTGGTGGAACTATCATTACTATCAACAAAGTACTAACAGCTGCTCATTGTTTTGAAGTTTACAATTATAAATATTACCGAAACCCGCATCTTATACGTGTAGTCGCTGGCAGCATTCGTAACTACATGATATGTTCCGGCGAAGAAGTCACAGAAAATAATAATCAATGGCGTAGAATACAAAAAATTGTTATGCACGGATTGTTCAAATTTCCAGCTAACGATATTGCTTTAGTGTTTGTTAATAATTTCACTTTTACGTCTTTTATCACGTATGCAATACCAGCGACAGCTGACACGGATTATGCTAGACGATGTATGGCCGCAGGGTTCGGGAAGACTGGTCATGATATGTCCAACGAAGCGTCCCACGTATTACTTGTCGCTAAAATTGACTTATTATCAAAATGGATGTGTTCGGACCGTTGGTTGTCTGATATGAGTAAGTTTATTTGTTCCGATGCTGAGTCGGCAGATGTCGCTAGAGGGGACTCCGGAGGGCCTCTAGCGTGTAAGGGGACTTCGGACCCTGCGGAGAGGTCGGGAAGGGACCTTTTAGTGGGGATTGTCAGTGGTAAGGACGTGGATAGAACTACGATATATACCCGCGTATCAGCTTACAAGGATTGGATAGAAAGAGGCAAGAGTCATCGATTGAAGACTAACGTATTTTTTATAATTATATGTTTTCTTACATTATATGTTTCGTTTTTGTTTCCAAATCCTACCAATAAATGGTACTTCTTGAAGAAGATAATTTCATGAACGAAAGGCTATGAATTAATTATTATCTTTGAGAAATTATAAGCATAGAAAACTTTGCATACAATAATCTACTTCATCGCGACCTTTACAAACGCTTCGTTAACTTTCCAATTAACAAAAGACCTGAGGGCTGCTCGTGGTATGATATTAAACCTAAACAAGCTCTCTTTCACTTCTTACACTTGGATAGCTTTTATTGCAACTATCTAAATTTCTTTATAAATTACTTTAAAATGTCCCATAATGGATTGACTAGTTAAAACCAATCCAATACAATAAGTTTCTTGACGTTCATTTCTATTTACTCAAATTTTTCAAGAAAAATGAAAGAAACGAATTTATGTTATTTTGTTTACCAGTTATGTTAACTACAACACTATTCAGAAATCGTTTAATTTATCCACAATGTAAGCGTAGAATTCTACCGTCGCGACACTAGTTAAACACATATAGTACCTATTTTATTAAAATACAATGAAAAGGATGACAATATGTATTAATACAAGCGTTACAATAGTGGAGTTCTACTGTAAAGATAACATATTTGTTCATAAAAGCAATTATTATGCCATAATTCCTCGGAAAGCACTACTGGTCCCGCTTTGCATGCGAGCCGCGTACACTTCGCGATTATTACAGCTGAAGGATATTTATGGGATCCCTTGTTTAACTGTCCGCAAAACAAACAAGTCGACAGTTATGTGACTTAGAAATGAATTTGTAATGATCGCAAGTTACTTCAACTTCAACTCACTTTTAAACTTGATGTGAGATTTACCATACTCACTTAATCTCTTCTTCAACGCATTTCTATCTAATATTTTGTATTCAGTGTGTTAAAAGCTTTATTCTGATAAAAGTTAAACATTCAAATTGTCACGATTTGTCGAATAAAATCGTTTGCAATGCAACAAGCATGAATTTAATATCCGACATGGCTTAAGTATCGATGAATAAAGTTATAACTCAGATATTGCCAAGATGTATGACATACCAACAAACAGTATGCAGCTAATATATATCTTGCTATTTGTTATTGCTGTTTATTTACGTCCTCGCGGAATAAAAAAAAGCATAATAAGTAGTCTATTTCTTCCAGACTATGATCTACATCTATGCCAAATTTCATTGAGATCCATGCAGCCGTTCTGGAGATACCTTCAAACAAACATCCATCCATCTAAACATTCGCATTTATAATATTAGCAAGTTAATATGAAAAAGATTTCTTCGAATCAATTGAGTAGGAAGCATTAAACTTACTAACTTATGGCTGATAAAGTTTTAAATACAGTTTCAACTGTACCATACTCTTTCAATCTATTTGGGACACAATTATCGATAGTTATGACGTAATTTGTGTGACACGTTCATTTAAGTTTGATCATTAAATTATCTGATAATAATGTTCGCAGTTAATGGAAAAGGTGACAGGTTAAAAGCATAACGCAATGCATTTAATCCCGTCTGTACTAAGCCTTATGTGATAGGCGTGGGGGTGTCATTATTATTATTACCAAACATATTAGGAATAAAAAACAAAATCCCGACCATAGGCAAAATCTAAAGAAGAATGTGTCATTGAACATTTTTATAAATTTTCAACTGTCGCCTGCGACTCGGTCCGCGAGAAAAAAAAATTGATAAGCCCATGTGTTCTTCCAGAATATAATCTACATCTGCGTAAAATTTCATCGAGATCCGTTGAGCCGTTCCGAAGATACCTTCAAACAAACATACATCCATTTAAACTTTCGCATCTATATCTTCTATCTATATATATATAAAAGAAAGTCGTGTTAGTTACACTATTTATAACTCAAGAACGGCTGAATCGATTTGACTGAAAATTGGTGGGCAGGTAGCTTAGAACCAGGAAACGGACATAGGATAATTTTTACCCCGTTTTCTATTTTTTATTCCGCGCGGACGGAGTCGCGGGTAAAAGCTAGTATATATATAAAAGAAAGTTGTGTTAGTTACACCACTTATAACTCAAGAACGGCTGAATCGATTTGACTGAAAATTGGTGAGCAGGTAGCTTAGAACCAGGAATAGGACATAGGATAATTTTTACCCCGTTTTCTATTTTTTATTCCGCGCGGACGGAGTCGCGGGTAAAAGCTAGCTTATAATAGAAGTAAGTAATATTAGTTAGTAATTGTCAATTTAGTCAAATCAGTGTCAATATTTAAATTTAAAAAAACATACGTTTTAGAAAACTAAATATTAACCAAGTTTTAACTAGATATTAATCGTAAATTAAATTGACTGATCTGATTCTGACTGATTGACATTAAATTTCATATCATAAAAATCACAAACTATTAGATGACATTTCTCAGGTAATTTCTGAGAGTATTAACATATAAACGATGTAAACAGTCTCCGAAATCTCTAATAAAAATCACAGCGGGATCTAAAGTAAGCAGGTAATATCTAAGGCTAACGAAAACAGTCTTTAATCTTATCTTTTTTTCAATTAACGTAGACAGAAAAGTATCATTTGGTATTATAGAATTAATTCAACAACTAGGTATCTTTAATAGAAAACTAACACACATGCGTCCGTTGTCTATCCAAATATTGTTGTTTCTATTTGTTTGAAACATTGTCCTTTGAAAATATAATTCAGCTTAATTCTGTAACAATTTAAATGTTTTCACTATGTAAAAGTAAACAAACAATAATTTTACTTCTTACTAATATTATAAATGCGAATGTTTAGATGGATGGATGTTTATTTGAATGTATCTCCAGAACGGCTTAAGAGATTTCGATGAAATTTGGCACAGATGTAGAACATACTCTTGGAAAAATACATACTCATATACACCACATCACATTTTCATATACTGCGCGGGCGTGCATATTTAAAAAAATGTTAGATAATGATGTTTATTTTGAATTCTTTTTGTTGTTGTCTTCGATAAAAAAATATTTTAATTAAAAATAATCACGGTAAGTTAAAAAAGTTATAATTAGTTAAAACTTGTTGGAACTTGAGCGGTTTTTTCGTAATGGTAAAAACAAAATAATTTGCTTGAAATGAGATTGCAAGCGTTATGGCTTCTAGTGGGTGAAAGTTGGAGATTTTAAAAATACAATTATACAAGTTACTTTAAGACCAAAAATAAAGTTTATTAAACGACATCTAATTTCCTTGTAAAAAATAACGTTTTTTTGTATCTAAAATCATAAAAGGAATAATCAACACATCTTCGAACCCCAAAGGGCGCTAGACAGAGACGACGGACTTCCATTTGGCGCAGACCTGACACATCTCTGCCGCCTCTTTCACATTCATACATCTATGTATATCATCTATAACAAACAAGCAGTACAATGTCAAACTAAATAAATCAACCCTTCAAACCCGTCATAAGTTAACCCTTTACACCTTAAAATCAATCTAAAGAAAATAAAGTCGTAACCCTTAATTTGCGAGAGTTAAATCTATTATTAGAATAAAAGAGGGCAGTCGAAATACCTGCCAAGTCTATTTTTATTTAACTCTGACTTCAGCGGTCGCCGCGTGCGTCACATTACTGCATTTTAGTCTTGCGTTACAATAAACTTATAATGCGTTAGTTAACGCTGTAATTAAATGTACTGAGAGTGTAAATATCCTTGTTTATATATTTCAACGTAGTTATCAAATACGGTTAACAACGATGCTAGTCATTGTGTGAAACTAGAAATATTCTAGATACATACCTAGTTGTAATAAAGAAAATGTCCAATTCCAGGTTTCCGAGGTTCGATCTAAGGAGCGAAAGTTTACTTAATAACATTTATAATATAATGTTCACTTTTATTAAATCAACAGTTATGTTCTGCGTAAGTTAATTTGCTCTTTAAATTGTCAATTACTAAAAACATAAATAAAATTGTATTTACCAAAACTCTGAAGACAGTCAGTTTGAGTGTGTCGCTGTCCTAACATGGGTACGTTAGGGTTCGTTTGTTTTCATCAAATGCGATTTGTTTCGGCCGGAATTCTCCGCTGCGAGTCGCGTTGTCATGAATACTTGATGCATTTCGTACTATTGAATCAAATTGTTGCTATGCTAACTTTTACTATATGTTATTGAAAAAATCACATCTTTTAATAAATAAGATCCTTTATAATTTTCTAGCTGTCGTCCGCGACTATGTCCGCGCGAAATTAAAAAACAAATTATTTAGTAGCCTATGTGTTCTTTCTGACAATGTTTTACATCTATACAAAATTTCAGCGAGATTCCTTTATCCATTCTTTAAATATGTTATAACAAATACCCATCCATCCATCTATATAAACTTTCACATTTATAATATTAGTAAGATTTAGTAAACCAACATAAGTTTCCATTTAAGTTATCTTTACCTATAACTAGCTATCACCCGCGAATCCGTTCCCGCGGATAAAAAAATTAAAAAGTAGCCTGTGTGTTATTCCAGACTATGTTTTATATCTGTGCCTTTCATCAAGATCCGTTCAGCGGTTCCGAAGATACCTTAAAACATGTCAAAGATCACTATCTGCAGCTCTAATTTGGCTATATATTGCTGAAATATTGTATTATTTTATTTTCTCTTATTAATATTTCTATTGTTTTTATTTTTATTTCTTATCACTCGTTCGTGTGCACCCTACCGATTTGGTTTACTTAGCTTAATTTCTACCCAAAGGTTGTCTGGCAGAGATCGCTGCTTAGCGATAAGACCGCCTTTTGTGAAAATCCTGTTGTACTTTCTTTTTTTGTAACTCCATGATAGTGCACAATAAAGTATATTTGTATTTGTATTTGTATCCATCTAAACTTTCGCATTTATAATATTAGTAAGATAAGAATTCTTATATGTACGATTAAGAGCAATTAGATAAACTTATTTCCGCAATTTACGGGATATATTCGATATAAACGATTTCTCTAACCACACCTCATCAAAACACAATTGTACTAATGCGATATTTATCAATACACACTGTGTTTATGAAGCATAATAGTAATTTAAAATGGATTCGACTTAGTGTGACTTGCCACTGCCGATAAGTCTGCAGAAATACATCTTGTTTTCTTATTTTTATATAAGAAAAATGAAAGGGTCGATCTTATGTTTTTAAAACCCACGGTAGTAGTTATTAAAATAAGTAAAAACACCATCAGTTTATAATAGAAACAAATCCTACCTGGTGACTAGGTGACTAGACTTCAACTACGTGCGGTTTACTTGACTTCACATTTCGTCGTTTCGTCTGATGAATGTGCGTACCGAAGGCCTAATTTTAGTTCCCTTTCCCTTCCCACTCTTTTCTTATAAGGAAAGGATGGAAAGAGAACGCATAGGAAGGGGATTTTATAAAAAAAAATAATTTATAAGGGAATTTATTAATTTATTATTAAGGGGGGAAGGGGGTATTTATTCGCAGATAAGAGCTAGTTGTAATACGATCATTATATTAAACTTAAGAAATTCTTACACTAAACCAAATTACGTATAACAATGAAAATTCTAAATGCAGTCTTTATTCCCCCTATCAACAAATACCTTGATATTTGGTATATATTTGGCAGGGCATTATATTACGAGCGCAAAGGTAAGGTCGCGTCGCATCGCCTACGAATTTATATTACATCGCAGGAACTCCTTAGTGAACAAAGCACAGTATCGGATTCTCTGGCGTATTGCGGCCGAAATATCAGCTTTCATCGTTAGGAACACCCGGATGTTTGACGCGCTTTTATAATAAGGTTCAATGAACTTTCAAAAATCTTTTAATGGTTTCGTTTAATTTTTTTCAGTCGTCAATCGCCACGTTTTTTATCTATACAATTAAATATATTTTTATTGAACGACCAAACTCAAAAACTACTGGACCGATTTCAAATATTCTTTTGGCTATTAAAAAACTACATTATTACTCAAATGATTAATTAGTCTAATATAGTCCTCTTTCCCTAGCCACCCTTTTCTTTTAAGGAAATGACGGGTAGGGGAAGTGGATTTGACAGAAGAGAGGACGTAATATATGAACGAGAAATTTCTATCTATGCGTCTACTTCTCTGTCTTTTGGTAAATTCAGGTGGCCGTTTGCTGGTTTGCCACCAATTATTATAAAAAAAGTTAAGTGATTTGGTCGCACCATATAAAAAGAAAAGCTTTATGTTATTGTCTATAGTCAATGTATAGATGCAGAGGGCTGACCTAAACAGCCCTTAATTAATACAAGAGGGTTAATAAAAAAGTAGTAGTGATAGTACTAGAAATATTAAGACGCAAGAAAACCGGTCTGATTTATTGATATTTGTAAGTTTCCACTACTATAATGATAATTTTTAATAATTCTTGTCTACATTTGTACAATTGTTTATACATGTGATGTAGTGCTGAACTCAACTCACTAAAAATATCTACCTCTGTAATCTACTACAGAATTTGCGTGAGAGTGCATTTATATATTTACAATTTATGTTGAAAAAAAATGTTTATAAAATCTAGGAAATATAAAAAAGATCAGAAAGCGATTCTGGATTTTTTTAGGTGGGGCTGATTTTATTACAATTGTTGCGACTGATAATAAAATATAACAAAAAAAGGTTTATTTCTTTTAAAAATTACAATCGAAGTGTAATTCTATATTTTGGCTAAGACGTGATTGACGATAACAAACAATAGATTTTAATCAAGACATGGTCCCAAGGAGGCTGCATGCACTGGGCGTAGGGCGGGGTGGTTACGCGCCGCCCAAATATAAAGCCAGCCGCGCGTCCTCTACGGCATTCAGAGCTTCGTAGCCCGTCTTCGTAGCACCGTAGCACCGTAGCACCAGCAACTATCAGCAATGGCTTTTCGGTAAGTTTATTTTTTATTTTTTACATATTTTTAGGGAAACTCGTATATTTTTAAATGTTTTTTTTCACTATTAAAAAAGTTTAAAAATTTAAATTAAAAATTAATGAAATAATTTTGTGTTAAAGAATTTCCGAATACAAAATAAATTAGGAAAAATTGCTAGAAAATTAATGCAAAAAAAAAAATTGCTCTCGAATATTTAAAGTTGTTCGTAGTATTATATTATTCCAGTCATATTTTTCTTATTAATAGAAGATATGATTTTTCATGTCTTAAAAATCTTTTTTTGCGAAACATCCGCAAATCACAAATATTTAATAAAAACTACCTTTAGTAAGAATAAAATTTATAATTAAATGTATTGGAAAAACACTTTTTTCCTTTTAACTACATATTAAACAGTGTGATTCATAAAAATGTTGCTTTCGAAGTTAAATTTTGACATTAAAAGTGGGTTTCTACTGGCGGAGAAGAATTTTTAACTTCTCTCGCTGGAAAAAACATGTAAAATACAACATGAGTTTGAAGGAATTTTTCCTTGAAAACACAGTATTTAAACTTAAACTTTGCAAAACTACTAAAGTATAAAATGTTAGAATAATTGCAAAAATCACTTCCTTAAAATATACTTAGTAAATAAAATAACATATTGACCTTTACGACTTAGATGTGTTAACTTTTTCAATATCTTATACTATTCATGTGATGTTGTGAAACAAAATTCAGTTCAAAGTAGAATTGTTGTATAAAGGTTTCCAAACGAGTAAACTCCGACTTAGTTGTATTAAAAAAATTAGAAAATACGTCATTTTTAAAATACCAATTACATGTAAGATGATCTGAGTTGTCATTAATTTTAAATGTATTTTTAAATACGATAGATTTTTTTTTATTTAATCTTGTATCTAAAAAGTTTTTTCTTCATTAATGCAGAAATAATCGTTCCGTTATCACATATCTTACTAATATAAATGCGAATGTTTAGATGGATGGATGTTTATTTGAAGGTATCTCCAGAACGACTGATCTTCATGAAATTTGGCACAGATGTAGAACATTGTCTGAAAGAACACATAGCCTACTTATTACCTTTTTTTACGTGCGGACAGAGTCGCGGGCGACAGCTATTATTCTTTAAAACTCAAATATTCATAATTTCAATTGAAAATGTGCTGGCAGGTGCGGCAGCTAAACTTTCAATGTTCCAGATATTTTGTCGAAATTGAACAAAGTGAATATTTTGTATTGATATAAAATTAGCTAATTTAATTCTTTTAAACTTTCGTGACAAATAAACTAATTAAAAACGGCTACAATCACGTATGACATAATACGTGAGTATGGCCGTTTTTAATTATTTTAGGGTAACTAGGTTTACATTATTTCAACTATAATATTTTGAAAAAGATATTTAGCCTTAAGTTTTCATTATTTATGTGGTTCGAAATATTTAAACTTTATATTGGAACAAGGATAATCGTTGGATATATCTTTAAACTTTTGAGATCAGGATAGCGGCAAATGTGTAATGGTTAAAGTTGCGGTTAATAACATTATATATGTATAATGTTGTATCCATCCATTGTAACATTATTATCATAACTTAAATATGTAAAACAGACATGTTAATTTTGTAACTCCATACAAAAATTTCAGTTCAAAATTTTCAAAGTTTTTCCTTTTTAAAAATTATACTCGTTCTTTAGTTGAATCCATTACAAGTTGGCGTTGCCTCTAACTGTTGTTTAATAATTAAAATTTTAATTGGTCTCATCAGTATGCGCGAAAGGATAATAGTTACAACTTATGTACAGAAGAGAGAAGTAGATATGAAAAATATAATGAAAATATGTATTTACTTTTATTAAATGTTATTTTAGCAATGTTAATTAAATATTTATATACATATTTAAAATTAATTACATTAGAATGAAATTAATAATAATCTGAAATTTGCTTCATTTCTATTTTTATCTACCCTAATTAAAAAAAGGTCTTACAGTAATTTACTTAAGTGTTCTATGTATCGTTCTTCGTATAACTTTAACAACCTTAACGATTTTGAAAATTGAGGTTATAATCATACTAATATTATAAATGCGAAAGTTTGAATGGATGGATGTTTGTTACTACGTATCTCCAAAAGGGCTTAACGAATCTCGATGAAATTTAGCACAGATGTAGGACATAGTTTGTAAGAACAAATAGTCTATTGGCCAACCTTTTTTTAATTGCGCGTAGATGAAGTTGCACTCAAAATTTAGTATTAATATTTTTCACGAAATACTTTTTGACAACCCTAGCTCTACAAGATGTAAAGACCTGTTGCTTCGTGCATTGCCAAGCATCAATGATTTACAATGTGGCCGGAGTTTGGGTATTGAAATGTCCCGTTGAAAGCTGTTTTAACTTCTACTTATCATGTTATTGTCTGTTAGGATTTAAACAAACATAATTGTAGTTCGAAATAAAATTATTAATATAATTAAAGTTAATTAATTACATCTATGGTTATGTAATTAAGAACAATGATTTTTAAAATCGTTAAAAAAACCACGATGTTTTGTTCTGGTGGATCTCATATAACTTGTTACATCTTACTTCTTACTAATGTTATAAATGCGAATGTTTAGATGGATGGATGGATGGATGTATGTTTGTTATTATGTATCTCCAGACCAGCTAAAGTATCTCGAATTTAGTAAAGGTGAAGAACACATTCTGGAAGAACTACTAATTAAGTTTTTGTTTAATTCCGCGCGGACGGAGTCGCTGGCGACAGCTAGTAATCTATACGTATAGATGTAGTAAAATAAGAATGATATTTTTAATCTGTGATGTTTAACAAAAGTTTCGTGTAGAGTAAAATTTAAAAATAACAAAAGAGGAAAGTATATTTACTTTTTGAAGTGTAAAATCTTACCTTAACTTAGGCTGTAGGAATTTTTACGGCGCTTTCAAAGAGGTCGTTATTGCATACTTTACATTTCTAATCCTCGTTCATCTGTCAAACTGTTACAATTTCGTCGTTGTAAAATACTTTCGAATTTAAGCAGGTTATTCGAAATGTTAGCTTTTTAAATTCTATTCTGAACACACTATTAGCATAGTTTTCAATTTCCTTAAAAAGATAGAAAGTTTTTGAATTACTAACACACACAAACAAAAAATAAACAATTAAATAATGCCAGGTTACATATCTGGTTGTATATATTTTTATTATATAATATGTGAACATCACAAATCTTCATCATCACCTTATTATACATCTCCACTGATGTGCTCGGAGCCTACCCTAAGTTAGAGGTGACTAGGACATAGTCAACCACGCTGAGCGCGGGTTGATTTCACATATATCATTGAATTTCTTCTCAAATATGTGCAGGTTGCATCACGATGTTTTCCTTCACCGTAAGAACGTCTGAAAAATGTACATATATAAATCGAAAAACGAAAAACACATTTGTACATGGCGGGATTCGAACCCTGGACATGCAGATTGCAAGTCAAGTGCTTAACTCCTTAGCCCTCGACGCTTATGAACATAACAAGTGATTTATATCAAAATTATATGTTATCCTGCCCTACAAACTAGTTAATTTTGATATTAAAATATGAGACAATACCCTCCTTACGTTACACCTGATAACCTTTAACTTCGATTTAATTAGGTGTTGACGTCATTACGATATAAATAAACCAAATTATAAAGACCTTCACATTTCATATATCGTATATTTCAAAGTTTAATTCAATTTCTATCTTTATCTATTAATCGATTAATTAAAAGGCCTTATGGCATTCTTTTGGATAAACTTTTGGAAGAACTTTTCGTAATAATTTAAACTTTCATGTCTTCTCTCTCAAACTTACTATTAGATAACAATATGTACAAATATTATGGCAGTGAAAGTTTACAGTTATATAGTTTTTTTTTTCTAATATAAACTATATTTAGTTAATAGTAATAAATTATAAATAGTGTTTTAAAAATGATAATGATTTTAAACCAATTAAGGACGTATAGTAAGTTAAAGATGAGGATAAACTTGAAAAAGTGTTTTGAAAAAAAAACATGTAAAGATTCTTCTTCAAAAATGTAAAATATACATCAAAGGTTTTGATATTTGCATTTATAAATTAAAAAACTGAAATTTCGTAAGTTGTGTTAATATTATTCAGAATATTCTAATTAACAAAACTCACTCGTCCTAACCCTAAAAAAAAAACGAAAAAGATTTTTCTTTTTTTTTACGTTAAAGCGAAAATTATTCGACTACAATTATTTTGATAATAATTCAATATTATTTTACGAATAATACGTGTAATTACTATGTTTAAAATTATAACAAAAATGGAGTTACATCCATTTTTTATAATAATTATCTTTCGTTTAGAAATGATATTTATAGGTTGAATAGATTTTAAATTTTAATCACTTTCATCAAATCCAGTACTTTTAAAATTTATAATAGCTTCAGTATTTCACTTTTTAATTACATCAAATTACGATTTGCAAATAATTTTAAATTAACATCAATTTAGGGTTTATTTAGTTTTTCTAAATCTACAAGTTACATTCAACTCTTTACAGATACGAATTCTTTGACCGGAACACAGAACAAGCTTATATTAGTGTTAGCCTCTGTTACTGTGATTCTGTCCATACTGTTATAACGTTAATTTCATTTTACTCCACTGGGATGCTTGAAGTCTTGCTCCCCACAATTGGTTACCTCCTTTATAAACAAATGGACCATAAAATTTTAACGTATAAAGAGAAATATCAATTGAGAAATTTCTCGAATATTTGCCGTGCGCTATCGCAGGGGACTCCCCGAGGAAATCTTACCACGGATTGATTTCTAATGTGTGTTGAGGTTATATTGTTCCCAATCATTACTGATTACCTCATACATTTATACTAATGTTTAACTAAGAAAGGCCAAGATATAATAAGCAGTCATTACGAAATTAAAAATAACGTATTAAAACATTTTATTAATTGTAATTTAGAGTTTGTCTGTTTGTTTCAGTGATATTCAAAGCACTTTTACATAATTCATTGTTCTCTTATGTTCGTCGCCTTTGTCCTTAGATTTTTCATTCGCGGAATTAAATGAAATGATAAAAATACATTTAGTTGTTTCTCTTCAGTCTTTTCATGCACAACTAAGGTTTCATGTTTTATTTTTATACCAAAATGTCATTTTATAAGAGAGATAAGATTAATTAAATATTTTATTAAAATTAAAGTGGAATAGTTTTACTTCATCATCAGCTCACTATACGTCCCCACCGAGGGGCTCAGAGCCTACCCCAAGTTAGGGGTGACTAGGCCATAGTCAACCACGCTGGCCAAGTGCGGGTTGGTTGACTTCACACATATCATTGAATTTCTTCTCAGATATGTGCAGGTTGCATCACGATGTTTTCCTTCACCGTAAGAACGTCGGATAAATGTACATATGTAAATCGAAAATCGAAAAACACATGGGTACATGGCGGGATTCGAACCCAGGACCTGCAGATTGCAAGTCAAGTGCTTAACCCCTGAGCCACCGACGCTCCGATAGTTTTACTTGTACAAATTTAATTTGGCTTCAAAACATTTAACGTGTTTTGGTTGGATGTTAATAGTTTTCCTTGTAATTCGGTGACTTTACAAGTCAATGAAAACTGCCAAAACCGTGTTAATTACATCTTACATAACAGTGAGATGTGGTGACCAACTATATTATATGGAGAGAGACTGTCTCTAACATAATTTTGAGGTTTTAATCTATAATTTTTAAAGTTAAAATAAAAAAATAAATTCTTACTTCTTTTTTTAATCCCGAAAATAATTTGAATACAACAAAGAATTAATTTTCTTATTTCTTAATCACTAGATGCAGTAAATATAATTAGTAAAATTAGAGTTAATTAACAATTTAAAAAGTAACAAGTTTGGTAACAGCTAAAACGTTGTTAAAAGTCATTTCGCGCGCAAACCCAAAAACTGACAGTTGACAGTTGACGCGACGCCATGATGAATAGTTGTTGGCCGGTTTTATGCAACAGCACGACCACGTTCAGCCGCGTTAATTAACCAGTCCGCTAATTACTTAGCCCGGGAATAAATATGGAAATCATTCCAAATAAGATCGCTCTGGAACAGGCCATTAAGTAATTTAATTTAACCGAACTGTATTTTAAGTTCATATTACAAGCGTACGCTTTTGTAACGTTTCTTTTGTTTTCTGAATAATTTAACATATTATTTTAAATATATAAATTTTAACAAACTTATTTAGTAGTCCGAATGGAAATTTTAGATAGAATTGACTGAAAAATTATAGATCTAGGAAGACGAAAATCTGGCGCCCACCACATAGAGTGGGATTAGGGAGTAATGATTACATAGTCCGAGTTTACTTTTGTAGGACAGCTAGCCTTGCAGTCCGTTAGCGGCTTTGTGAATTTTGAATTTTTGAACATTATCTTCTATTACGTTGTTTTAGAACAAGTGTATACATATGTCAGGGTCTTGACAATTGACTGTCAATTGTTGTAAAGGCAATTGACATGTCTTGAGCGAGTTTTATCTGGAATTTACCAGAATGTGCGTGCAATGCCAGTCTAAAGAGATACGATTATGTCTCGACAAAGATTATAAAGATTGTCTGACTACCATTTGTTTTGATATCCATCTTTACACAGATCCTAATAAGATCTATTTAAAACTGACTTCTAACAACTTGTAATCATACTAATATTATAAATGGGAATGTTTAGATGGATGGATGGATGTTTGGTTGTTTGAAGGTATCTCCAGAACGGCTCAACGGATCTCGATTAAATTTGGCATAGATGTAGAACATAGTCTGGAAGACCACAAAGACTACTAATTAAGTTTTTTTTCACTCCGCGTGGACGGAGTCGCGGGCGACAGTTAGTTATTAACTTGCAATTTCCAGTTTTACCTTTAATACTATATTTATATTTAAATATTAATTCTAGATCTTATATTTTAATGTGTATTAAATTTAGCATAACATTAATTAGTTATCTAAACGTTATACCAAACTGGTTCATTCATTTTCAGATGTCACTTTGAAATGCAAATGCACGCGGCTGTTATGATTTGCGTCACTTTATTAAACGTAAAAGTGACCGAAACGAAACACGACGTGGTTTAAAGAGAACTCTAATTAGCATTTAAATAACGAGCGCTTTTTTTGTTATTTATTTATAATTATTTTGTACATTATCTGTCTTGTACTTTTGTTAAAATACTTACTTTCTTTTTAATTGTATTTGAAAGTCTTTGTACAAGTGGGTAAATATTAATGTTAATATTTCTAGGTCAAAGTTTTGTTTGTAAGAGAATACCAATTCATTATTAAATAGGACACCTCAACTGTTATCCTTAATTTTGTAAATCATAAAAAATTTTTTGGAAACCAACTTCTTATATATAAAACTAGCTTTTACCCGCGACTCCATCCGCGCGGAATAAAAAAAATTAGAAAACGGGGTAAAAATTATCCTATGTCCTATTCCTGGTTCTAAGCTACCTGCCCACCAATTTTCAGTCAAATCGATTCAGCCGTTCTTGAGTTATAAATAGTGTAACTAACACGACTTTCCTTTATATATTCTCGTGTCACGGGATTCGAACTTGAACTCCTCCGAAACGGCTTGACCGATTCTCATGAAATTTTGGGAGCATATTCAGTAGGTCTGAGAATAGGCCAACATCTACTTTTCATAACACCCCCCCCCCCCCCCCATTTAGTTTTTTTTTTAACTGCGCGCGGACGGAGTCCCGGGCGACAGCTAGTATTCTTATATCAATATTAGTTATTCATGTTACATGCATAAGCCGTGTATTAACAAATGGATTACTTATTACACAACAATTTCAAGATTCAAGTATCGAAAAGACATTTTTCATTTGTTATTTTCATTCAAATACAATTTTATTTTAATGCCTCCATTTAAATGTTTATTAATAAAAACTGTTTACAGTTGTTGAGAAAAATCACTTTGTAAGTGACTACAAGAGCGAGGCTTTATTGATTTCTGGTGTAACTTCAGTCCGGTCACGCGTCGATCTGTCACAATCATTAGGTTTATTGCCTCAGGTGGGCCTTAAATTGCAGCGCGGATCTTTGGGTATTTGTTACTTGTGACGTCACGTTGACTCATTTTAACTAAGGTATTCAATAAAAGTTTAAACATTAATAGATACTAACTGTCGCCCGCGACTATGTCCGCGTGAAATAAAAAAAAAAAACATAATAAGTTACCTATGTGTTCTTCCAGACTGTAAACTACATCTATGCCAAATTTCATCGAGATCCGTAGAACCGTTCTGGAGATATCTTCAAACAAACATCCATCCATCCATCCAAACATTCGCATTTATAATATTAGTATGTATGATCTTGCTTATTTTCAAATAGACAAGGATAATATTTGTGTCAATGTGTGTCAATGTTTCGGCAATGTGAATTTAAAGCAAAGTGTAAACAAGGTTAAATATATGTTCAGATAGGGTTGCCAGGACGCAAACCTACTTACTAACCGGACAGACCAGCCAGTTTGGCCGGACATTTGGATAGAAAGATCGGACACCATATATATCTGAGTATTAATAGTATAATACAATCTCGTTTAGGAAATGTAAAAAACCTAACAAAAGCCGGACAACTCGGACACCGTTTATTTTAGCCGGACTCTATGTTCAGATATAATGTGTTTCCATAAAATATAGCTACGTGATGATATAACTACGTTATGTTTTGAGTATCATAAATGAATATTTAAACACTCGAAAAACTAGTTTATACATTAACAGAAATAACAAAAATGTTGAAGAAACATTATTTGATTATAACTTAGTTCCTTTCTATTGTACTTTGGACTTTTCAGTGATGAGAGATATTGCGTTACAATATTTTTAATGAATTCTCAAATTTCATAAACAACGTGACTAGAGAATTGCTTGTTTTAATTTATTTTTCATAACTTTACAAATTTTACGTTTCTTTCTTTTTTACGTTTTTTTTAATATTTACTTTATTTTGGTTTAAGTAATATATCCAATATGAAACGTTTCTTAATTAATACTTTCAATACCAATTCAAATTGTTGTAATTTAATAACCTAACACTAAGTAATGTGATATTTAAAAGATCACAAGATACTAAACTTGAATAATTAAAAGTTTATAATATTACTTGCGTAGAGCGTCGAACGCTCAGGGGTTAAGCACTTGACTTGCAATCTTCTTGTTTTGGGTCTTGGGTTTCAAATCCCGACATGTACCAATCTGTTTTTCGATTTCCGATTTACATATGTACATTTATCTGACGTTCCTACGGTGAAGGAAAACATCGTGATACTACCTGCACATATCTGAGAAATTCAATGATATGTGTTAAGTCAACCAACCCGCAGTGGGCCAGCGTGGTTAGTTAGCTAGTCACCCATAACTTGAGGTAGGCTCCGACCCCCTCAGTGGGGACGTATAGTGAGCTGATGTTGATGAATACTACTAGCGAACAGCTCCGACTTCGCACGGCTAACCGCACTATTTACTAATCAGTCTAGTTATTTCGCATTTAATACCGAATTAAGAACGAAAAAGAAAACATCAAACTTTTTGCTAGGAATTGTTTCCTACATTATGTTAAAGATTGACGAAACAAATGAAAGCGCATATTTATTTATTGAATATGAATTCATAGTTCATTAGGATTATTTTTGGCATTCACTTGTTCCGTATGTTAAATACAGATATTTCACAGATATGTAAAAGAGTGCAACTCTTCCACATTTCGGAAATGTTCATTACGTGATAAGTAAATCTTGTGTGTCTCAATTTGTTCCGACAGGTGGCGCGCCCGAGGTCTCATATTGTCGGAATCCTCCCCTCGCATGCCTCGGCTCAGTGATTTACCATTTACCAAAAGAAGCCGTTTTAGCGCGACCTTTTGTGTTCCCTTTTCCTGGAACGAAACACGTCTTAAGGCATATTGGCTTTATCAAAAGATGAGTTTCTTATGTGACGAAATATTTTTACAGAACTACAATAAATAGAAATGAAAACTGACAAAACACCTATGTAACTCTATTTGTATTGTAAACACACTTGTAACAAAACTGTACCTATGTAACTTTGAATGGTTATGACGTCACTCAAACTCAACGTGTGTGGCCTTGCCTTAGTTCGAGATTTCTCACAGATCTTTCAAATATTTACCCGACTAATATCAATCAGGACAAAACTAAAGTGTTAAGTAACTTTCATTCAGTTATTTGACCAAAAAGAAACTGTTTCTTTCACTTTAATCTATAAAAATATTATAAAGAGAAGAGATTTGTTTGCATTGAATAGGCTTAGAAACTACTTAACCGATTTGAAAAAAATGTTTCATTGTTGGAAAGCTACATCCTGGGTGACATAGGCTATATTACAGATATCCAATCCCTTAATAAATTTAAAAAAAAATTTAGACTACATTAATTACGCCTTTTTTTTAATGTTCGTTATATGTCACTTGTCAATCTCATGTGGCGTGTATCCGAACTGAAATTAATCGTCATTTGAAAGAAGACGCTTCCCGCGCTATTTTACAAGCTCGTGTTAAAAGATGTAGGTCGTCGCCCCGTCGGTATATTATTCATATCTCATTATTAATAAAGTAATAAACCTACCAAAATGTATTTACCCTTAACGTATATAAAGATAACATATATTTTTTCATCTTGTCTCACATTTTCACACGCGAACTACTTATTACAATTTTATACTACAAGTTATTTTGTTGTTACGTAATGGTTGTTGCGTTGTAGTTTTGAATTATTTTATTTATTATTTATTTATTTAACTTCACTTATGATATGTACAATATAAACATATTTTACTTGATTGATGACTTAAATGAAAAGAATAATTAATATTTTACTTTATTTAAATGAAAAGAAAGATTCTTCAAAAACAAAACAAGTTAACATTTTAAATTATCCTGAAGATATTAGGTTACTAAAAATATTTTCGTTATTAAACTTAAATATAAGCCAAATTAAATTGTAATTCGAAATTGTAAAAATAATAATACCTAAAATTAACTCCGTCATCTTGTAGTATTTAAATTTACATTCATAAATTGAAATTCAACCTGGCGTGAAATATTTAACATCTGTTGCCCGAACGCCTCATAATTTTTTTTAAATATATTTTCATTTTTTATTTTATTATTTTCATTTAATATCGGTATTGCTATAGAAAGTTGGCTATTTTTTAAACACAAATTTAACTGAAATGAATTTCTTTAAAAGATATCTACACATATATAGTGAAGATTATTTTATTCGTGTAGGTAACCTAGTCCCGAAAAAGTGAACAACGGTGTTACCAGTTTCTTTGTGCATTTTCACTAGAAGAAAAAACTTTTCTTCGTACAAAAGTGCATTCATCATACGATACGATGTCACTAAAACATTTAACACAGTAATTAATGTGTAATAATGTATAATCCCGGTCGATGTCGGCCACGGCGACTGTCTTCAACTCTGGTTTTGACGGTGTGCTCGCATGTGGCTTATGTAGCCAATTTTGTTTGCAAAAATTCTCAGTAATTAAACATAATTCATATATTGTTATATCAATAATCATAGAATAATCATATTGTTTCTACAGTTATTATTAAATAAAAAAAAAGAAAAATAAGTGATTCATATTTAATTATAATAGATTTATTCATCGTTCGCCCTTATATTAATATTCATAATTTATAAAGGACTAGATTAAACATTTCTTCGTTTGAATTTAACTTTATAAATATATGAATTATTTCTCTCTACCATTATTTAAAAACTACTGGACTGTTTTTTTTAACTCTTTAACTTTTACAAATATATGTTATTCTAAAGAAGCACAATCATTGAAATAAAAGCACTAATAGACCAATAGTTTTAAACACGGAATACCGATCACGCGGTCGTGGGTTCGAATCCAGCCTTACCGCCGATAACAATATCCTAAAGCTTAGAGGTAGCCATTTTATCAAAATTAAAAATATATATATATTTCGAATCATTTAAGTCACTAAACGGTCAAAGAATAGAAGTTCAAAATCTTGAAGACATCATCCTTATTTTTTTTGCAATATACTTATTTTCGACTTTCTAAGTGCCTTCTATTCGATAATTTCTCACGTCATCTCTTAGTACGTCGTCTTCATATTTTATCTTAATATTATATATTCATATGTCAGTGTTGATATATTATGCAAGAATTTCATACGCGCTATAAAGGTGTGGGTACACGTATTATCCTTTATGCATCAGATATAGCGAGTAGAGATATATAATATGTATATAATAGAGACGAAAAGATAATGATGTATGACTTGTACTCGTCAAATAAGCTTTTTATAAATGACACGTTACGTACCAAAGCAATAAACGAACTTTTCTTTGAGAGAATCTTTCAGAAGGTCTATCACGAATTGCGATATCTGTTTTCGTGACATCAATGACAAAATGTGTTAAAATTTGTATGAAGGTTGTTATACGTTACGCTAGATGACGTACAAATCTAATACAAATTTTGTAGATTATGTTATAAATATTTTCTAGCATTCCTGATAGGACCACAGTACTTTAGTTCCGGTGCGTTCTTTGGAGAACACGGAACAATCTTCTTATTACACTTGAGTCTGACCATCGAGGAGGTTTTAGTGGTTCAAATCCCAAAAACAGTCTTCCCCTGAAAACAGAATATCTTTGGAAGATTTCTTACCCCAACACCAAAAACAAGAAACTTTTTATTGATTTAAAAAAATCCAGATCTGTTCTCTGTGAAGGTGCCGAGAATTTCAAATACCCAATAGTGACCAGTCATTTTTAGCTAGATTATCATCAGTTTTACATAGATAAATGGTTATAACTAATTTAGATTTATACACAAATTGTTAAATACATAATTTTAGTAATATTCCTTCCATAAACACATCGATAATAATCGGCCTAATAGTTGTGTCTATTCCCGGTCAATTAGTAGCAAAGTTGTCTACAAGTCATGACCCTAACGTGTTGACTCACTGATAGAGTCAAATTGGGGGCAATAATGCATTCCATGTCATCTGATACGTATGTGAAAGAAGTTACATATTGACTATTGAATGCTATTATCTATATACTAGCTTTTACCCGCGACTCCGTCCGCGCGGAATAAAAAAATAGAAAACGGGGTAAAAATTCTATGTCCCTTTCCTGGTTCAAAGCTACCTGCTCACCAATTTTCAGTCAAATCGATTCAGTCGTTCTGAGTTATAAATAGTGTAACTAACACGACTTTCTTCTATCTATATATATAAAAGAAAGTCGTGTTAGTTACACTATTTATTACTCAAGATCGGTCGAACCGATTTAGCTGAAAATTGATGGGGAGGTAGCTTAGAACTAGGAACTTTTTTATCTTGTGTGCATTCTCTTTATTCCGCGTGGACGAAGTCGCGGGTAAAAGCTAGTTGTTTATAAATCACGTTAATCATTATCAGATCAGATTTTTGTCTTGTCCTTCAGTTACTTTTTGTTAAACAAGGTGTTAAGGGTATTCGAAATCTATGTCAAGCGAGAGAGGTGTTACAAGTCCGCGTCGAATAAAAGTCCGTGGTTTCTACCTACCCCTCTAGTTTACTAATATACGTTGTGTTGCTTTTGATGTCTAAAATTTTAATAAAAGTACTTTAAAAGTAGTAAGCTAATCTTATATAGATGGCGCTGTGTTTCGTATTTCGTGCAAATTAAATAGTTCCCAGAAGATGGAACGTCGCAGCGTTTTGTTACCAAAACTACTGTAATTTGGAAGTGCCTCTAATTCCTACCTTTAGTTTGTAGTGAACGGACTTGTAATTAAATGAACAAAGGATTAGAACACAAAATGTGTATACTTTTTTACGTCTTATTTATAACGTAGATAAGATTCTACTAATCTTACTTCTTACTAATATTATAAATGCGAATGTTTAGATGCATGGTTAAATGTATGTTTGTTACAAGGTATCTCCAGAATGACTTGCCAGGCATCCGTATAAAGCCTACATAGGTAGGCTTTTTGATTGCGTGTCCGGCCAAAATAAACGGTTTTCCGGCTTTTGTTAGGCTTTTTACGTATCCAAAACGAGAGAGTACCTATTAATACTGAGACAAAATCCTAAATGATTTAGGTTGTCTGACCTTTCTACCCAAATATCCGGCCAAACTGGCTGGTCTGTTCGGCTAGTAGATTTAGCGATCTGGCAACCCTAATTGCATAGATCTCGATGAAATTTGGCATAAATTCCGGTCGGACGAAGTTGCGGGCAAAATATAGTATAATCTAAACCTCAAAATGTCTTAGAGTATTGGAAATCTTAAATGTAAAGACGTATAAATTACAAGATAATTTAAGAGTATTGCAAATTTTGTAAAAAAAGGTTAATTCTAACTGCAAACATTTCCATATTTTTTGATGATATTTTGTTACAAATTCTCTAATTACGCAATAGTTATAATCAAAGTTCATGTTATGTGTCGCCACCTGCCGGGAAAAGATAACTACCATTTAGTTACTCACTGCTAAGAACGACTGCACAAAAAATGTAGCTTTCACGATAATAGTGATGTGAAAATATTTAATTAAAAAATATATCGATTTTAAAAATCAATATTGCCAACATTATTGGGTTATATGTTGTCATTTAAAGACGGAAATTTAATACTGTAACTTATTTGTTTCCAGTATGAACACGTTAGTGAATTCTGATGTACTTATTTCATGCATTAAATTCTATTTATTTTTATTTTAAGTGATTCATTGTTAACGCAGCAAATTAATTTGCTTAGGGTATTAAGCTTCACCAACCCGCACTTGGCCAGCGTAGTTGACTATGGTCTTGTCACCCCTAAATTAGGGTAGGCTCCAAACCCTTCGGTGAGGACGTATAGTGCTGCTAGCTGATGATGAGTATTAAGCTCTTTACCAAATATTTTCTATTACACAACTCAAAGTTAATCTATATGAATTGCAATCACTTAAATAATTCTAGTATAATGACTATAAAAAGCTCTTGTTAGGACGTTGTTCTATCTCTATTGCTTTTAATTGATAAGAGTAGAACAAGTGGCTATCACATTTTATAAACGCCTGATGCACTTAAGTTCAAATTAATGCGTGATGTTTGCTCAATTGGATCATGATGCTCTAAACATAGTTCAAATATTATCTTATAGGCTAACTAATGCATTAATGTGTAAGGAATTTAAACTTTAATTTCTAATGAATAAAATACAATTTCGTTTTTAAATATCCAAAGTAGTATCTTTAAATTTGCCGAGTGGTAGTGCTCTTTGTTCGGGTCTTATTTATGTTCTATAGAGTCTAAATTTCATTGGATTTAATTTTGTCTTGACTATAAAGCTTAAGAATAATGGTAGAGCAGAGTGCAGTGCGTGATGTGAGCTGATTGCGTGCCAATTTGCACGTACACGTCCTATAATGACGCGCGTGCCAAATAATGTCGATGTTAGTTATGTTCAAATAAAATTAATTATAATAAAATTTCAAAACAACTATAGAAGGTGAAAAATAAAGTCGTTAATCATATGACTTTGGGAAGAAAGGTTTGATCTATTTGATCATTTCTAAAGAACTCTTTGAAATAATTTTTACGCAATTGATGTCTCCACATTCGAATTTTATCTAATTTGTGTTTTCGGATGATAGTGATAGTTAATATAACTTATTCTAAAACTTTTAAAGAGAATATCTAATACGAGTATATAAAATTCTCGTGTCACAGTTTTCGTCACCGTACTCCTCTGAAACGGCTTGACCGATTCTCATGAAATTTTGTGAGCATATTCAGTAGGTCTGAGAATCGGCCAACATCTATTTTTAATTATTTTTTTTAACTGCGCGCGGACGGAGTCGCGGGCGACAGCTAGTAATATATAAATTATAAACAACGACACTTCACACGCATACCAAGATCCATTATAACGTTTATACACATCGATAACGGAGTACATCACTAAAATCTCTGCACCGCAACTGTCTTCTGATAAATTGCCGCGGACCCTACGGCGCAGCCAGTTACTCTCGGATACACACGCGTTGCACTCCAACTCATCGATATAAAATATCGATAAATTTAAAAATACCATTAACAGCACTATTTTCGGGAACAAAAATCTATCATTCTATCCTTTCATAGTCAATTTAATGGTTTAGTTTTAGGTGAAAAATGAAAAATTTAAAGTGTTCATCTTATAAATTAATTTCAACTGTGTATATAAAGGATATTATTTATTAATGAAGGATTATAAGTAAGTAATAAATTCATATATTTATGTAAGTATTTTTATATATTTTATTTAGCAAGTTCAATTTTAAAATAGCTTCGGTATTACCTTTATTAATATTTCTATAGAAATGTGAAGTGAAATCATATCAAAATATTTTTTTTTTCTAAAGAAATCGTCCTCAAAATATTTCCTTCACGAAATGAGGACATCTTTTTGTTTAGCTTTGTTTGCATTCTGATCGTAAACAAGAGAACATACAAGCTTTTTATAGAACAAAGATAATGTATGAATTATTATTGTATGATTAAGAAGTCGTGTCGGATAACGTTTTGTTTGTTTATTACATTTATAGATATTTAATATATGTATATGTAATATATACGACTTACGATACTTGCGACAAATGCCGAAAGCTTTTTGGTAACAAACATCTTACTAATGTTATAAATGCGAATGTTTGGATGGATGGATTGATGAGATGGATGTTTGTTTTTGGATCTCCAGAACGTCTCAACAGATCTCGATGAAATTTGGCATAAATGTAGACCATAGTCCGGAAGAACACTTAAGCCACTTGTTATGTATATTTTTAAATCCGCGCGGACGGAGTCGCGGACAGCTAGTATGGTGAATATTTATAGATTTACATTTCAAATATATTTTTCCTTCCGTCAAGATATGAATCTGTTGTATTGATAATGAGTAACTAATAGACTATAGTGGTGTTTATTTTTTAATACAATCTGTTATTGAAATAAGTAAAATTGATTATGAAATAAGAGATAATAGACTTTTGTTTATTATGCAATAATTTCTTAATGAATCACACTTCATTTACTATAACTGAGTGGTTAGAATGTTCATCTTTCTGGCAGATAGTCGTATTATTTTAACCGTACTAACTACCACACTCAAGTTCATCAGTTCTAAAACATTTGCTTTGTTCAAATTTCTGATTCTTGAAACCCCAATTAAAAACTGTGAGTGTGATAGTTAGCCAACTATAATTAAATGTTTTGTATACTTAAATGTATCTTTCAATATCATTAACTAAATTATAGATGACCGTTTAATAAATAAGAGAATTAAATATAAAAATCTTACGTAAAAAATCGTATAACTCTGCGTGTACCTGTTTGAGTCATCACCAAAAAATCCAATCACTCATAAGAATCTTAGAATAGGTCCTGATGACCCAGATGAGAAAATAACGCGTCATATCTTTCGGTATTTAATCGTCACACTATCGTCGGTTGCATTTAAAATTACTCTGAGAACGACATCGTAAGGTATTCTAAGAATACTAAACTATGGTACAAAATTTAAAATGCTTTAAATATTTCACAGAATATTTGCAAACTATTTTATAATTCTAATATTTTGTTGTCTCTGTTTTTTTTTACAAAGTTAATGAGAACGATTTTAATATGTTTTTATATAAATATTTTAGTTATTTAGTTTATGAGAACAAAAGTTCCTATGTCCGTCTCCTAGTTCTAGTTCTAAGGGAGGTACCCCATCAATTTTCAGCTAAATCAGTTCGACCGATCTTTAGTTATAAATAGTGTAACTAACACGACTTTCTTTTATATATATATAGATAGATAGATTTAACATTACCAGCAAAAAGCACAATTTGATAATAATCGTAATACTTTTCGAACTGCAATTATTACATCATATTCCATCCAGTCCAGTTAAATTTTAAACGTCAAATTGAACTTCTTTATAATGAAATACTTGGAAAAAGTAGTGGTTACAGCGAGGTCTCGGGTTCAAATACCTCAAATTAGCGAATCATTAAGGTCCCCTCATTACCCCAGGCGGTTTTGGTCCGCCAAAAAACACAGGACCTGTTCCTGCGTCACGATTTTCGTTTTGCACTACATACATACATAGTCGTATATTAATACACTTTTAATGTATAACTACGCTTTAATTATGATCAACTAGCTTTTACCCGCGACTCCGTCCGCGCGGAATAAAAAAAATGCACACAAGATAAAAAAAGTTCCTATGTCCGTCTCCTAGTTCTAAGCCACCTCCCCATAAATTTTCAGCTAAACCAGTTCGACCGATCTTGAGTTATAAATAGTGAAACGAACACGACTTTCTTTTATATATAAGATAGACATGTAATATTACAAATGTTACATGTGAGAATATAAACGATTTTGTAAATAAACTAAGCTGTCGCCCACGACTCCGTCCGCGCAGAATTATTAAAGAAAACGTAATAAGTAGTCTATGTGTTCTTCCAGACTATGTTCTACATCAAGATCCGTTGTGCTATTCCGGAGATACCTTCAAACAAACATCCATCCATCTAAACTTTCACATTTATAATATTAGTAAGATTGCACAACTTACAGCTACTCACGTAAGCTACCTTCCACTAAAAGTTCTATCAACACATCAGTCAGACAGACAAGTAACTCAAATATATACATCATGTTCGCGAAATATGATTTTTATCGGTATTACAAACAGACACTACAATTTTATTAATTTTATAGATATAGGGGGTATAGAAAGCGAATTTAAAGTACCTATTTGCCTGTCTATTTTTGCATCGCTGAAAAATTCGGACTTAAACATATAACCAAGTGCATAATTTTTGTGTATAATTTTGATTTTTTCTTGTTCTTTATTCTTTGAGACAGCGTTCTTTATTCTTTGTCTGGAACTTCCCATGACTATGCTTCGGTCAATACGTTTATTTACAAAATGCCGTACAAAACTTCGCATGAGAAGTCCCCATAAAATTACGTGGCTCATAATATAAATAAACCACTTTGATGCTTCTTTCACCTCTTACAGATTTACTCTGTCAAGTATTAGTCAGTAAGTCAAGGTCAAGAATGAATGCGTGATGTTTCTCTGTTGCAACCTTTTTTGCACAACAATCTTAAACAACGCGTCAGTTCATACCTCTTTAAATTCATTTGTAGGATATGTAATCCCGAAACTAAGAAACATAATACGAAATCAAACCCTTATTATTATAATTTTAAGTATGCAGGACATGCTTCACAGGTGAAAAGAGAATGTTTCGATGTATGGATGGATGTTTGTTATTTGGTATCTCCAAAACAGCTAAACGGATCTCGATGAAAAGGTTCCTATAGAATGATTCTCATACAAAAAAAGCAAAACAAAATTTAAATTAATGGTAAGAAGAATAAAATAATGTAAAAGAAAAATTAGACTCATTAAAATTGTCTGTTATTAGGATGATTGTTTGTTCCTGTAAATAATGGGCGTGATAATTTTATTCTACTGTTTGTTAAACAAGTTATGGAAAGTCGGCTTTAATGTTTATTATTATTTACATTATGTTTTCGGCATCTTTCATAGTAATCTGTCAACATTGAAAGCCTAAGTTGTCGGAACGCGCGCGGATGAAATTAAGTGAAGCGGCATACAAAACTTGTAGAGCGGTCTTTGTGAGATTACGAGGCTTTTATAATGGCCTGTTTGTGTCGTGGATTACGACTCATCTCTATGCAAGCGACGTCAAAGATATTTGAGATGAATGAATTTTATATGAAACAAACTTTATGATGTTATGAAAAGCATAGACAAATTTACAACTTTTGTTTTTTAACATTATTACTTTTCTTTCAACTTATATTTAAAGCCATTATTTTTTTGTTCCCCAAAAAGGTTTCAAGTATGCTACTAATGCTTGAATGAAAATTTCCTAGTCTTATTTAATGTTAATCATTAAGTTAAATAAAATTTGATTTTTATCTTGGTTTAATCTTCACTTATAGTCGAAGTTCAATACATTCTAAGGTTGGATACTTATGGCGCAGTTATTTTCCATTCGGTCCGTCCCAAAAGTTTTACTATCAGTAAAATGTAAATCCTACCCTTGTTCGGGCGCGAACTATTTACTTGATAGCAACATTTGACAGTAGAATGTCGTTTTTATTGTCAATGTATGGAACCAATATGTTTGGACGTCTTGCGGTATTCCAATTATGTTGAGGTCACATTCAACCCACAAATACCAAAGTTTTGTTTTATTTTATTCAAGATTTATTGGGGGTTATACTTTGTAGGTGTCTGATAGGATAAATAAAAATAGTTTTTCCTTATCTAATTTATTTTAAATAATTTCTTTCTCTATTTTTATTAATTTCTTTTTTTAAATGGTTATACGACAACCTTTATTTGTATTAATTGCGTAATTTCTACTGGATGTTCCTGGAATCCTGGCAACTCCTCGTTGTTTTTTATTTAATGGATTTCAGGCAACTTTTATTATATAACTTCAAACGTCTCATTATTTTAAAATTAAATATTGTTAAAAATTCCAACTCCATCCGGCTTCGAACGAAATTGCTTTAAATTATCATCTCCATAACTTGCATCGCAAAATGGAACAAAACAATTGCCGTATTAAAGTATTTTTAAAGTTATCTATCTTAAATACGAATAATAAAATTCTATTGTAAAGGTATGTAATAAAAAAAAAACATTTTTTTGAACATGATGTTTGTTTATGTTATTTTTAACAAAAAAATTATTTTTTTTCTGCCTGTCTTTTATAATAACTATATCTACTAATAACTTTAGTTGTTTTTTTATCCGATGTGACGAAGTTGCGGGCAACCGCTAGTCTATTATATAGACCAACACATTACAGTTATACGTCAACGAATAATAAAAATGAATATAACATTTTACGGTTACATTGACAATTACAGTAAAAGAGAAATAAACTTCGTAAAGAATACAAATAAATTTTACACATAGCTCTATCATCCTTCATTGAACTACTCAGTGACAATTCTGAATTTACATAAACTTTACTAGCGAACAAATGACCTTCATTATCAAGATTTAAAAAATAAAACTTTTACAGATCATACTCATGAAATCGCGAATCTTTCTTGTTTTTACCACCAATTTTCAGCCAAATTAGTTCAAACGTTAAGTTATAAATAACTAGACTTTCTTCTATATATAGATTATATAAACCGTTCGGATACACATACCGTACGTGTATTATGAATACGTCATATGATAACATCACAAAGAAATGCGATTTGTAGATACCTTTGCCTCTTATCGTTACTTGTTAAACGAGAAATAAAATACACAAAGGTAAAGGAAAATTGTGTCCAGGATAGATCTCGACTACAGCTTTTATTGCGCATCCTATACGCGAATCGAATTAAATTTTAGTCTCTTAGAAAGATCGAGATATCTGATTTCGAGTTTTTTTTTTTAGTAAATATTGATAGAACTTTTTATGTCGAATCTATTACTATATTTTATCGATTAGTCATCAGAGTTAGAAAGTCATGAATTTAATTTGAACTTTATTTAATTATGGAAATCGATGGTAACTAATTAATAGAACTAGTCAGAATACCGGGATTTAATTGTATTACGATATAATACTATTGAGGCTGAGTCCACTTTAAAGCCTTAAAGACCTGCATATAAGACTACTTCAGTATGTGATCAGCTCGTATACATCTCCACCGAGGGGCTCGAGCGCACCCTAAGTAAGGTGTAACTTCGCTTAACAGTGCCTTTTTTAATTTTTAACAGCAAGGAATGGAGCGTAGTGGCGCTGTGCTTGGCACTGGTGGCGGCGGCGGCGGCAGCGCCAGCACAGCTGTGCGCCGGCGCAGCAGAGGACGACCCGCGAGCCGCGCGCTTCTGCCAAGCACTCAACACCTTCCTCGAGCTGTATGCAGAGGCAGCCGGCGAGCAGGTGCCCGAATACCAAGGTAAAACTTACCGCAGTACTCGTCTTCGTCAGCTTATATAGGTTCCAACCGAGGAGATCGAAGCCTACCGATGTTTAGGGTGAGGGTGTTTGTTTCTTCTTACCTAATGAGCAAATATTTGTTGCACTCAACCGACATAAAAGAAAATAATTATAACAATGTAGTCCTACCCATCATTTGCGACAGATACATAATTCATCCTTTATTGTTTCATATCTATCTTGCGTGTTTTTGTATTGTTGATGAGGAATGAAATTTAGTTTACCTGGTTAATTTTCCTAAATAACAGATAATATTCCTGCAGCTCTAGTCCGCGACTATCCTCAACTGCTCGACTCCGGCATGAAGAGGCAAGACGTGGTGCACTCGTTCCTGCGCTTCGGCCGCCGGCGCTGACCTGTCGGCCCGCTGCGCTACCCACCCCCAAACTAACCGCAACCGAAACGCAGCGACGATGCTTCAAATTGTTACTTTAACCGATTCGCATAAGTTGTACTTTGTCCAAAACTTTTTTTTTTAAAGTTCCTTGTAAGCTTAAATCTTAGAGCGACTATCCGAACGCGATTCTGTCAGAATGACATATCGCTGTCAAGATAGGACGTTAACCTCTCTCTTTAATGTTTTTTATAGAATAAATAAGTAGTTATATAATTATAAAATGTACTTACTGATTCAAGTATTAATAGTTATAAGAAATATTATATTATTGTTGTCAACATTTCGTCGCGTTTCGTTTGAAAAGCAAAAATATTTAATATTGTAATGTTTTAAATAAATACATATTTGTGACAAGCTGTTACATTTTTCATCTCTAACTACCTTCCTTTTGGCCTAATATTTTTTTAATCGAAATTTAAAAATAAACATGGTATTTAGTTATCAGGTCTTGAAGCCGATGATCATTTAATATTTGTTTCTAAATGGGTTATAGAAGAAAAAAACAAGAATTTTTGGAGAAACATTTATGAAATACATACAAATTCATACACTGTCAAAAATTCAATATGATTGAATATCTCATTGAATAATTTAACTCAAAAAAATACTTTAAAAGTTTAATCTGATAATAAATTATTGTAAACACAGTCAATATAAATAATACAATGTTATTAATAGTAATGACAAATAGAATAATTAATTTTTACAAATATACTAGGTCTTTATTTCCTTTAATAAACTGTTTTTTTATCTAGTAAAAGTGTATGAAGATTTGTCAAGATACATTAAAAAGAAAACACAGCACCATGTAATTTGTATATAATCTAAACTTAAATACACTTCTGTACAGAAAAACGGTACACAAAATTTTATTCACGTAAAAATAAAAAAAATAAAAATTAAGGAGCGTCAGAAAAAAAATCGATAAATCGCATTTTTTTATGATGCCAATTGGTTCTGGCCATATTTTACAATTTCCGAAAAAAAAAACAATGTGATTTATTAGTTTTTATTCTGACGCTCCTCATTTCATATGATGGCAAGAAAATAATCGTAATACGTAAACAAAAACAACATTTTAAACAGTTATACTCTTGTTAAATTTATTTCTACATTTTAATTAAATACAGGTTAGTAAAGAATAAAGGGAGAAGAAAATCTTTTGGAGGAAAACTCGCTTAAAAATTATAAAATAAATATTTTATTTAAATCCAATTTAGAAATACAATGAGTTTAGGTTAAAATTGAATTTACAATAATGCTAATTTCTTTGAAAATTGGTTAATATTAAAAAAAATGTCATGTCTCAATCTTAGGTAAACATTTTCACTAAACAATTAAATATTCATTAAACTTACATTAAAGATATATAAATTCCATACATTTCATTTAAGGTACATAAATGGTAAATTGGTACCAATACCATAAATCCGGACAAAAACCGTACCAATGTGTCATAAACCTATAATTATTATTAAGATATGTGGCATTAATTATACTAATTTGTGACATGCACAACATCTCCTCCTACAGAGAGTAGACATTGACCCTGGAATAGAAAAAAAAATATAAAGCGAGATAGAGATATTTTACAGACAAAAATATATCTGTCTAACGAGGCAACACCATTTTTAACCAAATTAAGTTTTTTTTACCCGCCTTCATAAAGAAGGAGGTTATCATTCGACTGTTTTTTTTACCCGACTTCAAAAAGAAGGAGGTTATCAATTCATGTGTATTTTTTTTAGCCGACTTCAAAAAGTAGGAGGTTATCAATTCGTATGTATTTCTTTTTACCCGACTTCAAAAAGAAGGAGGTTATCAATTCGACTGTTTTTTTTACCCGACTTCAAAAAGAAGGAGGTTATCAATTCGACTGTTTTTTTAGCCGACTTCAAAAAAAAGGAGGTTATCAATTCGACAGTTTTTTTACCCGACTTAAAAAGAAGGAGTTTATCAATTCGACTGTTTTTTTTGCCCGACTTCAAAAAGAAGGAGGTTATTAATTCGACTGTTTTATTTTCCTCATCGAGTTTGGGCTCATTTGGATCGTCTTGACAAACAATTTGTATTTTTATTTGTTTTTTTAACTAACAAGAACATAATGAACGTTTTTTTATTTTAATTTTACCTAACATTATAAATCAGTTTAGGTACAGTGAGTGTAACTCAAGAGCTACCGGATTGTTAGAGACATGATCTTTTTAGTCTATCTGTGGGTTTCCATTGTATAAAAACATGTATAATGTCAGACAGTGCACTGACCTGGTTCTTATGCGCGTTGTCTTGCAGCATCAGCTGTGTGATGTAGAAGGAGGTGAGAGCGTTACCACCTAACGCTGCAGTGTACGCGCGTACGATTGCCAAAACCTAACACAACGATAAAAAATATGCGAAATTCATTAAAAAATATTTTAAATTCATTTTAAAAACTGTATTAAGTAGACTGTGTGTTCTTATGTGTGACATGTGTATACGTGTGTGTATGTGTGCGTGTATTTGTGTTCGTGAGTGTATTTGTTTTTTTTTATGTGAGAGTAAATGTCTCGAACATGTGACTTCCATTTCAGGTGTGTCGGACTCAGACTTATTTGTGTTCAACCCACTCTTTAGACTTTTGTACACGTGATCGTCAGTACGTGAGTGCGTGTAAGTGTGTACGTGTACGTGAACGTGTAGGTGTGTACGTGTAGGTGTAGCTGTGTACGTGTACGTGTTTGTGTGTACGTGTACATGTACGTGTAGGTGTGTACGTATAAGTGTAGGTGTGTACGTGTACGTGTAGGTGTGTACGTGTAAGTGTAGGTGTGTACGTGTACGTGTAGGTGTGTACGTGTACGTGTAGATGTGTACGTGTACGTGTAGGTGTGTACGTGTACGTGTAGGTGTGTACGTGTACGTGTGTACGTGTACGTGTGTACGTGTACGTGTGTACGTGTACGTGTAGGTGTGTACGTGTACGTGTACGTGTAGGTGTGTACGTGTTCGTGTACGTGTGTACGTGTACGTGTGTACGTGTACGTGTACGTGTAGGGGTATACGTGTATACGTGTACGTGTAGGTGTGTACGTGTAGGTGTGTACGTGTACGTATACGTGTAGGTGTGTACGTGTACGTATACGTATAGGTGTGTACGTGCGTGTGTGTACCTCGCATGCGAACGTGTGCATGAAGCCGCTGAGTCCGCCCAGCTCCCGCACAGCGGTGGTCTCCCGCACGAACAGCAGCCGCAGAGCGCACAGCCGCCTCGCCCCCGCCCCCGCCCCCGCCCCCGCCCCGCCCACACCGCACAGTGTCGACAGAGACACGCGCACTGGAGACTGCACACACATTATTTTTTTTTTAAGATAAAACACTAATCCTGGATGCGAGTTGTACAGGACCGATCATCATGGCGATCTTTGGGGGAGACCTATGCCCAGCAGTGGGCGTTACGAGGCTGAGAAGAAGAAGAAAACACTAAAAATAATTAGTATTAGTATTTATTAGAATTTTTAAGATACCAACCATAGAATCGTAAGAAGACTGTTTTGAACTAGAACAGATTAGCTCTATAATAATAATGAGTAATTTTACCAGTATTCAACAATATATCCAACAATGTAACTACTCTACCTGTCCCGCATTGAGCTTCTCATCGGTGAGTTCAGTGACGGGTTTGACGAGCTGCTCTTCATCCAGTGCGAAGATGTCATCATCTGTATCGGGGGCGGAGCCCTGCGAACCGTTGTGCTCCGCCCGCCCTGCTGCAGCCCCCGCCCCCGCCCCAGCCAGAGGTATAGCTGTACCAGCTACTACTAACTGAATCTCATCCTATAGAAGAAAACAGTTTTGACACTATCGACTATGGCATCTTGAAATGAGAGATTTTTTATATCAAACTAGCTTTTACCCGCGACTCCGTCCACGCGGAATAAAAAATAGAAAAGGGGTAAAAATGATCCTATGTCCGTTTCCTGGTTCTAAGCTACCTGCCCACCAATTTTCAGTCAAATCGATTCAGCCGATCTTGAGTTATAAATAGTGTAACTAACACGACTTTCTTTTATATATATAGATTGTCAGTTTTTGAGTTTAACGCGTTAAGACAAACATAATGTTTATTTTAATAAGTGGGCGTGTCAAGTACTGAAACTCTCGAACTAGACTATTTTTTTTTTTATTAGAGAATGTGCAAACGAGTGATTGGATCACCGAGATGATATGACGCCTATAGACATTTATAACTTTAGAAGAATTGCAGATTGCCTTTAAGAAAGATACATGCTCACTTCTTGAAGGACACTAAGTTGTGGTTTGAAAATACCGTCAAGAAAAGAAAATTCCACAACACAGCGGTGCATAAAAGTAGTGTAAAGTAATTTAAATCAACACTAAGCGGTTCTCATTAACGTATGTGTGTGTGTGTGTGAGAATGTATATACCTCGGGCAGGTCGAGGTGGAAGGTGGGCGGGGCGAGGGCGGCAGGCTGTAGACGGCGCAGCTTGTACGCGGCACCGGACAGCGCCCGCCCCGCCAGCCTCTCCCCTCCACCACATGCCCCCAGTCGCGCTCGCCACACCTGACACCACACACCATATGACACCAAATGACACCACTCAATATATGACACTACATTTTTTCATAACAAGTAACAAAAAAGGTACGTCTTATAGTAACAGACCTGCATGAAGGCGTGGGGCGGAGCTCCAGGGGCGGGGCGAAGGCCGGGCGTGTACACCTGCATTGTGGTGTGCCGCACCGCTAGTAACTTGGCTGTCTCCACCTGACGCACGGAAAGAAAATATTTATCCTTCCTATGAGTCCCATACCCTGCCAAATCTCCCATTCCCTTCCTTTGTGTTTTATCTTACATCTTCCGCTTCATCGAGTTCTAACACACAGGCATCTTTGTCTGCACTCAGTTCTAAGGCAGGCAGATCTTCTGACTCTGCCACAGCACCATTGAAGCCTTGTTCTGGAGGACCTGAGAAATGAGAAAAAATCAAAAATATTCGACAAATTTAGATCATTTTTATCAAATATCTCGTATATGGTCAAATAATTTTACTAATATTATAAATGCTAAAGTTTGGATGGATGGATGTTTGCTAATACACATCTCCAAAACGACTTAACAGATCCTAATGAAATTTAGCACAAATGTAGAACATAGTCTGGAAGAACACAGAGGTAATTTTTTAAGTTTTTTATTCAAATTGCTCACGGACAAAGTCGTGTGCAAAATTTAGTGATTAAGAAAGCGTCAATATTGCCATGTTCAGAAATATATTGTCAGAATAAGAATATAATTAAGGTTTATTTATATAAAAGATATCAACAGACCTAGATCGTATCCATTAGCAGTGCGGTTAGCTTGGAAAGTATCCCAAAGTGCGCGCTGGATCTCTAATGCGTTCTTGTCGTTCTCTGACGCCTGGAAACAATTCATAATTCACTGTTAATAAATTCTAGTTCACTTACTTAGATAAAAATTACATCTAAATCGTTTCTAAAATTAGCGCACAAAGACTCACAAATATCCAAACAAACAGACAAAAGTTATATTATCCATCAGTGACATGTTTTTTAGATGTGGTTTGAGGTTCAGAGTTACCTTGATGGTGGTCAATGGGGGCGTGGTTACCTTGATAGTGGGCGGTAGTCTGTCGGGGGCGTGGTTACCTTGATAGTGGGCGGTAGTTTGTTTGTTGGGGGCGTTGTTACCTTAATAGTGGGCGGTAGTTTGTTTGTTGGGGGCGTTGTTACCTTAATAGTGGGCGGTAGTTTGTTGGGGGCGTGGTTACCTTGATGGTGGGCGGTAGTATGTCTGTTGGGGGCGTGGTTACCTTGATGGTGGGCGGTAGTTTGTAGGGGGCGTGGTTACCTTGATGGTGGGCGGCAGTTTGTTGGGGGCGTGGTTACCTTGATGGTGGGCGGTAGTATGTCTGTTGGGGGCGTGGTTACCTTGATGGTGGGCGGTAGTTTGTAGGGGGCGTGGTTACCTTGATGGTGGGCGGCAGTTTGTTGGGGGCGTGGTTACCTTGATGGTGGGCGGTAGTATGTCTGTTGGGGGCGTGGTTACCTTGATGGTGGGCGGTAGTTTGTCTGTTGGGGGCGTGGTTACCTTGATGGTGGGCGGTAGTATGTCTGTTGGGGGCGTGGTTACCTTGATGGTGGGCGGTGTGGGGGGCGGGAGGGCGGCGAGGCGCACGGCGGTGCCGCTGGCCAGCGCCATGACGCAGCGCTCGCCGATAGCGATCTGAGTCTGCAGAGAGAAGATCGCGTTCGCGCCCTGCAAAGATGAACTTAACACATTCACCGCTGCTGACGGATTCTGCAATTTAATATGTGAAGATCGTCTCGTCCGTGAAAAGGATAAAAGAAATCTTTTGTCTCTGAACTTCTTCATATCTTTGAACTAACCTATAAAAAAATAATGATCACAATTTAACTAGTAAAACCTTTTAGATATGATAAAGGACTTTAGGTTTTTTCTCTTCGAATAGTGTCTAAGTCAGAAATTTTATTCTAAATTTAAACAGTACAGTTGTAAGTCCCTTGCTCAAATTTTATTCACTACTTTCATCTCTCTCTATCCCACATCCAGACTCTATCTTATCCTTTTACTTCCTCCTCGTTCAGTTTCTCTCTCCAGCTGACCTGCATCCGTAGTTTGGCCAGCAGCAGCTTGTGCAGCTCGTACTCTAGGAAGGGAAGCTGGTCGGAGATGTCTCTTGCGCCAGGCTCTGAGGCGGGCGGGGCTCTCCGTACACGAGCCGCTAGTTAGTACATCATTATTGTTACGAATAAAAAACTAATTGAAGAAGATAGATAAAGGAGGCTAAATGATTTGAATAACTTATTGTTACCGCGCGTCAGTTTTTTTTTTATTTTTAAATTTTGAATTTTTTCACAATTTTCAGTTTTTTACTGTCACTTAAAGTCATATTGTTCTTTTGAAGTTATCATTTTTCCGTTTTTATAAATTTTTATAATTGAACTTAAAATTGAGTTCAGTCTGATAGATTTATAATGAATGTACTAAATCTAACTATTATTATAAATGCGAATGTTTAGATGGATGAATGTTTGTTTGAAGATATCTCCGGAACGGCTTAACGAATCTTGATGAAATTTGGCACAGATGTAGAACATAGTCTGGAAGAACACATAGGCTATTTATAAAGTTTTTTTAATGCCGTGCGAACAGAGTCGCAGGCGACACCTAGTATATTATAAACGGAAAAACGAAACAATGTTACTGCCTTAATGAGCACAGGTATTTCTATAGATGTCGTTTGCTGTAAGAGAGTAAGTAGGTTAAAACTAACCGACGGCAGTGAGTGTAAGTGCAGTGGGGTACGCAGCCAGGGCGGCAGGCTTGGCGCAGGTGGCGAGCAGTACTGAGGGCACACGGGCACGCCTGCACCCCCCACACGCCGCCAGCTCCGCGCGGTACGGGCCCCCCCCTGCAGAGTAGGGGACGTGCGCCGCGCTACAGCTGCAGCTCTCCACCTCTGTCTCCTCTATCACCTTCTTGTTGCCCACACCACTCACACCACTCACACCACCCACTACAAATCATGGACAGTTTACATTACAATCCAGCGCTTGGTTACTACTGGATTAGTGTAAACACACTGGAATGCACAATTTATCCATAGTGGGTTTAAATTTTTCCAGTTGTAATGAAGTGTTGTATTCGATGCTGGATTGGTATAATCTAAACAGGGTCTAACATTTACAAACATAAATGGAGATAGATAATTTATGATCAAGTAATTTTTTTATAATGAATAAAGCACTGTGGCCTATGCCCAGCAGTGGGCAGATAAAGACTGTTGATGATATTAGAACATTGTTAGTGTATAACAACGACTGAAACGTATCCAGTGAGCTAAGAAATGGTACGAACGAAGCCAGTGTAGTGACTGGATATCCAGTACTATACGAGTCACCAACAATAGCAGACAATCGTGTTATAACAAAAACAGTGTTCAGAAACTCTGCCAGCATATTCTAAAAAGAAAAGATAAGAGAGGTTAATATAGACCTGTTACAGGATGTTCGTCACTAACAAACTCGCAGTCTAAGTTGATAACAGCCGCAGTACCCGAAGCGGACAACACGCATACATCTTCCCTGTATAAACGAACTAAATTTTATTAATAAATATGACTAATTTAACATTAAAAATATTTATACTACAAAAGAAATGTAAAAATTGAAGTAAAAAACAATTTTACATAGGAATTTACTTTCATCATCCCACGATATAAAAGAAATTACTGGAAATTAAATCTCACTTGATAAATAGAAATTCACTGTCAATGGACTTAAAATCATTTTTCTCATTTAAAAAAAGCTATAAATCTTTGTCTATAGACGATATTGTCGTTATCAAGCATCAGTTATCCATCTATTTAACTATCCATACATTATTTCATCCATTATTTTGTATCGATATTCTACCTGACAGCCGCCTTCTCGCAGTAAGCGAGTACAGCAGTACAGCGCAGCGCACGCGCATGCGCACGCAGCTCAGTGCGCAGCTCCGCCCACCAAGCTGCGCGCGACGCGCTCTCCCCGCCCCCGTCCACCAGCTTCACTGAGCGCGCGCACACGGTGCCCCCTGACATCACAATACGAGTACTATCTCTATTCTCTATACATGGATAGGCTTTTCATTTAACTTATAAGGCTATGTAAAGGGTTGGACTGTATAGGTGATTACTTGTTGGTAACATAATAAATGGCAAAAAGGATAAAAAAAATAAAATTGCAGCAGAAGAACGTACCGAAAATATATTGGAAAAGTAAAGAAAGCGAACAGTGTTGCAATTTATAAACTGGTTCCACAATTTAAAAAAAAACATAAAACAAAATGTATAAAATGTTATGAAATCGCATGTAAACTTCAGCAGCTGTAAGATAGATTGAAAAAAGTTTAAAAAAAAGATTTGTTGTACCGACCTATGTGTACTATGAAGCCAGGCGGATATTCTGTCATGGTGAGGAATGGATATTCTAACATGTCCAGGTTGTTGCTGTTCATGGAGGGTCGCAAGATGGCGCCCCCGCCACCCGCGTTCCCGCCAGACGCGTTCAGAGAACTACCTAGATGTTGGAAGTTTATCCATCAATAACAATGTTTGAATTACTTAACACTGTCCTTAAAACAAAATGGATAGTACAAACTAACCTTTCGGTGTGATGCTAAGATCAGAATCCGACGACCTCCTATGTATACCGACTGGTATGGAGGTGGAGTGTACTGAGACGTTCTGCGCAGGAGTGGCGGGTGTGGGGGCGGGGGCGGGGGCGGGGGCAGGGGGCGCGGCGTCGCGGCCACCATACGACTCGTGTCGCGCATGTCGCGGCGACCCCCTCTCCTTGTCCCCCCTGTCGCGCTCGCTCCTGTCAACACGGCACGCTGCATGCAAGTCACACGCACTAGCACTGTTAGTCGCCCCTAATTCTACCCCTTCTACGTCTAAACTCTCAGTGCGATCCAAGCTGGTCTCCGGCAGCGATGGTATGCTCTCTAGTTGACCGCCGCTAAGTATGGGATGAAAGTGTTGCAACACCGGTGCACTTGTTAACTTGCATGGAATGATGTGGTTAGGGTCTAAGGGTTTGGATACTTTGGACGACTCTGTAACCGATGCAGTAGAACAGACACTGTCCTGTCGAACAAGTTTCTTTTTATCTTTCGCGCTATCTTGTTTCTTTATATCGTTCGTCTGATATTTACTTTGTTCCTCTTTCTTTCTGGACACCTCGACTTGTTCCAATTTTTCATTAACGTCATCAAAAAATTTCTTATCATTATTTTTGACCGGATCGGGTGATGTCGGTATTAATAAGGATTGCACTCTATCGATCAAGATAGTTTCCATCGCGGTCTGAACCAAACCGGCGGGTCTAATTGAAGATATTTCTTTTTTCCGTGACCGCTGCTCGCGGAAGCTATGGCTTTTACTGTGACATCCCGAGGGACCGCTAAAGGACATCCGTGAAACCGGTTCGGATCCTATATACATGGAAACTTTAGCGATGCCCGTTTCGTCACTCTTGTGAAGACGATTCAATTCGAATCCTTCTTTATCGAGAGTCAACAAATCAGAATAAGAGAGGAAAGGGGAACCTAAAACGGTTTCACTGGGAGCTTTAGAAGTGACGTCGGAGGCAGAACCTGGCTGGCTCATGGCAGTTTTGGGGGTCTCGTGTTTTTTCTTTGGTCTAAGGGTGTAATGAGACAAGCTTTTGATCATAGTACTCTTAGTGAGCTTAGAAATTTGACGCTTAATACGTTTTGATGAGCGGTATACAAAGCCTTTTTTATCTACGGGAGAGGAAGGTGCGCTAATGCTCTTAGAAGCTTTCTTGTGAGAAAAAGGATTGGTCATTTTGATGGTATTAATGGGTACGCACTTGTTATCCTTATGAGAGTCCGCTTTCGAAGTGCTTGGGATATTTCCATTACTAACATCTTTTTCTATTTTTACCGTCTTACATTTTTCCCCTTGAACATTATTTTTTAACACGTCGCTTTCGAATTTATTTTCAATATTATCTTGATCAGTATTTTCATCGCATAAGTTATGTTTTTTTTCTTCAAGTGATGTTAGTTTTCTTTCCATTTGGGCAATAAAATCTGGATTAGCATCATGACTTAAAACCGATTGTACCACAGAGCTTGTAGTCTCGATTGTTCTATTTGAGTCTTTTAATCCAAAACTTTCATCATCTTCTTCCGAGCTAGTGTACTCAGAACTGCCAACGGATAATGCAGACGATATTGAACCGTAAAAGTTTCCTTCGCCAGGCAACTTTAGGAGATTATCATTTCTAACCACTACAGGTGTGGTCGGGCAGGATTCAGATAGCTTCCTTTGTTTTGTATCACCCTCTTTGGTTTCGCTTTCTACACTTTTGATATTATCGAGAGACGAGCAAAATATTTCTGGTATAATTCTTTTATCCTTCTCGGCTTCATCAGCAGGGGCATGAGTTGAATCGCCCCGAACTTTTTCATCATCAGATACATTCAAAGTGGGTTCTGATTCACTCGTCTGCCTCATCGTAGAAGCCGGGGAATGTTCCGAGTCGTGAGACTCTGCGATACAAGCCAGACTAGTCTGAGCGTGGATTACTGACCTGGCCAGTATAGATGCCATACCTATACCTTCTTCTTCTGTATTAAGCACCTTACGAATCTTCGGTTTCTTCAATTTTTTTAACTTTTTAAGCTCTTTCTTTATATCAGTTAAAGATATACGTGAATTGTCTGAAGAATTTGATTTTATCGATACTTGGTCGTCTTGTTTTTCAGTTTTACGCGATCTTGGTCCTGAGAATCTTTTAGTAAAGAAGCTGGTTTTAATCTTTTTTATCTTTTGTAACGGTCCCGAACTATCGGAATCATAATCGCTAGCTTTGTTTAACAAGCGATTCAAATCGGTTTGGTCTTCGGAGAGATGTCTCAAACTCTGTCGAGAGACATAGTCTTCTTGGTAAATAGAACGATCACCTACGTAATTCTTGGCATTAGATTCCTTTGTCAGTTCTATGCTTTTATCATCCTCATCAATAGTATCAGGGTCATCTAGAAGATACGGAGCTTTAGGATTTAGGATGTTTACAAGTTTTAGCAGTTCATCCTGATGGTTCTGGTAATACTCTGCCAAATCTGTCACGCTTTCATCGTCCGTCGCCAAAATATCCAAATATTTCATTAGCTGCCTAGTTTTAGCCAACGTTAAACACACAACAAACCATGCAAACAAATATTGATGAGTATTTTTTTTTATTTTCACTTAGCTTAGATAAATTGTTACTTTCAACGACGGGACAACATCGAAAATCATAACATTTAAAGCTGTTTCATTTAAATTATCGATTATTTGAAATGTTTTCAAAATCTGAAAAATACTCTGTACTTTAACATTTGGGGGTATTATTTTTACCTAAGATAATTTAAACATTTTGCTAGATTATTACATTTTATGTACAATACTCACTGCTGTGAACAAGGTGGAATATTAATGTGATGGCTCGGTGTTGGCAGTGGAGTTATACTGACGGCGGTTCCTGTGGGAACAATGTTTGAAATGTACTCATACGACAATTTTGAGTAACTGTCGTACTCACAGTCGTTAAATGGTACCATCTAGTGAAAATTTAAATTTATGATATGAATACCCTAAGAGTCTCTCTTAGTGACCAATTAACGAATGAATTAGACAACTTATCGATGTTACCTTCAGAGACCACAAAAAGTAGACTAAAGACCAAATTTAATACAGAAATGATTTTTCAATTTGGGACCGTTTTCAAAATTGACGATATTGTTGTGACAACACTAATTTTAACATCTTCACACTCGAAAGCAAATAACACATATACTAAAATTCAGTGCTAATTTAAGATGAGCATAGAGAAAAATCTTGCTGTGACCAGCATTGAGAAAGTCTTTGATCAGCAGTAGGCTGAAGTAGAGTGCTGATGACACAGGAAGAGATATAAAAGAATCATGACAAATATTTTACCGATAGCTCTAGCGACGACGCCCGCCTCTCCTTCTAAATCGAAGTCCTGTTGGTACCCCACCACGGCGTTAGCGCCCAGCTCGGCTGCTTTCAGACCAACCAGACGTTGTACCTTACAGACATTTTTAGTCTGTTAATAGTTCTAGATCTATAATTATCGTTGTGAAATCATAAAAAAAAATTTTACTATCTCTGGTAATCTTCCCTGTTCCCTTTTTTTGGGGATGTGGCACCAAATTTTATTAGGCCGTTACTGTTGATTTAGTATGAAAAATCTAGACTATGCTATTGTTTAAGTAAGACGACTCTGAGTGAGGCAGTTAGTATGTACTTACTTGATTGCTAAGCTTAATGAATGCGACCTGTCGGGCCTCATTGGATGCCCGCGGGGTGCGGATCTTATCTATCCATTGGTACTCCGGGTCGTCATTGACTATTAGCTCTTCTACGAAGCCATGGATTGCTGTCGCGCGATATCCCGGTGGGATCATTGGACCTGACACCAAAATAGTGCATAGATTTTATTATAGATGACCTAAAATAACCTAACATTATGTGACTGTCCAATAATACTAACAGTGAAAGAATTGTACACCACAACTTGACGTCTTATATTTGTTGAAATCTGAGAACAATTCAACTTTGACGATGACGTTTAATTCCCCCCGTATGCCGTGCATCGTGTCAAACACGGGGATCCAGCCTGACATCACCGCGCCTGTAAATTCCATACAGCAATCACATAACTGAAGAACGGCGTATTTGATACTTGAGATCGACCTAAAAATTACTTTAATTATTTTTTATGCAACAGAGTATCAAAACTATTCGATCGCCATTTAAACATTAGATCATGTTTTTCGAATGTAATTTGGAGTAAATGAATGTAAAAAAAAAAATCCATTTAGTCCAAATTACAATGCGAGGAAATGCAAAAATATTGATTTCGACAGTTAAACAACAAGTCTATCACCAAAAAAAAAACACAGCAGTGAAAATCAATGTTCTAAATATAACTGCTGTGTAACCACGATTTTCACACAAAGATTAAGATTTTCAAATTTATAATTACCACCAGGAGGTCCTCCTGTTCCCTTAGCGTTATTAGCTTCTCTAGCGAGCAAGGGCGCGAGGCTGATCACAACCTTGCCTATCGCGTCGTTAGCTGAATATGTGTCATGGTCCATAAGCCTCAATTGTAGAGGCTCGTCTTGTAATTCGGATTCGTCCACCTGTGGTATAAATAATTGTTTGATTTGATCCAAAATATCTATTAGAAAGACTGTTGATGTGCATGGGAGTATTAATTCATAACGTACACTACATCATCGCGTGCGAGCAAGATGACACGTGATAGTCGTCTCAATCTCGCACAAGATGTTAAGTCCTTCGTCATAAATGCGTATTAAACTGTCTGATGTTTTTTTTTCGAAATAAACAGTGGTTAAAGACTTACTTATTTGAAAATTCAATTTATAATTTTCATTTTATATCACATAAAAAATAATTATTGTATTTCTAAAGATATTGTATTAAAAGAACTCTACAGCTATCAATGTAGGAATCTATTATTTCGGAGTGAGTTTATAACAACCAGACGTTGGGTAGACGTGGCGCCCCAAAATAACATCGCGTCGCAGCCAAATTATGGAGTGTAAAGTGAAAAAATGACCTTGGAAATATTACGTATATAACATAATATACGTAACACAGTATTAGATATATTTATTGAACCTACACAATACTGGTCCTTTGTTATAAAGGCTTACCAAGTGTTGTTGGCCATTCACGTAACTATAGTTGATTAGCGTTTGATTGGCACCACTCATTATAAAATTTTGAAATGGAAATAAAAAAAAATTAAAAAAAAAAAAACTATGATTAACTCTATTTAACGATAGATCATGTTAGATAACAAGGATGCTGCAAGAGCAATAGCAGCAGGAGCAAAAAAATATATATACGTAACATTTATTCCACTATAGTTTAATTTCTACAAATATTGGTATAAAACTACAAATTACATGCACACCAAATAAAAGTTAAATGTGATATGGGGCTATATACCAACAAATATACCGAAATTTACTGGAATTTAACACAAGAATACTGACCATGCCTCTTTGCCGTACTTTCAAAAGATCTAACGAGCTTCTGCAGCGAGAATGGTAGTAAATCACTGGCTATTACATATTTACTTGATAACTCCGCAATAGTTCAACACATCTTATTGAAATTTGACAGATATGGAACATAGTCTCGAGTAATACATGAATTCCCTACTTTTCATTCTTTTTTTAATTCTGCACAGACCAAGTGGCAGGCAAAAGTTAGTGTATAAGAATTTTGCTTCTTTTTAACATCATTTAATATGTTAGGGATTAAAAATAAAACAATCTTACTAATATTATAAATGCGAATGTTTAGATGGATAGATGGTTGAATTTTTTTTTTCAAGCTATCTCCGGAACGGCTCAACAAATCTTGATGAAATTTGGCACAGATGTAGAACATAGTCTGGAAGAACATAAAGGGTACTTTTAATGTTTTTTTTTAATTGCGTGAAGGAGTCGCAGGCAAAAACTAGTTATTAATATTAACAGACTAGCTTTTACCCACGACTCCGTCCGCGCGGAATAAAAAAATGCACACAAAATAAAAAAGTTCCTATGTCGTCTCCTAGTTCTAAGCTACCTCCCATCAATTTTCAGATAAATCAGTTTGACCGATTAAATTTTTTATCAATATCAGTTACCTCAAATCTGTACCACTCTGTACTATTCCAATGTGGGTTCAATGACTTCCTACAGACATCGGTCTTGTGGGTCACTCCTCCGAATTTGACTTCCACAAACGCATCCGTCGTATCACTAGCCCGATCCATCACTGGTAAGTTGCGTCCAGCGAGAACTTTTACTTTAATTTTCCCAGGCATTTTGTATATTTAAATAAACAATTCACTTCTATAACACGATAAATATCAAAATTATCCTAAATAGAATATACACAGTGTTCTTTCACAAAAAATTAACACGTCCATATCGTCTAATCAGAAATCAAAATAAAGATTATATTTTTCACGATCTTATCTACATCAGTCGTGAATGTCCTACCGCGGAAGACATCGTGTTCTATGAATAAAACTTCAATGGTTTTTAGTTTATTTGTAATAATTAGCACTTTCACGCCACAAATGTTTAAAAAAGCGGTCTGAAACCGCGCGTAAACAAATAAAGACACGTTTTTTTACGCGTACTATGTTTTTGCAATATAAACACGACACTTTAAAGTGCCTCAGATAAAGTGTTACGTTATTATATGAAAATCTTCAGTAATTTATAAATAGAAATGCTTTTAAAAATAATCTTCATGGGACACTTTCTTCTGTCCTGTCTTTTCTATTTGTCTTAATGACATTGACAAGTCGTCGATTGTTGAAATAAAATTACAATTTAACTGTTCAGAAACAAACGCTTTTACATATTTTAAAGTTACCTTCATGCAAACAAAATCAATCAATTGAAATTAAAAACCCAATATATTTATGTCTAACACTGGCAAAATATCCTAACAATCAGCTAATTGCGATTACCTACGACTAATCTAAAAACGTACTTCGTTGTTGTGGCTTCTTTAGCATCGAAAAAAAAAAACATCTTTTATCTGACTGACCTGTACCTCCTGTCCGGAAGACTAGGCAGTATGGTCGAAAGACTACAGCCTGCGCCATGGGCGAAAAAAAAAAATGTACCTCCTGTCACTGTCACTGTCAAATCTGATCGAGGAATACGGCATATTCGTTAAAGTTGTGTTTGTAATTCATAAATATTGTTATATATTCAATCGATTATTACAAAAATTATCTTTGTGTCAACACCTGTTGGGTGATACTATTTTCAAATCATCACAATAAATATGTCCATTCAGAAATTCTGTCCTGTTCAAGTGAGAAAATGCATTTTGTAAGTTGAAAACCGAATAAAAATTGATGTTTTATTAATAAAATATTATTTTTCATTTGTTTGCCATTGAACAATATGATAAAATACCTAGAAATTGAAAAGAATTTCTCATATTTAACCGTCATTTTTTGTTTTTGCAGGAATTAATCATTGTGGGTTTCGTAGAGTACAATTAGTGGTAATAATGAGACGAAAGCGATCTAATATTTCACAGCGCAGCCCTAGAGCGGTTGCAAAGAAAATATCTAGAAAAAGACAAAAGGATGACTTGGAAAAACTTGAACTTGAAGTACATGAGGCAAGGGTTAGACTGGCTGGAATGCGTCAGAAATACGCAGAATATCTTGTATCACAACAACTTCTTGAAGCTGCAGAACAAACATCTCAAGAAAAAAATGACACCTTGAATCCTGAAATACACCCAAAAGAATTAAACCGTACTGACACAAGTATGGGCAACAGTTAAATATAGTTTATTTGTAATTACTGTTACCCAGAGCTGGGCATTAACTCGTTAATCCGTTAATCGTTAATTAACGAAGTTAACATTTTGCTTAACGGATTAACTTTTAAGTTAACTTCAAAAAGTGTTAACGCTTTTGTTAACTTCCGTTAAATTCAACTTCCGTTAAAAAAGTCCGTTAATCGTTAAATTATAAACTTGGAGACGTGCAGTCATTTTGTTTAAATTACGTGCCACGCCACGCTCGTAAGTTCAACTATGTTGGGCGACTGTCGGCGACTCGAATGGTGAACGAACGAGTTGATAATTGATATATGTGAAGTTCGCGGGCAAGTGTGATGCATCAGGGTGTCCGGGAAAGACGTGACCAACAGGACAAAATCAAAAGAAGGTTCGAAATAGTATATTTCATTACGAGTATATAAAACAAGAGTATGTAATAGCCCACATTCCGAACGCTCTTCGTCCCTGCAATACCCTCCAATCCCTTTTTGAGCAACTGTATTAAAACAATTTTTTACTCGTGCTTTTTCTTTAGCTTTTACAAACTCGTGCGTTCTCTTTCCCAACTGTCAAAATAATGTCTATTAAAAAGAAAAAACCAACCACGAAGTTTTTACAAAAAAAAAATCATTGAAGTTTTTATGATTCATGCAAATATTTCTAAAAAGAAGTTCCTAATTTGTTACAATATCAGATTTAATGATTTTATTCAATGAATTAGGTTAGGTTTCATTTTATTTCATCTCATTAAATTTCATTTTCATTTCATATCAATAAAAATAATCTACTGAAGACTTGGCTGTTTGGGCATAGTTCCCTTTGCCTACCCAGAATGGGTGAAGAAAACAAAAACAATCTCTGTTTGTATTCTTTTATAGTTGGCGCCATTTTTCAAACATTTTAGTTAATTGTGTTTATTGTGTTTTTATTATTCTATTAAATTGCTTAATTTTTTCGCAACTATATTAAAAATAGTTGTTTAGTACACGTGCGGAACTGTTATTACAACTTGTCCCAATTGTCAACCCTCACCTTCGGCTGCGACTCGGCTCGGGTAGACATTTGTCGGAACTCTTTGCAATGACAGGCTTTCCGCACTCGTAATGAAATATACTATAATGCATTCATACTTGTCTCCAATACTAATTTGTAATAGAATCAAATTACTATTTTAAACAAGTGTCGCCACAATAAGTGTGAAATTAGTATGTATAATTTTGGTATGGTTAACTGTTAACGATTAACTTTAACTTGCGTTAAATTTTCGAGAATTTAACGCTTTAACGATTAACGAAGTTAATTTTTTAATTAACGAATTAACGATTAACGAAGTTAACTTTTCGATTAACTGTGCCCACCTGTGCTGTTACCTCTACAAACTGGATATAATAAAAAATTAAAACTTGTTGTATTAAATTCAATCTTTGTATTTTCTTCAAAAACTACAGAAAAACTACACACAAAAGTAATTCAAACAGTAGATTGATTGATACTCTAAAACAGGGATTCCCAAAGGGGTTCAATATCAAACTTAAAGCATTGCTAATTCTCACTCTGTCTTCTATTGACCTAAGTCAGAATGAATAATAATAATAAAAATAATTGATCTTAAAAGTAGGTAATTTGGCCATGGGGGTCTGTGGTAATAGTTCATTTTGGAAAAGAGGTCAAAATAGTTTGGGAATCCCTGCTCTAAAATATAACTTACAATAATTATACAACTAAATTTGTCAATAGATTTTAAAAAAATCAGGCTTAAATTGCCATGATGGGAAAATTGAACGTTAGTCATCATCACCCTGGTCTTATCCCACTCATGTGGTGTTGTCACACAAGGGTTAATAAACCCTAGAGTTTGTCTTTAACGTTTTGACTTTTAACCTTGTTAAAAATAGGATGTGAGTTGTATATTAATTAGTTTATTTTCAAGATATTTTTGAAAATGGAGTGAATATTGCATTATTATAAAAAAACTAATTTAGATTAAGAATTTGCAGTAAGTAATGTAGAAGTTTCATTATAATTATGACAGAATTCATATTTAATTAATAATTAGTCAAATGTCTGTAATAAATGTTTTTATAACGTTAAACTTGTCTTTTTACAAATTATTGATATTTTATATCAACTTATCCAATGAAAAAATTACATCTCTTAAAAGATCCAAACAAAAGTGAAATACATTTTCATCAGATATCAAATTTTAATATTTTCCCACAAATTTTTACTGAAAACACAAAACACAGTCAATTCAAAAATGAAAACTCAATCTCATTTTATGTAATACACAAATACACAATTTTCTAAATTCAAATCTTTGTTACACAAAAATAAATAGCTTGTACACATTTACACTTACCGAAACATGTAATTTCACTGCATTGACACTTGTGTAATATTGTCTCTGTTTTGTTAAAGAGATTTAAAGAAATGGTTGATTGAAGAAATGATTTAAAGAAATGTATTAAAAACAAGTGTCACAGTAATGTTATTCTGTGGTGCCCGCACCAAATATTTTTTAGTTATTAAAAAAAACTTGTATTTATTATTCAAGATATTAAGTATTAAGTTTTATTTATTCTATATTTACGAATGAAAATATTAATGAAAAAAAAAAATTGCCTAAAATAGGTAAAATGTACACAATTGAAAAAAATCTACTAGCATTGTTGATTATATTTGAATTATATCTCAAGTCAAAAAGCATTGGAGAAAATGTATTAATTGTTCTTTTTTTTTTTAAATACACTTAATTTTTTTTAACTTTTTTATAATACTTTTTACAAATCATTCCTGTGAGATTTGACAGCTTAAAAAAATTGTAAAAAATAATATACATAATTTTTTCTCATTTACTCTGAAAAAAATAAAATCAGTGATGTTTTAGGTGGGTCGAGTATTTAATTCTTTGCCTACATCAATATAGACTTTTTGTTACGAATCTCCGTCTGATAATTTCTCAAACATTTTACTTATGTCCCGACTGCCTGTAGTATTAGTAGGTCTTCTGAGTTTGTGCTTAGCTGTCAACTTAGGTAATCTAGGCTTAGGTGATTTAGTCACAGGGAAGAAACTAGGCTTAGAATGTCCGCCTAGGCCATCATAAGTTACATCTAAGTTAATCACTTGATCATTATTCTCAAAGTCCAGTCTGGCGGGCTCCTTTTTGTGGAATATACTTGTGTTTGTGCTAAATGTTTTTTTTAATATTGAACTTTTTGCAGGCTTCAGTATTCCAAATTCTGATGGCTGTAAAAATTTTAATAAATTAATATTAATAAAAGTTTTTAATTAGCTAAACATAACTATTTGGTAGAACTTCTAAATCTTACTAATAATTAGATGAATGTATGTATGGATGGATGTTTGTTAGAAGGTATTTCCGGAACAGATCAATGAATCTAGATGAAATTTGGCATAGATGTAGAACATAGTCAAGAACACATAGACTATTTATTAATTTTATTTTATAATTCAGCCCAGATGGAGTTGTGAGTGACAGCTAGTTAAGTGTAGAGCTAAATGTCAAAATTCATACATGACTGCCATAAAGTTTTTTTATTATTTAATAAGAATTCTGATATAAAATAGAATATGGATACCTAATGTTATTTCTGTGAATAAATTATGTTAAAGTAAAATGTACTGTTTTTTTATGCTTAAAATTACTCTGTTATGGAACAATTTTTTTTTGCCTTATGGTGAAAGAAAACATCGTGATACAATCCAAACATATCTGTGATGAAATTCAAAGATAATTAACCCGCACTGAGTCAGCATGATTGACTGGATAGGCCGAGTAGACCCTAACTTGGATTGACTCCGAGCTAATCGGTGAGCAATTATGACCTGATGGTGGTACCTTTAATGCCTTGTTTGTGACAGCGGGTGGATTCCTCTGTTGCAATGCAGCAAGAGCAAGAGTACTTTGCTTCAATCTTAGATATGGAGAGTCCGAGTTCTCGATTGCATCCACAAGAGTTGTCTGAAAGTAATTTCAATAAGTTTTTTTTTAACTTAAAAATTAAAACTATTACGGAATACAAAAAAAATAGTCATGTAGAAGATGTAATTGTGTTTTTTTTACAACCAAAACACAGATAATTTTTTTTTTTAAAGATAATGTTGACTTTTTTTGTATATGTTTCTTGATAATGGAAATTGAATGGAATGGAATTGGCCTCGCACGGTGAAATACCACGACCACATAGAAGACTGTCGTGAAGTGGAAGTAATTCCGCGTTTCGTATGATGAGTGTGGTGCCTAATTATAGTCCTCTTTCTCTTCCCACCCCCTTTCTTATAAGGAAAGGATGGGAAGGGGAGGAGGTGATGAATAGGAAGATGAAATATTCTCTTTTTGTGCGTCTCTTCCTTCATCGAATGATGGGTAGGCAACATATCTGCAATTGCGTATATATATATAAAAAAAAACATACACTTACAACACTAGGACTATCCACTTTGATTGCATCTTGATCCAACTTTTGCACTTTAATTTCAGTAATATTTTCAGTTTCAACACCAAATGCTTGTGCTGCATCACGTTTCTGATCTTGGAATACCCGAAGACGGTATTCTTGGATCTCATCTTCTGCTAACCTGATTTTAAATGTTAATTTTTTTTTTTATAAGAGAAGGGGGCAAACGAGCAGCGGGAACACCAAGGTGTTCATCGACGCCCATGGACATCTGCAATACCAGAGGAATCGGAGATGCGTTGCCGGCCTTTGAGATGGTGATACGCTCGCTTCTTGAAGGACCCTAAGTCGTACTGGTTTGGAAATACCGCCGAGGACAGACCATTCCACAACGCGGCCGTGCGCGGCAAGAAATTTCGTGAGAACCGATTAATTGATTAATTTGGTAGAAATTTACAATGGCATTAGTTAAGGAACGCATTTGCAACTATGGATTTTTATGGTCAGTAGTCATTTCGCTATTTCAGCGAAAACAAGTGACCCCTTGCTTGTTTGCTATCTTATAAACATTACACTTTAAAACACTCAAAAATAAGCATAAAAGTACTGATTTTAAAACAAATTATTTGTGTATTTTTTCCCTAAGATATTCAGATTGCATTAGTAAAAATAAAGTTATTTTAAGAAATTAAGTTATAAAAACTACCTTAAATTTTGTCTCGCATCAGCTAGTTTATTTGATTCTTCTACAAGCATTTTAGTAACTTCATCCAGACGATTGCGTAACTCATTTTTCTTTGCTTCCGATTCACATAAGGCCCTTTAAAAATACAGAGAACTTTGGTATTAGTAAGGACGTCAATACTTATAGAGTAAAAATAATTAATTTAATAAAGAGAATTTAAAAATTTCTTCTTATAAATAACTAGCCTTTACCCGCGACTCCGTCCGCGCGGAATAAAAAATAGAAAACGGGGTAAAAATTATCCTATGTCCGTTTCCTGGTTCTAAGCTACCTGCCCACTAATTCTCAGTCAAATCGATTCAGCCGTTCTTGAGTTATAAATAGTGTAACTAACACGACTTTCTTTTATATATATAGATTTTTGCTGTTTTTTTTTAATATCGATTTTGCTTATATTTTTTGTATTTTAAAACTCCAAAAGCAATTTTTTTTTGGTAGAACTAGATCGTTAAAAGCTATAGATAATTACCTTTTTAGTGCTGTTGCAAAAACTGCAACAGTTTTAACATCAGAATAACCTTCTAACATTGTCTCCACTTCACTACTGGTTGCATTCAATACTTTCTGTAGACTAAAAAAAAGTGAAATAAATTATAGCTAAGTTACCTGCAAGTTAGAAAGTAGTTAGCTTCATGTAAAACATAAAATTTGTAGAATTTTTTTTTATATTACAAGGTGGCAAACGAGCAAGCGGCCACATGAATTCATCGAAATAGCGAAGCGACCGCTGCCCATAGACATTCGCAATTGCAGATGCGTTGCCTACCCTCAATCGACGAAGGAGGAGATGCACAAAAAGAGAATATTTAACCATCCTATGCATCTCCTCCTCCATCAAATCCACCTCCCCTTCCCAACCATTCCTTATAAGAAAAGGGGTGAGAAGGGAAAGAGGACTAAAATTAGGCCTCTGCTATTTCCACTTGACGCCTATCTTCTGTGTGGTTGTGGTATTTCACCGGGCGAGCCGGCCAATTCATGCAACAGATGTTGCTGGCGTCTACAACTGTGAAAATGAATGTATCAACTTGATAAATAAAAAGCAAATATATTTTACCGATGCATTGTGCTTATATTCTTTTTAAGGTTCTGGTTCTCTTCCCTTAATGCGTTCACTTTTTTACTTTCAACTTTAAGACAATTGTTGTATTCCTTCAATGCTGTGATAGCTGATTCCTGCTGCACCAATCTTTGCTCACAATTCGATAACATCTCTCTGCAATAGCACAGAGTTAATACTAAAATATAATTTCAAATATGCTTGCGGCCCAAGGTCTTCAGAGTGTTGTGCAGTGTCATCCCCCTGCATCAGACAATGCTCCTCTACTCAACATGCACTCAACATTGTATTTGACGTGCGAGATGCTAAAAGCCGTCTAGTTATCAGAAAACTACTATAATTAGAATAATTGTGAACACCTTTCATCAGAGATGAAGTAAAACAATGAAATTAATGTCCAAAACAAATTATCCTAATAATCAAAGGTGGGCATTAACTTGTTAATCCGTTAATCGTTAATTAACGAAGTTAACATTTTCCTTAACGGATTAACTTTTAAGTTAAATTCAAAAAGTGTTAACGCTCTTGTTAACTTCCGTTAAATTCTACTTCCGTTAATTTAGTCCGTTAATTGTTACAATAGACACTTATTGACGTGTTGTCATATTATTTAAATTATGCATCAGGCTACATTCGTAAGTTCGGCTATGTTCGGCGACCGTCGGCGAGTCGAATGGTGAACGAGAACGAGCGAGTGTGATGCATGTTATACAAATACAATACACCGAGCGGCCGGGATAGACGTGATCAAAAGAGTACCACAGAATCCTTGTTAGAAAATAGTGACGATTTAAACAAACTTACCTCTATCAAATATTGCGAAGTTTAGGCGCTAGACACCTTCAAAGTTTATTTCACATTTACACAAATGTCTCGAAAAGTCTTTATTACATTTGATTCACATTAAAACTGGTTTTCATTTATTTAACATCACTTTTTTTAGAACAAAACTTTGTTATAAAATCAACATAAGGTTCGAAAACACTTTACTCTTAATACAATAATTGTTATACGTGAGACGCAAAATCTATTAAAAAAGATAAACTCTACGTTGAATAGCAATCAAAATAATCGAGAGTGCATTACTCTTCAACGTCGTACCTAAAATATAACTAAACTTTGTTGCAGACAAAATGTTTATTTTAATGTTGGAGTTTAAAGACAACAAAAAATATAAAAAAAAGATAGTTTATGGTTCATTTGAAAAAGCGTACAAATAGGATTTTTTTGTCATTGCGTAGATAAGAAACAAACAATGAAAAATAAATTTAAAAATTCGAAAGACGAAATGTGCACGCAATAAACGTTCCTCAAAAACAAAAGGGATTTAGGTGTTTATTACCGTCGTTTGTTTTTTGGGGCTTCTTCGTAGTAAACGAAAAATAATTTTACATTTTAAAAATATGAACAAAGGATCAAATGGACAGCCGCACAGAGAATACGATAACGAACTCGATGGATTTATGGCCCCAACTCTTCTAATGGTCGGGGATGCACGTGCGCTGCGCAAAGACAATAGCGAAGATAATTTGTTTGTTTACAAAAAAAAGTATACGATAAAACGAGAAAGAATGAGGAAAAAGATGAAATGATCATGTTAGTGAAATAATGTTAAACTGTGTTATACTAAATTTAATATATGAAATGTCGCTACAAGTGACCTTTACAAAAAGACATCGATTTTTTTACGTATATCGAAAGTTTATGTTAAAATTAATCGATTGTCGTTGAAAATAATTCAAAACATATTCTTACTAATTAACTATAACGATTTTATAGGTGATAAGAAAGAGAGAAGACATCACCCGCGATCGGTTGTTTTCGTTATGTCGTGTAACTTATGCTCTATACACTGAGAGTAATTTAACTTGATTTAACATATAACAATAGATCGGACGATAAATCATTAGATGATAGAAGTTATCGAAGGCATCTCAGTTGTATAGTCGATGCGTTGAGATGTATCACTGGATTGGTTATATAGTTTATTTATCAATGTTATAATAAGTTTCCTCTGATGTTAGAAGTTTTATTAATAAATCTATATTAATAAATAAAAAGTACGTAAAAATTGATAAGTCTGTTCGTGGGTCCTTAGCTAAAATAAAATAAAAAATACTACCAAATTATTACATAAAATTAAATGTTCAGTTGTTGGAGTATGAGCAAATGAATATCCGGGTGCAAATAGTAACAGATAAATGTAAATACTGCACAAAAGTTTTGATTGTTTTTTTTTAATATTATCACATGTCTTAACTGTTTAATAGAAAATTTGTGTTGTCTAAATTTAGTTAGCTATCTAATTCCGTGACGTCGGATTGTCGATAAAAAAATTGACTGAAAAAGTCAATTGTCCATCATTGTCACTGTAGTATATAAGTGTGTGTAACTAGTGTATGCTATGTCATTGTTATGGTACAGGCATTAGTACATCGCTCCTATTGTCTAAATTATATTTTAGTATATTATATAACTAAACTATAGATAGGATTAGAGATCGCCCGAGATTTCGTAAGCGCAGTAAAAAAATAGCATAAGTTCTATTGAAAGTCTCGACAAAATCGGTCCATACGATTCGGAGATTATTCGTATGGCCATTTCCCGCTTGCGCCTTATCGTCGTTGAAGTTCTATTCTAACACCACGTATGTCAAAAATAGCAACTTTTCAGGAGTGAGAAAAAACTGCATAATTTTGTATAGATACTATAATAATACAAATTTACTATATACGTATACTTAATTATAGTTCTGTTTAATGTAGAATTATTTACTATTTATAAAAAACAGTTATTAACCCAAATGTAATGACATACGTTGTTTTGTCACTTTAATATCTAAAATCGACGAATTAAACAAGAATGTTATATTTATTAATTTATTTTATCACAATGCAATGAGTCTTTTTATTTATTAAACACTAGCTTTTACCCGCGACTCCGTCCGCGCGGAATAAAAAATAGAAAACGGAGTAAAAAATATCCTATGTCCGTTTCCTGGTTCTAAGCTACATGCCCACCAATTTTCAGTCAAATCAATTCAGCCGTTCTTGAGTTATAAATAGTGTAACTAACACGACTTTCTTTTATACATATAGATTATACCTATTATTTAAGTATTTAAACATTTACCCTTACCAAGTATTTTAAATTTAATTGCACTTTTATTACTATTGTCCATAAATTTACTTTGTACTGGAGGACATCGATACTAATTGACCAAATCACATAAAGCCTTACATACATAATTATACTGTAATAATAATTATAACAGTTAAATATTTAACATTTATTATTAAACAAAAATATCTTAAAACAATAAACAGTCTCAAAGACATTTTAAATATTCCCAAAAAAAACAAAACTCAACAAACTTCAACAAAACTTTTCATGAAATAAACCTAATAACATTACACAATATCAAGATAAAATACCTAATAATAAAATTTGAGGTCTTATGTGGCAAACCGTCATAAAAGCTATGACAATCACTAGGTATGACACATTTTAATTCTTGTAAATGGGTCCATTTTATCTGAGAAATTGGTATTCTGCTTTGGTACAACTTTGGTTTTGGCAGAGTGCTTCTTGGTTTAGGTATTTTGGGTATTAATACATAGTCGTCATCATAGCTTAGTTTGTATTTTATAAGCCCTTAAGGTGTAACTAATGTGACTTACGTGCTGTTTCCAAATATAACGCCGATTTGGTGGATTCCGTGTAGATGCATTTTCTTAATTTCACGAGTTTCTATGGGCCGATACGTGTTTCTGATTGGCTAAATAGATGTGTCTTTCGATTCTCTAGCAAATGGCATCAAAATGTCAAAATGGCCAAAAAATGACTTACGTGGTGTTAGAACTTCAACGACGTTATACTCGTAATATAAACAAAAATTAACTTTAACTGTTAACTTTAACTTGCGTTAAATTTTCGTAAATTAAACGCTTTAACGATGAACGAAGTTAAATTTTTATTTAACGAATTAACGATTAACGAAGTTAACTTTTTGATTAACTGTGCCCACCTATGCTAATAATAAATATTGAATTAGATTTTGTACTATAATAATATACCATTTTAGTAAAAAAATACAAAAATCTAAAATTGTTTGGTTGCAATAGAAATTTTATATAATTTTATTTTGGTTTGTAAAATTGTTTACTGTTTGTTTCATACAAGAATGTGATTATTAACAAAACACAATAAAACACTGCCTCATTAGCACCCTACTTTATATTGATACTAAATACTTACTTATTAGTAGCCAATTCGGATTTCAAACTATTGAGCTTTTCTTCCTTTTCTTTGCACACCGACTTTTGTTCATGCAGCTGGAGCTGAACATTGTCCAGTCGGGATTGAAGAGTTGCTGCATCATCTCCCGTATTGTCATTACATATTGTGGGGTAAAGGCGGAACATACATTTCTCTGTTACCTTGTTACGACATTGAGGGCATGATTTGGACCTTGAATTAAAAAATAATATTGGCTGTAATAAAGATTTTACTTTGTTTTTTTCAGTGATAGTTTTTTTATTTATTTGTATGGGTAAAAACATAGGTCACAGTAAATTATGCCATTTAAAATTAACAATTTTAAATGCATAATACAAGATTTAACATTGATTCAACGTTTTTAACCAAACCATTAGAACATACCTTGCTATCCATTGCGCTAAGCAATTATGATGGAACATATGCCCACATTTTATCGCGTATATACTCTCAGTTTGATTCAACAAATCGTTACATATCGAACATAACATATGCATTTTTTCTGAAAACAAGACATCAGCAACATAAATATGACAAACTTGAGGTTAGGAAACATATTTAACAAGATGATAAATTACATATAGAAATAAAGAATTCATGAATAAATAAATATTTTTCTACAGCAAAGGGTATTCACAATTAAAATATAACCTACCATTTAAGTATTTGTGGTACGTTATTAAGTGATATTTGTAATAGCTCGGAATTATATCCCTTGTTTAAACTTATTTTAATATAAAAACCATTTTAATAAAATCATTTTACTTTATTTAACGTACAAACTTGGAAAACAAACTTAAAAAATTAAAATTAAAAACGTAAACAATAAGTAAACAACTTTCAAATTCAAATCAAAGAGTAGACATTTGTCACGAAATGTCACGAATCCAAAGACTAAAACCATAAATATAAAAAAGGATAACCTTACCAAGAATTTAAAAATCCTAGTGGCCTCAGGACGCTATAATCAGTTTCATATAAAATTACTTTCTATATTTTCCATAATATGACGAAGGTTCCTGGTCAGTCTATAGATCATTTTTTACCCAGAAGTACAATCAAGTACTTTATAAAATAAGTCCATGTACACATATAGAAGTTAGTTACTGTAAAACTCCTCTGCCAAAAGACATGGAGTATTCTTTATTAACATGTCAATATTTTAACATTCAACTAAAAATTATTTTCAGAAAGATTCAGATTTAAACAGACCTGGGCGGAGAGCAGAGCAGATTTATTATCGGAAATAAAATTGGGCTGGATATTATTGAAACAAGGTTTAATTTTACATTGTACATATTTTTTATTGTGAAATTTAAATTAGGGGAAAATTAAACCTTTTTTCAATCGTTTAAAGCTCAATTTTCATTAAAATAAATATCTACTATGCTCTCCACCCCGGTCTGTGTGAACAGACGCTTACAGTTACTAGTTACACAGTTATTTTAGTACGTAAACAGAAGCTCAATATTAGTTCTATTTATTACTTGATTGAGGTAAGAAGGATATTTAAAAATTAAGTGCGAATTGCGGAATGATTTATTAAATTAAAATATAACGAAACTAACATGTTACAAGCTTCAAAAACATATTCATTCTGTGATCGATTAATTTACTTCTGAATTAATTTCCTCCATTTTCTTTCTTGCAATCTTCAACTCTTCGAGCATAGTTTTCAACATAGACTTATCAACTAAGAGATCTGTAATCCTCTGTTCTCCGCTGAACACTTCGTCAGAATGAAACGTCACTTTAACAACATCTATTGTCCCATCAGGACCTGGGGCTGTAGTAATGTCTGTTAGTTCATTCACTGGAATTTAAAATATAGTATATTATTAAAAAAAACAACTTAACTTAAAAATACGCAATCTTACTTCTTACTAATATCAAAAACGCGAATGTTTAGATGGATGGATGGATGGATTTTTGATATTAGGTCTCACCAGAATAGCTAAATGGATCTTGATGAAATTTGGTATATATGTAGAACATATTTTTACAGTTCCTCCAGATATAGTTTTTGCTTTGCGACTTGCTGTAACGATTGACAATTTAAAGTTAGGTGGTAAAAGATTAAAACCTGTACATAGTACTGTGTATAATGTGGTTTATGTTTAGGGATCGGGTTACTTACCAATAAAAGCTTTTTCTCGAGCATTCTCAACGTATGCTTCACGTGTATTATCCGCGGCCTCAGCGAATGCAGCGGCGTGCGCGCGCGGCACTCCCAGCACTAGCAGGTCTCGTGCCAGCTGCACGCCGCTGCAGCCGCAGCGCTGCGCCTGCTGTAGCGTCCAGCGGATCACTGCTGCTGCGCGCGCACTCTCATCGCGAGACGCTGCAATTATTGTTGCTAACTAACTGTTGCCCGCGACTATTGCCGTGCGGAATTAAAACAAAATCTAACTATAAATATAGCCTACAGCACTTTTTCAAATAGGTTCAGTAGTTTTGGATGCCTATTTAATGCAAAAAAACAAAGACAACGATTATTTTAGACACACTTAATATATTTTTCCCACTAACTGATTAGTCGATTCCTATGCAATATTATGGGCTGTTGCGCCAGTGGAAACGAGACATTAGTCGCTTAGTGGAAAAAGGGTCTACGGGACAGACAATACTTACATAAGTTGGTGTTCTTTAATATCTCCATGATGCCATCGTCCTGAAACAAACATAAAAAATGAATGCATTATTTAAAAACGTTGATACATTTAAACTTTTAATTCACTTTTAAAAAAAAACAATTTTTTTTATATCATAAGCTGACAAACGAGCTAACGGCCACCTGAATTCGTCGCAATAGCGAGGCGACCGTTGCCCATAGAAATCCGCAAATACAGATGCGTTGCCTACCTTTAATCAACTGAGAAGGGGACGCACAGAAAGAGGATATTTCTCCTTCCTATGCGTCCCCTCTTCCGCCAAATCCACTTCTCTTTCCCTTCCTTTTCCTAATAAGAAAAGGGTGGGAAGGGAAATAGTACTAAAATTAGGCCTCTGGCACCACAATCATCAGGAGGAAACGCGGAATTGCTTCCACTTCACGCCTATCATCTGTGTGGTCGTGGTATTTCACTGGTCGACCCGAATTTAAAAGAACATTGTTGCAAATATAATAAACATTTACTAAGATACGTTTTACATTTTTTCACAAATTATTTCGAGAATCATCCAGCGATCATAAATATTAGATCATAATGGACGTTACTAATTATTTTATACAAGAACTAAACATAGACCATAATAATACATGTTTGAAAAATATCACAGTATCGTGTTCTAGCAACAAACGGAGGATTTCTTGTGATACATTATTATATTAAGGTTAAGGCGAGAGTATTCGAGTGGGTGACCAAATGTTATTTGTCAGCTGAATATTTACAAAGGTCTGACATATTGTCATTTTCTTCCAAAGTCCCTAAAGATATCGATTTTAAGTTATTTACGGACAACGGAATTAACATCAAATTTATCAACAAGTGCTCATTTTTGGCCCGAAACTAATATATAAGGCACTAATTTGTGCGTTTGTGCATTTAATTCACCTTAATAAAGTTAATTTTATATGAATAAAATTTATTTTTAAAAGTTCATTCTTTACCTGAAATATTGGAAAATATAATTATGTTTTCGAAGATAGGTGTCAAACTCAATTTGCCAATTGATTCAGTGTCTACGTGCACATGAACGTGCATATGAACATTGTAGTGTACATTAAATATTTTCAAATTGCTACTACATCTCGCATGGAATTATTCAAACAAATTTTATCTTCGTCTTATATTGAAGTCTTTTTAGTTTTCAAATGTTTAGAATAAATTGTAGAACACGTCAGACTTGGTTGAAGACGAAATTCTAGCGATACCTGTTAATAATTCAGATCAATTAAGCAACTGCAACTAAGATGTGATGATGTGATGTCCTTTAATTTCAATTTCGGGCTCTGAAAAATTCTCTGAAAATTATGAGAATTTTCAGGAAATAATTACTAAATAATATAAATTGTCTAATGGCCGCCATGTTAAAGCCATCGATTCGTTAAATTGGAACGAGGTAAGATATTTCACGGTTCATAAATAACGATCAGGATTGCTCCAAACTGGAAGTTTTTGCCTACTTGGTCTATAAGTTACAGGTATGATTGATATAATCTATAGCAAACCGGTTGTTCCTCGGTGATATGATGCAGCAGGGTCCTGAAGAGTTGTGCGGGTAGGCCGCCGAGCGCGTGCAGCGCTGCCAACGCCCACAGCGGGCAGTCTCCCTCAGAGCAGAACTTGAATTTCTAACAATAACATATAATATAGCGTAAAGCATAATTATTTTATAAGATTCGATTTTTCGTCAAGATGAGCAGGCAAATCTCCAGGTTACCTAAGGTCCTTTCAGATAGACGTGGGCGGAGAGCAGAGCACAAATAAGATTAAGCTTTATTGAAACAAGGTTAATTTTACTTTACATGCCTTTTTTATCAAGAACAAGCGTAAAAAATAATAGAAAAGTAAAATTAAAGCTAGATTTAATCGTATAAAAATCTGCTCTGCTCTCTGTTTTCGTCTACGTTAACGGACCTTTATTGGTAAGAGATCATCAACGCCCATTGACATCCGCAACACCAGGGAAACAGTGGATGCTTTGTTTAAAAATTATCCATGAAAAATGACAGGCCTATGACAAAAATTCCTCCCACCCCAAGACTTTTGAAACCCACGCCTCAATCTTATAAATCATGAATTTAAATTCAAATGACTTACCATATCTGAGTTAAAGTGGGCAACAGCTCAACGATCTGAAACAATTGCATATTTTCATGTTATAAAATTAACATGTAAATTCATATCAAACGTATGAACAGCACATAAACATACATGGGCGGTTAATTTTCAATGTGTCAAAATTACAGCCGCCATTTTGTTTAGACGTCATTGTATTCTTGTTTAATAATTTTATGCTAGAAAACTAGTGTAACTAACCAAGGCTGTTAACTTTAATTTTATTGTTGAAACTAGCTGTCGCACGCGATTCCGTCCGCGCGGAATTAAAAAAACTTAAAAACTTCTTCCAGACTGTGTTCTACATCTATGTCAAATTTCATCGAGATCCGTTCAGCCGTTCCGGAGATACTTAACAAAAAAAAAAGTTCGTCTGTGTCTGTCTGCAACTACCCATTTGTTCCGCCTAATCTCCGAAACGACTGAACCGTTTTAGTCACAAATTCTAATGGAAGGCTAATGTATACAGGAAGAACATAGGCTTATTTTTAATATAAGAAACATGCAGAAGACGCGGGCAACAGCTAATCTATATATAAAAAAGAAAGTCGTGTTAGTTACACTATTTATAACTCAAGATCGGTCGAACTAATTTAGCTGAAAATTGATGGGGAGGTAGCTTAGACCTAGGAGACGGACATAGGAACTTTTTTATCTTGTGCGCATTTTTTTTTATTCCGCGCGGACGGAGCCGCGGGTAAAAACTAGTATGTAATAATTTAAATGAATCTTTCTAGTTTCATTCATAAAATCGTCTAAGATGGAAAATTGCGAACTCAATGAAAAGAAACTGCAATATTGTTCCTTACATTAGAAATCTGAACTCAGGGCACAATTTTAAATCGTTCTATTTTAAAACGTCGAAGCCTCTTGAACAAAGCCTTTTGAAGAAAATATATTAGTCTTATATATAAAATTTCCATGTCACAATGTTAGTTACCATACTCCTTCGAAACGGCTTTACCGATTTGTACCAAATTTTATATGCGTATTCAGTAGGTCTGAGAATCGGCTACTATCTATTTTTCATACCCCTATTAAGTTTTTTTAATTGCGCGCGGACGGAGTCGCGGGCGACAGCTAGTAATAATATAAATGGGAATGTTTGGATAGATATTTGTAAAAGGTATCTTAATAACTGATGAATGGATATCGCTGAAATTTACTATAGATGTAGAACATAGCTTTAAGTACAAAGGCTACTAGTTAAGATTGTTTTTTGGTTTCGCGCGGATGAAGTCGCAGGCGACAACTATACTAGTTACTACTACTAACTACTACATCCGCGCGGTTCATTTTAGCTAGATATCTGTAACACGGAGCACTTTCACAATTTATTCTTTCACGACGAATAAATATAACAACCACCGATCACTTTCATGAGATTTTTCTACTCTTTGAATTTGCCTAGGCAAATTCCAAATGGGCGACATTTACAATAGGACGGTTACTTATACATATTATGTTATCAATTAGAATCTGAGTTGCATATTTATGCTATATTCACACGAGGGTAGTAAACTGATATTAACAGAAGAATATCCATCTCTACGTAAAGAAGGATTATTTGTTCCTTCAGTACTGCAATCTCTACTGCTTTGTCATATTGTGCTGCCGTCGTGTGAAACACGCATTAGTCATCACATCCATAGAGTATTAACTCCCATCAAAGCCATAAAGTAAATATTATATAATAACAATTTCACTGTCTGTTGGTCCCCATCACATTCCTTCATACAAGCATTCCAGAAATATAATAAAATTGCACAAACAAATTCACGGGCGATATAAATCGCATTGAATGGAAGCAAATCTTTGAATAATAAAAGCCATAAACTATTTAAAGTCTGTTTAACAGTTATTTGATTTGTTCATAAAAATATTGCACTCAAGACCAAAATGAGATATTGCAGTTCGTCCAAGCATTATGGCGACAATCAAATTCGAAAAACGCTTGAGCTTTGATCAACATTAATTTCAGGATATCGGTTAAAAAGAATTTCAATTTGAACCGATTCTGGAATACCCATCGCTTTTATTATATTAATTACTTTATATCATTGACACAAAAGGTGACAAAATTCGTATAAAAACTGAATTATACTTTAACTCAGTTTTACCGGAATTAACGCGAAAAATAATAGATAATCGTCCGCGGGGAATTAAAAGAATATAGCTTGTCACCCGGGGATGTCAGCTTTGTAACAATTAAAGAATCTTTCTTATCGGTTCAGTAGTTTCGTAGTATCAATGCAAACAAACAAACGAACCTTTTCTCTATATAATACTAGCTTTTACCCGCGACTCCGTCCGCGGGAATAAAAAATAGAAAACGGGGTAAAAATTATCCTATGTCCGTTTTCTGGTTCTAAGCTACCTGCCCACCAATTTTCAGTCAAATCGATTCAGCCGTTCTTGAGTTATAAATAGTGTAACTAACACGACTTTCTTTTATATATTTAGATAAGTATAGAAAATCTTGTTTAGCATATAAATTAACTTTTCTTTGGTTAATTTTATAAGTAAATGAAAACGCGTAAAAATTACAAACACATTTTTTTAAATCTTCTATAATGTCTAGGCTATGATAATATTATATTAATATTATAAAAACGAAAGTTTAGATAAATGGACGTTTGTTCAAATGTATCTCCGGAACGTCTCAACTGATCTTGATGAAATTTGGTACAGATGTAGAACATAATCTCGAAAAACACATAGACTACTAATAAAGTTAATTTTAATTCCGCTGATTTCCTTCACCGTAAGAACTTCGGATAAATGTACATATGTAAACCGAAAATCAAAAATCATATTAGTACATGGCGGAATTCGAGCCCAGGACCTGCAGATTGCAAGTCAAGTGCTTAACCTCTGAGCCACCGACGCGACGTTCTTGTAAAATGACAATTTTCACTGTAGTAAAAATATTACGTGCAATATCTATTAGTTATTTAGTCTGTGGGCGGGTAGGGCAGATGAAGCCGCGGTACGCTAGGCGTGTTTTCATTCAATCAACTTAAAAGTGTCAGGTGCCGGGCCCTGTCAAAATACTCCCATTTATTACGAATCGTCTTATCTTCACACCTTGTTAATTTTATCATCTCCTAAAAACGACTAGGTACAAATTAAAGAAAACAACTGAATTAAGAAATCTAAGAAGCAGACAGTTTGGGCGGTTGTTTTAAAGCAAAATCGTATTACATTTGTTATGTAATAATAATATGCTTATTTAATTCATTCAGAAAGTAAAAAATAATAATGTAATAAAAAAAATACTGAAAGGAGGGAAAAAACACAAAATCTATATAAAAAAGCAACATGCATGTACATATTAACAAGTATAAAGATCAAGTTCCTACTAGGTTTGCAATGCTGAATGGACAAGGCCTTTACTCAGCATGTCGAGGAAAACGTTATAATCTTAAGTCTATTGCATAGACTCCTTTTAACTATTAATTTATCTTTAATAGATAGTTAGATTATAACAAAAAAAATTCAGATTTAATTAATGCATGCAATGTATGACGATAGAAATAAATAATTTAATGAAAACTTTTTTTTAATACATCTATGATAACATAGAAAATTATTCAGATCTGTGTAACGTTTAAAAATCCAATAAAACAATGAAATGTATCCAATAAGATCTTATATCATCTTCAGTTTAATAGGAATTCCAAAAACTTTATTGATTCCGTAACGACATTGAATCGAGAACAATGGATAACGTTCGTGCGGATTTTCAAAAACAAACGTAGGTGTATATTTGTCAACTGAGAGCTCGCGACGATCGCGTGGCCGATGGGTACGAATGGATACAAATACTTTGGATACCATGAATCCTAGTCTGCTAACTTTTACAATATGATGGAAAGTCCTTACCCTATCGTTGTTAAATAACACACTCTGATAGAGTTTCTTATACAAAACCTACACTAAAACCTCCCTTAGTAATCACTTAACGTTTCTGAGTAAACGGCAGTATTAAGCCTAGAAAACTATATTACAGAATGAACTTTAAAATATACTACACAAGTCGTAATTATACCTAAAAAAAATTCTTACAAAATATAAAGGATTTTTTTTACAAAGTAAATAATTATTTTTTGCCTTCAAAATGGTTCAATTCTCTTTGAGGTACAAATTAACTGGAACAAAAATCTTGCAGACATTTTTATATAAAATACGCGGAAAAGTGAAACGAAATTTTTATAAGGAGAATTAACCAAAATAGATTGTTAATTTATTTGACCAAGTATTCGGTCAAAATTTACTTGTATATATTAAATTAAGTTCCATTACACAAGTTTTTACAATGGAAGCCGAAGTTAATAGCATGCAGGAGTTAGGCAAAGAAGGTAATTAAACAAAATATCCCATATCATCGAACTTGGATTTTAGTCTTCTAGAAGCAAAAGGTTAGCAAGATGTAGGCAATGTTATGAAAAAGGAAGATTCGCATAAGACTAGGAGAACTTTAATTATTAATGTGGAGCGCTGCACTGGTAGGGATAAGCCTAAAAAGAGATGGATAGATTTCATGAAAGGAAATGCCGGAAGATAGATCGATCGAAGTTTCAATCACAGATTTCTTAGTCATTTGTTCATCGAATTCGATATTCTAAATAAAAAATCGTAACAAGATAAATAAAAAAATATAGATATTTTTCAAGGAAAATGGATGTTGCGAATGCCAAGGGGTAACAATGATAGCAAACAATTTTAGCACAGCAAACTAATGAATATGAAGTATGGGGTTGGCAGAGTCCTACGATGCGGTGGGAATGGCCCATTGCAATTCAACAGTTGATACAGATAAGTACCGTCCGCAAAACAGATTCAACGTAACGAAAATGTTACGTTCATTATTTTATTTTGTCCAAAAATTATCTTAGATTAAACGGTTGTTAACTTTTTACAAGAACATTTAAATATAAACCTTTAAATATAGCTGAGGAAAAACTTGGCAAAAGACTACGAGAAAATGTTTTTAACTACACAATTATGTATGTGTCATCGTATTTCATTTAAAGTTTGGAAGTCAAAGTTCCATTACAAAAACATACTAAATATTAATATTTACCTATTACCTGTAATATAATATAAAAAGTGCTAAATAAAGCAATATAATAAACAGTAATAGTGTCCAAGTTAGTCCCAAAATACATGTACTAAAATATACGGTCATCGTCAGCCCACTATAAGTCTCCACCGAAGGTCTCTGAAGTCTACCCAATTTATGGTTACTAGGCCATAATCAACCACGTTGGTTGAGTGCAGTTTGGTTGAATGGACATATATTTTTTCGCAGATATGTGCAGGTTGATAAAATATCGAAAAATTTACAATCCGGACAGGTCAATAGCTTAACAACTGCGCTACTGACGCAAATTAAATACATATAATAACATATATAAAAAAGCAAAACATATAATTGACGTTTATTCTCTTGAAATAGATATAAAAATTTATTTCATACAATTTCATACAATATATTGCGAGCTGTTTTTGCTGACGCTCCTCATTTGCTGCTACAGGCTATATAAATGGTGGCGCGCTTTGTTCCGATCACAACACTAGCGTTGGTCGTCGGCGTTGTTCCTGCGCCGACTATATTTTAAAAATTTACAGTTTACACGTGTTGAGTGCTGTGTGTGTAATTCTGTGACTCGCTGTTATGCTGTAAATTATTCAGGTGAGATATAACTTTTATATGCGGATTTGCTAGAAATATTATTGAATTTTATTTTTTAGGAATAATTTTTCATTGTATTAATTCAGCTTTGTTTCTTAGAGTAAATTATTAGTATATTTTTGTTTAAATAATTATTTCTATTTGCATTTATAATTAGAAATAAATTATAACAAGGAGGTTGCAGAGTCTAAGAATTTGTTTATAACTTTATTTTTTAATTATTATTACCAATTGTTTAATGAAAATATTAATTTTTATCGTAATTTGTTATTTATTTTGGCATTATTATTTATTATTTTTTTAATAGAGGGAAGAAATATTTTATTATTTTGAGTTGTCTCTTTATCGCGATTTTTCTTTTGATAATTTCCACATTAAACTTCTTTTATACAGCATCCTACTTAATTGTTGTCAAAAACAATTTTTTTTGTTCATAAATAACTAGCTGTCGCCCGCGACTACGTCCGCGGAATAAAATAAACCAAAAAAACGTAATTAGTAGCCTATGTGTTTTGTGCCAAATTTCATCAAGATTCGTTGAGCCGTTCCGGAGATACCTTCAAACAAACATCCATCCATCCGCATTTGAATTATTAGTATTATGTCCTTCACAAAAAATATTAATATAATAATGTTTATTTTTACTTTCTATGATATTTTACTTAGGGATCTAAAAGCTTCTAAAAAGTTTAAACTTCAATAAATTAAGGCGATAAAAAGTTTTCGATAAAAACCAAATACAAAGAGACAAAGATGTAAAAAATGATTACAAAACAATGATTTACCGAACGCTTTACGTTTCGTCGTAGGTTAAAGTAATTATAACAAAATAATTTTACATTAGAACAAGGGAAAAGGGTTAATACAAAGGTAGAAAAGGTTAGGTGGTAAACGAGTTAGCAGCCATTTGAATTCGCCGAAATAGCGAGGCGACCGCTATTGATAGACACCCGTAATTGGATGCTTTGCGTGCCTTTAATCGACAGAGGTGTTGCACAGAAAGATAATCTTTCCTCATTCTATGCGTCTCCTCCTCCGTGATATTTTTTCCCATTCCCCTCCTTACATTATAAGAAAAGGGTGAGAAGGGAATAGGACTAAAATTAAGCCTCCGGAACGCACACTTATCACACGTAACGCGGAATTGCTTCCACTTCACTCCTGTCTTCTGTGTGGTCGTGGTATTGCACCGGGAGAGCCGACTGATTCTTGCAACAGATGTTATTGCTGGCTTCTATCATTGTTAAAATATTTGGCTATCCTTTCCTCTATCTTTATCTCAAATAATAATGAATGGAAAAAATATATTTACTATTTTTTATATATTATTTGTGTTTGCTATAATTGTGATAAAAAATTTAGATGTTATTTATATGTTTTTTTACACATAAACCTAGTTGATATACAGACGATTTATTTATGCCAAGGAATCATTGGAAACATATTTTATGTACTATATTAATGTAATACATAAATATTTTCTATATAATTTAATTCTTGTTGTTAAATTTGAATGGTAAAAAAACATAATACGTCAGTGGTTCAGTAATTATTGTTTCTGGATGACATCATAATTATGTGATATTATAAAACGAAAGACAACAATTGTACACCCATTATCCTTTCTTCCAATTCAAACCTGAACTAACTAGCTTTCCCTATATATAAGGTCCTATGTATAAGGGCCAAAGTAACAACTTGATGATTTTTAATTTTTTGTGTTAAAAGTTACCTCTTAGTTTAGTAAACAACTGAAAAGTTGTCAATTTGCACATTGGCCATCGTAATATCCACCCATACTTTCGCATTTATAATACTACAGTTGTCGACCGCAACTCCGTTCGCGTGGAAATAAAACAATTTTTTTTTTTAGTAGCCTTTGTGTTCTTTCAGACTATTATCTACATCTATGACAAATTTCAGCCAGATCCATGCAGTCGTTCTGAAGAAACCTTCTAATAAACATCCATCCAAACATTCGCATTTATAATATTAGTAAGATTTTTACTAAATAACAGAGAAAGTGTAACGCAATCACCCCTCGAACGTTTCTCTGTTCACCTAACTTTCATACTATGATTGCAACTAGCAAGTTTGCACCTGCATATTTATGAATGAGATTCGAAATCAAACAGAGTTGATTCAACAGTTCAAGAGTTGTTATAACACCAGCTTAATAATATCTACGAGTAGATTCTGGATGGAGTCATATCAAAATACGTTGGCTGTTGTAAAAACATTTCAAACAAACACCGGAAGTATCAAGCAAACGCATACATTGTATTATAAAGAGAAGAGATATATAGAGAGGCTGTACGCTTTAGTTTTTCACTTTATCAAACCTTTTTTATCCCTTATTATTATCAGTTTTCACTATAAACATATCACTGTTTTTTTTGATTGACCGTGGATTTCTGAAACTTAAATCTCCGTTCAAAACATATTGTCACCTTTTCAAAGATGACAGGGATGAAGATATGTTATATACAGAGACTATGGTCTCAGAAACCCACGATGAGAGAAACTATGAAATGTTGGAACGAAGTTCCTTATCGCGCGTTGTGAAAGGGGGCTGGACGGAAAAAATTCTTACGAAAAGTTGTCACGACACTTTTTGCTATATCACCATGGCAACGACGTGACAATATATAACGAAAATTCATTGGAACTTCGTTCCATCCGGGTGTCCCTTGACACCTCTCAAGTTTTTTTTTTATGTGATGATTTAATGATGAATTCATTTTCATTATTTTATTCAAGTAGATCTGGTAATATGTTAATTTTAGAAATACGTGGCAAATTTGTAGGAAGAAATGTTTTCTTAGCGCAAAATAAACTCACACTTTCGTTAAGATCGCAAAACGAACAAACTGTAACAAAAACTTATATTATCTTTTGGAATATCTTATTGTTTTATCAGACGTATCTCAACCCGCTGCGGAGGGTTAAGTTGATAGACATGTGTTAAACTTTCAACATTAATGTAAACAGCGAAAATAGACTGACTTCTTTATAATAACTAGGATAACTACAATTAAAAAGTATATTCAACGCCTTAATTATTTTCAACGTATATAATATTTCATTTAATTTACATAAATGATTGTCTTCTGCTTACATTAACTTAATGTTGAAATAAATATTTGTTCATAATACTTGTATATTGTTCCAGAAACATGACGTTTCATTGGCTCTTCCTAACGTGCTGGTGTGTTGGCGGTGCGCGGCTGCAGTACGTCAGCAGCAGCGGCTCCGGCACCGACGCCTTGATCGATAACTTCGATTCCGCAATCTCATACCCTCAGCTTCCCTTCGCAGCATACTACAACCTTCCAGCCCGGAATGAATTCGACTACATCAACGACGTACCCATCACCGACCCTCACACGCAGTACTACGAAAACGATGACAATCCAACGACCGATCTTAAAAGAAATCGACGGATGGTTGATTACGATAACGCCGGGAGAGAAGGCAACTGGCCTCCTAACGTAGCCGCCATTGCGGACATAGACAAAACGGCGTACGGCCCCGAGGAAGACAAAGAGGATAATGGCGTCATGATACAAAACATCTCCAATATCCCCGATGAAAATGCTCGAGAATTCAGTCTAGTTAATGATTTTGAAAAGAAGAACTTCAGTCCATGGGGAGGGAAGAGAGACAAGGCGAACATCGAGCACATGTGGACGTGGAAGCGCGCGGCGAACGTTCGAGAGCCGAACATGCCAAAACGAGTGCGCTTCAGTCCCTGGGGCGGGAAACGGAGCGGACAAATGGTCTACAAATCGGGAACTAAAGGAACCAAATTCATCTTTTCGACTACGGTGCCCGAACTCACGCGTATTGTGACAAATTATTCTCCGAATAGTAAGAGGTTGGATTTAAGAGGATTCCAGTTCGTTCCATCGGTGGACAAACGGCATCCTATCAAGATCTTGGCGCTGAGTACTAAGGTTCATGATCGTGCGCTCCGAGAAGCCCTTCCTTATAAGAGCTTTATGGAGAGTCTCCCGCGGGTATTCAAGCCTGGCCACACGTACTCAGATGTCACATTAAAAACTGACGGCAAAAGGAAAGTGAAATTTAGCGCTTGGGGAGGAAAACGATCTCCACCCATCATAGGTCCGATCTGGACTCCGGCACCTCAGAATGTTAAGGAATCAACTCTTGATGCAATTCTCGTTATCCGAAATAACCCAGACCAAACGCAGTTGTTAACTAACCCGAAGCAAATTTAAATACGGACATGAGTGACGAGTATCATTTTTTTTAAAGTAATCGTAACTATGGCTTCATAAATTAAGGTGTTTAAAATTAAGTGCCATAATGCGTACTGGTCGGAAATATAAAATTAAAAATATAAATTGTCCTCTGTGAGGAGGCTGGCTTTACAGAGGACGAGCTTTGCTTCTTTAGTAATATAAAAAAAATTACAACAGATTAATAAAAATAATAACAAATTAATCAATTAATTATCAAATTTTTGTTAGCGGTTACTTGTTAGTTATGTAAATTAATGTTGAAGTTGTATTGTTATTAAATAATAAAGTGGTGAGCAAAGATTAAACAAATAAAATTAATATTGAAAATGTATTCATTTCATACCCAAATCCCTGGTAAGTCATTTTTAGTTTAATAATTGCAAGACTCATTATGTCTTTGACAATAATCAGCCAATATTAAAAAAAAATCACTTATTACTATTAGACAGGAAAAAATATTTTGGAATATACTCAGTTTAGTACAAAATATGAAGCTTGCCCTATATTTACTAGGTTAAGTTCCTGATTAAGGGTTAGTCCATCAATTCATCATAACTCTTAAGGGTAACAGTGTCCAAGTATAGGGAATACTTGGACACTGTTACCCTATGAAAAATATAACATTCTGTATAATGTCAACTCACTGTCATCGGTACAATCAGAAACAAAAGTGTTATTTTTTTTAATGAACATTAATTAAAAATTTTTTTTTAATTACTAACCGTGACTTTTCGAATAGATATTGCTATCTCTGTGTTGTCAAAGATAATGACTGGGATGATGATGTTTTATACAGATATTTTGGATTTAGAAAATAACGGTTACTTAAGTACAACTTATAGTTCTGTTTGCATGTTATAGAGTTAATTTTCTTAATAACTGTAGGTGTGACTGTACAATACTACACAGGATGTTATAATTTTCACACGAGGGATACTTGGACATCTATAATCCGTAGGGTTTATAATTCAGGTGCAAAATATGGACTTACCCATACTAATAATGTTGACAGAAATGAGACATGATCTACTGGAAAATTAACATATATGACATTAAAGGTTTGGGTAAAATAAATAACATGGAGCCAAATGCTTTTTCGGGCCTTGTTTTATTTAAGGAAAAAAGGATGATTGAAATAAACACAAAAAATTTATGACATATTTATTTAAATTAAATTGACAACTTCAAAGTAATGTTTTAACTGCCTTAGTATAAACAAAATGAAAATTTAACAGATGCTTTATTAATTTTTAAGACAAATTACAGTAGTTATAGACATATCTTGAATGTTGTTTTTATTTCAGAAACTATTACCACACATATAAATCTTTTTTTTTTTAAACGATACTGCCTGGCTATATGCATTTGTTGAAAAAAAAAAAATCAATTTGTTACTAAAAGAGAAGAAGGAATAAGGTTAAATATTATATTTTTATAATTTTACTTTCTCCAACATACAGACATATGATCAAATTTTGAAATGATGTATAACAAATTGTTTTTTATGTCCGGCTGAACTAATAAAAATTATTTATTTTTAGATAGGGACTCCGAGCCCCTCAGTGGGTATGTATGGTGAGCTGATGATGATGATGATGATATTCATCATCAGTCAGATATTCAATCCATAGTCTCAGTATCAATCAAAAAAGACAATAAGAATTTCTATAGCTGAACCATTTCATTTTATAATGTTCCTAAACTATCTAAATTTTAAATGTTGTGAACTGTTCTGGAAGATAACAAATAAAGTTGACAAAAGATGGAAATAATAACTTGAATATGTTTACATAGTTCTTAAAATAATATGAAAACCAGAATCTGTTTCTACTGGCTTACTTAACTGACCAACTTTAAGTTTGAAAGCCTCCTCTTCAAATGGTGCTTGCATTTGTCCACGCTTGAACATTCCGAGGTCTCCACCCCGTTTGGCAGATGAGCAATCGGAAAATTTTGTTGCAAGATCAACAAATGTGGCTTCATTGCCAACAATCTGCTTACGGTAAGTTTTTAACTGTTCTAAAGCTTCTTCTTTAGTTCTCGTGATGGATTCCTCGCGCCACGACGATGGACGACGACTTTCAGCATGTTTCACCAGTATGTGCCTGCAACGGATTTCTCCAGCGTCAGCTGGTGCCTCAGGTCTCTCCCACTGAGACTTCTTCGTGTAGATGTTGAGAAAGTACGTCATGCCCGTCGACCGACTCGTTCTCATCTCCCAGCCCTCGGGTAAAGGCGATTCCTCTTGGTTTGACATTCTGGAATTTTCGTTGAAGATATTGCACAAGTTTTAAGCACTTAAATTGTTCAAGCTTTATGTTTTATTTCGTTTTGGAGGGTTACGGTAATTTTATTTAGATGGTATGAAATAACGGAATGGGTCGGTAACGAATTCAAAAATCGTCGTAATGCATCTACGCTCATCATTAATCTATTTAGAAGTATAGTACGGTAAAAGTTGGTGCTTTAGTTAAATTGCAAAATAACAAACCGGAGTTAAAAAACTTAACCTAGTTTTATTTAGAAAGAATGGTGTTTAAAACTTACCTTTTGGTTTAGCAAGGTTTTTTGAATAACGACAACCTCCGTAACCGTTTTAATATCTTCCAAATGTCCTTTTCTTTAAAAATCAACGAATAATTACAATACAAATTGCAATTTACGGCAGGAAAACGACAAGCAATAGAAACCACAGATTCTAGAACTACAAACAACTTGCAAATAGCTTGGGCTTGTCAGATTACTCAGATTCTTGACCATAGACATATTTTTTCTTAAAAAAAAATCAAAAAATTACATTACACTATGATTTCTTTGTAATTTTTCAGCATAGAAAACAAACAATAAATTTTCCCATTAGTTAATCAAGCATGTGAGTTTGTGCCACGTAAATTTTACATCTTACCACGCTATCTTTTACTTTATCATGGAAACTTTAAAGTACACAACTCTTTTCTTATGGTCTCGTAGTACAAAAGATGGCGCTGTTAAATATGTTCAGGTTTGATTTGGAATCTGACAATGTACATTTTTTAAATCAAGAAGGCAAACAAGCAGCTTGGGAACAGAAAATCCACGGATTTTAGTGGACACTATCCGTATTACTCCAAAAAATACTGTTAGACACTGTTTAGTCAAACACGTGATTTAACCCTTTGACCGCTGCTACTTCATTATTTATTAGTAATAATTATTTATAAAAAATCTGCGCCGGGAGCTAGAGTCACGGTATAAAAGGGTTGACGTATGTTTAAGCTAAAATGTATTTGAAACACTGTCTAAGTTTTTTACGGTAAACTCCTATTTCATTATTCAAATACTGATTACTATTAAATGGTTACTGAAATAACTAAACCTTAGTAACAATAGATGTCTCTGAGTATAGAAGTAGGAGGAGCACAACAATTAACAACATCCACATGTCATGAATATGTTATAGGATGGAATATTATGATATGGGTAATAATTAAATATTCTCTGTGTAGCCCAAATTGTCTCTGGTAGGCATCGGGTGTTCGTGCAATCGGCGCAAAGTTGATTATTTTGACGTGCGTAGAAACAATGACTAGATGACCAAAATTTATTTTATTTCAAACTATCTAAAACCAGTTCCTATTCGAAATCAATTCCACTCAAAGCACAAAAAATCTAAATAATAAAAATAGTAATCTTAGTTACTTAGTATTTGTATAATTAAAAAAATAAACTCTTTTTTTAAATATAAAAATTCAAAAAAAAATTCAAAAAATTATTGAAATAAAATAGCAATAATTCTCTCAAGATTTCTTTGCTTTTATGTTCTAGTTTTAATTTCTTAGTGTCTTTTAGTAGAACGCAGGGTTCTTATCCTAAACCTAAAGGATTTTAGTACATAATTAAAACTAATTAAAAAAAATAAGTTAGATTTCTTTATGACGAAATGAAGCCGGAGCTACGCTTATATGAAATAAAATATAATTGTGTAAACTCAAAACCAATTAAGATTAAATACTTAGCGGATTGAAAGTTTTCGATTGAATTTTTCACATTATGAAACTTTAAGTTCATTGCGAAATACGATATCGATTGCGGACGGGGAAGCCCCTTATAAATGTTAAGGATACCTTTTAGTATATATTTTGGTAGTTTACAATATTACTAATAATTATATGAACTTACCATTTACAATTTGACTATCAAGTTATAATAGCGACCTTTAAAATATCATCCATTATATCTAAATTTCTATATAACTTAAACTTACTGAATCAAAATACAGTTATCAATTAGCCGATTTAACTAATACACGTCAAATTGTCAACCTTTAATTTCCAAATTGCAGTCAATTTATAATATTGCTAGTAAGATTGTAAATTAACAAAGTTCGCAATCTAACAGTGGTATAAGTCAGCAAATTACTCTAATCACGTTTTATTTTCATAAGACTTGATCGACAGTTATTAATTTAATTGAATTTTTTCTGCAATATTTTTTTACATCAAATAATAAGTAATGTTCTTACTGCGAACGAAAACATTATGTTGCAACCTGCACATATTCAGAATTCAAAATATATGTAAGTCAATCTGCACTGAGCGAGCGTGGTTGACTATGGCCTAATCACCCCTTTTTTTTTTTTAAGTCAGGAAATGCATTTACGCACCCCTACGTCGAGCTGTGCAATGGCGTAGGGAGTGTGGGACTCGCCGGCCGCAGAAGGCGACCGGAAACCCACTAAAACCTGACTGCCCTCTGACGCGTTACGGCGGGGTCACGGGAAACGCGTGAGCTTACTTCCGTGACCGGCCTAATCACCCCTAACTTAGGTTTGGCTCCAAGTCACTTGGGAGGGAAGTGATAAAAGCTGACATTAAAAGCTTTATTTACTTATCTTTAGACCACTTTTTACTATGTTGGGTGATATTGAGCAAGATGTTATGAGTGTCCCACTGTCGAAAATCTCTGTTTCAAGGATTACTTTGCTCCCAGCTTCCTGTTAAATATTAACAACACCATTGCTCGTCTTTATCAAAAAGCCATATGTAATGTAATCTTTCGGCGAATTTACAAAGCTTTTTGAATGGATTACTGACAATTATGTTTAGTCATAGATTCCAGCGAGCTCTGTGATTATCAGCTGTATATCGTTTGATGTATTTATCTGTCAATGAAAAGCTGATATTGACAATTACTACTCATTTCAAGCAATTAAGCATAATACGGTAACAAATATAATAATCCTATGTACTTATGTCAGGCTGTGTTCTTTATTTATGAAACATTTATTTAAATTGCAAAAAACAAAAATCCTAAAAAACTATTAATGACATTTCAAAAAATTACAAACACATGATTGCATCTACCTTTTGGCATACAAGTTGTCAACGCATAGTAGATAGGAGACAAACCAGTGGCTAAACTTATATGAACGTAGAAAAACTGTGATAGTTCGACCTTTTTACCCTATCCTGAATATATGTAAAAAAAAAATTGTTTACTAATTTTGTTAGTGTAAGTTACAAAATATCAATTAAAATGTATTGATGGAAAATAGACAAATCCGAATGCATTCCGCAAGCTTATGATAATGAAAGTGATTCAACATGGACATGAAAAAACCTTTAAACCTTTAATATTTCGCCTTTCACTCGATTGGTGGAGATAACTTCGCGGAGGCGTCCGACGTCCGCCATTGGTTGAGAGAAGGCGTAAGTACGTGCGCTTTCCCGCGTTTTCCCGCAGTTGACAGTTAGTTTCCCGCGCGCCGGACAACACGCGAGCCATTGCTGCGTTTAGAAGTTGCGATCAAAGTTATGAAGAGCGTCTGATTTTTATTTTCCCGACGAAATTTACTGTTCAAGGTAAGTGAATTCAGAAATATTTATACTTATCATACACGTTATGAAATTGTTTTAAACAGTAATAAAAAATATAACTACGTATATTTATCATAATAAAGGAATAATTAAGTTCTGTAAATTTATTTCAAATTTCTGAAAGTCACATGTAAAGTAAAATAAATTTTCTTTTCATTAGTTTGAAACATTCAACGAAACAGAGGCAAAATGAATAGGATAGTTGGTACTTATCTATATATATAAAAGAAAGTCGTGTTAGTTACACTATTTATAACTCAAGATCGGTCGAACTGATTTAGCTGAAAATTGATGGGGAGCTAGCTTAGAACTAGGCGACGGACATAGGAACTTTTTTATATTGTGTGCATTTTTTTTTATTCCGCGCGGACGGAGTCGCGGTTAAAAGCTAGTTTCATAACATAATAAAGAAGAAAGTACTTAATCGATTTTTTGATCGAATATTTTTATTAGTAACTAGCTTTTACCCGCGACTCCGTCCGCGCGGAATAAAAAATAGAAAACGGGGTAAAAATTATGCTATGTCCGTTTCCTGGTTCTAAGCTACCTGTCCACCAATTTTCATTCAAATCGATTCAGCCGTTCTTGAGTTATAAATAGTGTTACTAACACGACTTTCTTTTATATATATAGATTTTATACTACATAGTTTTATATTGAACATTTAAAATAAATGGAAACGCTGTATTCACACGCATAAAACTCTGGTTGTGATTTATTTGCGTCATCAACAATGTTGTATATTGCAAGCGTGCCTTCTTTGACAAATGAAGTGTACGGAACACTATACAGTTTAAATGTTATCATTTCTTCTCATTTTATATTCACTATTATGTGATTTATTAAATTAACTGACATCAAACCACAGACTTCATGATGTACAATCGAACTTGAATATGCGACAAACTTATGCTAAGTCCCGACGGACGATTCCTGTTAAATATGGCCGTAAATAATCTAACCAAACTCTTTATAAATTTTTATATACTCACTTCTTTGTGACAATTCTTTATCAATATGTCAAATAAATAGAAAATTTTAATATGTGAAAAATATATACAGTCTGAATGGACCGCAAGGACGAAATAAGTGTTTTATTTTAGTTATTCCAACAAACCCCCATAACCGAGAAATTCGCGAGTATAAGCGAAAAAAATGTCGCGGTCCCTTACATTGTCTGTTAACCAGGTTCGACTGTATATATTAATTTTCATTCCTTTGTCTGTTAGGGTATCATGGCAATTTATTATTTACTATTTTCGCTAACTTCTCTATCTTAATTTTACTTTGTTCTTCAAATATTTGTTTTCTGTGACCTTTAAAAAGCATAGATAATGTTAATTTCAATTTAACTGGATACCTTTTTTCGTGTTCAATTTCCTAATAGCAAGTTTAAAAAAATTAAAACTAAAATTTTATGCGTATAGTTCACGTGAAAGGCAGTTTGTTTTATCGTTAATATCTTTCCCAACTTGGAGTCATCTTTTGTCCTCTAGGCTATTCCCGTTATCAGGGGAATTTTGACCTCTTTCCCGATGATAAGAACTTGGGGACATTACGAGATAATTCCAGCAATTAAGTTTCCCCTACAATAGTTATTTACTTTTTGGATATTTTACAAGTTTTACATAGTTAGAATCGGTTATGATTACGTAAGATATTTATAATTTTTATAGAAAAGCCGGTAGCGATTATTTTTTTACAGTGGTTTTCCACTACTGAAAGAGTCGTAGAAAAACATTGCCATTTCCTTTAAAAAAATTAGATAAAAGCATAATTTTATAGCCACTCAACCCGTGTTTACATTTTCAATTCTTTTACCCCGAAAAATGTGTATATTTCTAGCTTCCGAAACAAAAGCAACTTACTCTTACAAGAACATGGTATCTTAATTTTTACAAAGATAATAAGAAGGATAATATGTTTTTGTACTTGAGTCTTGGGAGAAACTCATGTTTATCAATGGTAGAGCCAGCAACAATAACATAAGTTGAACAAATGGGCTAGCTCAACATCTGCGTTACCACGACCACACGGAAAACATGCTTGAAGTGGAAGTAATTCTGCGTACAATCTGATGAGTGTGCGTACCGAAAGCTTAATTTTGGTCCCCTTTCCCTTCCCACCATTTTCTTATAAGGAATGGATAAGAAGGGGATTTGACGGAGAAGGGAAAGCATAGATAGGGGAGATATCTTCTTTCTGTGTGTTGCGATCTTCAACAGTCTATGGTATGCATGGTATTGCACATGACCATGGGTGTCTGTAATCATCTCGGTGTTTCTGCTGCTCGTTAGCTTTTTTTTATATGTTATAAGGTGGCAAACGAGCAAACGGTGACCAGTCCGCCTAATAGCGAAGCGACCGCTGCCCTTAGACATCCGCAATTGAAGATGCGTTGCCTACTTTTAATCGACAGAGGAGGGGATGCACTGGAGACATATCCTCTTCCTATTCGTCCCCTCCTCCGTTAAATCCACTTGCTCTTCCCGTACTTTCCTTATAAGAAAATGGAAAAGGAACGTGGACTAAAATTAGGCTTTCGGCACTCATCAGACGAAACGCAGAATTACACCCACTTGACGTCTGTCTTCTGTGTGGTCGTGGTATTTCACCGGTCGACCCGTCCAATTCGTGCACCTAACAAAAATTGTTGTTGCGGGATCTACCACTGTCAAAATCTCACTTATAACAAAAAAAAATGGCGGATGTCTATGGGCAGTGGTCGCTTTTTGCGAATTTAGACGATCGCTTTCTCGTTTTTCATCTTATGAAATAAAAAGGGTAATAAAGTTTATTATATTTATTTATATTTAATATACAGTTACCTGTAGTGCCTAAACGACATAATTGCCTACAGATTTATTACACACTTGAAGTAAGTAATTCTAACAACGGTTAAGAAACTTTATAACAACATGTTGGCTTGTTTTAGTTATGCTAATGCCTATTAATTAATAATCATAGCAAAAGGATTATCTTCAATAACTTTATCATATCAAGTTACTTTGGTTAAGTGGGTCGTGAATGTACAAAGTTTTATCCATGTCTGTTTGTTTGTCTATTTCGATATACAAAATGTAAATATATAGAAGCTAATAATATTTTCTCATTTAAAGACATTAACACAAAATTTTAATACATGAAATAAAATTTAGATTTAGAGGCAGAGACAATATTAGATACAAAATAAGTAAAAAAAAATCCTTTTCAAACATTCAACATATTATTTTTTTATTTAAATTCATTTTAAGTTGTAATTATGGGGCTTTTAACAAAGTTATATTAAATAGATAAAATAAAATCTAAGTGCGCTAATCGTCAAAGATTAAAGATGGTATAGGAACTTTTAGAACAAAGCGAGAAGTTACACAGAAGCAAAGAGAACATGCGGACAAGCTATTGTTCATGGCCTACTTTTAAAACCGTGTAAATATAGCTTTATTAAAACTATTTGTCGTTAATCTGCTGTATCTAGGCCTAAGAATAGTTATTTTTCTATCATGTCTTATAAAATATGAAAAAAACATTGATTTTATTTAAAAAATGATTTTTAAAAAATTAAAAACGTCAATATCATTTTCCTACATAACCAAGCTTATGTTCTTAGGCATTTTTACTCCGTTTATTGCTTTCTTAGAGTATTTTACAACAAAACTAGCTGTCTCCTGCGACTACGTCCGCGCGCAATTAAAAAAACTTAATAGGGGTATGAAAAATAGATGTTGGCCGATTCTCAGACCTACTCAATATGCTCACAAAATTTCAAGAGAATCGGTCAAGCCGTTTCGGAGGAGTACGGGAACGAACATTGTGACACGAGAATCTACTCGTATCTATCTATATATATAAAAGAAAGTCGTGTTAGTTACACTATTTATAACTCAAGAACGGCTGAATCGATTTGACTGAAAATTGGTGGGCAGGTAGCTTAGAACCAGGAAACGGACATAGCATAATTTCTACCCCGTTTTCTATTTTTTATTCCGCGCGGACGGAGTCGCGGGCGACAGCTAGTTTTATATATAAGAAGATGTATCAACTTTTTACGGAAATATATAAATTTGCGTATATTTATTACGTAGGCTACTACAGAGGAACGAAGCAAAGGTTTTAATAATATCTCTCATACCGCTCGGATTACGGGTTGAAATAAATAGGCAAATAATACCGTAATAAAAGGAACGACAACCAGCGCCACCTGTCGCCTTGATTAAACCACTCACGACTCTAGGGATCATTTGTGTCATGGTAATAAGTTTGCTGATGATCCACAGTTCTGTATGTATTAATTCTACTCGGATTTGTGACGTAGGATGTATTTGAGTGAACTCATATTGGTTGGTTGTCTTTACCTTGATATTTTTAGTCATGGGTACCTAAATTAACTAAAATTGATGACCTGTAGATCAGCGATTCACATGTGTGAAGCAGATCAGTGAACCGGTTCGTAACTCAGCTCAATTAGTACCTATGGCGGTTATAATTTGCGTTTCGAGCTGCGAACTGCGAGTTACCAGGCAGCTCGCGGCTTGTCAGCTAGTGTATCGCGATGTGCCGTGAGCTGCAAATTTAGTTGTTGAGCTGCAGCAGTTCAAGTCTGTGTGACCGGTATTTATGAGTGGACTGTATGAACTCAAATTAAGGCCGGCAAAATTACAATTGCGATAAACTATATAGACTAATTGGTTCTAAAAATGGGGCCCGATTGCCGCGCTGAAGTGACGAGCAAGTGACCCTTGCTGTCGTTCAGTGTTGCCAAATTAATTCGAGTTTTGCTTTTTAATTTGTCATAGACAAGTAGTAAAAGTTTTCCCTGAAATTAAATGTTTTATGCACGTGGGAGGAAACTGTCGATTGTCTTTGTTTTTTTGTGTGCGATTATGATAGTTATAGAAAAAAATGTTCAATAATTAGGTCGGCAAAGCATCTGCACTACCGTTAAGGGTTCCCCATTTCGTCTATAAAAGGTTGATGTACGTGTGTTAATTCGTAAAATAAAACATTTTAAATCTGTGTTAAAACACTTAAAGATAATACAAAGTTTACGTGAAAATACAAGTCTTTGACGTCCCTAAAATAATTCTGTTCGAGAGAAAAATTACTGTAATGTAAACTTTTATTTTTCCATGCATCGGCGAAGTTTTGTCAACGAAAAGTTTAAGGATATTTTTCCGGATCAATTCGATTTGTAAGTTTATAAAAGTAATTAACTTTTTCCTTTTAGTAGAATGATGTTTTAAATTCCTTCCACGTGGGAGACAATCTTTTTAATATGTTTCGTCAGATTAATGATTTACCAAAAGGCTCTAGTCTAGTTTGGTTCCTAAGCCTTTTTATCCTTTGACCTGATTCTCTTCATAAAGGTAAAGTAAGCAACACACAATTGCCCGTTCATATCAATTGTTTTTTTTTTTCAATCAAAAGGTGGCATACGAGCAACGGCCACCTGAATTCGGCGAAATAGCGAGGCGACCGTTGCCTGTAGACATCTGCAAATGCAGATGCGTTGCCTATCTTTAATCAGTGGAGAAGGGGAAAGAGGATGCATCCCCTCTTCCGTCAAATCCACTTCCCTTTCCCATCCTTTATTAATGAGAAAAGAGTAGGAAGGGAAAGAAGACTAAAATTAGGCGCCCGGCATCACACTCATCAGACTAAACACGGAATTGCTTTCACTTCAAGCTTGTCTTCTGTGTGGTCGTGGTATTGCACTGATCGACCCGGCACATTCTACCACTGTTAAATTTGTTATTTCACATGATCGCACTGAAGAAACATTCACATGAAAACGCTATATATTTTTATGTGACAGATTCGACTGTGTTAATCCACAATATTGTGTGATTTTTTAAAATTTTAATCGAAAAAAACGCACATATATTTAGTTTGAACTTTAGAAAAACTATTTTTCCTCACATAAAGAGCGAGTTGAACGTTAAAACACGACATGTTCATTCACAAACTTCATACCGCATCCGTCATACGACAAGAGAAAAGGTAAAATTATTTCAGTTTGCATCACGTTGTGTACAGAATTCTGTTTTTAACGTTCAATGTTTAAAAGCTTGCACTATGTCATCGTGATTTCCGTACATGTCAACATGTTATGTAAAATTGTATGATTCTTTTACCTTTTTTATCTTTCTTGTAATTTTTATATCATAAAAAAAGAATTGAAAATGTAGTACTCAGTTTTTCTTTTTGTTTTTCTCTGTATCTTTGACAAAACAGAGATAATTTGTTTTATACAGGGATATTGGTTTCAGAAATTAACGATTAGATGCTTGCAAATTAAAAACCTTTTGAAATTATCTTTAGTAAAAAATTTATCATAATATCACGTTTATGTATGTATAAAAAAGTAATATGAATTATATACTATAAGTGATGCTTTTTTATTCTTTGCTCAAAGTGAAATTATTTAAATTTCATATTTAATTAGATTTAAAATTGAATTCTAAAATCAGACATTTAAAAATCTACACAAAATAATTCTAAAACTGCCTTTCTGTCTGTTACACTATTTATAACTCAAGATCGGTCGAACTGATTTAGCTGAAAATTGATGGGTGTTACAAAAGTTTCCGCAAGGAATTAATAATTTTTTTTACATGTCATAGACATTGACTTTTTTTTTTTTTATTAATCCGTAACATACACCCCCTTGCTGACGAAGTCTGAATATAAATCAAATGTGAGGTGATGTATTAAAGTTAATTTGAATTTGACAAGTATACAAGTTTGACATTACAATTGACAATTAAGTGACATGAGTTATTGACAGCTATTGAGATAATAAATTGAAGAAAATAAATAAATGCTTTAATTACAATTGCTAAATTAATGCTAGATAAAGTAATAATTGAAACAGAAAATAATTTTAAAGTGATGTGAATTTACAAGTTTACGTGACAGTGTTGTGCTATTTGATAAATATGAAATGAAAAGTTGCAGTAATTATTTTAAATCATTCTCTGTTTGTTAATTAAAATTAAAGTTAAATTACAATAAATTGTAGTATTATTTCTATTACAATCTTAGATCTATCTTAAATATAAGTCTAGGGTATAGGATATTACATCTAGGAGCTAAATTACATAGTTATAGTAAAATTTAGAGTTAGATTTTAACATTTGTTTAAAAAAAGAAAATATAAGCAGAATTACTGAGATGGTAATAAGACAAGTTTATGTATAGGGCGCTTGTACTGTCCCTTAGCAGTTTTGACCAAGACTGACCGGGTTAGGTGGTCATCTTTTGAACTATAAATCTCGATAATTCTCCCCATGGGCCAACACATTGGCGGAGTGTTTTCATCTTTAATAAGAACTATATTTCCTACTTGTAAATTAGGAGAGTCTGTAAACCACTTTTGTCTAGTTTGAAGTTCAGACAAATATGTTTTGTAAAATTCTTTCCAGAATTGCTGTTTAATTGATGTAATCTTTTGCCAAATATTAAGTCTATTGTCTGAAATTTTAGCTAGACTGGGCTCTGGTATATCTAACATTGTTGTGCCAATAAGAAAATGACTTGGACTTATATAATTAATTGAATCTATATTATCAGTAGTTGCAAATAATGGTCTTGAATTTAATATTGCTTCGATTTGACAAAGTATGGTAGACAATTGTTCATAGGTCATCCTACAATTACCTAATTTTCTTTTGAGTAAATATTTAGTTTGTTTAATGCAAGACTCATAGATTCCTCCCATATGACTAGCGAGAGGTGTGGTGAAATTCCACTTTATATTTAGATTGTTAGTATAATCCATAATCTGACTGTAAGATGTCTCATTTTTGAACATATTATACAGGTCATGTAGTTCATGATCTGCACCTTTGAAATATAAAGCATTGTCGGATAAAATGCTGCTGCAGATACCTCTACGAGCAACAAATCTTTTTAGGCATGAGATAAATGATGGTGTTGTAAGATCAGTTGATAATTCAATATGTATGCATCTAGTTGATAGACAGACTAGTATTAATATGTAGCTCTTTATAAATTTAGCATTGCGTAGATTTGAACTTTTAATGTATATTGGACCTCCATAGTCTATTGCTATGTGTAAGAATGGTCTTTCTAAATTGACTCTATGAGATGGTAGGTTAGCCATCATTTGCCTACAGGTTTGACCACGATATCTGGTACATACTGTGCACTTGTAGACAATTTTCTTAACTTCAACTCTAGCATGGATAGGCCAATATGTAAGTCTTAAGTTTGAGACTGTGTTCTGAATGCCTGAGTGAAAGAGTTGTATGTGATACCTTTGTATGATGAGAGATGTGACATGGCACTTGGGTAATATTATAGGATATTTCTGATTATATTGAATGTTTGCATGTTTAATTCTACCACCTACTCTTAATAGAGAGTCTTGACTGTCTATAAATGGGGATAGTCTTTTGAGTGGACTATTTGAAAAGGTATAATTAGTTTTACCTGACTTTAGTTCTAATATTTCTCTTTTAAAGTGAGATGCTTGTACAATCTTGATTATGAAGTTATGACTAACTTTTAATTCTTCAGGTGTGAGAGGACCTGTGATTCTATGATTGTGTTTGAGATTATGACAAAATCTGTGACACTGAGCAATTGTGTTTAATAATCTTTGAAAACTTGAAAATCTTTCAAATATGTTCATAAAGTATTCTAAGTCATCATCATTATAATATTCTGAGACAGTTTGATTTTTATTAGGGCTTACTACTTTAATGAGATAGGTTTCTACTTCGGTTTTTGTCTGAGCACTACCGCATGGCCAGTCACTAGGTGGTGAGAGCAAGTATGTCGGACCGTGCCACCATAGTGATAAATTATTAAAATCTTTAGCGTGTACGCCATGAGTAAGTAAGTCTGCAGCATTGTCATAAGTTCTAGTATGATGCCACAAATTAGAATCTGAGTTTTGTAATATTTGCGAGATTCTATTTGATACATAAACTTCCCATTTTTTGTAGGGTGAGTTTATCCAATTTAAAACTATACTTGAATCTGTGTAATAGTATACAGAATGTATTTTAATAGCTACCTCTAAGGCAAGTTTGACTTTTTTCATTAATTTTGAGAGTAGTGTAGCGCTAGAAAGTTCTAATTTTGGTAAGCTGACTGTGCGTACAGGGGCAACTTTGCTTTTGCTAATAACTAAATTAGAAGTTGGCTTTTGATTAGGATAATGTGCTACAATGTAGATACATGAGCCATAAGCAACTAGTGAGGCATCACAATATCCTACTAAGTAAATTTCATTTGGTATATCTGAGAAACAATATCTAGGAATAGTAATATCTTTTAATATCTGAATATTATCATAGAAGGACAGCCATTGTTGAAGTAAATGTTTGGGTAAGGGTGTATCCCATTGTATGATATTGGATTCTTTCCATAGCTGTTGCATGAAAAGTTTTGCAGTGATAGTAACGGGTGATAGGTAACCGAGTGGGTCATATATCTTGGCAATAATTGAGAGTACAATTCTTTTAGTAAAATGTAAGTTACATTGCTGAGAGGGAATGTTAACTTTAAATGTATCTGTTGCGGGTTCATACTTGAGACCTAATGTACTAGTTTCATCACCAATAATAAGACTGGTTGGTGAATGCTGACCTTTGTTGCTTTCAACATCTTGTAATATCTGAGGATTGTTAGATGACCATTTATGTAGTTGAAAACCACCTCTTTTAAATAGGGAAATTAATTGATTGCAAAGTTCTCTAGCTTCAGAGAGTGAGTTTGTTCCACAATGGACATCATCCATAAATGTTTGATATAAAATGCATTGTGCTGCTAATGGATAAATGTGACCATCCTGATGGGCAAGCTCTAGTAATGTCCTAAATGCTAGATAAGGAGCACATCTAGTCCCATATGTGACTGTATTCAGTCTAATAACTTTAAGATCATCGTTAGGCGATGCTCTCCATAGTATACATTGTAGGTTACGATGTAAGGGATCTATGTTTATATTTCTGAACATTTTAATTAAATCACATGATAGTACATATTTATAGGTTCTATATCTTAATATAATGTCTATTAAATCTGTGTAAATGTTAGGACCCTCATGTAAGACGTCATTGAGAGAGATAGATGTAGATGACTGACTGCTTCCATTAAAAACTACACGTAACTTGGTTGAAACACTACTTGGTTTTAAAACTGCATGATGAGGCAGAAAGAACCTTTTGATTTCCTCTTGTGTGTCTGCTGAAAATGAAGAGGCAGGTATGTAAGATGCATGGCCTAAGTTTATGTATTCATCAATGAATTCGGAATATTGTTTATGAAGTTCTGGATTGTTAGTGAATCTTTTCTCTAAAGACATAAAGCACTTTTGAGCGATACTGTAGGAATCACCTAGCTGATCTAGCTTGTCTTGTATAATTGGAAGTTTTACTGTAAAGCGACCTGTGGGGTCTCTAGTAGTTGTGCTTTTGTAAAGTTCTTCGCAAAAGATGTGTTCCGGTGTAAGTATTGGGGAAGGTTTTAGTTCCTCTTGCTCCCAAAACCGTTTTAATAATTGATCACAAGATTGTTCACAGGTTAAATGTGCTGATATAACTGAGTGTTTGTAAAAGTGTGCGTCTGCATGAGTTGAAGTGTGGAGATTGTTCGATGTGTGGACTGTATTATGATATAAAGATTGCATTGTTAATTCAATTTCTCCTGTCACTACCCATCCAAAGACTGTATTTATGAGTGTGGGACGATTTTTACCTAATTGTATACTGCCCTGTAGAAGAAGCGAGTAGAATAAATGTCCACCAATGAGCAGGTCAATGGCCTTTGGAACATTAAATGTGGGATCTGCTAATTCATATTGTTTAGGTAACTTGAAGTTAGCAAGTGGTATGTAATTCTGTGGTAACTTTGTTGAAATTTGTTCAGTAACTACACAAGTTAATGCTGTGGCATAATTGCTGTTGCAAGATGCAATATTAACTATTGTTGATTGAGATGAGTGTGTGGGATCGCTACCTACACCATATATAATGTAACCTTTCTTGTTAGAAAGTGGCAGGCTGAGCTTGTTAGCTAGCTGTTTTGTTATTAGAGATACTTGGCTTCCGCTATCCAGTAAGGCATGACATGTAGTCCATTCACCATTATCTTGCTGAACTTTAATAACAGCTGTAGAAAGGTAAACTTGAACTTGGTTTGAGTGTAAATGCATAACTGAAGCTTGTTTGTTATAACTTAAATTATTGGTACTTACCTTTGATTGGGACTCAGGTATCTTTTCTGTAATTAATTTGTCTTGTGTATTGCCTACACTTGCAGCAGTATTACCAGACATTTTAGCCAAAGAGTAATTGTCAATATGAATAGCTGTATGATGCTTTTTAGAACAGATAGAGCAGCTGTTCTTTGAACATGTATGTTGAATCCTGTAAGGTTTTAAACAATTGAAGCATAATTTATTAGATTTTACATAATCATTGCGTTTGACTGCACTCATTTCAAGGAAAGATGGACATTTGTATAGTTCATGAGACATATTACATAGACTGCAGCTAGAAGTAACAGTTCCTACATGGGTGGATACTCGAGTCAGTTTAGGCTTATTATGTATCTGTGTATTAGATTTTGTAACATTTTGATTCTGATCATACATAAGTTCAAATGCTCTTGCACGATGATTTAGAAAGTCTAATAATTGTGAAAGCTTTGGTAATTCTTCACTTTTATAATCGAGTTCCCAGGCAGATCTGAGACTCTGGTCTAACTTTTGAATAATAATGTACATAAGTATTAAATCCCAGGTATCTACTGGTACATTTAATGCTTTGAGTGAATCTAGGCTTTGTTGTAATGTTATAAGGAAATTTTTAAGATTAATTTTACTAATAGATGTAACAGATAATATGTTTTTTAAATGAAAGTTAACAGTAATTAGTTTGTTGTCGTACCTCTTAGTAAGTATACTTAATGCATGTTGATAATTTTCTTCTGTAACTGTTAAGGAGTCGATGAGACCTGCAGCTTCCCCGCGTAGTAATGACTTCAGGTATTGGAACTTCTGGAGGTGTGTCAGTTGCTCATGTGAGTCGATTACTCCATCGAATAGCGATTTGAAATTGGACCACTCCGACAGGTTTCCATCGAAGCTTGGAATTTGTAAATTTGGAATTTTAATAACTGGTGATTTTAAGCTGGGTTGTAGAACCGATTGACACGAAGATGCAGAGCGGTTGAGTTCGTGTTCTTTCAAGATTTCTGCGATCTTTGCTGCATACGAGAAATACTTTTCTTCAATTGGTTCTTTAATTGTTTCTAATTAATTAATAATTCTTTTAATTGTTTCTTTAATTGGTTCTACGGTTAATTAACCTTTCTAGGGTGTCTGTAGACATGTTGAAGTCTTGTTTAAATGCTGGAAGTGCGCTATTGCGCGGCAGGCGTTGCGGGCGTGATGCCGCTGTACTCCGATGCCGTTTGTTTTAAAATAATAAATAATCACTGTATAATCCGTATCGATGGACCAAAAAGAGATATGTTACACTATTTATAACTCAAGATCGGTCGAACTGATTTAGCTGAAAATTGATGGGTGTTACAAAAGTTTCCGCAAGGAATTAATAATTTTTTTTACATGTCATAGACATTGACTTTTTTTTTTTTTATTAATCCGTAACACTGTCAATTGCAATCAATTCCAAGTAGTCCATATGACCGCAACCTTCTCAATTGGACTGCACTGCCAAGAATTTACGACGCATCTCTTGAATAGCTGGAATAACTGTTTGTGAATATGCTCTGTTGTGTCTAAAATTATTCGAATAGGAAATTATTGTCATTTTAAAAATAAACTATTGAAATTGATGGCGCATGATAATAATTTTAATTTACGAAATATCTAAAGATTTTTCAGTCAAATAAATATTCAATTAACAATCGTGATAATTACTGAAACTGTCTTCAAATGTCACAGAGTTCTCATAGGGAATATTAAGTATGAAACTGGCTGTCTCTCTGGCTGAAAGTATGAGGGGCTCGGAGCCTATCCCAAGTTTTTTGGGGTGACTAGGCCATAGTCAACCACGCTGGCCCAGTGAGGGTTGGTTGACTTCACACTTATCTTTGAATTTCTTCTCAGATATGTGCAGGTTGCATCATGATGTTTTCTTTCACCGTAAGAACGTCGGATAAATGTACATATGTAAATCGAGAGTCGAAAAACACATTGGTACATGGCGGGATTCGAACCCAGGACCTGCAGATTGCAAGTCAAGTGCTTAACCCCTGAGCCACAGACGCTCTTGAGACTGTGAGTGCGGCATCTAAATAGTATATACTGCGACTTTATCTATTTTTGATAAACTAAGGGCCTTTTAAATTACAAAGTTTGACGTTGTGCCCATTAACCAAACAGATTGAAATATTTAATATTAGTTATAGAGCGGACATTCGATAACTTTCGTTTTAATATTTTAATCATAATTGGCACCTAATTCGCAGTACAGTTATCTGTCACAAGTGTCTAACTAGACAACTGAAACTCTACTAGTAGAGTTTTTAAACCTACAGCTTGGTTCGTAACGTCTTATCTATTGATGTACAGTAGTGGAAAACCGCGGTGTTCCACTTACAATATACATGTCTTGTTTCTTGCAATAAGATAAACACCGTCTCTTCTTACATACAGGGGATTAAGTAGCATTGAGTTGCGCAAACGACGGTATAAAAATTAAAAACAATTAGACGTATACGTTATTTCGTAAAGATACATTAAAAGGAGCGTCCTATTATTATTCCGAAACGTAATCTCAATGTGTACAAAATAACTGTAGATTTTTATGTGGCACACCACCAGATTCCTCTATTGTATCTATATTTATTAAATGCCTTGGATACTAAAATATCGTGAACTATTGTTTTAATAGTTTAACTTCACGTTCCTAAGTTCAAAGTCATTTCAATATATGAAAACTCAACGCTTGCAACTTGTATGCAATGAAATATGAATCATGAAATCAAATTTAAATTTGGAAAATTTTACGAGAAACAACGCATTTGATCGTCATTTGTTTTTGATGAATTGGCGAAATTGAATGGAAAATCTCTTATAATCTTACTAATATTATAAATGCGAATATTTAGATGGATGGATGGATGAACGGTTTGTTAGAAGTTATAACGGCTCAACTGATCTTGATGAAATTTGGCATGGATGTTGAACTTAGTCTGGTAAAACACACAACACAGACTAGTAACTAAGTTTATTTAAATCGCAGACGAAGTCGAGGGCGACAGCTATTTTTAGCTACGAGTAGATATGTTTAGACAGTGTCAACTTATGTTATACTTTTCTGTACAATATCAACAATGTAAATAATGGTGTTTGTTTATTAATAATCCAATTGTAATGTAAATGCGAGTGTTACGTTACATACGGTGTCTCAATAACGCCGGCTTCCCCTCCGGTCATAAATTGATACGTGCCTAGAATTGAAATATTATTTATCTTATTAAATTATATAGGGCCTTTTTTATTCTGTGACGTATAACTATAAATATGGTAAACTTTTTTTGCTCGGCTGGATTCTTAATATTGTCCACGATAAAAGTCCAGGCTCGAATCTATAACCACGTGATCGGATGTCCATGCCCTCAACCAAGCTATTGACGCTGCAAATCATTGGCCCGCTTGTAATATGTTCTAGAAAAATTACCAGTATAATGGTGTGAATTTAGTAACTTAAATTTTGTTGCCAAATTTTTTGTTCACTTTCTTTTCTAAATCAAATATAAATAATGTTAATGTAAACGCTACCTATCCGTGGCGTTGTTTGAGCTCGGCTCATGCATGATTGCCTGTGTAATAGAGTTTCTAACTTGTACGTAGACTGTTAGTTTTTACTAGGATATATAGGTTGTTGCACATAATTGTTTAGTCAAAAACTTTTCGAAAGCTCGTTGCAGTAACTTCAAAAAAGTTCTTTAAGTTATGATTGAATTTTGTTAAAAGTTGTAAAGAGTAATTTTGGTAATTTTTAATTATTGATTTTTATAAATGGTTAGTTTTAGTTATTTTTTTATTAAATTTACCACTATTATAAAATGTTGCTCTTAAGAAGAAGTCGGAACTTAATTCAGAAGTTATATTCTATGTTAAATGTTGATCTTCACTAAAAATTTCTATATACCCTAAGGGTAACAATTAATAAAAGGAAGGTCTAATATTTTAATTAGGTTTTTAAGGAAATAACACAAAAAGAATTTCCTGTTAAATAAAGCCAAAAGCTTTTTATTTTACTATTCACAAAGAGAAGTCAAACATTTTATTTCGTGTTATTTTAACCGATTTCTAAGACTAATTAAAGACTGATTAAAATACTGTTTCATTAATAATAGTCTAATGGACGTAACTGACGCATTTTTACATTTCGTTTTGTATTTTTAATATACATTAAATACTTCTTTCTTACATAACATTATTATGTAAAAACTATGAATAACTTCTTTCTATGTAGGGCTAATATTTTATACGTTTCATCAAAACCACGCCACAGAGTATCCAACTGTTGTGTTACGGTCACGTGACAGTCACGTGCCGGGGAAAAGTTTTTTTTTTATGTTCGCGACGCGTTGACAACGAATGGAAATAACAATTTGCATTGTCTATTCGTATAATATAGGTCAAAATTATCAGAATGACATATTTGAAAGCTTTTTAAATATGTTTTATTATAGAAAAGCTTTTATTATAATTTTCAAAAAAGACTAAAAAATATTTAATTTATAAGTATAAGAAATGTGAAGAATACGCGTGATTATGAAATTTGCGTATTTTTAGTAAGTTAAAAAATGAAGAATATAATAATGTAATGATTAATTTTAATGAAATATTAACTTAAATATTATGTAGAGGAAATGGTTAAGGGTGTGGTTTAACAGTTAAGTGCTTTTAACTGTAGAACTTGATGTCACTCGTTTATAATTAACCTTTACTATTACATTATAGATGGCGACATCTAGAGTTAAGCTTGTATAAATTGAAAATAGCAACACGGCAGTCAAAAATGTTTTTTTTATTCGTTGTTAAAATCACTTATTCTTACACTATGTACATATTTTCGCTTAACTTCCATAAAACTCTTATAATTACTACATTCCTTTGTTAACACACTTTCCGTGCTATTCTTCTACCATTTCGTCAACTATATTTTTTTAATACAAATGGCAAAGGTCTTGGTGGCCAGTCTGCCACCTCTTTGGCAAAACGCAAACTTCTTGTCTACCAAAGAGATGGGATACATAATTGTCACTTACTTCGACCGATAAAACTCTTATAAAGTTTATACAGTAATCTTAATTTTTTAAGTTATTTCCTTCCTAGCCTTTTTTAGGAAGATACATAAATATTTTTATAGTAAAATTTGTATGTACTGTAAAACTTTAGGTTATTACGTCATTAATCTGTTGATCAGTACTGGAAATAGGAATTACATTCTCTTCAATTATAATGCTAGTCACACACGATAGTAGAATTGTAAATCGTACTGTTATACCCTCGTGTGAAACTAGTTTCAGCAATTAGCCAAGTTGATTATGACTTATCTTCACTAGCTAATGACAGGAGATAGTTCACGTTAGTCCCGACAGCCGCCAATTAACCTCTGCAAGGAATATCCGATTGATTTGCAGAGTGCCTTAGTGTCCATCACCTTGTATGTGATTGGATACATTCATAATTTATGAGGGTAATAGCTCTAATCGGTATTATTTATTATTCAAACCAAGGCGATTGCAATATGAACATTTATATTGGACTGCTTCTACTGGAGTAACTATGTCAGTGGCTGACAAGTTATAAATGTGTAGCTGTTATTTTCAATTACATGCTTTCATCTAAATTCACCTGTCCCTGTTCGTCATCAAATCTTGCAAATTTTGATTCACTTCTCGGTTACTGATTGAGTTGAAATTTTGCATTCAATGTAAATCGCGTGACAATGCAATATTATGATGGCATGGTGTTGATCTGATGATGATGCTGGAAGATGGTCATAGGAACTCGGGCTCGTTTGAATTGTCTTGACTCGATTTTTTTTTATTAACTAGAATGTAATAAAAGCTAAAAATCTTTTTATTTTTTACAACAAGAACTACAAAATGTAGTATTGGTTGAAGAATTGATTGAAGACAAAAATTTAAATTCTTATTTTAATACGCATGTACTCATAAGGAAATAAATTGGTGTTGACAAGATTTAATTTGTTGATATCATTTGTCAGCTTTTAAATGACGGCAAAACCTATCACTTAAAAAAAACTCAATCATAAAAATGAGATCCAAAAATACTTACCTTATTGTTAGACGTGAATAAGACGGCCAGCCTTTACCCTGTCCGGCCTTTCCCTAGGGAATTTCAACAGATAAAGTTGGGAATGTACTCGTCATTCTGACGCTCAAAAGAACCAATATTTATGGATTGAATAGTATTTATAACACATTTTTTTTGATACAATTATTTTTTTGCCAAGGAATAAGTTTTTTTTTCTTTAGATAAAAATGTCGTACTTATGTCACTTTCTAATGAACGCATTTTGAAACAAGAAAATGTAATATTTCACAATCATTTAAACATAACCTTTAACTGGAAATATTTTCATAAATTTAATCGCCCGTTAACACTCAAATGTCGACGTCGGCCGAAAGAATTATGCAATTAAAACTTGTTCCGCGGCGGCTCAAGGGTTAAGTAAATTAGGCGGGAAAATGACGTTTGAGTGTTGCCCAACTCGTTTTTAAATACGCTTTAATTTATTCAACGATTGTTTTCGCCCTTAACCCTTTAATGCGGATAATTTAAAAATATTTAATTAATGACTTAAAAAAGAAACCTAATAGTTTTTAGTTCAACTATTATTTCCTTATAAAATCGCTCGTTTAGAAGATAAACAGCGTAACCAAATTGTTAGCACATTAAAAAGCTTTCACAGTGAAAGCCGAACTTTAAGCTGACTGTCAACACTTGACTTGAAATAGTTCGACTATTGAATTAAATTTATTCGCATAGAGATTTTGCGGTGACTGGAAATGCTGGTCGTAATTTAAATATTCATAAAAATGATTATTTGACGTTTCAATGAAGCAAACATATAGCAATAGCTTCATCATAAGTGTACCATTTTAGTAGGTCACATTTCACACTTGATAAAAAATTAACAACGTAACCTTGTAACGGCGGGAATAAAATATTGGAACGAAGTTCCTTGTCGCGCGTTGTGAAAGGGGGTTAGACGGAAAAAATTCTTACGAAAAGTTGTCACGACACTTTTTGCTTTAGTAAGTATGTTAACGACGAATGAGCGCTACTTCACCATGGCAACGACGTGACAATATATAACGAAAATTCATAGAAATAAAATGTACTTCTTGTGAAGACTTAAGTTTTTTATTCATAGAATAAACATTGGTTCCTTCACTAATTAATCGAAAGGAACTTCGTTCCATCCGGGTGTCCCTTGACACCTCTCAAGTTTTTGTTTTAAAGAACTACATAATTACTTATCTTCTTTTCAAATTTCGGTTACATATTTATTGTAATCATAGCAATCGAACGTCGTTACAATGTTGCGTCAGTGAACACTTTATCTGAGTGAATAACTTTAAGTTATCTTGAAATTGTGGCCAATTATAATGAAGCCAAGTTGTAACAAGTTGTGATAAGTCGCCGCGGGGTGGCGCTGAGTTGCGGTCAGTTAATAGTGAATAACTTAAGTGAATTGACAAGTTACCGTTTAGAACTACTGAAAGTTAAAGTTGGTAATTGTTGCTCTGATTCGGATACCTTACTTCTGAGAAAGCTATGTCGATATTTATAATTATATCTTGACTAGCTGTCGCCCGCTACTTCGTCCGCGTGGAATTATAGAAAACGTAATAAGTAGCCTATATGTTTTTCCACACTATGTTTCTACATCTGTGCCAAATTTCATCAAGATCCGTTGAGCCATTCCGGAGATACCTTCAAACAAACATTCATCTTTCCATTCATCCATTCATCTGAGTATTCGCATTTGTAATGTTAGTAAGATAGCAAGATTAACAACGTTGTTAATACAAAATATTACATTCAAATTTATTTTCGTCTTTAAAAATTAAACCAAAACATTGAGGTTTTTAAATCCGTGTGCCGACCCCACTTGAGTGGAATAAGGCCAGGGAGATGATGATGAAAGAAATAGTAAGAATTGATGAAGTTTAGAATTCTGATTTGAAACAAAAAGGTAAAGAATAGACAACAATGTCTATTATCATTATTGATTTGTAGGTCTGACAATTAATATAATAACCAACAGAGACAAGAGACAAGTTTAAAAAGTGTCAGGAGGGAGTGAAAAATAAATAGCGAAGTTAAAAGGCCCTTCATTATCAGGCTGCATTTGACTAAAAGCCTCCACCGGCGCGGGCTGACCAATCAATTATTCAGGCAACATTAAAATTCTGAAAACATTCTGTGTTCAAATTAACAATTGATCAAAGTGGAAAATATAAAGCCAGCTACACACCTTCAATTTTAACTTTACAGTTTTAACTGAACAGTCGGAGAACAGTTTAAGTACGTGTCTTGGCAAAATTTGATCTGTCAATTAAAATGTACGGTTCTTAATTTTTCTAATTCACGTTTTATAGTTAAACTGTACAGTTGAAACTGTACGTGGGTAGCGGCCTTAAGAGATTATCGTTGGCATTTTGAATAGTTAAAATTTTGTTTTAATTAATATTTCAGTGTTTATCCCACTTAAAACTAATAAGGTCGTAAGTTTAACAACAGGTTTTTTTATATATTTACTTCGAGTATTATAAAATCGTTATGTCTCACATTATCTAATAATTTTATTTTGCATTATTCATAGTAAAAGACAGTGGTAAATGCAAAATCGCATGCAAGAATGCAGTGACTCGCCTGGTGAAATACCACGACCACACACAAGGCAGACGTCAAGTGGAAGCAATTCCGCGTTTCGTCTGGTGAGTGTGGTGCCGGATTCCTAATTTTGTACCCGTACTATGTAAAGGGAAAGCCCTTTTCATCCTTTGCTTATTAGATAAAAAAACAATTTCAAACAAAATGCATTCAAAAGTACCATAAAAAACAATCTCAAACAAAATACACTAAAAAGAAACAAAATAATGTCATGAAAACTTCTTTCTTTCTTTCTTCTCTCTTTCAAAAACCCTCTAAACTCTAAAGAAAGTTCTCTTCTTTCTTGTAACATGTCTATATTGTATAATTATTGTTATTTCGCAGTCGGTGTCGGCCGAAGTAAATAGGTGACATTTTATATTTGAGATGTATTAGACATACTTACGTTTATGTCCCTACTTAGGCCGAAACCGACTCCAAAATAACAATAATTATACAATATAGACATGTTACAAGAAAGAAGAGAACTTTCTTTAGAGTTTAGAGGGTTTTTGAAAGAGAGAAGAAAGAAAGAAAGAAGTTTTCATGACATTATTTTGTTTCTTTTTAGTGTATTTTGTTTGAGATTGTTTTTTATGGTACTTTTGAATGCATTTTGTTTGAAATTGTTTTTTTATGTTACTTTTGATTGAATTTTGTTTGAAATTGTTTTTTTACGTTACTTTTGAGTGCATTTTGTTTGAAATTGTTTTTTTTAAGTTACTTTTGAGCGCATTTTGTTTGAGATAGTTTTTTTTGTTTTGAAGTCGGCTATTTTTTTTTCTTAAAATGTTTGTTTTATTTCTCAATTTTTAGTGAATTTGAAATTTAATTACAAATTTCCTTAATACGTATAAGGACATAAATAAGACAAATAAAGAAAAGGACTTTCCTATTTAATATGTGTGTACTTCAATTCAAAAACTAATTTAGAATACACCAGATAACCACTTATCCTTTAAACAATGAAATAATTATCAAAATCGGTATACAAATTGAAAATTAACGAACTAATACATCGTAGCGTGCCTTTAATTTTGTCCAGCCGCGCGCCGCACTAGCATTTTTCGAATGCGCGTAGTTTTTTAATTATTTAATATCTTCCAAACTATTGATCAGAATTACATAGTTTAAAGGCTAATGTAATCTGCATTTAATACTCTAGCCATCAAACATATTTATTTGGATAAGGATTCATATCGAATATAATATAATAGCGCCGTAAGCTTACGACGCTGTTTTTCGTGTGCAATTTAATCGAAGTTTGTTCATAATAACATGGTTTTTGTGAGACATCCATAGATGATAGATATATGCCACCTGAGACTTTTATTTAGCAAATTTAAGGATCTATAATTACTCGATACATCATTTTAATGTAGGTCATATAGTTTGACCTACGTAAGCCCAGAAAGCAAATTTGTGCTATTCATTGTAACGCGATGTAGCATTTTTCGTTTCCGCGTAATTTTATTCTTACGATATCTCCTAAACTATTAGACAGAATGATATAGTTTCAATTGCAAATATAATCTACATTTAATTCTCTTGATAATGAACATATTTATTTACATAAGGGTTAATACTGAACTTGAATAATAGCGTCGGAAATAGGGCATGAATTTAATTAATGTTTCTAAAGAAAAAAATGGTTATTGTGAGAAAACTATAAAAGATAGATATATGCTATCGCGGACTTTTATTTAGCACATTTAAAGAGCTACAATTCGCCATACATCATTTTTATGTAGGTCCTATAGTTTAGCCTACGTAAGCGCTGAAAGCAAAAATGTCCCTAATTTCCGCAACAAATTTTGAAGCTATATTCAAAATCTACTAGTCTTCTAGTTATTTTAAAAAAAAAACAAAAAAATGGGACCCACCTGCAAGCACTTCCTTTCGATTAAAATAATTTTTATCAAAATCGGACCACCAGGGGCCGAGTTTCGCGGTAACACACATAAAAAAAAAAAAAAAAAAATACAGTCGAATTGATAACCACCTTCTTTTTGAAGTCGGCTAAAAAGGATCGGAAGGATCGAAATTTGACGGAGGACGGGACGCATAGGAAAGGGTGTATTTTCTTTCTGTGCGTACCCTTCTCTGTCGATTAAAGGTAGGCAAAACATCTGCGATTCGATATTTCAGCGTGGCTGCTTGCTCCTTTGCCACCTTATGATATAAAAAAAGAAAACGAACGTTCATTTCCCATTATTATTTTCATTACAAAAATAAAATAAATATGTAACTGGTTTTAACTTATAACTTTGATAAATATTACTGTTAATATTTAAGAGTTTTGTACAAGTTTATGTAGACTCGGTGGGATCATAGAGGTTATGTAACCTAATAGTTGATTCTAAAAGGGGAGAATGTTACTCATATTAATTAAAATAGTAATTCAATCTCCTCTACGGCTATTTCCATACATCATTAGTATCATCTCCAATTTTATGTATAAATCCGTCTTCAAATATTAAAGTAATTTTGATGCGAGCAAAGAATACATTTTGTATTGGTAATACATCAGGTTCTTAATAAAATTGTGTTTTTTTATAACTAACTAGCTTTTACCCGCGACTCCGTCCGCGCGGAATAAAAAATAGAAAACGGGGTAAAAATTATCCTATGTCCGTTTCCTGGTTCCAAGCTACCTGCCCACCAATTTTCAGACCAATCGATTCAGCCGTTCTTGAGTTATAAATAGTGTAACTAACACGACTTTCTTTTATATATATAGATTTTATTTTTAGATGATCTACGATTTTATATTTTACCAACTTTATAAATTCTGATTTTAAACTCATGTTTAAAATACGTAAAAAATATGAAAGTTTAAAAATATTTTCCCAGCAGCACAATTCCAATATTTATTCAACTTTCTAACAGAATAAATACATTTCAAATGTAATAATATTCCTATTTTTCCAAAGATGGATACCTATAAAAATAAAAACGATATATTCGAGTGTTAACATTCTTTTATCGCATAAAAACTGAAAATAATTTCGACTTCATGGGGTACCAACTGTAGCCCGTGACTGTGTCCACGCGGAATTTAAAAAAAAAACACGTAGCCTATGTGTTCTTCCAGACTATGTTCTACATTTATGCCAAATGTCATGAAGATCCGTTGAGCTATTCCGGAGATACCTTCTAAAAAACATCCATCCATATGTCTAAACTAGACTTTCTCATTCATAATATTAGTAAAATTTGACATCAAATAAGAGTTAAAAATTAATTTTATTAACATTAAGTAATAATGTGTGATGTGACATTTTTTCTAACCTCAAAACGAGATACATTTTGATTGTTATTTGAACATTAAATTAAAAAGAAATTTTATTATTATGCATTAAAATAATTCCACATTGACATTAAATGAGATTTTGTTTTCTTCTTCAGCTTAGTTCTAATTTGAAAAACAAGTTACATAATTTTCTTGAGTCGAGTCGTAAAACTTATTCACAAGTTTCTTGTTTGTTGTGGAAAAAAGCAAAACCATTTTCCATATGCTGTGAGATTTGTCGTGATTAAACGCTAGCCTATACAAAATTTATCACGCGGATTACTTAACTTTATACAGATCTTTAAATTTGTTATTTTTTATTTTGATAAATAGAAATATATTGCAATTTTCCATTTGGCGGGACCTAGGTTTTCTTGATTTTCTGCAAGAAACTATCATTTGGATTATACTATATTTACTACATTTATTTTAAGGATCACCTTACGCTCTTAAAGTGTGATGTCAGTCGTAAAATCAGATCAAATCAAAGTAAGAACTAAAAGTAAAGGGTTGAACAGTCGTTCAATAAATTAACAGTGAGACGGAGCGTGGATATAGCCGCTTGTAATGTTAGGCCGTAAATATGAGAGCAAAGTTTACGGTTACACGTCGTATAGAAAATTAGCTGCAAAGAGATAAATGTTATCTGTAAGTATTATTACTTAAGTTAATATGTTAGCGTAAAACATTCACTGCCACACTCAGAGAAGTTATACTTACTGCTAATTGTAAATTTAAAAACTTTTGACTGTAAATGTCCGTTCTAAAGAAAGGTTTGAACAAGGCGTATTCTAAGCTAGTGGTTAAAACAATATAAATTCAATTCTACATGTAAAAGTGTGTCAAATCATCAGTTCATTTTGTTGTAGATCTGTTTAATTTTGGTACCATAATTGAGAGTTTTCCAGTACCTTTTAGGTTAATTAACTAATAAATAATTAATAGGTTAATTATAATTAATAACAAGAGTCGTAACAAAAACTTATTTATAATTTCTTAAAAAATACATATCTGTACTGCCTCTTTACTGCCTGTGAATGGACCACTATTGCCAGCGGTGAATAAATTTTTCACTCGGCACAGGACAGGGATGAGTTCGCACAGGTGACGGCCAACTTTCAGTAATGGTGAGACATTAGAAGAAGAAGGCTAAGGTTTAAGGTTTTTTTAAATATTTCATTATTTAAAATGTTAAAGCTACTTTTTAGTGTTAGCTTTACGTGAACAAAAACCTCAAGGTTAAGTAAATAAATAGCGCGAAAATTATATCATAACGTCACATGTCAAATTTCCCGCCATAATGAATTTTGACATTGTCATTCAAAAAGCGTAAGCAAGATGGACGCGCCGCCGTAAGTAAAAAGTGTCACTACGGCCAAGCATTTCATCAGTTGAAAGGAGCGAAAGGGTTGTATGGTAATTCGGAAAATATTTTCTTATGTCGTTGACCGTGAAGATATTTTACATGATATACAAAAAGGTTAACAATAAAAAAATGTTTGTAGGACGCAAACATTTTTTGAGATTATTTTTATGAAAGTTTGTGTATCTGTGGCTTTACAATTCCAAAACTTTGTTTCGAGAACATATTGCCATCGCTCTAATTTCCTTTGGAAAGACAGAGATAACATAAATAAGTTTTTGACAGTCTCTCATAAATAAATATAAATTGGTAGGAAATAGAAACAAAAATTATTATAAAAGACTAGCTGTCGCCCGCGACTCCGTCCGCGCGCAGTTAAAAAAAAAAGAAAAATAGATGTTGGCCGATTCTCAGACCTACTGAATATGCTCACAAAATTTCATGAGAATCGGTCAAGCCGTTTCGGAGGAGTACGAGAACAAAAACTGTGACACGAGAATTTTATATATTAGATAATAAAAGAAAGACCATTTTCATACCGTATATTCATAATATGAAGTTGTATTTTACTTCCACAGCCTAGCTACAGAAAAACAAAGTCATTGTTATAACAATACTGAAGATTGAATAAAGTTAAAAAATACTGGCAGCTTGCCGGCGGCGCTTTCATATTTATCTTTGTTCAACTAGTGTTTTCATAGTCAACTGAATTATAACAGCTGTTAAGAATAAACCTACTCCATATTTAAAAAAAAAAGTATTCCACGATGTACTTACAATAAAGGAAAGGAAAAGAAAATAAAGGAAAGGAACTTACAATAAAAAAAAAATACTAAAAAAACAGTGATGAAAAATATTTAGTAAAACAAAACTTAATTAGATCTATAAGTATTACTAACTATATGGTATTATTTATTTTACGAATATGTTATTAAACTTATGTATATAGTTTTGATATGTCACTTAAATACTTATATCTTTTGTTATTTAGCATTTTATTGTGATACTAAGACAAAAGGTATGAAAGAAACAACAAAAAAAAAAAAACCTAACATTTCTTATTGCTGTTAAAAACAAACCCGACAAAATTTATCAAAATACTAACTGTCGGAAAAGTGCTATTAAAAATTCATACAAACATATGTAATTCACCAAGATCACGTTCAGCCGTTCTGGAGTTCCATACAAAAACTATCCATACATCGATTTATTTAAAGTTACAATATTAGTAAGTACAATTTTAACTTTAAATAAGTTTATTAAATTTCAAAAGGTATTATAATCATTGTAAGTATACAGAAATAAAGTTAATACAGAAGCATTGAAATCGTTTCAAATTACCTTTAAATTGGACTTTGACGGTTAGCCGTAAACTGAACAAATATTCGGCTCGGTTCGCGGCGAAAAGCTATAAAATGTGGCCATAAACAACGTTACTTTACCTCTGTTATTTACACTCTAAGGTGCCTCGAATGATTATTATTTAATAAAACTCCGCAAAATAACACCTTGTCGATTGGAATTGTTAAATTGTAGGTCGTGATGATTGCTATTCGATTTTATAATTCACTTAAAGTATGCTGGGAAATTTGTGTTCTCTCATAAAATTGTTTAACGTCCAATTGTTAATATATATCGAGGTTGTACAGATATGTTGGTTAATGGAAAAATCATATTCGCAGCGTGTATCTTAGATTATATTATACGTTTTTACCAGTGTAAGCCACGGGGTCATTAACCTGTAACACCGGCAATAAACTTGAAATCTGTCCGCTTGCTAACTCACTTACAACCGTAGATTGCAGCCGGATGAGATGTCCTATTAAAATTAAAAGAACCCCACCGACTTCAACTTAATTCCAACAAATTTTACAAACATAAACAGTACAATCATAAAGATACTCTGTGGTTTTTTAACAGATTATACAAAACCCTATATATACTCTGTGGTTAATTTTGAGGTTCGCTATGTGACGTCTGAATGTATTCATAGTTCATCTTTGTAATACCTATATTTAAGTTCAGGTTTTAACATGTTTATACAAGAATTTAAAAAAAGACTGGATTAGATTATTTCGGGATCTAGTCAAACGAAACAGCAACAATTGTATTTTTACAAAAAAATTATAAAAATAAATTGATTAAAGATTAAATTTTTTACGCCAGGTGAATAAAAAGCTTCGTTTGCAGCGGACTTTGATTTCAAGTTTTGGACATTTTGCCTCTATGTTTGGAATCGAAACGCCCATTTTTTACCAAATTTCATTTGTAAAAAATTCAAAGGAATTTAAGACAACATAAAGCGTCTAACTTAAGGCTCATAAAACTAGTTATTTGCTGTTATATTTAAACTATTTCTATGTCTACAATAAACTACGTACACATTTTTTGATATTCAATTTAAGTCGACAAGTTCGGTAGTCACAAACTTACTTAACAAGTTAAATTAAAGTACGCATTAAGTACTAAAGTGATTTATGGTTACTTAGTAACTTGTTAACGTTCAAGTTTACGTAAGTGAAGTGTACTTATGATGACATAGAATAAAGTAAACATCGTATAAACGTAAAAAGGAATAACTTTTTCAGTTACGGTTTATTGGAAGTTCATAAAGACAAAAGTTGTTTGTGAAACTAAACCCCTTCGTACACAAGACAACGTAAATCTTAGAAACCAATATTGTATCCTTGCCTCACGAGTCACGAGTATCGTGTTGAGCCCACTCCGTACATAACGTTGAATCGTCGACACGTCATCTATTCAGTTAATACAGGCATAGGGACTACATGTCAACTGTATTTTGCTCCGACATCTCGAAAATCGAAGCAATTTTTCTCTCAACGATCTTTACAAACAATTAGTGAACGACTGGTTTTGGTGACTAAAGAACAATATGTCGGCGACGCGTGTCTTTGACATTGTATTGCGTAAGTTGCTTGGCTTGAGGGTGACGTTTCTCGTTTCAATGTTAAAAAAGTGTTATTAAGTACTTTGTATGTAAATCATCGAACCTTATTTTTAGACGAAAAGCATTGAATTATACTAACGTTTGGTTTTTATCATAATGTTATAAAAACCCTTTTCATTGAATGCTTTTATCGCAGTAATATTTAGATCCATTTTTCAAACTCATTTCATACCAATGAACAGATAAATGTCATTTAAATGGTAACATGTTCTTTGTATAAATATTGGTTTTTACTGCGACAGCATCGTTGTAGGTTAGATTTTTTTGAGGTTATCTTTATGATTGATGTTTTTTTAAGTAAAATATTAATTACGGTGTAAACAGTGAGTTTTAACTGTCAAAATACTTGTATAAAAACTTGTTTTCATTCTCTTTGAAATATCGGACCCAACGATATTTCAATTCAAGTATTTTGAATGGAAACTTATATACAAAATGACATGCTATGTTAACTATATGTTGTACAATAGTCTTATTTTTAAATCAAGTTTTCAAATGAATATTTTTTTTAATTAAATTTAGGATGTTACAGATTTAATTAGACACTATAATATGTTGACGTCGGAATTTAAATATGTATTATTGAATATAAGTACTGTAGAGAGGAGACAGAATATATAGAATACTCACAGGAGACCGAAGAGCTGGCAGCTACCTCGGACAAAGAATTAGTTTAGCTATTCAAAGGGGGAACGCTGCCAGTATCTTCGGAACCTTGCCTAAAGGGACTCCTTTTAATGATATATTTTAGCTTTTATATTATATTTAAGATAGTTGATTACATTTAATTATTTTCCCTTTAGTTAGTACTGTTAAATTATAATGCCTACTTCTAACGAATATTTTAAATAAGTCTTGTTAGCGAACAATTTATCGAGCTCATTTAAAAACTACTTCACGTTGAAGTTTCGAAGTTTATTTCCATAACTGATTGATGCAGGCGTCACGGTCGACTAGTCGAAAAAGTCAAATTACTTCTTTAAAAAGATTTATAAATGAACAAGTATAACTGAATCCTGAATATAAATTTAACGACTGGCAACAATGCACTTGAAGTCAACAAATTGTAGTTATAATAGAATTCATTTGAAAGAAAAGCTTGAATTACAGATATCGGTGATCTAGATTCATAAAAATTAATCAAATATTTGAACAATTTTATTTTTAAAAAATGATATCTTATTTAGCAATCGAACCCTGGTCACATTTAATTGTACCAACCTCAACCACTCGTTTAAATTCAAATTATATAACAAGACATCTGGCAACATCTGTGGTAACTGTAAAGTTCAAACCACTTGTTGCAGGTCGTCGAAAGCGGCACGCAGAGTTAATCCATTATGGAAATAATTTCGTAAACTTCGCTTCTTTCCTAACGACCTCACTGCTAACAGAGATGTGGAAAGAAACTTTAAACTACTTATAAAACTAGTAAAAGAACTTGGTTACAATGTTTTAATAATTAATTGATTTTAATTAATTCAAAATATAATACGGACAAATTACCAAACGATTAGTTCAAGATTTATTACAAATATTTAATTAGATGAAATAACTTCATCAAGTAACTTCATCTTATTTATATCATCATCAGCTCACTATAAGTCCCCACTGTTAGAGTTTACCATAAGTTAGTAGTGACTAGGCCATAGTCAACCACGCTGATCCAGTGCGGGTTTGTTGACTTCTCAGATATGTGCAAGTTGCATCACGATGTTTTTCTTCGCCATAAGAACGTCGGATATACATATATTATAAGAAATTAGAAAAACACATAAGCACATCTTATTCATATCTATTACTAGCTGTCGCCCGTGACTCCGTCCGCTCGGAATAAAAAAAAATTTAATTTATAGCCTTTGTGTTCTTCCAGACTACGTTCTACATTCATATTAAAATTTACCGAGATCCGTGTAGCCGTTCTGAAGATACCTTCAAACAAACATTCCATTCATCTAAACATTCACATCTTATCTTATTAATATTATAAATGCGAATGTTTGGATGGATGGATGGATGTTTGTTTGAAGGTATCTCCGAAACGGCACAACGGATCTTGATGAAATTTTGCACACATGTAGAACATAGTCTGGAAGAACACACAGGCTACTTATTAAGTTTTTTTTAATTGAATGAAATGAAAATATAAATTGAAATGATTGTTCTTATGTTAGTCTCCTCGTAGAATACATATTCTCTATCTTCATTTAGTACCTTACAAAATGAACAATGGAATAGAAATACAGATTTGCAAAGTTGCGAAAGGTTACATAAGTAGTTGAGAGAATTTACAGCCAAGTTGTAAAACACGAAAGATATGCCTTATCAAATACTTCCGGGCTCACTTATGTGAGCTTTACGAAACTTGTTTCCGCATAAAAAGGAATAAAAGAATAAAAATAATATGTTACTAAATAATGTTAGAGACAAAAATCAACACTGTGCCGGTGTATCGGCGCAGCACTAGACATGTCAAATATCTAACAGACTGTTGAGGGTAGTCTCACAAAAGGTTTTATAAGGAAGCGTGCGCTGCTGCTCGAGGCAGTCTCTCTCCATCCGTCATTGCGGAACGTCTGACATTCTTGTTACATTTTTGTTTACTTACGTTCGGTTTGAATTTATACTATTGCGAGGATTATTTAGAAGTAGAGTTAAATTCACTATTTCGCTGTTAGTTTATTTCTTTTAAAATACTTTTGCATCAAATATCTAACATCAGAAGTGGGATAGGATCCGCGTGATTCTATCCACTTTGCTCACTCTGTGGTTGTGTTTGTATTTTCGTGAAAATAAAGGCTAAGAGAAAAATGTCAGAACGTTACCGTGATAATCGTTGTAGTCGCAGTAAGTTGAGTCGACATCAGAATCATACCAGTGTTCGCGAATCAAGGGTGCGCGGAATGCCAGACACATGATCGATAAAAGAAAATCAAAGATTGCCTATGGGGCGTATGATTGGTAATAATAATAAAACTTTTATTTCAGACACATGATCGATAAAAGAAAATCAAAGATTGCCTATGGGGCGTATGTCTAGCCTCCGGGCGTATATGTTGCCTCCGGGCGTATGTTTAGCCTCCGGGCGTATATGTTGCCTCCGGGCGTATGTTTAGCCTCCGGGCGTATATGTTGCCTCCGGGCGTATGTTTAGCCTCCGGGCGTATATGTTGCCTCCGGGCGTATGTTTAGCCTCCGGGCGTATATGTTGCCTCCGGGCGTATGTTTAGCCTCCGGGCGTATATGTTGCCTCCGGGCGTATGTTTAGCCTCCGGGCGTATATGTTGCCTCCGGGCGTATGTTTAGCCTCCGGGCGTGTATGTTGCCTCCGGGCGTATGTTTAGCCTCCGGGCGTATGTTTTGCCTACGGGGCGTATGTTTAATAACAATTATTATTAGTTTTATTTCAGATACATGGTTGATACAAAATGTGCTATAAGTTGTGCCTACGGGGCTATATGTTTGCCTACGGGGATGTGTTTTGCCTACGGGGCTATATGTTTTGCCTACGGGGCTGATTTGCTTTTAGGTCCTTTTTCTTGGAGGTGTTCTGGCTCTTCATGGCGCTTGGGACAGCGTGTAAAACGATGCAGCAAGGATCAATACTCCTTCGAGGACGAAGGAAATGCAGGATGGCCGAACTGTTAGAGACAAAAATCAACACTGTGCCGGTGTATCGGCGCAGCACTAGACATGTCAAATATCTAACAGACTGTTGAGGGTAGTCTCACAAAAGGTTTTATAAGGAAGCGTGCGCTGCTGCTCGAGGCAGTCTCTCTCCATCCGTCATTGCGGAACGTCTGACATTCTTGTTACATTTTTGTTTACTTACGTTCGGTTTGAATTTATACTATTGCGAGGATTATTTAGAAGTAGAGTTAAATTCACTATTTCGCTGTTAGTTTATTTCTTTTAAAATACTTTTGCATCAAATATCTAACAATAATACACAATTTAGCAAGCTATTAACTTAAAGAATTGTTGAATTAATTAACGGTCACACATTTTTTTTAAATTAGAGAATAGAAAATTAATTATATTCAGTATTAAATAATACATAGATCAATTCATTACGATACCTTTCGATATTTTTTAATAGTTTTATACAAAAAATAGTGTATGATTTTTCTTTCTGCCATTCTTATTCTATTCTCGATACTTAAATGTCTACGGATCTGTCTACGTTTAGTGCTACGAAATATGCTACGAAAAGCATCTCAAGGTAGCAAATAAATTATCCTATAAACTTTGAATAAAAACTACAAACCAAATAACGTAAATTTACTAATGTTAAGTAGTTTTACTTTTCAATTGTGTCTTTACTTGTTTTAACCTTCATCGAGGTCTCAACAGGTTACTTTCAATTTATTTGGTAATCATTTGAGCCGAATATGCGATCGAAAAGGGCCATTTCCACTGGATACACGTAAAACGATAATGTCCTATTCCTGCGTGCTGCACATCCTTGAGTTTGGGCTGTAATGAAATTGATAGCAATTTGGTAATATTAAAAAACGTGATCCGTTCACTAATAAAGTAATAATAGAATCGGATAAAGTATAAATTAACTTTGAAGTTATACTTAAGAGGGTTTTTACTCGATTTATAGAAAAATATAACAATGTGTTTCACACTTATTACATATTAACTAAAAGCATAAAAAATATTTTAAAAAAATCTGCGGCGCATTTTAATTTGATGTATTATCGAAGTCTTATATAGCAGACATGAAATTTAAAATATATTTCTAACAAGCCATAGTTACATAATTCTGAATTTAGTTATGATTTTCATATATGATGATATATTAAAATTTAATGTGTGGTTAAATGAAGGATAACTGTTGTTTATTTCTAACCCACAAAACATCACAGTATCTATTTCAAAATAATTAAAGTCGGCTAAGTGACGTGCTTAAAGTTACTCTCATCAACTTAATGCACTTTGTGGTAACTTTTAACTGCATTTCAGGTGACTTGATATCTGGGAGCTTAAAGTCTTATAAAAGACTTTCTAAGCATGAGTATACTCAAATTTCTTTATGTAACATTATAAGAAAAAAAGTTATTTTATGTAGCAAACGCTAACGATTAATTAATTAAATTAATTTAAACATATATAAAGGCATTTTTCCAATTGTAGTTTTAACTCTAAAAAAAATTAAGGTTACAACAAATTTTACATCAACTTTCTGCAGTGGGTAAAGTGAAAATAGGGTTGTTACTTTATGACCTTATATCTTACTATATGTTATATTAAATCAAATATCTAATAATAATTTGTATATTATGTTGTTTTCTAAACGATTGTCCCCCGTCGTCACTTTACTATCTTAATCACTAAACGTGCTTTTAGCGTAAAGTCAAGACATAAAATGTTTCGTGTCGAACAAACGACGCAAATTGTTCAGTTTTATTGCCTTATTTTTGTTAGTGTGGGTTTATACAGCAGTTACACATGCATTTACACAATAACATGTGTCTATACAAGAGACACGGCAGTGGAAACCCAATGTTAGAGACGTACACTTTAACAATGTTGTTTCCGTGTTAGCGCTTGTTAATTTTGTAGTTGTGATTTTACCTACTCCGAGTTTCTATTGTCGAAATACTTGTATAGTACTCGTACAAATTGTCATCCCTTAACGTTCTCTTTAGAATAACTAAGACAACAATTTGTTTTAATTTTATAAGGTGGCAACAGCTGCCATAGACTTATAGGAATAGGAGACTAAACTAGGCTTCCAGTACCACACTCATCAGACAAACGCGGAATTGCTTCCACTTGTCCGCCTGTCTTCTGTGTGTCGTGATATTGCACCGCTCGGCCTGGCCCATTCGTGCACCCAACAAATATTGTTGTTGCGGGATCAACTACAATATGAGTTTTAAAAGGGCGGAATTTCACGGCAAGAGAATACCGTTAAGTTTATCCCTTCTTCTGTCTATCTTTGTATAAATCTTATCTATAACTCATGTAATATCTTTACCGCTACGAACGAAGCAATGTCTTCTTTCTAATAAAACTATAAACTTCTTCCTTACCTCTACAGCCTCCTAGGCCTTGGATTTGTTGAGCAAATTCTGTCATCTCGATCTATGCTGTAATAATATGATTCATAACCGAGGGTTTCTGAGATTAAAATTTCCGTTTAAAACATATTGTTGTTCCTGTTGAATATAGAGATTTTGATGTCGGAAACCCACGATAAGTAAAGCAGTTTAAAGTATCGAGATTATATAATGCATAGTGCTTTATTTTTATCCACTTGATTTTGCAATCGAAACACAATCCGTATAAAGAACGTTGAAGTGTCCACTATAAAGCCATTATGAATACAACATAAGAGATAACTCGATTAACAGACCATTAGTGACAGTCTGTCGCAAAAGGCCCTATCTGATTATATGTATTATATTCGCAAAAGGCCCTATCTCATTGTATACCATTAGGGCCCTTTCCACTTACCGAAAAACACACCGAATTAATCCGATGTGATGGATGTACTAATGTATTACTATCTAATGCAAAGTTTTATTATCTTGTAATATCGTCTACACAAGTGTTAATTTAAAAATAAATATTTTAATCTGTTTTGGTAATATGCAAGCTCTATTAAGTATGTTGACAAACGTTTAACGTTTTTCTATCTTTTTCATTTTTGATAATGACCTAATAAAATACTTAACCTTACCACAATACATTTTAAATGAATATAAGAATTGATTATAATTTAAGTATACATAAATAATATTTTGAGTTTAAAATGTTTTACCAAAGTTTAATATAAAAAAAATATTTCAAAAACAAGTTTCGATTGTAATATTTGAACCTAAGAATTGCAGAATTGAAAAACAGTTATAATAATTTTTTAAACGCATTTCGTACACGACTGTACCTATGTATGACGTGTTATGGACACTACTTAATGCGGCGCTTTGGGCCGCGTTAAGTGAGCGTGAAAGCATTGTCCGTGAGTGTACCGGTGTATGTAACGGTGATTGTATTTGATTGTACTCGAAATTTTAGTGTGAAGTTGAAGGGCCATACGGTAATTTTAATAATTTTTCTAGTGATTTTCCTAGTTTAATTAGGGCAAATTTATAGTAAATTAGTGGTTAAAACATTGGAAAATCAAGATTCTAGTCTAGATTGTGTTATAGAAAAATAAATTCGTTTGCTAAACAAATTTTTTTTTTTTTTTAATGGATGGGTGGCTCAACGGATCTTAGATCGCACAGCTGTAGAACATGGTCTGGAAGAACACATAGGCTACTTATTAAGATTAAGATTTTAATTCTGGGGGGATGAAGTCGCCGGCGACAGCTAGTGCTTAATAAATGTAAATATATATTTTTTGAAACCTAATAGAATGTTTCAAATTAAAATTGACTTATACAAATATTTTTATTTCCTTCGTCGACAAATAATTTTTATACTTTTAACTTTATTTTTATAAATTTATACATGAACTTGTTGCTACTGGTTCTAATATAACGTAAGACACTTTCATAAGGTTAAGGATGGCATATTAAATTTTTTTCCCAGGAAAATTGCAATCTCGCTACTCTAGCGCCGCGGAGATTTGTTGGCAAAACTGATATGTAAATAAAAATTTGTTATTACAATATTTGGTGTTGTACTTTCTACCATGGGTAAACTAAAATTCTTTTATGTTATTTTGTTATCAAAAATAATTAATTGAATAGAAATCTTGTACAAAATGCATCGTATCTAGATGAAGTATCGTTCGATAAACGCGTGCAAAATTTAATTAACAATGGACTTAAGCCGTCGGACACTCGGACAAAGACTAGAGTAGGATTATTTTCAACATAATTGGCTACGATTCATCGAATTGCCATCTCAATATTTACTTCCAATCTCAATCAAAGTAAATTAAATTAGTAAAATATACTTAGGTTAATAAAAATGGTCATTTTAACACCAAGACAAGAAATCACTGCGTGATGAATGTTTCATTATATGTTAGTTTACTTCATGAGGTTTAATTCTATGTACAGCGACATCTATTTTATGGCAGAGGTAAACTAATGTTAGTACCTTATTACTATTGCTTACCTTCTCCGATTTCGTTTGGTATATATTTAAGAAAGTTCTTTTACCTTACAAGATTAAATCTTATTTATGAGTATTGAAATTGTAATAGTGCTACTTTACAGTAAATATTTATTAAATGTAATTTAAATACATTTGAATAATAAATATCTCTATTAACCTTAAACTTACCTTCCCTTACGTTAAAACTTATTTGAATAATCTAGATACGCTCTAAAGGTGGCTGTTATAACTTCTTAAATGATAAGATGAGCGTCTTTTGGGTTTCTTAGGTGTTTTATATAGACTACGATATAAATGTCCGATATTAATGTCTGTGCAGTTTATTGTACGTATTTTTAAATAGCGGCTAACTGATATTATGATCCGTAATCACACTCGTGTTCATACAGAGACATTCTGTATATTAATTAAGTTTACCGTCTATAGTATCATAACTAATCGTACATTTAAGCTACATAAATCATACCTAATTTAGATATTTTTAGTGACGGACTAGCCACTTTTCGTATGGTCATTTACTTTACAGTTTCATCGGGCTTGACTTTTAGCATTAACATCGTAAACTTGGATCGTATTCGGACCATAGTATGAATACGTGTAACGATATCGTGATTTAATCTTACAACTACTCCATCTATTAGTCGAAACTAAAAACAATTGCTTACAATAACTAAAAAAGACATCTGTACGGGAAAAATTACCTTGAATAAGTTAAATAATATTTATAACGACTTCCATAAGCCATTAAAATTATCAGAAAACGTCTAAAAGTCGAACAAAGCGATTTCTTAACTTGAGGCTTTTGTAATTTACATTGTTCAAACACAAACTTAAGACAAATTGACAAAGTTCCTAAAGATCAATTTCCATAAGCAACTTCGCCATATTGAAATAATTAAAATACGAAAAGCATTATAAAATATTATTATAAAAATCTATTTAAATTTTTAAACTAATATTTTTAATCACAATTTTTAATTTGCGATTATTTTTTGTGTACATACAAAAAATACAGAGAATAAAAATTAATTCGTCATATTTATTTTTCAAACAGATAACAACAGATTATTTCTTCAATGGGATTTTTTTTAAAACTGTTCGTGTCAGTTATCAGGGGTATGATCCTTCATAATGTTTGTATTCGTCTCTTAAATACAAATTGTAACAATTCATCCAGACTTTATCTTTCGTTATATTATTTAAAATTCTTAGACTATCGATAGATAATATTTCTCATTTTTAGTATTATAACTTCCGTATAATCAAAAAGTAAATTGTAGTACAAACAGACAAGTCGATTTGTTTATTACTTAACTAGATGTCGTCCAGGACTCCGTCCGCGCGGAATTAAAAATATAAACCTTAATAAGTAGCCTTTATGTACAACATAAGGCTTTTACTTTATCTTTTTGTTATATACCACAAATTCATATTTCTGCAAAATCATTTTAATAATGGTAGATCCCGCAACAACAATATTTGTTGGGTGCACGAATTGGCCGGGTCGACCGGTGCAATACCACGACCACAAAGAAGACAGGCGTGAAGTGGAAGCAATTCCGCGTTTCGTCTGATGAGTATGGTACCGGAGGCCTAATTTTAGTCCTCTTTCCCTTCTCATCCTTTCTTAATAGGAAAGGATGGGAAGGGGAAGTGGATTTGGCGGAAAAGGGGACGCATAGGTAGGAGAAATATCCTCTTTCTGTGCGTCCCCTTCTCCGTTGATTAAAGGTAGGAAACGCATCTGCATTTGCGGATGTCTATGGGCAACGGTCGCCTCGCTACTGTGGCGAATCCAGGTGGCCGTTGGCTCGTTTGCCACCTTATGATATAAAAAAAAAAATTACTTTATTACTTCTACAATATCAAATGCTACCAAGAAACAGTAACTTAAGTCTGTATAATTTTATAGTTTTAATTTTAACTTAAGCAAGTTAAAGCTAGTTGAGCTTAAAAGTTAATAAGATTGCAAAACTAAAAACGGAACTCTTAAACTAAGTGATCGTCGGCCTCGTATAATATGTTACGTGAGATTTTTCTCGGAAACAAATTAACTTAAGTGTAACTTAGTGTATAGAACTTTATTGCAAGCGAACCGTCAAGTTAGTATAAAAGTTTATTATAATCTAGGATAGTCTGGGAAATCAAGTTGAGTGTTAACTAGATCTTTAAAATTAAGTCTTTAATACCAACTGAAATAGACCACGAAGAAAAAAGTCAGGCACTTTGCAGTAGTCGAGTATAGATTAATACTGAGTTTTCACTGCCGAAACATCTGTACATATTCAAATTGTGATTATCATTCTTTTTGGAAAAAAGGAATAAAACCATTTGTTTTCTGTTGGTGTTTCGTCACATGACCCAACAAATCCAAGGTTTTAACAGTGTAAAGATTCGTGAAAGAAATGTAAAAGAAGTCATGAAAAGAATAGATTATAAACCTTAATATCTTACTAGTTTTATAAATGCGAATGTTAAAATGGCTAGATGGATGGTTAGAAGGTATCTCCAGAACGGCTCAACGAATTTCGATGTTTCGTACTCATCAAATTAAAAAATAATTTTCAAATAACATCTTCGTAAGTAAATCTGTGACTTTCTAGTACATATAACTTTAATAACGTATTCTACAAGTTATTAAAGACAACAACAATCGTTGTTTAAAATTGTTGATTGTTGTTTTAACAAGATTCAAGAACGGCAGTTAGCTTCGGAGATGCGTACGTGAGACGACAAAAGTTCAGCCTCGAGTTAATACCGTTACTACGAGTTGTAAGACGTGGTCGACTGAGGACACAATTGTCAACGGTGCACAAAAGTTGAGAGCTGATTTAAATTAACCTGAAGTTTTCACTGCCGTAATACCTTTATTAAGATGATACGATACTCGTCTTCTATTTCTTTCTTTCTAAGAGAATTTGTCGAATTACAACAATCTATTTTTGTCCAAATGCTTAAGCACACAAAATTAAATTAATATGTTTGGATCAAAATAATTTTCCATTTATTTGATTACTAGCTGTCGCCCGTTCGTCCGCGCGGAATTAAAAAAAAACCTAATTAGCCTATAGCCTAAGTAGCCTATGTGTTCTTCCAGACTATGTTATACATCTATAACAATTGTATTAATTTCAGTGAGATCCTTGCAGCCGTTCTGGAGATGTCTTCAATCAAACATCCAATCCATCCATCGAAACACTTGCATTTATAATATTAGTAAGATTTTCAACAGTACTTACAATTTTTCTACTTAGATTGTACCATTAAAGAAGGGCTGTTTATCTTGGCACTATATATTTCATTTATCAGTTTATAGAAAGGAAAGATACAACATATTAAAGTTTTTTCAACAAACTGCATTGTGCCTCCACGACGCATTAGCCTTTGTTTTATATTATTAAAAAAAAATTACTTCATATTGACTTTAATTCAACGTATTACAAAGTAGCACCACACTAATAGGATGGTTGTCGCTGCGAGTTCCGATAGATGTTTGCGGTGTCAACTTAACAATGGAACTTTGCTAGAGTTTTATTATAAGTTTAAGAAGTTGGTGATTCTCATTAATGTAGTCATATCGATTCCCAAAGGATAAATATCAACGTTACTTTCGTTTATTTTAACCCCTGAAGCAATGTTTAAGTTACAAATCGTTGGTTTTTGAGACCAAAATATCTCTGTATGAAACAAATTGTTATCTCTTGTCAAAGATAATGAGAAGGGACGATATGTTTTATACAGAGATTTAGGTCTCAGAAACCAACGATAAATGCACCTACTTAAACATGAACACACTTTCTTTTGACATTTAAAAATGAAATAGTATGTAGGTGAAATTACAATTCGTATCAAACATATCATCATCATCATCAGCTCACTATACGTCCCCACTGAGGGGCTCGGAGCCTACCTCAAGTTATGGGTGACTAGGCCATAGTCAACCACGCTGGCCAAGTGCGGGTTGGTTGACTTTACACGTATCATTGAATTTCTTCTCAGATATGTGCAGGTTGCATCACGATGTTTTGCCTTCACCATAAGAACGTCGGATAAATGTACATATTTATATCGAAAAAAAAACACATTGGTATATGGCGGGATTCGAACCCAGGGACCTGAGGATTGCAAGTCAAGTGCTCAACCCCTGAGCCTATCAAACATATGATTGTTATAAATCGTTTCGTTCTTTATAAATTTACTGAGGTTGATTTCCCATTTTAATGTAAAATCTCTGTAAATTCAATAAACTAAAGCTTTTTAGTATTTAAGTTATTTAAACGGTGATATGAAGTTTACAAAACGTATTAAGTTAACAAACTTATGCACGCGGCACTCTCCAAGTTAGATAGTTGTAGATGGCGCTCGCGTCCATTTTGGCGAGACGTTGAAACGAATGCAATATTTCGAGCGGCACTTAGCACATAATGGACGCTCGGTTCACGACAAATATATTTACGAACGTTGTGACTATGCATGCGATTTTAAAATGAACTTACGCGCTTTCATTACTGTTTTATTCTATTTGAATTAATAATACTTTGTTGAAAAATTATACAACATCTTAGTTCTTACTAATATTATAAATGCGAATATTTAGATGGATTGGATGTAATTTTTGGATGTATGGATATTTGTTTTAAGGTATCTCCGTAACAACTTAAATTAAAAAAAAATGTACATAGATTTAATCTGTAAAATTTAATTTATAAACGAAATTGTTAGTATAGGATCTATATATATATATATATAAAACTATGATCTGATAAGATATGATATATAACATTTAGGAATCTTACAGACTGACATTCTTACAACATTCATGTTTTGATTGAGTTAACATTAGTCAGTCCTATTGTTGATTGGGGCTTTACCTTAGCCGTCTAGGTTGTTTGAGAGAGCTCTAATGAAATAAATAATAAACTACGCTGATTATACTGAAAATTAGCTTCGCTAATTCACATAGAAAGTCCACATTACAACATAACAATGTTCAACTGAACCCATTTTGACTTTATTATTTAAAAGTAATGACTTCCGTAAGTTAACCTTGATGTTGTGACGTGACATAAAGCCTTGTTCACACACTTTTAGTCCCAATGGATCTATGACATTTCTTATATCAACATAGTTTGACAACTAACGAGGTATATTTTTTTTGGAGTTTGCCTCATATCAGTCTATTGCTATGTTGAGTGTTATGTGGTCGGTGTGCAATAAATAATATAATTATTAAAAATACATTGTTCAATAGTATTGTAATTTTTTTTTTCTGTAACACAGTACGGTATTCTTTCTGTCTATATTGTTGGTCTAAAAAGTTCAATTCCTGACGATCTAACTACTAACAAGCCAAACTACAACTAGCCTATGTGTTCTTCCAGACTATGTTCTACATCTGTGCCAAATTTCATCCATATCCGTCGAGTCGTTCCGGAGATACCTTCAAACAAACATCCATCTATCTAAACAAACAAAAAAAAAAACTATAGTCGTCTCTTAAAAATAAATATTTACTTTTGTTTCAGATATCAAAGATGATTCCCCCAAAGACCTGTCTGCTCTTCATCATCATCAATCTGATCTGCATGGCCATCGCGCAGGATATGGAAAAGAGGGTGCCCCAGGGCTTCCTCGGCATGCGCGGTAAAAAATACCTAGACTCCGAAGAGATCGGAGAATTCTACAAACGAAAACCGCAATTCTTCGTTGGTGTTAAAGGAAAGAAGAACTACGCTGAACCAGATATATATGATAAACGTGCTCGAATGGGATTCTTTGGTATGCGAGGAAAGAAGGAATATCCTGAACTGTTGTTCCCGGATAGTTATCCCCAAAGAGTTGGCTCGTTGTTCGGACAAATCGAGTACGCAGCTAATGAGCTACCTATTAATCAAGAGCCACTTGACGATTTGATTACTGACTATATTCAAAAACTGCAAGGCTCGAATCTAAGTCCTGAACATATCGACACCGAGATTATACCGGATGAATCTGAGATGACCAATGAAGTGGATAAGCGAGCGAAACTTCACCAGTTTTATGGCGTGCGAGGAAAGAAGTCGGTTCAGAATAAGCGGCCGTACGATCTATCTTTCCGCGGCAAGTTTATCGGTGTTCGCGGGAAGAAGGATGTTAAGAACGCGCAGGAGATTAAGTTCCTTTTGGGAGAGAACGGGCCCTGGCCTAAGAGGAAGGCGCAGATGGGATTCTTCGGAATGCGAGGCAAGAAGTGGACCGATGGTAAGTACAACGGCTCTCAAATGTTCACCGTTGAAGAGTTTTTTTTTAAACCATATGAACAATTTCGTACAAATCCGTTCAGCGGTTATGCAGTCACGTGGCCAATAAATATACAAACAATATATTACCAATGCGAAAATTTAGATGGATGTATGTTTGTTAGAAGGTATCTCCACAACGGTTTTAAGGATCTCGCTAAAATTTGGCATAGATGTAAGTACAATTAGGCATAATCTGGAAGTACACATAGGCTACTAATAAAGTTTTTTAATAGTTTTTTAATGGATATAAAAATTAATTTATATGTTCCAGAATCGAGCCCAGAGGAGACACCGTATTAGACACAAACCAATCCGAAATCCAAAGCGAACTCTTCCGTCTTGAAGACTTCATCTACTGACATATCTTACTCGTAAGAACGTTTTGCCAATTTTAAATATAAAAGTGTATTTCCACTGTTGTAACACATGAATTAAAACATGTCTTTTTCAAAGTGGTAGAGTAAGATGACATGTTTTTATACAGGTGTTGGGACAATGAAAACTCACTTTAAGCGATGCTTAATAGCGTTTTTTTTTACTAGTCAATAGTTTAAGATGTTACAATGTAGTCCTAAATTATCTAAAGAGTTTAAGTTGAAAGTGTTTTTGTCTATTATATTCAGTAACTTAGACGTTTTTAAATTAGTTAATATGAAACTTAATGTTTAAACTTAGATAGTGAAAAGTACAATTAAATGTATTTACCGTGGGTTTTTGAGACCAAAATCTCCGTTTAAAACATATCTTTGTTTCTGTTTTGTTAATGACAGGGATGACGATATGTTTTATATAGGGATTCTGGTCACAGAAACCTACAGTTAGTATTTTTCCATTCTATTTATTCTTAACGGTATAAAAATAAATAATTATATTATTAAAACGCCATTAAAAGTTCTTTTACAATTTTGGTTTTTTCATATAAATTATGAATGTATCTTGTATTATTAAAATTCGTAAATTACGTCTGAAATATTATATTACTATACAAAGGTAATCTAGGTTTATTACTATCTATGCTTCGTCTTTTATTCAGTACTTCTTTAACCGTTGGTTTCTGAGACCAAAAAGTCTGCATAAAACACATCGTCATCCAGGGATGACAGGTCATTATCTTTAACAAACCAGAGATGGAAATGTTTTAAACGGGGATCTTGGTCTCAAAAACCCACGGGTATTGTATTATTTTAAATCCATACATTTAATTACGTGGATACATTTTGTAAGGGCTGGCAAAATGTTATCGATGTACCATAGTAATTGTATCTAATAAAGTTTAAATGTAATAATTATTTAATAAAGGCAAGTGTCAATTTAAAAGAGTTTTATTTGATACAACTTCTACATTCACAATATTTGCGTCAGATTTTATTACCGATGTACAGTCACGTCCTTTCGCAGTGTTGCATTTACAGAATTGTTTTGTTACTTGCAAGGATACAAACTTGGTGACGCAAACGACGTCATCAGAGTAAAAAGCAATTAGTCATATACTACTTTTAGTATCGGTCAATGTCTTTCAGTGCTTATGAAACGTTAAATTTACTGTCGCTTTTAAGATGAAATACCGTCATATTCCTTGATAGTACTAAATACAAAAATTTAAAGAAAATAAGAGTTGTAATGTGTAACATTCAATTTTTGGACTAACCTTCCTTGTGACTTGTGAATAACCAGAATGTTTTGACATACAAGAATTGGCGGGCACGTGGCGTTAAGTAACACGCAATTGTCACAAGACAATGTCAAGCTAGAATATATTAAATGAATAAGGAACAACTATTTAACGTAATTTATGAAATAAAACCTCCATATAAATTTCATATTTTTTATTAAAACTTTCTCCTTATAAATCCATCGATTGCTAACATAATATAGAACGTACATAGAAGCCATGTCTCAATGTTAGATATATATAAATACATACAATGCTCGTTACAATGACAGCTAACAAACGCCGAACGCGCGGAACCGTGGCGGGAACTTATATGACAGGACGCCATCTTGGTTTTATTCTACAAAATGACCTACAACCATGTAATGCGAAACATTAAATATCTAAATAAAACGATGCATACCAATAATTTTTGGTAATTAACTCATATGTATGCATACATAATTAAATTAAAAAAAAAACCTGTCACATAAGTTCCGCATTAGTCGATTAAATAAAACGAAATGTTTCATAACAAAAAAAACCTTCAAAATCTCCAAAAGGCCGTCGATTTTAAACATGATTTATTTAATAAAGGAAAATATTAAAAATGGATCAGCGAATATAAAAAAAAAAATTATACACAAGCTAAGAAATTCATACCACACTCCTTTTACTCTTTCAAACAGTATGTGCTTTGGAAAAAAAAGTACTAGAAAATCTATACAAGCAAAACGCTAAACGAACAGACTAACTAGTTACAGCAATTTAGGAATATGAATATATTGTCCGAAAATCGCACTAAAATCGGACGGTTCAATTGTTTACTAACAAAAAAAAAACTATCGCAAGACTGAAAAAAATTGAATACAAATAACCCGGTTATATTTTTAGTGTTTTTTTTAATTTTTTACAGTTTCAATTATACTTGAAAAAAAAAATGCTGCAAATCAACAATACAACCATCTGTCAAAAAATGGCGCCATTTTGAAATTAAATTTATTAACAAACTTGATCAATTTATACATCAAATGAAAATATAAGATAAATTAATTTAACTTGACAAGTTAAAAAAAATATTAATTTCCACTAGGAAAAAAATTTAAAATTTATACAAAACTATTCAAAATATATAATTCGATGAAACGTTTACAAACGCAAAGCACATTTTATCCGGAGCAAGAACGATTACAAAGTATTCCCCCAGATAAACCAAATTTTTAAATACAATAAAAAAAAATCGCAAAACACTGAGGAGTACTAAAAAGGAGGCACAATTTTCGTTATTACAAAAAAAAAAAAAGATAATAGAATAGATTATATATTTTTTTTCAAAGCTAACTACTTATATTACAAAAATTGTTTATGCATGTCGTTTTTAAATAACTTATAATTAATTAATATTATTATTATTTATTTCTTTAAGCAATATTAATAATCCATAGCCGGGTCTGTGGTTTTGATGACGTCACACGATTCACAAAATATCGCCGTCTCTATTTTTTCAAAGAGAACGAAAGAGATGGCAACAGAAATGTCAAAACCCAGTCAAAACATCAGAATGTTAAAATTAGATCCAAAATCAAAACTTTACGTACATTTTGATTCATTGATTATATTTTTTTCTGGCGAATTTAAAAGCATCATGTATTATTTAGAAAATTTTAATTATTATTATTTTCAATTAGTTTTTTTTTTTAATTTATTAAAGTACTAACAGTCGAATCTAAAAGAACAATCTAAGACTTTTAGGGAATTAATTTATCGATTTTGGTAACGTTGTAATAAAAAAAAAATCATAAAAAATAACCAAAAAAAAATAATTTTTTTTTGTTTAAAATTCATTAAAAAAATTCTAATATTAATTACAGTAATAATGAAATTTTAATTCATGAGAAATGTAATTTAAAACAAACAAAATATAAAAATCAATTATTACAACGTTACCGAAATATGTCAAAATGTTTTCTTAAAAAAAAAAAATGTTTAACGATTTCGTATTATATTTGAAATTACGATTTTATTTATTAAAGGATATGTTTTGGAATTAAATATTTCATGTTCTGTTCTCATCAGCCTTTCCATAAGTCGCTTTCAAGTTACAGCCATCTTTGATTTCAATGAAGCGGTAAAAAGCAGATTTATTATTTAATAATAAAAATCACAATAAATAAAACTTACAATTTAACTGAATCGCAGTCGTCTATACACAACCTAGTAATGAATATAAATGAAAGAAAAAGTATAGTTCAAATATTCCGAATAGACCATAGACAAAGTTTCATAGATAAAAAAATAATGCAAAAATTAAAAAAAAAAATTGAACATTGTCAATGTACGTAATATATGAAAATAGAACTATATAGAGGTTAATACAATTATCCGAATAGAAGGACCAATATATATATTTGTCTCTGTTTTTTCCAATAAAAATGAACGGGATAACCAATATTTGTCAATACAACTTTAAACACACAAAGATGGATGTTATTATGCAAAAATGAAAAAATATTAATATAAATATATAATGCAATAAAATACACAATTAAACACTAAAAATACTAAATTATTAGACAATTGAATTTTGTTTATAAAACTTTGTCTATGTTGTTATTCTCAAAATTTTTTACCTAAAAAAAAAATTTTCAATTATCGAAGTTGACAATATGACTGCGTAACACATGTTTAATTGTCGTAAAATCGTGAATAAATGCATTAATCGATTAATTACATAATTTATATTAAAAAAACCCGCACAACAACGTTCAATGCAATCTCATTCAAGTATCTTTGAAATTTGAATGAAATCTACCGTCTCGTTCACTCTTGCTGTATTCACCTATGAGTGAAAGAGTAGTACGTACATGCGTAAGTTCCCAATGCATACATATTGGCTGTTGGGTCATTTTATATACAAAATATTCAACAAAAAAAAAAAAACAACCACACACAACCATTTTAAGGTACTTTCCCTTATTCCCCTTTATCTTTATTCCTAGTTAAAAATTTGGACACTTCATAAAAAAAAAAATTAGAAAAATACCAACTTCATAGTCAAAAAAATAACCAACGGACAATTTCTTGCAAATAATTTTAATTAAAAAACGTCAATTTTAGAATCATTCGTTTAGAATTCATTGTCAATATAAAAAAAATTGTAATACTACAATATTATTCAAAATCCAACTTTCTCCCAAAGAGCATAGAGTTCAAAATCGCTTCGACTTCGACACGTCCAGCCAATATATACACTATGAAAACCATTCAATATTCAACCTTAAATCGCTTGTATTAGATTGCATTTTGCAACGTTAGCGGGTGGCCGTGCGTCGCACTGTGGCCGTTGTGCGTGGTGAAGTCGTCGTCCAACAGCTTGGGCATATCGGCCAATTTGATTTGTCCAACTTGCTGTGCATGTTGGTCGTGTTCGGCCAACGTGCGCTCGTTTTGTATAAAGTTGGCCGATATGTGACCAATGTGTTGGTTACCATTGTTGGAAGGTAATGGGGTGTTATCATTCTGTTTGGTAGTGACGGTCGTCGACTGCGTTTCAGAAGTGTCCTTGTTCTGTTAACAAATAAAGATATAAATTGCGATTAAAATTAACATTCATTTGTAAATACTAAAAGCAAAATTGAAGGTATTATGAGAAAATAAAGAAATAAAATTGTATTTTGGTCTTCAATTACGTTTAAAATCATTCCTACTTTTCAAACTTGGTAAAGCAAATATTAGAAGTGGCTGAAATTAATTATGGGTACAGTCAAGGAAATCCGCGGTGTTCCACTTACAGAAAAATTGCCTTGTTCCTTACAAGACAAATACCCCTCTTCTTAAAAATAATCAATAAGGTAGCAGTGAGTTACGCAAACGATACTATAAAAAGGGATAAAAATAAAAAGCAATTAGTCTAGTATAATAACACTGTCAGATTCCCTGATTGTACATTTAATTATTTTACTGTTTCTTTTATCTTACTAATATTACAAATACAAATGTTTGGATGGATGGATATTTGTATGAAGGTATCTCCGGAACTGCTCAACAGATCTTGATGAAATTTGGCATAGACGTAGAACATAGTCTACAAGAACACATAGGCTACTTATGATGTTTTCTTTTTAAATTCAGCGCGGACTGAGTCGCGGGCGACAGCTAGTATGACATATTTCAATATCTAACTCACATCAGTTGTGTCGGACATTCCCAACAGGTCGGCAGTGACGTTGCCGTTGTTGACGGTCGCGGGAACAGCTTGCTCTATCTCACTCTCTGACTTCAAACTATCTTGCTGTAAAATACAATTACCACTAATAATAATCGATATTACGTTTCGAGAAATAATTATCAGACTTAAAGGTAGTGATGCAACGGAAGTGTCTTACCGGAACCAGAAACGGAAACAGATGTCAAAAATAAATTTTAGCAGAAACGGAAACGGAAACGGATGCGGAAACAGAAGTGTAAATAATAATAAAAAACATATTTACAAAAATATTTTTTTCGGTAAAAACAGTTTGTATTCGTTTTTAATTTATTAAGGCATTGGATATCGATGTCCTTTAGCCTTCAATGTATGTATTTTTACTGCGCTGCTATAAGTTAAAATACGCGTTTTTTTAAAATTTATTTTCAGGAAACAAAATTACACTATTTACAAATTAAAGTTCGCCAAACCACTCGTATTGACAAACGACAAATATATTTCTAACTACGTAATGATGATGATATATTACATGGTTATCACTTATTCAAAAGTACATTTAATAACTCGTACGTATGAAATAGTCACATTTTGCCAGTTGTCAAATTATATATGGACAACAACTAGACAGTTTACTCCAGCAAGAGAAACTGATTGTTTCAAACAGCAGCAGAAAATATTACGCGCTTAAATTCACAAAATAGTACGTAAACAAACAAATGCGACAAGTGCCGAAAGGCCGCGCACGGACTGCGCGTCTCGCGCCGCGCATTTGGATCTCTCAGTCGTCGTAAAGTTCCGTTTTATCTCCGTTATAAAAGTTGCGGAAACAGAAGCAGAAACGGATGTTGAAAAGCACGCGGAACTTCCGCACTTGCGGAAACGGAAACAGACATCCGTTGCATCACTACTTAAAGGACCAGAAATTTACAAGTATTTTTAAAGCTCTTATGTATATAATATTGAGAAAGCTTAGTTGCGACGCTACTCAATTTTAAAATGCAAATCTCAGTTTAGAAACTAATCTAAAATTGCTTTACAGTCTGTCATATATCAACCAGATACTTCAAACTGTAGCAAACATTGGCTGCTGTTACAATCGGTCGGGTAAATAGGACACATAAGATAGGCATGAAGATTTTTTTTGTGACTGATTAGTCACTGTTTGCCTTGATGAGGCATTTACAGTTTCACCGGGCTTGAGGTGGCCGAGCGCAGATAGCGCTTAGCCTAAACCTCTTTTAACCGTGAATAAGTAATTCCGCGAAGAATACTTCCCTACTGAGGGGCTCGGAGTCTACCCCAAGTTAGGGGTGACTAGGACATAGTCAAACACGTTGGTCAAAGTGCGGTTTGACTTCACAAATATCATTGAATTTCTTCTCAGATATGTGCAGCATCATGATGTTTTCCTTCACCGTAGGAACGTCGGATAAATGTACATATGTAAATCGAAAAACTCATTGGTACATGGTGGGATTCGAACCCAGGACCTGCAGATTGCAAGTCATGTGCTTAACCACTGAGCCACCAACACTCGAATGTTTGTATTAAATTATGTCAGCAGTTAACTCCTGTGTGGAACTATACCTGAGTAGAGGCGAGCTGCAGCAGGTCGTGTGTGTACACCCTGTTGCCGTTGTCTGCGGGCACGTGCACAGACACTCCCTGCGCGACGGGCACGTGCTCCTCACTGCTGCGCTGCTCGTGCTGCGGCGGCGGCACGCTGATGTTTACGTGCCCCTGTGTACCACTGCTCACACCTGGTACCAGTTCATAATTCATTTTTAAATTTTATTTATAAATGAAAAATATGACAATAAAATAATTATAAAAATCTTGTTTTTTTATTTTATTTATAAATGATAAATATATATATATATACAGTCAAAATCTGTTATAACGACATCGAAGGGACTACTCATATTGAGTCGTAAAAACCGATAGTTGTAACAACCGGTGACAGGTATTAATAGGAAAGATATGTATATAACATTCAGCCAGGACCTTTGATTTTGGTCAATTTAACCGGTATGTTGTTCTAAACGATGTCGCCATAAACGGTTTTGACTGTATATATATATATATATATTTATATATAAGAAAGTAATGTTAGTTACACTATTTATAACTCAAGATCGGTCGAACTGATTTAGCTGAAAATTGATGGGGAGGTAGCTTAGAACTAGGAGACGGACATAGGAACTTTTTTTATCTTGTGTGCATTTTTTTTATTCCGCGCGGACGGAGTCGCGGGTAAAAGCTAGTATAACAATAATAAATATTCTTTGTTTTCATTTTCTTTTATTTATAAATAAAAATATAATTAATAATTTTTTCAGATTTTTTGATTTGAACTTATAAACTATCTTAAAAAAAATAACTTAATTTTGATTTATTTTAATGTAATTTTTCAACAATCATTGCTATGACTAAAATACACAGAATAATTTGTTTATAAAAATGTTTTTTTTTATATCTGTCTTTAGTAAATTTAGTGCTGTCATTTATGTCAGGAAAAAGGACTTTATTCGTTATTGTCAACAATTTAATCTGTACATATTATCTTTATTTGACATTCTTTAGACAATTATAAAATAAAATAATTTAAATACTTACTTTCTTGCATAATTACATCAGGAACTTGTGAGATTTGTTCTGGTTCTACTGTTTTGCTTTCTATGACACTGTTGTCTTGTAAAATTGCACATTGTGTGATATCACTCGACTGTGAGATGACTTCACTGGGTTGTGAGACTTGTTCGGTGACTTGTGTGACTTCGTTAGTCTGGTTGTTTGACTGTTCATTGCTTGCTTGTGTAGGTACTTGTGCTTTGTTCTCTTGTTGTTTCTTTTCTTCTTCTGCTTGCTGTAAGTTATATAGTTTAGGATTCATGAGAAGAAAGTAAAATCTCACAACCGTTACTGTAAGAGTACAATTCAAAATATACGGAGAAAAATGCAATCCAATTCCAACTCTGTCGGTATTGTTTATAAGGGTAGTTATAAATAAAGTAAAAATAAATCAGTATGCATCTGAAGGTCGCAGCTTTATTACGTCTCCCTTGTCGACATGGCGCTGCCGGTAGGATTCGAACCTACGCTCCCAGAGGGAATCTGATTTCAAATCTGTTTTTATATCAGACAATTCTTTTTTTTCATACAAAAATTGAGAACTTATAACAATAAAAACCTAAACAGTGTAAACTTTAGGAACATTGTAATCACAGACTTGTACAACTTGAACTTGCCTATGTCTTCGTACATGAGGAATTAAAAAAATCTAGTAATAAATATAGCTTATAAACCATACATAGTATAGCTTTCCAACACTGAAATAATAGTTCAAATCGTTTCAGTAATTTCGTAGCTAATGCGAACAAATAATCAAATCTTTCCTATTTATAATATTAGAAGATATTTTTTATCTTTATGAATGTTATATGCAATGCAAACAATAAAATTTCCAAAATAAATCCACAGATTTAAAATAACCACAGAAATGTGAAAATACAATTTCTCATACAACATAATCACGCCTATAACACAGAAGAGTAGGCAGAGACCACAAACTTTGTTGCAGTCTTAACTCAGTCTTACTTAATCTTACTAATATTATAAATGCGAAAGTTTAAATGGATGGATGTTGGTCACAAAACACCAAAACTTAAGCTTGATGAAAATTGTCACAGATATAGAACATAGTATGGAAAAATACATAGGCTATTAAGTATTTTAATTCCACACGAACGGAGTCGCGTGTAAAAGTAATATAAATGTCTCATATCCATTGAATTCAAGTATACCTTCCGGAGCCTGGTCCTCGCCATGATGGCCTCAACCCGCTGCTTCCTCGCGAGACGCTCCTTCTCCTCACGTTCAGCTTCCTCACGCCGCAGCCTCTCGGCCTCATTGGCAGCTCGTCGCTTCTCCTCCTCCTCCTTCAGACGAGCAACACGCTCAGCCTCCGCACGAACCTTCTTCTCCGCCTCCTGACGCTCCAACTCCTGTTGCGCCTAAAAACGAAGTAAGGGAAAATAATTAAAAATGTTAATTACTTCATAATAATAAAAAATAAATACACTGTTAGTTCTGACATTCAAGGAAATAAGACCAATCGAGTGACACCTTTTCTTTTTATTTCTTTATTGCATGTTACAGTACTTAATATAATTAATTAATTATATCATAACTTACATGTAACACCCTGTAAGGGCATAGCAATATATATGTAGATACCAGAGTCTTGTACAATAATAATTAAATTCCATTAAACATTTTTCAGTTTACATAATTAGTAATTTCAAAATCTATAGAGAAAGTTAACACGAAGCTAATTATACAATACTTCAACAAAATTTTATTTTTGCTAATATTATATTAAAAATCGAAATTTAACATTCTTTTAAAATATATTCAATCAGTACATCTAAATTTTAATGATTTCCCTACTCTTTTTTTTCTTTTTTTTTTGTATTTTTTTTTATAAATTTTAATTTGACATTTTATCATTAAAGAATTCGTTCAGGCTATAATAACTTTTTTGTATGAGAAATTTTTTGAGTTCTTTTATAAATTTAATAATCTTTTGTATATCTTTTATGTAGTTAGGTAAATTGGTTATAGATTTTAATTAACATTGTATGTGGTGAGGTTGTCACTAGAGTCATTGTTGAAAAAGGAATATTAAGTTTGTTTCTATATCTATTGTTACGTTTAATTGTTTTCATGGGTGAATATAAATAACACCTTAGTTATCAAATTCAGTTCAATAGTTTATTCTACAGAAGGTGACAAAGAAATTTAAAAAAAAAGTTAAAGATTCAATATAAGACTTACTTCGATAGCCTTCCGAAGCTTCTCCTCTTCAACGCGACGCTGTAACGCGGCCAACTCACGCGCCTCCTCCTCTTCCCTCCTCTGTCTCTCTTCTTCTTGTCTCTGCCTTTCTGCTTCTTCTTCTGCCTCACGTTGGAGACTGAAAAAGGAATATATATGGTTTTTAATGTTTTTACTAAATGTTAAAAACTAAACCAAAACCGTGAAATGCGTGAATTAGAAGTAATTCCGTATACAGGCCTAATTTTAATCTACTTCCCATTTGGAAGTAGATATAACTTCCTGTACATCCCTTCCTCCGTGGATTAAAGGTAGGTTCTATAATTGCGGATGTCTATGGGCAGCTTTTCTTTTTGATGTGAAACATCTATAGGATCACTTGTAAACCGAATTGTTGGCGTGGCGACGCTTGCCGTGGCGACGGGTCGCCACGCTATACTAAGGTACACACGCGATGTTTCACATCTGCCAGGTGTCCCATGACGGCTCACATTTTTTTTTTTTTGAAAAGGGTTGCTTTTTGAAAGCACTTGACCACGATCCTACCCGATGAGGTGATGATGATCATTAGTAAAAAAAAGTGGATTTGAATTTATGTTTTGTTTGTATAAAGAAATTGTTTGAGTTTGTTTTTATTTTGTTACTAAATATATGTATACTTGAATAAAAGTGCCACCTTATAATATAAAAATAGCACTATGATGTGGTAACAACACTTGACAACATGTAGTATAGTGTTAAGTTATGGTAGTGTGATGATGATGAAGTGATATAATGTGATAACACCACGTGACAACATCTAGTATAGTGTTAAGATGTGGTAGTGTGATGAAGTTGTCTCACCGCTGCCTCTCCAGCTCGGCCTGTCGCTCCAGCTCCTCTCGTGCTCGTCTCCTGCGCTCCGCGAGCGCCGCCTTCGCCTCCTCCTCCGTGGTGATGCGACGCGCCATCATTGATGCTGAAAACACACAATTCACATCATTCTTATTTCATCTATAAGATAAAAGATAAAATTACTGTAGTATCTTTAAAAAAAAAAACATATTTCTTTTTAATATTTTTGTCTGTTTGTCCTGAAGTCCGGGTTTGTTCCGGATAAAATCCAAAATGGCTGGATAGATTTTCAGGCTTTAGGCTTTTTTTTTAATTCCGCATAGTCAAAGTCGAGGGTGACCTACCTACCTAGCACTAGTCTATCTTGCAATTTTATATTTAGTATTCATTTATTACCTATAAGAGGTTTAAAAAAGTAGAAAATATTATATAATGTATTTGTTTAGTAAAGTAAAACGTATTAAACCTCTTTGGTATTCAAGGAGTTTGAATACTAACAGAGAGTTGGTATTGGCCATTAAAAACATTATTTTAATTAAAAAAAAATAAGTGAAAAAAGAAATGAGAGCTTGGCGAGAAGTTAAATAAAAACAAAAAAATCATTAATTGCTTACCCGTCATTTCATTCTCCTCGGTCTTCTCTTGAGAGGGCTCCTTCTTCTCTTCTCTTCTTTCCTGTGTCGGCTCCTTCTTCTCCTCTCTTCTCTCTTGCGATGTCTCCTTCTCACGTTGTTCTTCCTTTTCGACTTGCTTCTGTACTTCTATCGGTTTATCTTCTTTATTTTCATCTACAATTTGTTCGGGCTTCGGTTCCGGTTTACTTTCTACATGTTCTTTGTTTTCGTTTACCTGAAATAGTAATTAAAATCATTTTTAAGACAAAATTTACGACCTGGCAGTGAAAAGTAAACGATAGAGAGTATCTACGATTTTTTAAAACTTAAGAAAGTTGAAGACAGTATGATTTTATTTAAACCTATGTAAGTTTACGAGAAGCAATTATGATTTTTCTAAACTTAGAAAGTTTACAACAAACTTCAATATAAAATGAAATTATTTTGAAATGAAAAAGTGCACTCTTACTGAGACACCCTATACATTCAATTAGATAAAAGTCACCTTATATTTTTTTTACCATTTATAGTTAACTACTGTGTGTTTGACGAAACATTTGTATATAATATTTCAATGTAAGTTTTTTGACACTAGAATTTCAAAGTTAGAAAGCTGAAATGACCTTATTGTCTAGTACTTGTTGTGTGATGACGTCACCAATCTGCAGGGCTTCCAGCTTCTGTGTCACCTCTATGGCGCTCACCTGACGCTTGTCAGAACTCACGCTCTGAAATACAATATATATATATGTAAAGTCTGATCAGAAATATAATAAACCTCGCCATATACCAAAAAAAACATCGCACTAATTTGAGCATATTATTAATGTAATAAAAAAACTGATAGAAGTGCCACCAGAACAAGATTTTTATATTCTCGGTTAGGCTTTATAATAATAATAAAAAAGTAACATATACACTTTCAGACTATGTTCTACATATGTGCCAAATTTCATCAAATTCCGTTGAGCCGTTACGAAGATACCTTCAAACATACATCCATCCATACATCCAAACATTCGCATGTATAATATTAGTAAGATAAATAACATCATATACCTTATCCATAATGTCAATGTGTCGAGGCGGTGTTGGAGACAGCGCCCGACCTGGAGACTGCGACTTGCCGCGCTACACACAAACAAACAATCACAAAACTTTGACAAAAACATAACAAAATGGACAAACAATTCACGATTAATATTAGACCTTGAAATAGTCTTAAAAGATGGAAAAATATAGGTAAAAAACATGAAAAAAATCACCTTTTCATATTCTTTGGCAGGCTTTGGTTTCCTATGCAGCGGCGGTTTGCCCTCCCCCGGGGTGGTGGGGGGCGCTGTTGACCAAGTACAACTGTAACTTAACTGCACTGAAACTGAACAACACAGCAGTAACTTCCCGCCGACAACTTAATTGTAACTTGCCCAAGCTCGACATGAAGCTATGTTACATATAGGACAAAACGATGGAAGATGCTGCGATGTTCTGACACGATAAAAGAAAACTCTTAAGATTTTGTAATAACTTTTCTGTCATATTGATTTCGAAGACGTCATTTTACAAAATATTTCTCTCATCTCATAATTAACAAATCATTTTGCCAATCTTTTAATGTTTACTGTGATTTTTGAAAGTCTGTATTTTACTGTATGGATAAAGTATGGTATTTTCACATTAAGAAATACGAGCACAATGTATTTTGGCTAGATCAGCCCATCACCAGGCTATGATAACTCATCTCACCAGGTCGGGGCGAGGCGTGTAGTGAGAGTGGGCGTGGCTTGCGCGCAGTGGGCGGTCTCCGCGGCGCGTCTCCGCCCGCTACTGTAGTCGCGTCGCGCGACACTGACGGCGTCGTCGCGATACTGTTCGCACCTGTGTCCCCACCGCCTGAACATATACGCACCAGTGGAGTAAGTAGAGATTATACATTTCCATTTTGGACAAGACATTACTAATATTTATAACGGCGATAACAGCTTCAAATTATAGTAAGTCTTGGATTAAAATCTCTCAACAATTTCAACCTTAATATTATTTCATGTGTACATATTTAAAATTTACTTACACTAATTAAAGTTATATACAAAAAGCAAAGCGCGTACAGCGACAACATTTAAAGCGAATATAAACATGTTCAATGAGTATTCGTAATGTGCACGACCCTTTATGTAAATGTTATAAACAAACATAGGACTATACTATAAATACGAAAAAGTAAGACTTAATTAACGTGAGATCAACAGTGTAAAGTGAGTGTGAGTGCGCGCGTACCTCTGGGCGTGTTGACGCCGGTGCCGGCGATGGAGGCGGGGCGGGGTTTGCGCGGGGCGGAGACGGCGCGCCGCACCACGCCCGCATTGGACAGCGCGCTGCCGGGACGAGAGCCGGGCGTCGTCTCCCCGGACCGCGTCTCTGTGTACAGCCACCCTTGTATCCTACTCTATAGCCTTGTATCCCACTTGTATCCTACTGTATCCCCCTTGTATCCTACTGTATCTCACATGTATCCTACTGTATCTCAATTGTAGCCTACTGTATCTCACTTGTATACTTCTGCATCTCACTTGTATCCTACTGTACCCCGCATGTATTCTACTGTATCAAACTTGTATCCTACTGTATACCACTTGTAGCCTACTGTATCTCACTTGTATACTTCTGCATCTCACTTGTATCCTACAGTATCTCACTTGTATTCTACTGCATCCCACTTGTATCCTACTTTTTCCTAGTTATATATACCAATCTATTGACTTATATCTCAGTATATCTCTTCGTATCCACTTTGTTTATGGTATATTGATTACTTACCTATATACGGTGTTGATGAAATGTAACTTAAATGACATTGGTCTAAGTATTGCTTTTAAATTGTTTTTTTTTCTAAAGTATGTTCTCTATATGAAATATTGAATAAAATGTACTTAAAGTATAGAAAAAAACATAAAACAAGTGAAATAAGGCGAAAAAGCGTAATTGCGTAAGAAATAAATCCATGAAAACCCATATAAAAAAGCAGGTGCGGTTTTTAAAAAGAATATATGAAATTTAAATGACAGTTAAATTGCACGAATGTCTTCTTAAAACTAAAAAAAAAAAAGAGTTATTTATTGATATTAGTATTTCCACTCACCTTTAGACTTGAAAAAGTCAACTGCACAAGCGATGAAAGAAAATTTAAAAAGAAATATACAAAATTATATAGATTCTAGAAAATTAAATAAAAAAACTGGCAATTTGCATATTTCTCTTTAAAATAAAGTAATAAGTAAAAAGTACCCGAAAATACATCCTCGTTGTTCAAGAAAGTTGTCCATAGATTCCTTAGAGTAGAGATGTATTAGAGTTAAGAGAAAAGCCCTCAATCTATTTGTAAAACACGAGTAATAAACCTTTTTATAAAACACACTTAATATATGAGTACATATATAAAAAAAAACACACTGAAAATGCAATAAGCCTATTTCACTCAAAAATCTGTACAAAATTAGCATCCAAATATAGTATTTAATAAATAAGGAATACTTTCTTTTCTCGAATTCAATCAAGAAGGGGGTGAAAATTAAGATGACAGCAGACAGATTGATTCGGAAGACGGAAACCTGGTGCACTCTACGTAAGTGGGACAAGGTTAAGGAAGATAATGATTTTCTTTTCTCTAATTTTGATAAAATGCAGCGTAACTCATTATTTAATTTAGAATAACTGAAGATATATTGGAAAATAAGATCAAAGTTGAGTTCACACATTCTTGAAATTATTAGAAGTGTACATAATTTTTTCATACATTGAATTGTATATTATAAAAAATATCAATTATTTATACATAACTAGTGAAGTCAAAAATTAACTAATCTCAAAACAGGATTAGGTCAGGTAACAAGAAATCAAGACTTAAATCTAAAACTGATTAACAGTATTTGTTAATAAACTTTACCAATTATGGAAGTAAAGGTAAACCAACCAAAAAATTACACTTAAAACGACTATTATTATTAGTATTTATTGAAATTTACATACAACATTTTACATGACATTTAGCATAATTGAACCCGAATGTACATGACAACTGGTATATCCATACTGACATGTTATACATGACACTTGGTATTACCGCACAAGCATGTTAAACATGACAATTGGTAAAACCGTACAAGCATGTTAAACATGACAATTGGTATAACCGTACTGGTATGTTAGACATGACTCTTGGTATAACCGTACTGGTATGTTAAACATGACTCTTGGTATAACCGAACTGGCATGTTATACATGACCATTGGTATAATCGAACGGTCATGATATACATGACACTTGGTATAACCGTACTGGCATGTTATACATGACCATTGGTATAGCCGAACGGGCATGATATACATGATACTGTATAATGGAACTGGAATGTTACACACGTCTTAGCACAATAAAACAAACTCCAATATTATAAAGCGTTACTGAGCACTAACCGACTGCAGAGCCGGAGGTTATTGACCAAGTTATGCGGTAGCTCGACAGCGAACCCAAGCGGCCATAGCGGTACCTGCAAAGTACTCACGGGCGCGGTTGAGGTGGTGCATGGAGGGCGAGGAGGTGGGCGTCAGACGTGGCAGCTTGTCCAGACGCGTCATGGAGTAGGCCCTACCTGGCGCGCGCGGGGCCGGCAGTGTGGGCACAAGGTCGGTGCGCCGCCGGGCCACTGATGACCATACAACTGTCGGCTGGCGGTCGGGTTCGTCTGCGGATACCGGTTGCAATGTGTACTGATCGTTCTTACAACCTTTCAGTCCTTCATTACCGTCGGCTTTCACTACCGCAACACTTATACCAACATATATTGTCACACCCTTAGTTCTCTTTAGAGAAATTATAGATAATAATATTTTTAATACTGGTCCTTTAGCTATGGAAATCAACATTTACATGAGTTAGAATAAAGATTATTTATCTCCCTTCCTTTCCTTACCTATCCTTATCTATATATAGCCGTCAGTATCCGTATTCACACTTGTGGTCAAAGTCTATAGTCAAACAAGGATAAGAACCGGTGAGAGGGGCGCTGCTATCGCGGTTGGTTCTGTCATAATATAAAACCTACTTAGACATAGAAAATTACATAAAAGAAAAAATGACATGACAGCTACAATACAGAGGATTTTGCGCTAGGGAGCTGTCATAACTTATTTTGACTTATGCCCACCGTAGCCTTGTCGATCTATATATATTATTTTTTTTACAATTGTCCAGTAATGTATGCCATCGTTTAAAACAGCTTGTAATCGCAGATGACATTATTGAATCCTTTCAAATTACAAAAACATACAAATACATTACTCTTACTTCTATATTCATAAAGACTATTTTCCTTTGCATTCGAATTTGCACCTTTTACATCGGCTTAGTTTTCTTGACTGCACTTTTACGAATATGAATGTCTTAAGCAGTGGTATTAAGAGTTATATTCGCTTATCAATTGTGTTTTCAAGTAATCCAATGCAAGGCCAGTAGAGATTATGCCCCAAGTGCTAACATTTTCTTTACTCTCAAGATATTAACAGGCATTCGTTGTGTACACTTCATGACGTATAATTTAAACAGATGGTTCTAGACTGGTTTAGTAAATAAAATCATATAATTTGCATACACAAATTTTGTACGTTCACACATAATTAATGAAAAATTTAAATTTCCTTTTATTTATTCCGAGACAAAAATTTTGTTGTAAATCTTTAACTATTATATTTTCTTAATTTCACCAAATGACATATTTGTTGGTATTTATATTAGATTGTACAAAACTTCCATACAAATGCAATATATTATCTTATTTTTTTTTAAAGAGATTGACAGGGATGATATTTTTTGTACGAGTGTTTGTATAGTGAAGCCTACTTAGATAAAAATATTTACTTACAGTAGCTTGTGAACATGAGTCCTTAGCAGCGGGTAACAAATAAAAAAAAGACATTTAAGTCGACTGAATTTTTGCTATCATACATACGTTTTATGAAGATTAGTTTGACAATTTGAATAGAGAGAAATAGAGTATGGGGTTGGATGAAATCAGTTATGAATCTATTCAATTTTCGATTGTTATAAACACAGAATTTCTATTCGATAACTTTTTTAATTTTTATTTTATTCGTAATTTATTTTTCAAAATCAAAGATTAAAAATTTAAGAGTGTTGAGGAACAAAAAAAAAAGGTATTACTTGTGAGATACATAGCCCAAATAATTATAATAGAAAATAAAAAAGTAATAAAGCTACCTATTTTTTTTAAAATTTCATTTATTTAATTATTTTTTCAAGACTAATTTTAGTTGATTTGTAATTCTTCGTTGTGTTCACATGTCAATTAAGTACGATATAACTTCTATACAAAAAAAATTATACTACATAGGCATAAGTTGTCAAACTAATCGTCATAGAACCGACAAACTAAAACCGTATTTCTTAAAATATTTAGATCTATTTTGTTGTAAATTACGAAGAGATTTAACGATATAGGTTTAAGATTATTTGAAGTAATTACTTACATACTAATTATCCGTCTCTATATAGATTCACTTTTACTCCATTAAATTCAAGATATAATCTAATCTTCACAGTATCAAGAAGCGTAAAGCGTAGTATATTTTCAAGTATAATAATACAATAAATGGCAATGAGAAACTACTTAGACTAGAGAAACCAGCTGAATGTATACTGAAACTATAAGAGAAGCTAAAAGTAACCTTATCCCACATCAATAAGATCGAAAATGGCTCAATAGGTGAAAAACAAGCAAAAGTTATATATATAAGACAGTAAAGGCGTAGTCGTTAGCAATGACCTTTCTTACACAAAAGAGAAAATCTTTACCTATTATTTGTTGACAAAAAGTCTGTTGTTGTGTATAGATATCCATAAGTGGGTAGATGAATCAATATGGATTTCTTCCCCATGGATATCTGATATCCATTCAAAGTTAAAGATAGGTTGGTATTAACTCTCTCTTCCCTAGTCATTGGTTAGAGTGTCTTCCCCTACGCATTCCTTGTAAGAATAATCCGTGACCTCACCAATTGGAGGTGAAAAGTGTTTACACCTTTACCTAAAGGTGGACTTTAGTGGGTCAACCTTTAATAAAGTTTCTCAAAGAATATGTATACCTGTATTAGGTTGAAGGTAAAAAACTGCACAGTCAATTTGTCATAGCAACGTACAAACGCTAAATTAAAGTGCATATGTTCAGTTTGCTGATATCTAAAGTGGGAAGCGATTTTAATTATTTAACTGACCTTTATTATCTGTATCTGAGGTATCGAGGTGTAACGCCGACGCTCGTCTCGTGAGCGGCGCAGACGCGAACATCACATTAGTCGTTGATGCCGCCCTGAAACGTCAAGCGATTATATTAATAATTTGTATTGAAAACACAAGTCATAAGGGTTAGTTTTCATTCCCGATCACAAATTCGAAATGCGAGAGTAAAATATAATTAAAAATAGAACAAATTGTATGTGCATATAATACTGGTTGCACACAAATGCAATTGATATCTAAAAAAAAAGAAAAATTAGTTCAGAGATGTCCAAATAATCAGATTTTTGGCATTAAATAGATTATAAGCGTGTAAAAAAGGCAGAAAAAAAAATAGTTTTCAACAAGAATCATGCAAAAATTGTATCGATTCAAACAATAATGCCCAAAAAACCATATACCATTTATTATAAAAAAAAGCGAATTAGATTTCTTTAAGTTCGATTTACGTTGGTTTTCCAAAATCCTTGATTTGTTTTCCAAAATAGTAGTTTAGTATGCAAATGTGACCAAATCGCAAAAATTTACGGCGGCATAACCCCATAACCGGTGATTTGTGGTCATTGTTTCTCGGAGACAATGCTGGCTGGTGTAACATCGGAAGGAAGATTACGTCATCAAGTCTTTAGACCGAACTAGTGAATTAAGCATTACAAAATTTTTAGTCACCATTTTTATTAAAATATAGTTATACTGAACTAGCTATCGCCCGCGACTCCGTCCCTCCGGAATTTAAAAAAAAAACTTAATAAGTATGTGTTCATCCAGATCCGTTGAGCCGTTCTGGAGATATCTACCAACAAACATCCATGCATAAATCTATCGATATGTTTAAAAACACTATCAAACTATCGATACCTATACAGTCCACCACTACATAGTCACAGTGCAGTTAATATAGAATAGGCTTGAGAGCTTAACGGCGACACTGCATTGCGCCACTGGACTATAATTATTCACGCGTGCCAAATTATTTATGCCTATTATCCACTCTGCAGTGGTAGCTAATCTATGTTTTATATTTTTAATTTACTACGGAGAAAAAGCAACGTTTAATTTTTTTAAAGTCATCATTAAAACCAAAATGGTAGACGTGTTGTTAAAAATGATTATCAAAATGTGTCAATTTGTAAATCTTACAATCTGAAGGCGGAAAGATAATATCAGAATTAAATAAATAAGATCCCTTTGTTTAAAAATGGCTTCCGTGCCAAAAAAAATTCCACGTGTTACTATCGATTATTACTTTTATATCTAATCTTAATCCAGAACGTTGTGATAAAAAGTAATATATAACAGATAAGTTTCAAAACAGGTATTATGTTAACGATTGAATAACAAAATTATATTTTTTGCAACACGTATACATTATATGAAGACTATTTGTTGCGTTTGAAGAGTTTTGTTTGCTAAGATATTCAAGATTTGAGTAACAATTAATTACTTATGAGTCTAGATCAATTTATGTTTTGTACAAGTTTGATTTTTAAAAGTAAATATGACATTTAGCAACTTTTTTACTTCTTCAAAGCTGTTTTTTTTAAAAAAAAAAAAAAAAAAACATATCGAAATATTAAACGATTTGTATGTAAATATTAAACCTCTTTCCTTTTTACCTTTGCTATCTCTTTGCGATCTTTAAATAATCAAATCCCTATAACACAAAGCATAATATGTTTATTTACAACCAGGAATGTCTGAAATTTACTAGTTATCTAGATTTATTATCCTATTTATATATAAAAGCAGCTCAGCTTGCATTTCTCGGCTGGAGGAGCTATTTGGGTCGCAGCGATCGCGGCGTAATTGAGTATTCACGGACTATGGTTTGCAATGTCCTGCGAGCCATGGCACAGAGTAGTTATGTTTAGAGGGAACATTTAAACCATTTTAATAATGTAATGTAGTCTTTTATACAAATCGTGTAGCTAACAAGATGTAAATGGTGTTTCAAAAAAGTCGACAATTTTTCTTTAGATATAACAATTGCAGTTATAGCAATTTGAATAAAAAAGGCAAGGTCAATGACGAGCTACGTCTGCTCAATAGTTTTAATGATTAACAGCAAATCAACTGATTTTTATATGAAATCTCTAATGTTTAGTTAGTCTGTGGCCGTGACTAAGACTACAGGTACGGATATTAAACGGTACAAACACTGCAATGGAAACGAACCTTTAAGCCTTGCATTACAATATAGACCGTAATGTTTGTTGATAAAGATTAAATTCCAATAGCAGATCAGTTACATTTTAGGACATGACGTTCAGCGGTATACTAACGTACGTTCGATTTCCGTGTTAGAACACGCGACTAATGTAATAAAAAGTTTACAATCATCCGTCAAATCTATGAAAAGAAAATGGCACATAACGTTAAATCGTTTAATAATAGCTAATCGAGTCTAGTCTGCAATAAAGTTACCCCAAAAGTATTTTAAAGCAGAGGAAAAGGTCTCAAAACGACCACAGAGTAGACATCAAAGTTTAGAGCAAAATATTTTTGTTTAGTAGATAAAACGCAAAAATCTTACTAATCTATATATATATAAAAGAAAGTCGTGTTAGTTACACTATTTATGCCTCACGATCGATCGAACTGATTTAGCTGAAAATTGATGGGGAGGTAGCTTAGAACTAGGCGACGGGCATAGGAACTTTTTTTTTAATCTTGTGTGCATTTTTTTTATTCCGCGCGGACGAAGTCGCGGGTAAAAGCTAGTACTATATAAATATAAATGAGAATGTTTGGATCGACAGATGGATGACTATTAGAAGGTATCTCCAGAACAGATGAACGAATCCGATGAAATTTGGCACAGATATAGAAAATAATCTGGAATAATACATAGGCTACCTAACAAGTTTTATTTAAATTGCTCGGACGCAGTCGCGGGAAAAAAGCTAGTATGTTTTACTTATTTATTTAGTTTTATGAGAAAATATACAACATAGTACAAAACATAGAACATACACAAAAAAAAAATTAAATAAAAGTACAAAATATTTAAGACTAGTTGCATGCATTACCTACTCTATGTAGCTACTAATTACTTACGTCATTCAAACTCATGCGCATCCTTCAAAACACAAAGCAAAACTAATCAACTGTATTCTACAAAATTACTGGTGTTCAACATAAAGTTGCATAAACACTAGAGCGGTTCATTTAAATAGAGTTTAGCTGATTTTTAATTCAAACTGTCTTTTTCAAAACATTATAAACATAAACAAGAAAACATAAAGGAGGAGAGAAACGATTAAAAACAAAAAAAAAAAATGATGCAGAACAAACGCTCTAGTGAATACACACCTCTAAAACTTTGATTATTAAAAAAAAGTATAATTTTTAATGTTAATACGACAAACTAAACAAAAAAAATAAAAAAAAACAATACATAAAAAAAAACTTTAAATTGCTTACAGCGACTCAAAAAAGCTCATCTGATCGAGTGGGTTGGTACTGGTGGTTGGAGAAATAAAAAAAAAACAAAATTAGTGCTGCTCAGTAAAAATGTGCCAAAATATATGGGGGGTGACAATATTCTTCGTAGTCGAATGGCTTGAAGAATGAACCCCCACCTTTTACGAGCATATCGCTTCTAATCACATAAAAAACAAAAAAAAAAGATTTCCATACGCCAAGCACTAAAACACTTTTTTAAATACTTTTTATTAAATTTTTCAAGTGTCCTAATTTTCTGAGAATTTAAATATGTTGTATTTTCCATAAAATATTTAATAAAACTATTCGCGTGGCTTATGAAAATCCTTTAGAAAAAAAAAATGAAGGACCAACACCTATAATTTATATAAAAACAAGCGAAGCTAATTTAAGAAAATAAAAGTATTTTCTCTCATTACGTCTGTTGTACACAGTTATTAAAAACATATGAAAATTCACATTTTACACAAAATTAACAACAGTATGATAAAAATAAAAAATAATTATCTACAGAACTTAAGCTTCTCAAATACAAAATGTGCTCCAAAAACATTATTCTATCGTGAAAAAGCTTCCTAGTTGATACTTAAATATTAATAACAAGTTTTATTAGCGTTAAGATTAGTAAATCTTCAAAAACAATAAAAAATGGGTCACTATAACCCAAGACATATCTCGACATTCGTCTAGGGGGGCTGGAATCTGACCAGGTAAATATCCTTGAGTCTCACAAAGACCAGGTCGAAACGACCTGGTAGGACATTAAGTGTATCTCACCTGCGCGCGGCCCAGAAGAATCCAGCTGAATCAACCGGCTCCAGAAGTCGTGGTGTCGAGGAACCGAAGGCGAATGCAGGTCTGGGAGTTGACCTCGCCGCTCTGGCTCGTTCCAGGCGTTCCGTGCGTTCCTTCTCTCTTTGGAGAAGTGCCTCCCGTCGGGACACTGACGCCTCCCATATCGCACGTTTGCGTTCTTCCACCTGCATACAAAGGTTATCATTATTTTCAAAGAGACTTTGTAACTTGGACTATGTTTTCTAAGGAATTCAATTGGTAATCGTAGATTTTCAATTAAATTCTTCCTCAGATACCTAGCATTACGAAGAATTGTCATTTTTTCAAGAAATGGAGAGTTATGAGTTTAGTTTTCAATTTAACATACTTAAAAATAGCATCATATTTCTATATTCCGTCACTCAATGAACCCACTACCTCAATCTTTACCAAATTCTTCACTCGACCATCTTCGTTTCTTAATACAATATGACAACGAGAGATCTAAACTGATGATTATAAAGGACAGGGTAATACCGTCTTGCTAGCTTTTCTAATCAATAATACTTCTTGTATAGATTGCATTATTCTAAAAGATAATATTTCTATAACTATTCGGTGTTGGGCGAGTGCATCGGAATGCAGCCGGTCCTAAAGGAAGGTCTATATCCGTCCACTCCTTGCTTTTAAAAATATTCCTAAAGCCATCGCCACCGCTGAGGTATTTCCGTACGCCGTATTGTCGACTTGTTTCCGTGTGCTGAGGACTATAATATTAACGGGAAAATATACAAGAAGGATTGAATTAGGTCCGATATCAGCCAGATCTATTTCAAAGTTTAGCTTCAAATTTTTTAATAACAATCGAAGAACCATATCTTATATCCTCTTATACTACACGGACCATAGACAAGTTCCATTGATATAGTACAAGTGAATTAATGGCCGCGTGTTGCAGATAATAGGGTCAGGTCCGAGACTAGTACGGAGTGACCCAGCTTACATAACTATGTCACTTTCAATTATCATCTAATGTACATCTAGTGTTCACATAGGACGATTGCAGATGACTTGGATATCTATTGAATACAAGAATGACACACGGACATCTTGGAGACATTTCAAAGCGCGTGTTACCCTCTTTCTTTTCTTCGTCTACTAAGAGAGAGTCGTAATTATTTTTCCAGCCTAATTGCTATAACTACCTCTACGGTGGAAAAAAGAGGAAGGGACAAAGGATGATTTATGAGATTATACTTCACCCATCAGACAAAACCTAAATTTCTGTTATACTCCTGTCTTCTGTTAAGTCACGGTACTTTCGCCATTATTACATTTTGATTGCCCATTATCAGAGTATAGACTATCCACGCGGCATAAAAAATCTTAATTGATTTAAATGTAACCTATGTGTTCTTCCAGGCTATACACCTATGCTAAATTACAGCGAGATCCGTTTAGCCGATGCAGAGACCTTCTAACAAACATCCATCCATCCAACTAAACTTTCACATTTATAATTTACTTAAAGTAAGATTAGTAAGATTTAAGGCGCGATCTCAACCTTATAAAATTCGTCGCAATTCAGCATAAGTAATGCACAAGACTTCGCATTACGTCAATGTTTATGCAAGCTTTGTCAACGGCATCTCAAATATGCGATATTTGAGATTGTGAGAGAATGTTGTACAAGATTAAGGTGCGGTTACACTTATAACGGATAATCTAAAAGATTTGCCTGGTGGTTACGGTGAAAGTGACTGCTCTAAGTTGATTACCATCTGTGACTTTACTTACCATTATAAATTTTGGTGAAAAGTCATCAACATAAATACGTTTGCATTCTTATTATTTTCAATCTAAAAAAATAAACCTTTTTACTCTGTCATACAGATTACAAGTGGATTATCTCATTGATATTTGCTTGAACCGTGTCCATATATTGGACACTACTTCCTTTAGCAAGTATTTTAAAAATTTCATCAAAAAATGTCAATAAAATCGTGCTCTTTATACGCGGAACATATTGGCAGCGAGCCAGCCCTGTTAGACATGAAAGCAGGCGAAAAATCCGAGCTAGACTTTTAGGTCAGTCTCTGCATTTAATAGTATTGAATCTCGACTAGAAAGATTATTGGTTTTACATAGAAATTTATGTTTTTTTTTATATTATATTGAAAAAGCTAGCGCTTGAGCACGATCCCATCCGATGAGGTGATGATGTGGTCTAAAGATGGTACGCGCTAGCTTTGTAAATGCCTATTCACTCTACTCTTGAAGGCCCCCAAGTCGTTATGTACAGGTCTGAAAATAATTTTAGTCCAACAGACCTAATTTGCCTTCCAAAGGTACGTAGACTAAAATTTCTTAAAAGAAATGATGGGTAGGTATGGATTTGGCGGAGGAGGGGTCGCATAGGAAAGGAATATATTTTCCTTCTGTGCGGCCTCCTTCTCCGTTGATTAAAGGTAGATAATGAATCTAAAAAAGCAAATGTTCATGGTTAGCGGTCGCTTCGCTTTTGACAAATTGAGGTGGCCGCTTGCCCGTTTGCCACTTCATAATATACAAAAAGATATCTTAAAAATATTTTCATATTATAAATGATTAGACTTTTAGTTTAGAAATTCAGCCGTGATACTGAAGATATCTCTGGCCTTTGTAACAACACTTTAGCAGCAAAAACCCACCATTATTTCACGTTTCAGAGATCATACGCTAAATATTCATACTTTGGATCCTAGATATCGTAAAACTCAAAATAAAATACCTACATAAATATTCCAGGATTGTTACGACCGTAAACTTTGCCTACGTTCCCGATTCCCGGGCGCGCTTCGAAGCGGGAATATACCCAACCTCTCCGCATTGCGTCATTTGGTATTTACTAGGAAATGCAGTATTCATACTTATATTAGGCAAGTAGATTTTCCACTATCTAGGGTAAGTAGAAATCAGACTTGATTAAACTTAGGATTATATACGTAACTCCATTCAAGAATAGATAATAAGACTATAGATAGATTGTATCAATCAATACATAGTATAAAACAAAGTCGCTTTCGCTGTATGTCCGTATGTATGCTTAGATCTTTAAAACTACGCAACGGATTTTGACGCGGTTTTTTTTAATAGATAGAGTGATTCTTAAGGAAGGTTTGTATGTATAATAAATGCATAATATAGTAGAGAAACACTGATAAATTTAAAGTTTTCTAATGTGATGTCGTAAATAAGCACGTTTTTTTGCGCTTATATTGCAAACGCTGGCTGAACCCTACGAGATAGACCAAAATAATGTACTACAGTATTGTTCACCTTAAAAAGTTCAACAAAAAAGTCCGCGATGGTATATGTCTATCTCTTAGGGATAACCCAGCATAACCATTTTTATTCTTTTACGAAGTGATTTTAAACAATACAGCATTAATCCTTATCCATTTAAGTACCTTAAATAAATTGTGCATTTATTCTGTAGTAGGTATATTTTGCATTGCACCCGTGCGAAGCCGGGGCGGGTCGCTAGTTGAAAATAAAAATAAAAGGTCATATAATTTCAAAGTTTTTATATTTGAATTGTATAGCGATATGCATGAGTACATATCGCTATACACGCTTTTACGTACTGAGGTACGTACGTAAAAGGTTTAGTCGAAAAACCGCACTCAAAGTCGCCCGCGCTAATTCTACTCTAAGGGATCTCTAACGACCCATTGACTCTAATTTCAGTTAAACTATATACGAGCCATCAACAATAGACTTACTAATTGTAAATTGGCGGTGAGTGTACCAGTACAATGCGAAAAGGCGGTGGAATTCGCCGCATTGTAATGCAAATGTCTGCCGAGCTGACGACTGACGAGAGTGTCAACAGTGACATCAGCGCGCAAGGACGTCAGTTACGTAACTGCGCGTGCGCAGGCTCACGGCGCGACTATCCTGCGTAATGCAAACCAGAAGAATTTTTGCCATAGACAGCATTTTTTGCTAAAACTCGTAAATTCCAAAATATTTTAAATAACGGCTAAAGGAAAACGAGCAAGAGGTTCATCTCATCTCTTTCTCTCTGAAGTCTGCATCTTTCTGCATAAGTTATCTTAGTTATCTTTTAAAATCTTTTCCCTTCCTTTTTTTATATAAATCGCATATAAACATAGCGTAAGTTATGTACAAATTCGACTGTTTAAATCAAAGACCTGAATCTGGTTAGTGCAAACATATGTATACGTAAAATATGCTGATTGCAAGGATTGATAGGATCTAATTAGATACATAGAATACTTTATATAAATCAGGTAAAAGATTTATTCTCTCCAGGTAAGATATAAACAAAAAAATGTTCAGACACCAACTATTGAAACAAAATTATGTAACTTCATCATCAGCTCACTGTACGTCCACCACGCTGGGCAAGGGCGGGTTGGTTGACTTCACACATATCATTGAATTTCTTCTCAGATATGTGCAGATTGTATCACGATGTTTTCCTTCACCGTAAGAACGTCGGATAAATGTACATACGAGTATGTAAATCGAAAATCGAAAAACACATTGGTACATGGTGGGATTCGAACCCAGGACCTGCAGATTGCAGGTCAAGTGCTTAACCCCTGAGCCACCGAGGCTCTTATTATATATTGTGTAATCATTATATTATATATTATGTAACTTGCAATGCATTATTAACCTTTTCTGATAAGGATGCGAAAAGTGGATAAGAGATGAAACAGTTATGGAACAGATGTAACCCTTGTGTTACTAATATTATAAATGCGAAAGTTTAGATGGATGGATGGATGTTTGTTAGAAGGTATTTCGCTGAAATTTGGCATAGATGTAGAACATAGTCTTGGAAGAACACATAGGCCATTAAGATTTTTTTTATTCCGCGTATAGTGTCATGGTCTAATCGTACCTTTAGAACAGTTGTTCCAACATTAATAACACTTTACATGCTATCAACTCGCCCTCGCATTCAACAATCCGTAAAAACCGTAGTGACATTGAAAGTGTTAAACGCCACAACAATGTTCTATTGTACATTTAATACTATGGCAACAACGTTTACTCTAATCTAACTGTGCATTGTCACTACATTGTATTGTTGGATTTGTGTTAGTAAATATTAAATCCTAGCTGTCGCCCGCGACTCTGTCCGCATGGAATTATAAAAAAATCTTAATTATTAGCCTATGTGTTCTTTCTACTATATTCTATATCCATGATAAATTTCATCCTGATCCATTGAGCAGTTCTGGAGATAACTAATAAACATCCATCCATCTAAATTTTGGCATCTATATCTATATATATAAAAGAAAGTCGTGTTAGTTACACCATTTATAACTCAAGAACGGCTGAATCGATTTGACTGAAAATTGGTGGGCAGGTAGCTTAGAACCAGGAAAAGGACATAGGATAATTTTTACCCCGTTTTCTATTTTTTTTTATTCAGCGCGGACGGAGTCGCGGGTAAAAGCTAGTTTATAATATTAGTAAGAAGTTAGATATGTCGCACTGTTATAGGCATTTTTTATTGACCATGTATGATTGTAAAACGTCACGTAATTCACTGACCGTTGGTTTCGGAGGTCAAAATCTCTGTATAAAACATATCGTCATCCCTGTCATTATCTTTGACAAAAAAGAGATAACAATAATGTTTTAAATGGAAATGTTGGTCTCAGAAACCCACAATGATAAGTACCAACATATACACTTTTAATATTCCCGTTAACTGTTAAATGAAAAATATATGTTTATATTAGCTTGTGATTATAAGAAAGATACCAGACATCCGAATGAAACTTACAACTACGCTTTGACATACTTGGAATGACAACAAGTTGCAACTTGATGCTCTTAATTGCGTTACACATAGAATTAACAAAACTAGTGACTTTAGTTGTGATATGTGTGGCAAAACTACATACTGCAGTGCCGCCGACACACTGTCTGTGTGGCTTTTAGTACCGCATCTTATTGTTATACAATAAAGCAATCTAGAAGGTGCGGGCGTCGCGGCGCCGACACTTTCACTTCGCCACACCACAGCGGTCAGCAGACGATAGTGAAATTTTTGAAAATGCCCCTCTTAACGTTATATCTACGAATAGCAATAAATTGTACGCCTCTTCGTGATGAAAAAGATAAGATGCATATACTAGGGCTGGTTGAAAAGAATCCGAAACGACAATAAAAAAAAAAGAAATAAAACAAAATTTTACTAGAAACGTAATTTGCAGTCTTTTACGATCTCAATACATGTAATTTTAGGAAATAATAATTATTTGTTTAAAAAATATTCAGCTTTATAGTGAGACAGTTTTCATTTTCATGAAAATGGAGAAAACGGAGGTTCGTGCCGTCATAAAGTTCTATGTTTTAAAAGGGAAATCGGCGACCCAGATTCAAACTAAGTTGAATAGTGTGGTAGGGGGTTCTTCACCTTCATTTAGCACTATCCACTCTTGGGTGGCAGAATTCAAACGAGGACGAACGAGCTGCAATGACGCTCCCCGTAGCGGAAGACCAAATGAGGTAACTACCCCAGAAATGGTCAGTAAAATAAAAAATATTGTATTAGAAGACCGTCGATTAAAACTCAGGGAGATAGCCCAAATTGTGAACATCTCATCTGAACGCGTTTTGAACATATTACATGAGCATTTATCTATGAAAAAGGTTTGTGCCAGATGTGTGCCGCGGCTTTTGAACGACGAGCAAAAGAAACAAAGAGTGAATGTTTCAAAGGAGTGTTTGGAACTTTTTAGACGGAATCCCAATGAATTTCTTCGTCGATTTATAACAGTTGATGAGACCTGGATCCACCACTACACGCCGGAGACCAAAGAGCAGTCTAAACAGTGGACTAAAAGCGGCGAACCCGCACCAAAGAAGGCGAAGACGACATTATCGGCAGGCAAGGTTATGGCAACCGTATTTTGGGATGCTAGAGGTGTCATCTATGTGGATTACCTTGAAAAGGGGAAAACAATAAATGGCCCATACTATGCAAACTTGTTGCAAAAGTTGAGTGACGCAGTGAAACAAGAAAGACCCCACTTGAATAGGAAAAAAATATTGTTCCACCACGATAATGCACCGGTCCACACTGCAAAAGTTGCGATAGCAAAAATTAAAGAGTTACGCCTCGAATTACTGCCCCTCCCGCCATATTCGCAAGATTTGGCCCCCTTCGACTTCCATCTGTTCCCAAATTTGAAAAAATGGCTCGGAGGGCAGAAATTTTCGTCCAACACTGCAGTGATTGACGCCGTTAATGGCTATTTTGAAGGACTTGACAGTTTTTTTTATAAAAATGGAATAATGGCCCTGGAGAAGCGTTGGTCTAAGTGTATTGAGCTAGGAGGAACATATGTAGAAAAATAAATTAAATTTATTCAAATATCTCTTTTTTCTCTTCTTCATTCCGGATACTTATCAATCAGCCCTCGTACGTTATGTGAACCAACAATCAAGGTCTCAATTTACTTATATTATTAAACAGCATTGTTTGTTACGAAAAAAAATATAACAAAAAAACACATTAAACTGGCAATGAAATCTTGGTCGTGCCTTTTAGAGGCAAAATAAAATAAATAATTTAACTATAAACTTCCAAAATAAAGCGCTTGTAGGACAAAATAGTCTAGATGTTACCGAAAAAACACAACATTATCTTTGATTATTTTAAAGATAACGCCAGATGACATATTTTTATACATGTTTCCGCAGCATATTAACAGTATTTACTATTCCTTTCATAGCCGTATACACGGGAGTAAGTGGGATGTGACGTCACTGCGGTTAATTGGCTCCCAACGCAAGATAACCGCAGATACAAACGACTTAAGACGAATCTATAGATGAACGTTTATAAACGTACAGATAGGATTCAGACCCACGTAACGTGTAAGAATCTCGAAGGAAAGGTATATTCTTGTACAAAATCCCAAAAATTATTGAATATAATTCAAAGTCGTGAGATTGTCTTTTTTTAGTACAGTTGCAAAAAACAAGCGTAATTACAAAATCCATGTTTTGTATTAATTTGTTAGTAAGACAATGTCCACATTTATATCTTAGTTATTTTAGTTCATGCTATTAAACACGATTGTACTGAAAGCCTATAAACCAACGGCAATTTATTGCAACGTGCAGTTTAGGCGCGCCAGGAATTCCAAAAGCAAGGTCTTTGACTATTGCGGATCTTTGTCGTTATTTCACAGAAATAATTTTGCTAGCTCCTAGACTATAGCATATTAAAATAGCACCTAGATAGTGGGAGCGTACGGCTCTAGCTAGACTTGATAATGCCTGAGTGCTTAGAAGTTTACAACAGAACGATAACTTTTTAAATATTTTTGAACTTCATGCATTATACGATAGCTGTAACAGATGTTATTTTTTTATTTACGGTGACATATACACGCACATTGCCTAGCTCAAACCAAAACAATATTTCACTCACCAACATAGAAGTGACAAGTTGATAGAACGGCTAGTCCATTGAAAGTTATTTTAAGTTTTGGGGACAGTTCAAAATATACGAGTCGAATATTATGTTCTGTTCTTGGTTTTTGTAGTGGGGATGGTGAGGGCTGAGGGGTACGAACCTGGAGCCTTCTGTCGCTGTCCCTCGCTCGCTGCTCGGCCTGTCGGAGTAAAGTCATACTTGAGAGTCATCTGCCTCGAAACACGGGACTGTATATGTGCTTCTTGCAGGCGACAGGAGTTTGTTAAAGATTCCCATTTCAAATAGACGAAGGACCAAAATTCCGTAAATTAGGGGGTCGAAACAGGCTGTATTTGTCATTATCACCTGCCTTACTTATAAACAATATTTTCTTCCGTTGGAGCCTTTTGGGATTGTCTAAACTCTGGACTACCGAGAGAATGTCGAAAAAATGACTTCATATACCACAAGTGTACTTACACTAAACCTCCTTTGCACCACTTAACACTGTTTTACTGATTTTACCGTGCATCAAATTGTCTCTGAGAGACAGAAAACACTGCAGAATTCTCTATGGTGGTAGTTAGTCTTTGTGACTGTGGATTTCGAATGCTGTGACACTTGTATTGGCACTTATTTGACTCTTTTTTGTCAAAGAGAATTTGAGTGATCAAAACATATGTCAATGAAGTCGAACACATTAAAGAAGACTGGTGAGTGACTGTTTACTGACCTGTTGCCTCCTGTCGTCATCTCTTGCGCGCTGCTCCGCTTGTCTTCGTCGGCGGTCCTCATCTCGTTTCTCGCGCTGCGCCTGCGCCGCCGCCGCGTGTGCACGGAGCTCGTCGAGCCGCTTGCGTTGCTCCGCCTCCCGCCGCTCGCGCGCCAACCTCGACCGGTCCAAAGCCTCTGACGACACTGGCAACAACACAATATATTACAACAGAGGAAATACCCTTGCTTAAAAGGGTTTGTTTAATAAATGTTCAAAATAAAAACCTAATAAATATCATTAACCTTTGAAGTCTTTGAAATGGGTAATAAATACGGTATTGAATTTGATCACGTAATTGAAAGATTATAAATCGAATTGAATTATGTAATTTATAAGGAGCAAAGTTCGCAAAGATATGCCAAAGGAAGGGAAGGGTATAAAATGTAAATAATGACTTCATGTATTACTTGTGGAATTGTTTATCATCATAATCCGTGGTGTATCATAAATATCACTGTGATGAATCATTTTATGTCGCAATTAATCTAGACCAGAATGTCCGAGACCGACATATTAAGACTAAAATTGTGCGTAATACGAGACAAGGAAACATTGTCACATCCTAAGTACGTGTTAGGATAAATTTGCATATCATTTGGTAACATGCCAATTTCCAGCTCTACTTCTTTGTCTTGGTACGGCTTTTTATATAAAAAGGTCTAATATTTTCCTTGTTTTTTATCGTAACGTCAATAAAACAAGAAATCAATTCTATGCATCATCATCATCAGCTCACTATACGTCCCCACCGAGGGGCTCGGAGCCTACCCTAAGTTAGCGGTGACTAGGCCATAGTCAACCACGCTGGCCAAGTGCGGGTTGGTTGACTTCACACATATCATTGAATTTCTTCTCAGATATGTGCAGGTTGCATCACGATGTTTTCCTTCAGCGTAAGAACGTCGGACAAATGTACATATGTAAATCGAAAATCGAAAAACACATTGGTACATGGCGGGATTCGAACCCAGGACCTGCAGATTGCAAGTCAAGTGCTTAACCCCTGAGCCACCGACGCTCTTCTATGCCGATTATGTTTAATATAGAGCAGATTTTTTTTAAATCGTAAGTACAAATATTAAGTTGTGTTAAGTTTGTATTGTCTAAAATGGAAATCAATTATTTACATTACATTTGTATCAATCACATAATATACGGAATTATATTACAAATATATTTGCAGTAAATATGAACTTATGTTCATATAAATTATTACGAGTAAGGTATAGTTTGCTTATATTGCGTGTAACATAACACCTACTGTACTGACAGATAACAGATGTTCCGAGATTACCTGACATCTGGCTTTTTTACTGAATACAGTAATAACCCTGAATCAATTTAAACTGCATAAAACATAATATATCGAATAATCTTAACATTTTTCACGTTGTCATTAATATCATATAATCTATCTATATATATAAAAGAAAGTCGTATTAGTTACACTATTTATAACTCAAGAACGGCTGAATCAATTTGACTGAAAATTGGTGGGCAGGTAGCTTAGAACCAGGAAACGGACATAAACTTTTACCCCGTTTTTTTATTTTTTTATTCCGCGCGGACGGAGTCGCCGGTAAAAGCTAGTCATTAATAAAAACACATATAAAACCTTAACTTGTTAATTAAAAATAAACTAGTTGGTTTACCGTGGGTACATATTGTTGTCTCTGTTTTGTCAAAGGTGTAACAGAGATGACGATATGTTTTATACATAGATTTAAGTCTCAGAAACCAACGGTAAGTCTATTGTTAAAAAGCAAAAGCAAATATTAGGTTCAATTCAAATAAATTAAAAATCATTTACCAAATGACATAAAAAATAGTCATTTGGTGAAGTCTGGTTTATAATTTTTTTTTTCTAATTCTGTAGGCCAACCAAAAACAATCAAAATCGAGGAAAAGCTCAATCTAATAATCATGATCGCATAAAAAAACAATATCGAAATTATCAAATCGTTTCGGTCGATCTATAAAATCGATTCTAAGTCGTATCTCGCTTAATGTTATTCATTGTCGGCGTGTCAGTGAAAGTGTTAAATTGGGAACGCTTTCAGCAATGCTTCAGTTTCCATTTTATTATTTTAATTGTAATACGGTCGGTTAAACGACATGTGAATGTCTAGCTGTGAGTTGCCACTGCCGAAACAAACGTACATTTAAGTAAGAACTAAGATACTCTATCTAACTTCTTACTTATAATAATACTAGCTAACGACCGCGACTCCGTCCGCGCGCAATAAAAAAAAACTTATTTAGTGGCCTATGTGTTCTTCCAGACTACTTATGTTCTACATCTATGCCAAATTTCCTCGAGATCCATGCAGCCGTTCTGCTATCATAAATGCGAATGTTTAAATGGATGGATGGATGTTTGTTTGAAGGTATCTCCACAACGGCTTAACGGATCTATTTATTATATTTTTTCAATTCCGCGCAGAAGGAGTCGCGGGCGACAGCTAGTTTTGTTTATAAAACCCAACAACCAAACTGATTCTAACATTCAGGGGAAGAATACGAGAGGAAAAACATCACATTTGTTAAAACTGATTCAATCTTTAAGGTTGTAGCGGTGACAATGAAACTCACATACTCAAATCCATTTAAAAACATACATTCGTGCGAAAATACTCTTGTCACTAGAGTAAAATAAATCGTAAATCTTAATACGACAATGGAAATTCGAATGTTAACCACATTAGCGTGTCGGAACAAAATTTTTGACCCAATTAAACCGCCCCACCTTGATGTTATCCTTAATCAATACTTATGAATGAAACAACTGAGGTCATAGTACCTATTATGCGTTCGTATAATAATGTAAAAATAGACTAGTCTGTGATCAGATCATAAGTTACGGTGATGTAATGTATTATATATAATAGTATATAGATTTTAATATTTATATTTTTATTTAAACCAGTAAAACTCAAGAAGACATAATGTAAATAAATATTGTTTAGTAGTTTTAGAACGCGACTCCAAGAAAGTTGAAAAAAAAAACTTAATATGTAGCCTATGTGTTCTTCCAAACTAACTTCTATATCTGTGCCAAATTTCATCAAGATCTGTAGAACCGTTCCGGAGATAGCTTCAAACAAACATCCATCCATCTAAACATTCGCATTTATAATATTAGTAATAATAACAATAAAACTATGATCAAGACATGTAGAACAATGAAATATTCCATGCAGTTATACAGAGCGAGGTCGTGTTATTTGGTTAGCGTTAGCGTATATGCGCGTACGTCGATTAAACTGCCTAAACATTAAAGACTAAAATAAATCGAGTATAGCGTCATAAATTACATACCCCTACGTCACCGTTAATGTATCGACTGGTGTTTATAATGAAACATTCCTGTATATGATAACCTCATGATAAAAATTGGTAATCTTAAAATAATTTAAATTTTCATCTTCAAACAGTCCCTTAAAACAGTTAACAGCTTTCGTAACACCATCTTCCTGACCTTATCGCACTTACGTGGGGTCGGCCCACAAGGTTTTCATAAAACTTAATGTTTCCATAACTTAACCCCTCCAGGAAAGAAAACAACTAGTAGTTATTACTACTATTGTACTAGTAGAGTAAGTAGTACTTACTAGTAGATTAGTTTCGATCTATTATAACGTGGGTTTCCATAGCAAAAACAGTTTTTACAAAAATACATTATCTCAATATTCTCTTTAGAGAAAACGACCAAAATGTTTCTACAGCATTGGATATTTACGGTACTATTTTATAAGGTTGTCATTTTTATTTGTTCATACCGTGATACATTTAATCTTTGGTCTCGTTCTCGAGGATAATTTCACGATCATCTTAACAAGAAGATATGCGGCAGGTTTAATTTCATATATACATTTGAAGCGAGCCAGACGCGATAGGGCGTCGCATTTCTCTGATATCGGACATCGATAAGATGTTGATAAATAACATCTACGAACCGATTGAGAGCAAAATAAGTGCACTCTAGTATAATATTAATGTGTATTCTTCTAGTACTTTTAACCTCAAATATTCGTTTAAAAGTTTGAAATAAACCGAAATGGGCCTAAAGCAACTTTTTCAAAATATGGTGAAAGTAACATAAAATCAAATAATTACAGCTTTATTCTCAAGTAGCTTTTGCCCGAGACTTCGCGCACGCAGAATAAAAAAAATAGTAGCCTATATGTTCTTCCAGACTATACTCTACCTTTATGCCAAACTTCATCATGCATCGTAACAAACATACATCCATTAAAACTTTCGCATTTATAATATTAGTATGAAGTATGGTATGAAAACACAATAGAAAATAGTTGGTCCTTGTCAAACCGGATAAAAAGCACAACTTTTTTTTACACAAAATAAGAATGCAATATAGGTAAACAATTAGCTCTTACCAAAAATTTAGCAATAACAAATCTTAGTATTTCGACATTTCTCTAAATTCAAAAGCACGTGGGCATTCATTAATATGCCAAACACCTAATATTGCCTTACGTAGGATTTAAGGTTGGATTCCAAACCTAAACGACGCCCACACGACGACCTTAAACCATTGCAACAAAGTCCAAATTCGTATATTAAAATTGGGATACACGCAAAATAGAACGTTATACTCATCTCGATAAAGTTCATATTGTAATATCAATTAGGGATGGTTAAGCGGACCATGACAAGGTCATATTCTCTAACGAGACTGTCATATTCATGAGCGAGATTATATTAGCAAGTCGATGTACCGATAACTGATAGTATATTTAATAACCAACTCACCAACATGACAGCCTCAGGGTACATGTAGTCAGAAATCCAATCAATGGACACAAATTGGATGACAAGATTATAATTACTGTGTCAATATACAAATAATCATTATAACGGAAAGAATTATAATAGAAAAAAATATTTGCCTTCGACCTCAACTTACATGTTAAATTAAAAAAAAAATCATATCAAGAAAAAACAGTTGAATGTGCAATATGAATGGACTTTTCCTTTTATACACTGAAGTCAAAAGAAATCCTAAGTACACTGCAGTTGCAAAGTGTTAGAAATATAAAAGAGGAGCAGGAATACTAGGTCTGGTCTATTTAAATTAGACCTACATAAAAGTACTGGAAGGTATCTCGACAATCCATCGAAAAGAGTTGTATCTATCAAAAGATCTCGTAACATGTAACTCTTATTATCATAGCTCGCTTTAGGTCCCTAATGAGTGGCTCGGAGCTTACCCTAAGTTAGAGGTGACTAGGCCATACTTAACAACGCTGGCCCAGTGCTGGCTGGTTGACTTCACAGATATCTTTGAATTTCTTCGCAGATATGTGCAGGTTGCAGTGTATATATCGAGGGGTGAAAGGCTATTTGTTTTAAGCGACATTTTTTGCGATATTGACTTATATATACTTATATAAATTGAAAAACACATTGGTACATGGTCGAATTCGAACACAGGACCTGCAGATTACAAGTCAAGTTCTTAACACCTAGGCTACCGTCGGTCTTAAAATAGATAGGTATAAGTAAATTCATCAATCACCACTTTTCTATTGGAATAGATACAATTTTTACATGAGAAACTAATCGCTGCATACTGAAACATAGACTTAGTCCCAAATGGAAATGTACAAGATTCTTTAATGCCACGTTTTCAAAAGCAATCGCTGGATTAAATAAAAAGAATTACTTACTCATATAATGACATTTTATCTTAGCCCACATAACAGATAAACAATTAACAATACGAATTAAAATACAGTAATTAACACTTGTCTTCTTGCCCTCTGTCAACTGTTTAATAGAAAATGTATATGTAACATCAACATGATTCACAAATTATTGTTTGGATTAAATATACCATAAACTATTTCAAACAAGATTGATAATGGGACAATCATATTATTATATATTACGTATATACATCTTTCTTTATTTAAAAATAATAACTGTATATCAGTGAATCTCAAAGTAGTCCAGACCACCTGACGTAAGACCCGGCGCGAACGTTACATGACGATAAACTTGAGGGTTTACAAGGGATTCAGAGAAAGCAATAAATTTGAAGGGGTCTATGAGAAAGTTTGGGAATGTCCGGTGTAAATGATCGTATCTCATTCTTTTTCTCAGTCACTTCAGTCTTTAATGATTGATCTTGGTCAACAAGTAGGTGCAGGGACCCTTTTCACTCTTCCCGGACTACTGTTGTTTGTATCTCATAGGGTCCATTTAAAAATTATTTATTAGCAAACTGATTATGCAAGAAGTTGCTTAGTCCATTACATTTTAAAAAGCAACCGTAAAACCCTTTCTAAGCTATTATATAAACGTAAATTTTAACAAATACGTCATATTGTAAAAGACGCGTCTCTCGTATATAGTTTAAGATTTTTAAATTTTTAACATTATACAAGGGAAATTGAATTTATATGTTTGTAACGAACTACTGGAACTCAAAAACTACTGTACCGATTTTAAAAACTCTTTCACCATTTAAATGCTGGATTACCTCTGAGTAAATGTGACTTATTTAATATAGTTATTAATAATAAAAGATATAAGAATATTAGATAGATAAGAACTCTGGAATAGAGAGAACTGTCTAGCAAACTTAACGCTTCTCAAACACCAATTAAATTTTACGCCCACTCTTTAAACTTATACGACTTCGAAGTGAATATTGCAATAAATTGAAAATTCAAAATTGGAGTTGTAGAAATAATGCTCGGAAGCCATATTCGTTGAGCGCACAAGACGTCCCACTACGCCCACTCTCAATTATGTATAGAATAAGAAAGGTTTAAATACAAATACCATTGCATTGTTTACATTAAAATTGCTTCGTGCTCTATATACAAAAGTATACAGGGAAATTATATGACTTTTTTATATTACAAGGTTGCCTACCCTCAATCGACGAAGGAGGAGACGCACAAAAAGATAATATTTAACCTTCCTATGCACCTCCTCCTCCATCAAATCCACCTTCTCTTCCCATCCTTTCCTTATAAGAAAAGGACCATAGTTTTAGTCCTCTTTCTCTTTCCTTCCTTTTCTTATAAGAAAAGGGTGGTAAGTGAAAGAGGACTAAAATTAGGACTGAAATAAATGCATGGTAAAAGGTTGTCTGAAATGTTCGGAATAGAATGGATTTGAATTCCTAGAATTCAAAAATAAAATCGAGACTGCACTCGCAATTCGTGCCCAAAACTATTAGGATGTCACACGAGCAATGGAGCTCCAGGAAGAAGCTGCATTGGCCTGCGGTTTAATGCCACTTATGTAATTGGTACTCTGTAATTTTAAAGCCACAACTTCAGATGTAGAAAAACACAAGTATTCGCAATCGTCGAGTGTGGAACACGCATCAGTGCTGTGTGGCATTGCTCTTAAATTATTATGACAAAAAAAATTGCTCCACAGACATTTCACTACTCGAAAATAGTTCAATGCAAAACCTTTAATTGAATCGCCACCGTATTCTAGATCCGAATGCAACCATTCCAACAATGATTATGTTTTTATTTCAAATAACTGTCATCTTTAACACAATGGACTTAGAGGTCGTTGTACCGTGAAGGCCAGACACTAGACTTGGAACGGGTTCCTCGGTACCCTTGGGCGATGAATCACTGATATATTATGCATACGATGTCAGCATCACTTTCTTACGAATAGAAATTGCCAACTGACTAAGATTAGGGGTGTCGCAATTAATAAATAATTATTTACGTATTCAAAGCAGCAGTTTCCATTTAGCGCAGCCCTGGCAAGAGGAGTCTAAAAAATTTTCTTTGATATATGTTCATCCTTTCCTTCAACTTCAACTTTCGCAACACAAAATCATTTTTACCAACAATTTAGTCATATGGCCGTAAGACATTATTTATATGCAATCTAAGGGCATATATTGTGATAAATACAAATAGCAGAATCGTCAAGCAAACATGTCACAAAGAATGAGGTAAACACCTGTCTAAAGGCTCAAGATCATTCAGTCCTCAATTTACATTACAACATTCCTAATAAAGATTCTTAACACAACCCACAGGGCTGTCAACATAACAATTTTGTACAAATAGAATAAACCTACTCATATGATGTATAACTGGCTTTCGCCCGTGACTTCGTCCGCGCGGAATTAAAAAAAAACTTAGCCTATGTCTCATTCCAGACTATGGACTACATCTGTGCCAAATTTCATAGAGATCAATTAAGCCATTTTAGATCATGGTAACAAATATCCATCCATCCAAACTTTCATATTTATAACATTCGTAAAATTTAATCCTCTTATACATTTTCACTTGTTCCATTTTGTACAAACAATTTTTTTACAAAAAAATAAAAAATCATATCAAAAAAAGTGATTTAAAAAACTTAAGATATTAAAATAATTTATTTTTTTATTTCTGTCTAATTGTCAACCCTATCACTTTAATTTTTCACATAATATCATTAAATATTCCTATAACCCACACCTGAATGAGTCATAATATTAATATTAAAATCAGACAAATACATGCCATTATGTCATTGCCGAAATTCATGCCACACAAGACATGCCGTTTTAGAACCAAACTTGATTGGGCTGAGTTTATTTAAACAAATATCAACTGATGATTTTACGAAATTAAAAAAAGATACCAAATCTGAGACAGCATAAACAGTTATTTGAGCAATATCATTATCCCCTTTCTTATACTAGTCATTATTATAATAGACGAGGGAATGCCATTACAGATTAGAATAATAAGCCATTGTTGATTACATGTGGGTAGATAAAGAATTTAATAATTAGTCATAATGCTAATTGTTTGTAGTAGACAAGAGAGACACCTTACACAGAAGGTCAAGAATTAACCATAATCAACACAATCTGAAAAATCTACAAATAACCAGAATCAAAGAGAATTGAATTAAAATCAAACATTTTTCAAGGGGTGTTTATAATTATTAGATGGATTAATTATTGTAGAAATTGAAAAAACTAATTTTAGTAATACTATAAACTAGCTATCACTGACTGCGTCTGCGAGGGATTAAAAAAGAAAGTAATAAGCCTATGTGTTCTTCCAGACTATGTTCTATTTCTGTGCCAAATTTCATCAAGATCCATTCAGCCATTCCGGAGATACCTTCAAATAAACATTCATCCATCCATCTAAATATTCGCATATATAATATTAGTAAGATGTAAAATTTGTATCAATAAATGTTTGGTAGAAGTTATCTCCGGATTGACTGAAGGGATCTCACAGAAATTTGGTATACATGTTGAAGATAGTCTGGAAGAAAACATAGGCTACTAAGTTCTTTTTGTATTCCTGCGCAAAGAGAGTCTTGGGTGATCGTTATAAGACATATATTTGAAATCTAACATAGGCTCTATTATCCTAACATGATTGTAAAATAAAAAAAATAAAAAAATACAGTCGAATTGATAACCTCCTTCTTTTTGAAGTCGGCTAAAAAGGCGCAATAATATTCAATAAAATTTTACATTAATCATTAATATTAATAAATATTTTTTTTGCACTTTTAATGCATATAAATCAACAAGTAATATTAATCATCATGATAAGATTAACTTTATCCTAATGACATCATATAATATTTTGCACTCGGAAAAACAAAATATTGTATTTTAAAATAAAATAAAAATAATTCAAAAATCTATATATCTTATATATATAAAAGAAAGTCGTGTTAGTTACACTTTTTATAACTCAAGAACGGTTGAATCGATTTGACTGAAAATTGGTGGGCAGGTAGCTTAGAACCAGGAAACGCACATAGGAAAATTTTTACCCCGTTTTCTATTTTGGCGAATCCAGGTAGCCATTTGCTCGTTTACCACCTTTATGATATAAAAAAAAACTGTCATAAAGCCATGGTCCGTACTTCTCTAAAAAGTATTCGGAATAAAATAAAATCAATAGTTATGATAATAAACATTAATATATTTAACATAGCTCTTTAGGAACAATGTTAAAACTTTGGTTACCTAATTATTAACAGCAGAGATTGCAAGATTATTAAATCTTGAAATCAGTTGTGAACAATTATGTATACAAACTAGCTGTCGCCCGCGACTCCGTCCGAGCGCAGTTAAAAAAATCTAAATGGGGGGGGGGGGGGTTATGAAAAATAGATGTTGGCCGATTCTCACACCTACTGTATATGCTCACAAAATTTCATGAGAATCGGTCAAGCCGTTTCGGAGGAGTTCAAGTTCGAACCCCGTGACACGAGAATTTTATATATAAGACTAGCTGTCGCCCGCGACTCCGTCCACGCGCAGTTAAAAAAACTAAATGGGGGCGGTATGAAAAATAGATGTTATCCGATTCTCAGACCTACTCAATATGCTCACAAAATTTCATGAGCATTAGTAAAGCCGTTTCGGAGAAGTTTAACCACAAACACCACAACATGAGAATTTTATATATTAGATTAACACGAATGCAAAAGACTGTGGTAAAAACTATATCAACCCATGGACTAATATTAACTGCAAACTCAACAACACTACCTAGCAATAGAAGGTGCTACATTTCATTATAACATTAATTAAACACTTTCCAAATGTCAGTGTAACCTAAATTTCTCTAAAAAGTATTGTATTTAGGTGAATTGTTAAACAAATTTACATTAATTTAAGTTATCTTAAATTATCTGATATCATAAACTGAATGTCCTTCATATTTAAATGAGCACAAATGTGTCAGGTTTCCAAATATATTAATACAACTGTTTTCGTTTATCTAATATATAAAATTCTCGTGTCACAGTTTTCGTTCCCGTACTCCTCCGAAACGGCTTGACCGATTCTCATGAAATTTTGTGAGCATATTCAGTAGGTCTGAGAATCGGCCAACATCTATTTTTCATTTTTTTTTTTTAACTACGCGCGGACGGATTCGCGGGCGACAGCTAGTCTATATATATATATAAGAAAGTTGTGTTAGTTACACTATTTATAACTCAAGATTGGTCAAACTGATTTAGCTGAAAATTGATGGGGAGGTAGCTTAGAACTAGACGGACATAGGAACTTTTTTATCTTGTATGCATTTTTTTATTCCACGCGGAAGAAGTCGCGGGTAAAAGCTAGTTTTTAATAATTGGTCAAAAATATTAAATCACCACATTATAAATTGAGACAAATATTGTTAAATTCAATTTTGTTTGTGTCTCAAACTGTTTGTTTTTTAAAACCATCAGGAAAAGACTATTTTCATTATCATATTGATGAAGTCTTCCCCGATGGGTCCTTTAGCACCTAACCTTGCTATCTCATAGGTCTAGACTATCGGAGATAGGTAACAAATTCGATCTTAGTTCTGATGGTCAAACCACCTGAGGAATTGGTAACATTGTGTATTACTCGCCAATGACATAATAAATATTAGATTTGTTTTATTGCCACAAACCTCTATAAATGGAAAGGCTATAAAATATGGTATTTTGTGCCTAATTGATTTTCGTCATTTTGGCTCTTATAGTTTGTAGCGATGGCAAGGATTCAAACTAGTAACAAAGATAGAGTTGTCAGTAAAATTAACAGACGAATTTAAATCGAAACAAAACTGTAATTTCCAAGCAGTGATCTATCAAATTACCATAATAATAATGGAAAAAAATGGAGAAAAAATCTGATACCAAAACATTAACTTCCCTTTCATTCTTGAACAACCTTTCAAGTGTAAGTTTTTCAGCATTATAAATTGATGTTAAAAAGAATCAGTTAAACTACATGTGTGTACAAACAAGACTACAACAGCTGTATTTTACTCTGTGGGGGGTCAGAGTAGTGAGGGGTATTAACCTAAACTATTTATAACTTCATATAAGGGAAGTGTTGTTTTGTTACAATTAAAGAAGTTTAATTTGAAATCTAAATATTCTGCTTCTTGCATAATTATATATTCCATAATTTATATAAAAAAGCATTGACATTGTATTGAAAATTTTGTTACTGCATTAAGTGTGTGGTAAATTTTTATATTAGTAAGTATTAGCTGATTTGTTTTGTACATATTTAAGTTATTGAATATTCCAAAACTAATTCAAATTATTGTTTTTGAAGTTTATGTAACTCTTGTGACCTCAAATGGCATGGTACAGCCTTTAACCTTAGCATATGGTAAAAAGGTTTGCATATTTTTGTTTTATTTATAGAAAAATGGCTCTTTGAAAGTTTACTTTGACATTCATAAGATCTTCAAAGTGAAATTAGTTTGCCTACTAAACCATAAAACCTTAATTTTCCATTTTATGCACGGTTTTATTTGTTCTCATGTAAAATAATATCAAAGATGTTATAAAATGCAATTTCAGGAAAGTGATATATTGCAATTTGCACATACGGCTAAAGATAAAGTTGATAAGATAAACTAGAAAGCTGGTTACAGCTGTGTGAACGCACGCTTCAAAATACATATGTACTCATACATGCAAAAATATGTACTTACGTCAGGCTATATCTTGATAAAGTGACACATAACTCTAGTGGCAAAATACGCCCAATTAATTATCAAAATTTTAGCCTAAAAGGCATTATAGACGTGTAAAACTAAGAATTTTGGACTAGAGTAACTGTAACAATTCATGGAATCCGGCAAAACTAAAACACCGCCGACAATATGACAGACGGTCCTAACATTTTTGGCACATTCCAGAGCACTCATCACCGTCTGGCGCCCGCTTTGCTAATTATAGAACATACCACGACGTTAAAAAAGACGCCCAAATGTAGACGAAAAACAAAACATCGAATTGCGTCGACCACATCCCACTGCGGACGTTCTCGAAAGCCGTGCACGAACCCACGACGTGGGGCCACGATGCGGTTTAGGGTTGGACAATTTTAATCACATTTCACACTTTAACGACACATATCGACTTTAAATGCACATAATACCTTTACTTTCAGCGTTTTCCGTAATATCTTTCACGTCATCAACCATCTTGCTCGATGACAGTCACTCACTGTTCACTTTTTATTCGAACATATTTCGAAAACTCATACTTCGTTCACTATTTTCAGACAGACGGCCAGCCAGCGATCTATACGACAGCGCTTCGTTCCGTTCACTGCCAACAAAGTATACTGCAGTTTGTCGACCAATTTTCTCATGAAACCGAATATAGCACGACTTAATACTTTAACTTAATTTTATAAACATTTTTTACTTTGCTAACATTTGTTTATAGAGCATAATTGTAGTAAAGCTTTTATTAAATAAATAAAAAAAAGTTTTTCAAGAATGGCATAAAGTTAAATTCCTTCACATCTAAAACTGAGAAAATTATTTTTTTAATCTGTAACGGTAACGTCAAAAGTACAGAGAGCCATCTATTAGAAATTTAATCAACTAAACAGTGAAAGAACACTTTAGCCACAAATATTCAATAGATGTCGCTTACATCCGAAGGTAAAAAAAAAATTGTTGTTATGTTTTTCAATATCTCAAAAAGTTTTCCTCCACTGAATAACAGGTGGCGCTGTATCAATAAAATGTTACAATACAAAATCTAAGATTATTTTCAAAGCTCTAAATGTTGGCGGCAAGCTTGTAGAAAGAATAGAGTTCACGTAAGGGATGGAAAATATTTTAATATTAATTATTGTTAAATGCCTGAATGATTTTTATAAAAATCGAACGCTCTTTTTCATAACTCTTTGCTTCCTACTTTTTCTTTAAATCAAAACACTTAAATTTATACGTAAGAATCTTTTGGAAATCTAAGTTTTGTGAAATGTTGTTATGTCATTGATATCCGAATGCCTTAAATTGAAATATATTTATTCCAATAAGATACAACTCAATAAAAAATATAAAGGATTGTTTCTATTCTTTGTTAAGGAGCAAGTGGCGCTAATAGCGTAGTGGTTAAGGATACGATGTAAAAATGTGTGGTTGTGGTTGCAAAATCCGTTTTTTTTTAATTTTTTGTGACTGAGTAGTCACTGTTTGCCTTGAAGAGGTATTTACAGTTTCACCGGGCTTGAGGTGGCCGGGCGCAGATGGCGCTTAGCCTAAACCTTGTTTAAGAGTAACTAGGCTTGAGGGCTCCCTTAGGAGCCTCGGCTCGGGCTGTTACTTCGTTATTATTACCGGATTGGCGCAAAATCCGAATGTTATCGGATGTTTTAAGTTGAAATGCAGCCTAATCTCAAGCACTATAATGTTATTCAAAAAATAATAAACATCTTAAAAACATATTCTTTTTTTTTCTTCATAAATTTGTAAGTACTATCGTGTAATACGGTGGCGATTCAAGAGTTCAATGTTAGCTCCGCGGACGATTTCCAATTGGACAGGTTGTCGACGAAATGTTGATAATGTTGTCATACGCACACTTGTTTGAATTCAACTTACTCCCTACTAGGATAACCACACATTATTACTTATTCCACACAAACAATAATATATACTCTTACTGCTAAATCAACCTAACTATGCATTGCTATTTTAGTATTAGAAATTATAACTCACATGGCTCACATTGTAATAAGCGAAACGTGGATTTTGGTGTACTTGAGAGAGGCAGTGAAACAAAAGGGAGGAACTTTGCCATTAATTTAGTACTCCTACCACACATAGAACTCTCCATATATGACCGCGTTTAGGAAAGTTAGGATACTAAGTAAAAAATAAACTGTTAAAAAGCTCTAGCGCGTCAGTTTGAGACAGGGTGAGTTAATTTTATGCAGAATAGTCTACAATTCAATTATCTGACAATTACCACGACACAAACGAAAATGGAAATCACAGAGTTTCTAGAAAAAAACGTTATCTTTACATTGTCGAGCAAGCGTTAAAGAATAAATATGTCATTTTGTGGGAAAGTCCTAGTGAAATTCGATATCGTGGTGAGCGTAGTAATAGCATTAACCGATTATTTTTAGATGTCTAGATAGTTATAAATAGCACTACCTTGATTAATTAATTTTTAATTTGGTCGCTTTATAATTTCGTGCGCTCGAGTAAACCGCCTTGCAGCATACTGGCCAGTCATCGCTCAGTATCAGTAGACGTTTGACTTTCGAACGGTACTGGCCGTTGCGAGGGAAAGGCGCTGTCAAAGACACAAATTAGCGCCATTTCTCGGTGAAACATTTTGACGTTTTTGAAGTTATTTTTAGTGATTCGGTGATGTTTATATCGAGTTTCTTTTAAGTTTATAATTTAATGCAGTAGTTATTGATACAAGAATTTGAATAGCAGGACTCGATTATAATAAATGCATTTATTTAGGCATGTGATAGTGTTAAAGTGAAAGTGATATATATTTGGATGTTTTAAAAATGCAATCCCCTTTGTGTTTAAGGGTTGGACTGGTTTTAGTGTTCGGAGTTTTAATAGGTGAGTTATTAAGATTGGTAAAATATATTACTTAATAAAATAATTATGTGATGACGCGAAAAATAATGGTAAAATTAGTTATTTATTTATAACATTATTTCGTAACAGTCATATTTTTTCACGTTAACTTTATAATGAAATTCAAGAAGACAAAAAAAAAAGAATATTTGTCATCTTTAACATAACTATAAATAAACTAAGGCATTAACAACTATTATAAAGAGATTTACGATTCTGGTACTAATTTGCGATAAGACAGGTAAAAGAATTAAAGAAAATTAGAAAAATAAAACCATCATCTCCTTGACCTTGTCCCACCTACATAGGGTCGGTGCACCAGGTTTCCATCCTCCAAATCAATCTGTCTGCGTCATCTCTAATAGAAAAAAAACCTTTCTTAAATACACAATATCTAGTCATTATAATCAATAATGTCCAAAGTTTATATTTAATACAGTTAGTTTATAAAACTGTTAGGAAATTCCGACACATAAATATTTATCATTATAGATCAAATGTTGTAACTAAAACATTATTGGTTTTAGAATGTTCCAATATATGTAAATTATAGCCGGTATTTTTAGCAAGAATTAAAACATGGCAATAATAAATTTATTCCTAATTTGAATTTTCGAAAGAATGTAAACAGGTGAAGTCTAAGACCTTGGGTGGTCATGCGTGAATGTTACAAAAACATTGTTTGTAACTGTATTTTTTATATCATAAGGTGGTAAAAGCGACCATCTGGAGTCTCCGATATAGCGAAGCAACTGCTGCCAACACACATCCGAAATTGCAGATGCGTTGCCTAACTTTTATCGACGGAGGAGGAGCACTATAAGTGAATATTTCCCCTTCCTATGCGTCCCGTACTCTGCCAAATCAACTGCCCCTTCTCATCATTTCTTTGTAAGAAAAAATTGGGAAGGGAAAGAGGTCTAAAATTAAGCTTCCGGAACGCACACTCATCAGATGATACGCGGAGTTGCTTCCACTTCACGTCCATCTTCTATGTGTTTTTCTTTAATATATACGGACTAGAAGTGTACAAGAGACATAGATTAAGTAAACTAAGTGTTTAGTTTAACACACGTCGAATATGAACAATGAACTGACAGATTTAGAAGACAACAGTTTGTTTGCGAAAATTTCAATTTACTTGACCTTCTCACGTTGAAGCGTACGAATTATGTTCAAATATGCAACCAATGTAATTCAAATTCTATCTTACATAATAATCAAAATAACGTTTAACACTGAGTATAGTCCGACTTATTTGATCCGCTGATAGTATTGCTGATAACTAGTATCTGCCCTGTTAAAAAAAAAAAAGTTTTGCAATTTCGACTTAAAACTGGTTATTATTTTTAAAACGAAATCTCGTATCTATTTTTAAGAAAATTGCACAAACGAACAAATGTGTAATTTAACACAGTTGAAGTTAAAAAGGGGAAGAAGTGCATAAAGCTGGTTTTATTTTAAAAAAAAAACTTTAACTATTAATTAAGGACGAATTTCATCCAATGAGCGAGTAAAGTGTAACTGCCGCTCAGTCTATCGTAACGTACTTTTTCTATATGAAAGATATATATATGTTCGTAATTAAAAATTGACATTTGTTATTTCCGCGGCCGTCTGATATTGGCACAACGACAACCTACAAAATCTTTCAAGGAGGGCTAGTATTACAAATTTATATCGTAAAACTGTACTTACGTAATTTTATTCACTTTTGCCATATTGTTTTTTTTTTGTAATTATTTCATGTAAAAGTAGCACGTTAAAGTGGATGGACGAGGTAGCGAGCACAGATCCTGTCTGATAAATCCAATCTCTTAAACATCAAGAGTTATTTCATTCATCAGCTTCGAAAACAAATGACTCTGGAGAAATTAAAAAAAAATGGCTTCATTAATCTCATATCAAATGACATCTCTATCTCATATCAATAAATATTCGTAGTTTTTTTAAACCAGAATTTTTCTTCAATTTCTTATACATAAAAATATAAATATATCTGAAATTATAATTTATTAATTTATATAACTAATTCATAATGTAACAAATTTATCATCACTTTTCGCGCGTTGATGTCTTTTATACGCTACAACTTCCGAACAAGTTACGATGAAGTCGCCTCTATGTGTATTGTAATAAAGGTCACTATGTATCAACATCCATTAACGATATACTTTCTAAAGAAAGCCGTCCTGTGGTATAATTTGCTAACGATCAATTCCGGCGCTTAATATCAGTCTTCTTTTCGTCTTCGAAATTTTAAGTTATACCATTCAATTTAATGGTAAAAAATAACAACAAGTAATGTATGTATATTTTTTCTTTTACTTCTGAATCTATTTTTGATACTTCAGTAGTTTCGAGAAATATAACCAATTCTATAAAATTAATAAAATGTGAGTGTCTGTATGTAATATCAAAATAAAATTTTAATATTTCGTACTCTTAATAATATGTTTGCGTTACTTTTAACAAAAAAAAAACAATATTTTAAATATTCGTCTGTGTGTCTATGTTTTTGTACATTTGTTTCTTCAAAGGAAACTGACTAGAAATGTAATGAAATAAAGTTTCAATGTCGCGAGCAAGGTTTTACGATGCTTAGACATTGGTATAGTTAGGTTGTGTAACCTAATCACGCTTGAGGTATATAACCTTGTATATAAATTAAAATTATATATCACAGTAAATAAAATATATTTATATATATAGCTAGTCACTTGTGACTTTTTACGTAACTATAAACAAAAAACTCAGTAACCTATGTGCGCTATTCCAATTTTTTTCCTGATCTGTTCATAGTTAAGTGGTAACAAATATTCATCCATCCATACATTAGTCTAAACTTTCACATTTACAATATAAATTACATAAATACATATTAAAAATACATTTGGATTTGTTTTTTAAATCTGAGAGATCGAGTTTCAAGAATAATAATAATATAATATATAAAAATTATAATAATAATAACGTTTATAGCGAACTGTGCTGTATTAATATAATTCTGTATGCAATAACCAGTTTATAGTTTCAGACAGAGAAAGCAAATACAAGCCGTTCTTTATCTCGCTTAACATCACGTAAAATGTACTTGTATTATTATTAAAATGAATTAATTATTTTCAGAAATCATTGCTTTTATACGCAAGCAAAATATATCGCTGAAAAATTAAAAAATCCCTAAAGACAGACACTTACCATCAGTTTCAATTGTCAAAACATCTACTAAAAATACAAGCATCTTAGTTTTGTTTTTATAAATAAAAGAGTAACGACACTATGGTTATGAAAACTATCATTTGCGGAAACTGAGAAAATCAATTAGTACATAAACTAAGAATAATTAATTGATTATTTATGGATTGAGTTGTAATAAGTATGTTTTTGTTTTCTTGTGTAGTTTACTTAACTCCTAACTATTCTAATATTGTTTAATGGCCATGTGTTGCCATATGACGATGTTTCTTGTTAAGTCACTGAGCTGGAACCTCGCGATACAGGCTGCGCCGAGTCGTAGGATCCTGGAAAATTCACTGTATTTTTGGATGTCAATAAATTATTTTTCTTTTTCTTTTTTCACTAGGATTTTATACCAATGTTTTGAAAATGAAATCCGATGAGAATAACAATATCTCAATTTAGTTTACAGGCTATTAAGTCGTAAAATTTAATTTGTGTGAACGACACCGCAGAAGTGGAACTAATTATAAAACAAGTAACACAGTAACTGGCAGAGATCATGTGAATCTGACATTTGATCTTTGTGTGCTACTGTTTTACGTAATTGTTCAACATAAAATAATATTTTAACGTTAATATTTCGATGGCTCTTAAGAATTCATTTGAATTGTATTAGCCTTGATTTATGTTTTTTAAATCAAATTAATAAATATTAATTTCTGTATATATTTTGAAAGTAACGTTAGAAAGAAGAACTGTAGATTTTGGTTGTCCATTCTATATTTTATATTATTTGCATTTCAAACACAAGTTAGTTTACGTAGAAGCTATGTATTTTTAAAGAACTATTTAATAATTCGATTAAACGCAATCCCGAGACTTCCAAATTCTTTCATCGATCAATTCAAATTCCGAAGAAAAATTCCGAGCAACGACTGCAACATACAAACACATTTACCATGTTCACGGTCGCGTTATACGATAACGATGCTAACGGTATGCGGCACATACACTGCTCCTGACATATGACATTAGTAGTTATATGCGGATATAATACCAGTAATGGTGAACGAACTGGTTTAGCTAGTTTAAATTGTGAATGATTAAAGGTCGCGTTTATTGGACACACCTTATCAATTTGTGTTAATCGAATATACGGTAGTGAAAATTAACTAATATTTGAACATGTATTAGTTAATTTTCAGACAACTACAATTTCAGAGGAACCGCAGATGCGTTGTCGATCTTTGAAATCTACGACTATCAAAAATCTAAGTCAATAGTTTGATAAAATATTCATCACATCGCGTCATTCAATAATTTCACAAGTTAAGTTATTAATCTTTCCTTTGGTTTTACACAACAACAATAACGAATATATCTTTGCAAAGGCATACTGTTATCTCTGTTTTTTAAGGAAATAGAGAAGGATAAAAATATTTTGTACAAGTATATAGGCAGTGTAAACTTACAATAAGAAGAAATCCTGTTAAAAGTCTATTGCAAAAAAATTCCACATTTTAGCATGTATTTGTAAGATATAGAAGTTGATTCAAAACTTGTTTCGTGTAAATTAACGGCAATTATATAAAGAACTAGGTCGACATAGTTCATGTTTAGAACTTTATAAAACCAACTAGCATTTGCCCGCGACTTCCACCGTGCAGAATTAAAAAAACTAACAATAAATGTAGTCTATTCCACCCGGGTATTGTGTAGCTAGCCAATAGTGAACGATTTTTTTAAATCGGTTTATTAGTTTCGACTTCATTCAATACAAACAAACGAACAAATCATACCTCTTTATAATATTAGTATTATTAATAATGTACATTAAATTTCAATGACGACATAACTTTCAAATATTTGTTTATTACCAAATATAAAAAAAAAACTAACCATGCCTTTCACCTTATAAATTAGATGATTTTTATAATAAATCCTATATAGTAATGAATAATGCTGAATAAAAAAAAAACAATATGTATCTGATAGTTTGTCTTGTAATACTCTTTGGTACAAACCAGACACTAAAATCTTTGTTTAAAATATATCGCCATCCTTCTCATTATCTGTGACAAAACAAAGATAAAAAATATGTTTTAAACTGGGATTTTGTTCTTAGAAACCGACGATTATTCAATTCTATATTTACCTATTGCAGTTGAAGTCAATCGCCTTTACGTCAATCGTTTAGCAATAATTTACGAGATACTTGACATATTGGGTTACAGTTTACAGTCAAGTATACCTACGTCAGATATCTCAATTATAAAATAGTTTATAAGACTTGTACCACAAACTGGTACATCCTGTCATTTAAAAATGTACCAGATGTAAGGCTGTATATTAATATCAAGTACGACTTTAGAGGTTGATAACCTCAAGGTTGACTGGACAGGGATCTCGCTTACATGTTGTGTAAGAAATTTTACTTAATTTTGTTTGACATTTAAAAAAAGTACCTTAAGTTTTGTTAACTTATTTATGTTTCCATTTTATTTATAACTTGTTTGTTCTATTATGTAACTTTGTAATAAGTTTAATCGACATCTAAACTATATGTATACTAAACTATATAACCATTAACTGAGGCACTATTTGAAATATTAAAAACATATATAATAGTGTATTTACTTATTTATAAAACAAATGAATCAAATTTTAAAAAAGTAAATTATTTCAAATCAGACTTCATCTAAATATTAATGAGTTATGCATAATATATCTTACGATTTTAGGCAAAATATCGTTGTGTTAATAGTTAACTTTCCAATATTGCAACTGTATTACGAAAGGTTGGTGTCTTGGGGTCAGACTGCTCATAGGTCCGGGGTTCAAAGCTCAGTAAAGATTAATGTTTATGCAATGAAATGTGACTGATGCAAACACATTGTGTTTAACTAATGAATATTAATTAAAAGGTTTAACTGAGCTTGTTTTTACATTCCTTTGTAATTAAGGTTTCACTGTCTATAATATTATTAATAAGCTTATAAACTTAGAAATATACATTTTGAGGAAATTTACATTAGGCGATTAGAATCTGTGTAAATAAATAAATAAAAACAAAAAAAGAAAGCCGCCTTACTAACATAATAAAACAATCTCAAACAAAATGCACTTAAAAGTAACAAAATAATGTTATGAGAACCCTCTAAAGTAAGAAAGTTCTCTTCTTTCTTGTAATTATACTAGTCTTCTAGTTATTTTAAAAAAATAATCAAAGAAATGGGACTCATCTACAAGCACTACCTTTCGATTAAAATATTTTTTATCAAAATCGGAGAACCAGGGTCGGAGCTTCGAGGTAACACACATAAAAAAACAGTCGAATTGATAACCTCCTTCTTTTTGAAGTCGGCTAAACAGCAATATCTAAAAAATTAAACACAACATAAGAAGAGTTTGTCTTTCTTTCGTTAAGTCAGTCGTAACCAAATGATTTTTATGTACTTTTTTTTTCAATAATAATCAATAGTGTGAACATCAGTGGAATTCAAATATAACTTCACATACACGTCAAAGTAGATTTGTTACCTAGAGGTAACAATTGGTTGTTTACAATTTCATATACTCTCCTCTATGTGTTGAATTATTTGAATAGAGAACAATGACGTAATATAACTGTAATAAAAATAATTTCAGACGATCTCTGGTCATAAAATAGTCCAAATATAATAACATGTTGGTCAGTAACAGTTACGTGACCACTTTCGCCGAAGAAAGTTACCGAATTCCCGTCTCGTTGATATTTGCATAAGAATTCAAGTCGGCGGATGAACTATGCGATGTCTACGTGCGTGTAAACAAACTTTTACTTATACTGAGTGCAACTGCTGGACAATCAACTTTAGTTTCACAGAATATGATTAATTTTCCTAGTACATATGAAAAAAAAAACAATATACGTTTGTACCTTACGCGCTCCTACGGTATGTGTTTGCCCTAAAATATTATATTTGATGCGACTGTGATATTAAACGACTTGTCAGTTCGTCTGTAACGTTTTTAGAATTTTAACATTGTTTGACTTTTGCTTTAAGATAAACTAGTTGTCACTCGAGGAATAAAAAAAAAAATTAGTAGCCTATGTGTTCTTCTAGACTATGCTAGAGCCGTTTTGGAGATACCTTCAAACAAATATACATCCATTCATCCATCTATCCATCTAAACATTCGCATTATTATATTATTAAGATTGAAATTGTTTCACACCGCGCGTTGAAGTCTTTTCTATGGTATAATTTAAATGACTAATTGTTCTACTGCAGAACAACTACTACGTGCATTTGGCATGTTTACTCCACATTTAATGCACATATTCAAATAATTGTATTATTCATTAATTCACAGAGTCATTAACCACACATTAAATCCATTCGGTATACAAATCTCACCTTGGCTCAAATAATAAATGGCCAAATGGCGTGACAGACAGTTTGTCTTGTTTGGTAATGGGAAGTGATTACTTAAGGGGCTCTAGCGTCACCTCAAGGTTAATTCATTTGAAAAGTTAACATATAGAACATAATATCTAAATCAAAAAAATTATATCTATACTTCCGGTTAAATAAAGTTTTAGGTCTCAAATAAATAAATATTGATTTATGAGTTGAGTTTGTACAGCTTAAATTCAGTACAAAAAGATATTGCTAACTGAGTTTTAAAAAAGTAATAATAATAGACACTTTAGTACAAGAGTTTCGGCAGTAAAGAGCTATGTTAAAACTAACAGATTTAAAAGGTAAAATTCTTTTGTAAATCAACTAAACGTCGGCGTATCTCTTTTATATTCATCGGATGACGTACCGCGTTAGCGTGGGATTTTCCTCGCGCTTTCATCTTAGCCAACCTTGGCCAATACATAAAATGGTAAAGAAGTGGACTTTACGTGCACCAATGATTGCCAAACTTAGCTCTTAAAAGTTTGTTATTTTCTCAACTAAAAGAGTTTACAAGATGATCTGAAGAAATGAATGACGATTGATTGAAAGAAACAAATAACGATTTTGAAAAGCAACATGTCAGTAAATTTAACTTTTACAGCGCCCGCAACAGTATCTTTTGCTCAAATGGATCGGCCTGTCCGCTGCTATAACTCGGACAAACACTAGACATGCGTCAAATGGAAGTTATAGCGCGTTATGTTTGATGAGTGTCTGTGCCAGAGGCTCAAAGTTAGTCCTCTTCCCTTTTTCGCCCTTTTTTATGAGGAAAGGGTGGTGGAAAGTGGATTTGGCTGCGGAATAGTATATGAAAATGCGTAAAAGGGAGCGCGTGGACAGAAAGGGAATGCCTCTTTCTATGCGTCTCCTCCTCCATCGATTACAGGAAACGAACGCAACTGCAATTGCGAATATCTATGCTCGTTTGCCACCTTATTAGATAGGAATAAATAATTATATCACTTTAGCAACAAAAGTGGCATCATTTTTATGACTTTCTCAATCATTCTTATCTTTCAACACATTTACCTAACGTTGACCTATCCAAAGATGAAGAGATAATAGTTTTGTAAGCACGTTTTTGTACAAATCAATTGAACAATATATCACAAGTTTATTGAAGGTTTATTTACGTTTTGTTGCAACTTTTCTCACGTGTGTTGTGAGTTATAAAAATTGCAAAAGTATTTGTAGATGTTAAAATAAAACACATACGTTTAGATACTTTTTAATAAGTTAAAACTTATATTATCTATAACTAAGTGTTCTTGATACTATGCAACAGTGCAATTATCTATGTTGTTTATTAAAGCAAAGCGATATGGTTATGATTATGGAAAGCTAGTCGTAGGTCAAGTTTAATAGAGCGGCCAGTGAAATTCTGTGTAGACGCCCACTTGCGACCTACGTTCGTTCGACTGTCAATAGCACGGAACACATACGATTGTTATATAGTGTACACACGTTAGGTTTTGCATGTTTCACCTTGCAGGCATAATAGAGTTTAATACATATCAATGTATAGTTTCGTTACAAAGCTATGGTTTTTTATAGCTTATGCATTTTACATAAACCTAACGTGTGTGGAATGCATTAGATTTATGCATCACATTTTTCCATTGCTATAAAAGAAATAACATTATCATTAATAAAACTAGGAATAAAAGTTCGTTTTTTTATTAATTTTGGGTGTGAAACTTTTGGGTATAGTTTATATGAATTCCATATTCGATTACAAATTCGTTTATTTATTTTCAATCGATATTATATACTTAATTTGTACATACAAACATAATACGTTGTGTTGGAGTCTGTCCTAATTATTTGACTTTTTTTATTTCTGAAAACTCTTTAAACGCACTAAAATGTAAAGTCTTAATATTAATTATTTGCATTAATTACAGATTATTAAAATCATATGAACAAAAATTTCCACAAAAATTACAACCATGTTATTACCACTAAAGTAACACGTAACTGGCAATAATTAGAAACCGTGTACTTTTATGTAATTAACGGAAGTTAAGAGATGAACGAGAAATTCATTTCATGATTATAAAATGATATTAAAAATAAATATGAATTAATTTCCATTTCAAATTTAAGCCAGCTCTTAACCGTAAAGTGTGTAGAAAATATTGACTGTATTACTCCAAAAATACTTATAAACACTGTTTAGTTAAACACGTATTTTAACCGTTAGTCATAGGCTACTTATAAAGTTTTTTTTAATTCCGCACGGACGAAGTTGCGGGCGATAGTTAGTATATAATAAATTACTCTTTCCTGCTTACTAGAAAGACACAGATTAAAATTTTACGTTGATGATTAGACTGTTTAGAAGTCACCTTAACTTTAATTTTGAGCATTTTGTTAAATTAGGTAATATAAAGATTGTATTGCGAAATGTCGAGGGACATGGCCATAGCGAGTGATGGCCAAAACCATTAACTGAGTGACTAACTGCCCACATCTGGATTAGCATCTCATTAATTCATTACCACATCTCAACTACACTAGATTTGAAATATAAATACTTATTTTAATATTATAAACTAGCTTTTACCCGCGACTCCGTCCGTGCGGAATAAAAAATAGAAAACGGGGTAAAAATTATCCTATGTCCGTTTCCTGGTTCTAAGCTACCTGCCCACCAATTTTCAGTCAAATCGATTCAGCCGTTCTTGAGTTATAATTAGTGTAACTAACACGGCTTTCTTTTATATATATAGATGCGAATGTTTAGATGAATGGATGGATGGATCTTTGTTACAAGTTATCTCAAGAACGGCTACATGGATATCGCTGAAATTTGGCATGGATGTAGAACATAGTCTGGAGGAACACATAGACAACTTAAGATATTTTAAATTCCGTGCGGACGGAGTCGCGGGCGTTAGCTACTAACATATAAACCTAGCAAACTTTGAATATAATGTTTGCATTTAATTTGGTAGTCACACTTACAAGTTTGGCGATTCATTTCCATTCAATAATATATTGTTAAGTTTCAATTCCCAGATCTTAAGATAATGTTTGTCATTACAATGATTGGCAACCGGCCTATCTTTATAAAGAGTTAGTTATTCATTTCTGTGTTTGGTTTGATGAGGTATTGCATTGTCCCATTTTGACTTAGGCGGCACATTGTAATTGTCGATTGTTGATAAAAAATATGACTGTTTTGTTTAATTTTTGTTTATCTGTAATACTTTTCTACGCATAAAATAGTAACTAAGTTTTTTATTGAATACTAGCTGTTGCCCGCGACTCTGTCCGCGCGCATTTAAAAAAAAACTTAATAGTGGTATGAAAAACAGATGTTGGCCGATTCTCAGACCTACTGAATGTGCTCACAAAATTTCATGAGAATCGGTCAAGCCGTACGGGAACGAACATTGTGACACGAGATTTTTATATATAAGACAAGAGCACTCGTTATATTTTTTTGTTGAAGGTTTTCTTTTGTTATTATTTTACATACATTTTTTTAATACAAATTTTATAATTGTTTCTTTTCTTTTGTTACTAAATGTAAAATCAATTTAATGATGGGGGGAAGGGATTGGCTCCTGAACACAAGGCTCTGCCCTAGTTCAGGAATCAAGGCTCCCACATAATTGTGTATATGAGTGTTACAATAAAGCAGTTATTTGTTATTTATTATTGTTATTTAAAAATTATCAAGGAAAATATAAAGAACCGTTTACCAAGTCCCGTTGTTCGGTCGTGTTCACTTAACCGGTTGATACCCGTGCTACAGATTATCACATTGCTAATGTGTTCGCATTATACGTGGTTTGTCTTGATTTGTGTGGTCCAAGTTATAAGATTATTTTTTAAAATAAGTACAAATGTTAAATACTAACTAAATCACGTACAGTTTTCACATTCATAAATACAGTATTTAATATAGAATATGCATCAATACCTAGTTCTTAGACTAAAACTTATAGAACAATTTCGCTTTCGTATAGACCTTTTCCTACGAAAGCATTTTTTTTTCCTTAAAATTTAAAATATTAAGAATATTAATAAAAGATTTGACTACATAAGAAGTAACAATTTATTAAATCTGTGTAACAAAATACTATTACTCTACCCGCTTTCGCTCATGGCTTAACCTGTACATAATTTTATAATGAAGATGTACCAAAGAACACTTATATGCGAATTTACTTATCTGTTAAATTGTACGTTTTTTTATGTATCGTATATTTATATTTCTAATTAAAGCATTATTTTATAGAAAAATAATATAATGATACTTTAAAAATAAAAACGTATGCATTTAAAACAACTTTAAAAATTGACTCATCAATCTCTCATATTTCACAGAATTCAATTAATAGTAATTTTTTCGAGAAATGTTTTTTTCAATACTTTTCAAATTACACAGTTATTAGGTAATAGACATTTAGTTACACAATAAAACAATTAAAAGGCAAATTCGTTACACACAAAGAAAAAATTACGTATACCGCTTCAAAGTACGGAAGCCTCTCTCTGACAAAACGATGAATATTCATAAACCAAAATAATTTAATATAACTATACTTCGAATGTAATATCTTACATAACGCTTCCTTAATTTAAGTATAAAATAACAGTTTATACGTAATTGTTATTTTGTGAAAGAAAGCGTTTGTATCTTCGCCAAATATTGCTTATTTGCTATGTGCGTTTAATTTTTTACGCGCTTGTTAAAGGTATTATGTGTACGTATTTGACGCTTTTGTCCATATTTATAATGTTTTTTTTACAAAATTTAATTTATGGTGTATTTATAGAAGAAATTTTGAATTATTTAATTATAATTATTTCGTTTATATCTATATATATAAAAGAAAGTCATCGTGTTAGTTACACTATTTATAACCCAAGAACGGCTGAATCGATTTGACTGAAAATTGGTGGGCAGATAGCTTAGAACCAGGAAACGGACATAGGATAATTTTTACCCCGTTTTCTATTTTTTTTTATTCCGCGCGGACGGAGTCGCGGGTAAAAGCTAGTTATATTTAATTTTAATTTATTCCTCCCAAATAGTGTTAGTCGTAAAAACTTAAGCCATAACTTTAAAGTTTATAAAACTTTGTGTGCCGACTCCACATGAGTGGGAACAGGTCAGAGAGATGATGATGTCCATATTTAAAATGTTTCATCATCATCATCATCAGCTCACTATACGTCCCCACGGAGGGGCTCGAAGCCTACCCCAATTTAGGGGTGACTAGGCCATAGTCAACCACGCTGGCCAAGTGCGGGTTGAAATGTTTAAAATGTTTAACATTTCGAAATATCTTAAACTGTCGTTAGTGCCTTAGTCATTACAACATAATTATGTGGTCAAATTAAATCAAGCCATCTACCGTACATTACAATGTCGTAATATCGTTTAAAAGACATAAAGTTCAGTCGAGTCATTATTACCAAAAATTAATGTGCAAAACATGCAAAACTCCATTACCGATGTCTAATAATTGAGTAAAAAATTGTAGGAACATATAATGTGATATTTAAAATATACATAGGCCTAGATTTATTACAAATTTTGTCATTAATAGTGGTTTTCTGAGACTAAAATCTCTGTTCAAAACATGTTATCTCCGATTCGTCAAAGATAATGACAATGATATGTTTTATACAGTGTTTTTCGTCTCAGAAACCTGATGTTAGTCAAAATAAATTCATTATATGACCTTAGTTTTGTAAAAAGTTGTTCCAATTTCTTCCATAGGTGCCCTTAATATTACAGATATTACGAAAACAATCTGATCTAAATAAAAACTAGACTAGCGTAAGCTCTACACTGACGTCACAGTTTTTGTTTTTCTGAGACTATGAAATTTTATACAGATTTTCAGGACATGCATACAATAATCGTGCAAATCTTTAGTCATAATTGAAAATCTCTTTTTATCGTAATGTACATATACATATGAGTACGTGTGTCATAACAATACTTAAGTTCCAGCTATTCAAATCCATTCCTCGCATGCCGTGACACTTTCGTTACGCCAAGTCAGTTAACTCTCTCTAGTTGTAAATATTGACTATTGAACAATGAACTGGGAAGCGGTGAAAACGTCGCAGTGTCTGCTTTCCTCGCAATAAAAACATGTGATTTATACAGCCTTCGAACATAACACAAAGTAGGATAACGGTATTGTTTCATAAGTTTTCATTAATCATAAACTTTAAATAAAAGACGATCGTAATTTTCAGTTAAATTAATAATTGCCGTTGGTTTTTACTGCTGAAAACTGTAAACACATATTTTTGGTGTTCTGGTCTCACGTGTTTTGGTAGTGGAAACCCATTGTAATATAAGTGTTTTTAAGAACATAATTTAAAATAAAACAAATCTAAACAAAAATATAATATTGATGTTTAATACATGTAAGCACTATAAATAACGTGTGTAAACCTAGCTTACACAATCAAGTGTAACATGTTCTCATTTATAACCTGACATTTGTCTATAACACGCAAGTCATAAACTAATAATAATATTTATTTGTAATTTCTGTTGCGTATTTTATTACTTGCTATAATGTTTGTATGTTTTATGAAGTTAGGTTTTATCAATTCAACAAGGTGTTGTACATTTCGTTACATGAAAGAAACGAAAAATATGACAAAACTGGCTAAGTGCGAGTCGGTCTCGCACATCGAGTGTTCCGCATAAATATTATAAGTAATTAAATGATATATGTAAATATAAAGTTACGATTTTCCTTTATCTGTGCTATAAGACGTTCCTTTCTACCAAATTTTTAGTATATGAGTTCACGGGAAGTACCCTCTAGGTTTTGATTCCCTAGCAAGTGTCGAAAATTTGCGAAAATTATATAAACGGCTGTATCTTTTGATTGCATTGGCTTAGAAGTTTTCCACCTCCACTCGTTCATGAGAAAAAGTGTCTTGATAGATAGACGGACGGACGGACGGATGACAAAGTTATTCTATAAGGGTTCCGATTTTTCCTTTCGACGTACGGAACCCTAAAATGGTAAGAGTGAAAGAGATATCTATATTTTTGTCGGTCATTTTTTCAAAAGCAATGTTCAGTGCAATTGTTATTCAAAATTAGGAATTCTATAGAAGTACAACACTGTAGTTAAAGTCTGGAAAATTAATATTGAAACATAATATTACAAAATCGATCAAGTAAATCAAGGACTAATTATGGTAGTAATATTGGTAATGAATGTACAGTCAGTGGGATTGAGGTCATTAGTTAAGCCTGTCATTACATTAGTAAAGCACGATAATGTTTACGCAGAAACGATGGCGAATACATTCACTTTTATTATATTAAAGTTAGCAATAGATTAAGTTATAAGAAATTATTTATGTACAATTAAAACTTGTATCTTTAGTAAAGCAAAAATAGTTTCGGCTTCTACTCTTTGTAAACACAGCAAAAAGTTTACAATAATTTAAACAAATCTATATATTTTTAAAAGGTATCTTTATTAAGAAAATTATTGGAACGAAGTTCCTTATCGCGCGTTGTGAAAGGGGGCTAGACGGAAAAAATTCTTACGAAAAGTTGTCACGACACTTTTTGCTATAGTAACCATGGCAACGACCTGACAGTATTTAACGAAAATTCATAGAAATAAAATGTACTTCTTGTGAAGACTTAAGTTTTTTATTCATAGAATAAACATTGGTTCCTTCACTAATTAATAGAAAGGAACTTCGTTCCATCCGGGTGTCCCTTGACACCTCTCAAGTTTTTTATGTTATTATTAGTAACTAATAAAACAATACTTTTCATTTAAAAAGACGGAATCTTTGACATAACAATATATTTATTAAGTAAGCCTCCCTTAAGATGTACCGATGATCTTGTCAAGGTTGCGCGAGTATCTTGGATGTAGATTGCATAGGACCGATCATGGTGGCGATCTCAGGGGGAAGCATATACCTAGCAGTGGGTGTTATATGCCTGAAAAGAAGAAAAATATATTTAAAAAAATATCAAATTATGTCGATCGCAAACTTTTTTTGTGTGTATTAATAAATTGTGCTCCTATTGTGGTAGAATTTCTGTTGTATAAATAAATAAATGTACATTAAACAACATGAATTAGACTGAAAAGTGTTCTCGTACGTAAGAAAATAAAAAATAATCCATCTGTCGTCATATTGCTTAAATAATGCTTGACTTTAATATGAAATTTTAATATACATCATAAAGAGATACAACTATGATGTAAAAAGCCTATTCTATAGTATGAAGGTTGTTAAATTATCGTTTAAATTTATTCCTTATCATAAAAGATCTATTGATCAGTAAAGCCTTTTAAGAAGATATAAAACTAATACGTTTTCGCCTCTCACTTTCAGTTTCGTAAAGTTTCATCAGTCGACCGTCATAGCACTTTAACATAATGTCGCTAAATTTTTATGTGATCCTAATCTCTTTGCAATATTTGACAAATAGAATGTTAGTGTCAACATTAGTAACAAGTCAAAGAAGTTGCTACATAATCATGTTAAGTAAAAGTTAAACAATTTTGCATAAATATATTATTAATAGCTGTCACCCGCAACTCCGTCTGCGCGGAATATAAAAAAAAGACTATAATAAGTAAGTAGCGTTCTTTCAAACCATGTTCTAAATCTGTGTAAAATTTCAGCGAGAACCGTTGAGCTGTTCTGGAAATTCTGTACTTCTTAAAAACATCCATTTTGTAAATTTTTTTTTTCAAAAGTGAATGAATGGGCTGACAAAATGTTTTTACACAGGCATTTTTGCAATCGGAACCCACAGTTAGTTCGCTTCAACGTCGCCGATTAAGCGGGATAAAGATATAAATTTGCTAGCAAAACTTCATTTTACCCTGCATATGCGGGGCGGTGGCGAGTGGACGAGGAGTTGACGAATGCTCGTAAACCATTGACTTACTTCCTAAAAAAATATTTGGTACTAAATTATGCCTGAATATTATCAATGTGTGACCACTATTATTAAAAAAAACACGTATTTATACGTTTTACAATATGTTATAACTATAATAGTTGATTAGTTTTGTTTCTTGTTACAATAAGGCAGCATTTTCGGACATTAAAATAAAAAATAAAAATAAAAATATCTAAACTCAGTTATTCAAGTAAAATATTATACGAATGCAAATATATAATGTCTATTTTACATGTCATATTCCTAATACTTTCACTAACAAAGTGTAGAGAATCTCTACAGAGAAAGTGAATATTTTCTTCTATTTTATAACATTTGTAAATGATTGTCTAGTGATTTGTTTTTAAGATCTGACTAACTTTGAATAAAAAAGTTGTTTATTATTAACATAAGAAAGTCGATATCAATGTTTACGATTTTTCCAAGGTGTACAGTTGCTATTCAGTGATCACTCCCAACTTTAACTTGTATAAACTTCATCTTATAGGATACTAGCTGTCGCCCGCGACACCGTCCGCGCGCAGTTAAAAAAAATGAAAAATAGATGTTGGCCGATTCTCAGACCTACTGAATATGCTCACAAAATTTCATGAGAATCGGTCAAGCCGTTTCGGAGGAGTACGGGAACGAAAACTGTGACACGAGAATTTTATATATTAGATGTCAAAAATAACATTCATGATAACTAACTTATTGTTTAAGTGTAAAAAATATTTCTAACTAAATCTCTAACAATTGTATACAATTACTCGATCAGTAGGACAACGCTTTCCATCGATGAAGCAAAAACTGTAATACGAGTAGGCTATCAAATCCACGATTCAAGTCGTGAGTGAAATTCCACGTTTGAATACATTACCGATTTTATTCGTATATTCTTTAAACGGCCTTGACCATGACGAGCAATGTCACCGCAAGTGATTGTTGTGAAAGTGAGAAAGTGATTTTTTTTAATGGATATCGAAATGTATTGAAGTAGAAATCTTTTTATAATTAATAGTGGCAATAGATCATTTAATAAGATTCGTTTAAAATACGTCAAAAAATGATTTTAATTTAATAAATATTAAACAAAATTGCAAAATTTTTTCTTATGTAATCTAATCTAGATTACATAAAAAATGCACTTGTTTTCTTTGTATAGTGAATATGTTGAAAGTACGAGTATATATCGGAGGCCAAATTCAATGTTGAAAACTATCAATATTTCAATGACAACTTGGTGCTAATGACAAATTACGATGACGGAAAAAAAATATAAATTTTTTTTACTCACGTGTAAAAATAATAACAAAATATAAAAAATTTAATAATCAAATAAAGACAACTAAGGTGTGTACACACTAACAAACATTGTGTATATACACACAGACAGTCAAGTGAAAGTGTAAATTAGACACGATGCAGTTTTATTTGTCTACACTTTCGTTGTTGAACCGCTATCAGAATGAATAATTTGGTTTAAAAGTAAATGAATGGGGAGAAAAATAGAATGCTCTAAGTAGGGGGTGCTAGCGTCAAGAGTGGGCTGTCATCTGTCATATTTCTTATACGTCATTCCAGCGATAAAAATAAACTTAGATAACTTTGCAAGGCAAAGTTTATGCTTAATTGCAAGCTTAGAGGCAGAAGTCATGGTCGCTGTATGCGCAAGTCGAGCATAAACTAAATAACAAAACATAGAGCAATTATTCAACTGCTTCCAGAAGCAATCTATGACCTAGTTACAACCAACATGTAATTGCACTGACCTAGTCTATTGTTGTACAAAAAACTTGTCTAACGTCGAGTTTGTACTGTCAACAACTTATACAAAATGTAGTTATTGTCTCTGTTTTTTTTTTTTTTTGTGTAAGGTGGCAAACGAGCTAGCGGCCATCTGAATTCGTCGAAATGGGGTAGCGACCGCTGCCCATAGACATCCGTAATTACAGATGCGTTTGCTACCTTAAATCGACTGAAAGAGAATATTCTCTTCTATTCCTTCTTTCGCATTCCCTGCTCCATGAAATCCACTTCTCTCTCCCATCGTTTCTTTATAAGAAAAAGGGTGGAAAGGGAAAGAAGACTAAAATTGGGCCTCCTGCACCACACTGATCGGACAAAACGCGGAATTACTTCACGCCTGTCTAGCCGGCCTCTTCGTGCTACAGATGTTGGCGTCTACTACTGAAAGACTTTTTGAAGAGAACGAGTTTGAAAACTGAACTTGAAAAATTTTATGAAACTCAAATTGAAACAATTTAATATTTTGTGTAAATATCAACCTAAACTTCGGTGTATTTATTTTTAAATCTATATATATAAAAGAAAGTTGTGTTAGTTACACCATTTATAACTCAAGAACGGCTGAATCGATTTGACTGAAAATTGGTGTGCAGGTAGCTTAGAACCAGGAATAGGACATAGGATAATTTTTACCCCGTTTTCTATTTTTTTTATTCCGCGCGGACGGAGTCGCGGGTAAAAGCTAGTTGTTTATAAAAATTTTCTTCAATAAGAAGATTAGTTTATTTTTCATCTTTATTCTTAACAAAGAACATATACCATTTTCAATGACAAATGAGTTTTTTGTTTGAAGGCATTAATTAGACAAACAGTAATTATACACATTTCAAGTGTTATGTTCATTGTATATTTAAAAGCATACAAATTGTTGCAGGTAATTCATTCCTTAGTACTTTGCATTATGGTTTAAAATAGCATGCATGTTGTACATCTTTTGCGTGCGAACAATCACGTGAAAAATGTAAAAAGGCAAAAACTTTCATACTTCTTCGGTTGAGGTTTTGCAAGGAATTTGTAACGCGTAGACTTACTGTGGGTTTCGACTGTTGAAGCACTTGTCACATAACCATCCTTCTCGTTCTTTTTGAAAAGATAGAGATAAGGGGCACAATATAAGTGTCACGTTAATACCTTAACAACTGTCCATTTCCTAAGTAGTGTCGGTACAGTACTTTAAGATTCAATCGTTATGACAGCTTTGTGTTAGCTGCGTATGTTCGTCGTTCGTCTATAAAAGACAGTCGTCATATTAGAGGTCACACACTTCTTACACTTCTCATATTATATTTCAGAAATAAAATTAGTTATTTGTAAAAAAAAATATCAAACAATTAATAATATGTCGTGATATCAGTCAAAGGTTATATAAATCTGCATTCTACAAGTTTTGCGAACATGATAAATATTTTAAAATAAAGATACATTGAAAGGTTTTTACGCAATCTGAATACAAAGTAGTCTATTAATAACGCAATGGCGCAATCAATTCCCTAATATCGTAAAAATTTTAAAAATATGCCTCATCATTTTTCTTTCATTGCTTAACATCAAGTGACCTGTGCTACTGACCATAGTGACTCATAAATTCTTGAAAGGATTTTATTGCATAAAAGACGACAAGAATAAAAAAATCTCGCTACTGAGATGGTAGTTGATATAAAAGTGTAGAAGAAATTACGCTCGTCTCCATATACTTGTACAAGCAATTCTATGACGTAATTGTCACACCCTATGTTGCTGTGCCTGAGTTGTAAATTTACAAGTAACATAGTGGCCAAACAACAACAACAATCTTTATGGCCGCTTGTAATTTGGCACGAGACCATACAATCATACAATTTTATTAATCGACGTAAAGGGGACGGCTACACCCTTAGTAAACCCCAAATGTGTGAATTTTGTTTTTTATAAAATTACTGTTCTATTTCTAATGTAGTCCACCCTCAGTGGATCTGGCACTCGCTTGGTAGAGACATTCATACGCGGCAAACTTCGAGCCGCTATTAATTTTGAATCTTGTATTACATGTCATAAGTTTTGTAAATATATCGTATTTACTAAGTTACATTACAACATGTACACGGTAGACTTGTTGTGAGGTAGGAAATCTCTTGCAACGTAGGTGCTATGTGCAGTGAGTGGGAATTATAAATTGGATCGTTATAATGTCCATGCTATTTTTAAAGGCGAGTTTCCACCGCCGTAACACGTGAACAAAATTATTATTATCATCCCCTTCATTGAATTTAAATAAATAAATGCTTATTGATTTAGACAACTTCCAAATTGTGTGCGAAAATTAATTAAAGTCTATATATACAAAAGAAAGTTGTGTTAGTTACACCATTTATAACTCAAGAACGGCTGAATCGTTTTGACTGAAAATTGGTGGGCATGTAGCTTAGAACCAGGAAAAGCACATAGGATAATTTTTACCCCGTTTTCTATTTTTTTTTATTCCGCGCAGACGGAGTCGCGGGTAAAAGCTAGTAAATTAATAAAGATACTTTTTTACCGATTTAATCAACAAAACTAGGTCAAATCTATTTTTTCATTCAGAACAAATATTCAACAAGGTTTCTATGTTTTTTTATTTACTAAGAACGTCTTATATATTAACCTTGTGAAGTATCGTCATTATAATTTATAAGATTTTATGTTTTTTTGTTAACTTTTTTCTAAAAATAACATTGACTTTCTAATCGCATACATCGAAAAATATTCAAATTTATTCAATATGAATGAAATTTTATTAATATTTATAAAAACGAAGTCAAGGATGTGATAAAGGTTAATTAATTCATCACTAGTGATGATAAATATCATAATAGAAGATGATGATAACCTTTGAGCGATTGCAATGGGTTTTACCAACTTTGAGGGTAATGTTTTCGAGGATATATACTTAGAACCAAGATCTTTCCCAGTCTATGATCTAGACCAGGGTTTCCTAGGGTCGATATTGAACTTAAAGCATGCCTAATCTCACTCTGTCTTCTTCTATTAACCTAAGTCAGAATGAAAAATAATAATAATATTAATAATTGATCTTAAAATTAGGTAATTTGACCATGGGGGTCTGAGGTAACAGTTCATTTTGGAATAGGGGTCACTTGTACAAAATAGTTTGGGGATCCCTGATCTGCATTGCATCTGAATGAGCAACACGTGGACCGTTAAACATTTTTAACCGACCCGCAAAGTATTTTTGAAATTTTATTTATGTTATCGACTTTGCAATGCTAAAAAGAGTATATTATTAATATGGGGATGCTCAGAAAGAGAATGTTTCCCCTTCGCATGCATCTCCTCCTTCGTCAAATACACCTCCCCCCTACCACCTCCTCCATATTAGAAAATAGTGTGAAGAGAAAGAAGACCAAAATTAGGCCTTTGGCATCACACTCATCAGATGAAACACGGAATTGTTTCCTGGAATGCCTGTCTTCTGTGTAGTCGTTGTATTGTACTGTGCCAGGCGTCTACAACTGTCAAATACTCGTAATAAAGATGAAAATTCAATAAATATTACATGTTTAAAAATGTTTTTGGTTTTACTACACCAAGATTTTCTGATTCGAAATGCTGTTGGTTCATCAATATAGATGACATATTAATGTAACCTACATATTAAGTATGTCCAATATAATTAATGTTATTTTTTACGTTAAATCTTTTACATGAGGCCGCCAGGTCATTACAAAAACCTTTGAAGGTTTTTGTAATCATTAGTCGTTTTAAAAATTACAAAATTATTATTTAATATTTAAACTTTCGTGTTAATTTTAATATCGTGGTAACCCGTTTTTCATTTCTGTGGAGAAAATAATTTGTTATATAGGTAAGGGTTTACCAGTGGTAGATCCCGTAACAACAATATTTGTTGGGGGCACGAATTGGCCGGGTCGACCGGTGCAATACCACGACCACACAGAAGACAGGCGTGAAGAGGTCTTTTCATATTAGGAAAGGATAGGAAGGGGAAGTGGATTTGGCGGAAAATGGGACGCATAGGAAGGGGAAATATCCTCTTTCTGTGCGTCCCCTTCTCCGTTGAATAAAGGTAGGCGGATGTCTATGGGCAACAGTCGACACGCTAATTCGGCGAATTCAGGTGGTCGTTTGCTCGTTTCACACATTTTGATATAAAAAAAATAGGAAACATTATGTATGAAAAAGAAAACCACAGTTTGACCTACAAAACTCGGCGCCGGCGCAGCAAAAAGCGCGCTAAGCGACATTAAGAATTTCCTATAAATCTATCGGCGATATACCTATAGATCGCAAACTAATGCTTATAATATATGAATATACTGTTACATATATACACAACGTTATATATAAGTACTTAGAAAGTAAATAAGTGTTTTTCATATGTTAAAGATATAAGAATTTAAGTAAACTTAATTCGTTATCAAATTTATGTTAGTTAACAAACACTATTTTCTCTGACCCTATGTCTTGTAGAACATATAATATTAAGTGTGGTAGGTTTACCAAATAATACTTTGTTTATCTTACTAATATTATAAATGTGAATGTTTAGATGGATGGATCGTTTGTTTGAAGGTATCTCCAGAACGGCTGCATGGATGAACACATACATAGGTTACTAATTAAGTTTTTTTAATCGCATTCGGACGGAGTCGCGTGTGGCAGCTAGTTTTAAATAAAGCTTTTATTATGAACTGTATATAAATACACAAGATATAGATACAAGGATACAGATCGTACTGATATAACAAAGGGTAATCACACGCTTCTTTATCGCAGCAATCGTTGCATATTTTTGAATAATTCTTTTTGTAATAAATACCCCTATACTTACGACACGCTCTAGGCTATATATTTTCACGCCATTAAATTTAGGAGGTGAGTTAATTGAAAGAACTGTTAGGCGAGAAAGGGATAAACATTACAAACAAATAAAGATGTGTGGTTGCCATGGTAACGGTAAGTCTCAGCCTATGACATTGGCCTTCAATGTCATTTTAGCATTTGAATAATTGACATTTGCAATTGAAAGTTTTATGCAATGTTATCAATAAAACAAAGTTTTTCGGTGTAACAAAAAATAAATAAAATTCATATGTATGAAGCTGCACGGGAACAGCTAGTTTAAATAATAAAGTGTGTCAAACAAATTCGAGGGTCAAGAAACAAACTGAGCATAGTTAAAAAGTTATAGAATTTACCAATGAATACGTATTTGTACTGTTTAGGATGACCATATTTAGACGCGGTTAGAAGTGCGTCACAGGGCTAACTAGACTAATCTTAGAATATGTTTAGCGAAGAAGTTATCAAACCTATTTATAGGCTATTTAAGTGATCCCTTAGTGTATATATAATAAAAGTAATAAGTAGGTTATTATTGAGAGTATTAGAGCACTGGGCCAAGTGTTTGTAGAATAAATATAATCGATATTTAACGACTTCTTGCGTAAGCGCAGTTTACATCGCGGATTAGATGGGTCAAGTTTACAAGTCATTTGTCTGAACAATTTTCACACCAGATTATAGAAATTAGATGTTTCATTATATTGTTTTTCTTTATTAACCATCATGATTTATGAATCATTTTATGAGATAAATTCTATGAACATAACAGTAAATAATTTTGTAAATTATAATATACACTAGCATGTAATTTTAATTATGTAAATAATAACTACACATATAAATTAACTAAAAATAGTATGTTAGCATGATTATTTTTAATTATTTTGTAATTATTGTGTCAGTAACCATGACTCTTTATTTATGCTATGACCCTAAACACAATAGTCTGATGAATATTAATCCAGACAACTGTTTCTACAATACATTAGGTAACAATATTTTTGAAAATTTAAGATAGTACAAGCAAGCGGTCACCTAAATTCGCCAAAATAGGGAAGTGACCGCTACAAAGACATCCACATTTGCAGATGCGTTATTTACCGATTATCAACAAAAGAAGACACACATAGAAAGTCGATATTTTCCGTGCTCCATCAAATCCACATCTCCTTCTCATCCCTTCCCTTAAAATAGTTCCTTTAAAAATGGTCAAGCTTCATTTTATAGCCGACTTCAAAAAGAAGGAGGTTATCAATTCGACTGTATTTTTTATTATATATATTATAGTTAACTAGCGACCCGCCCCGGCTTCGCACGGGTGCAATGCAAAATATACCTACTACAGAATGTCCTTATACACAACGTTCACAGCGTTCACATTAGAAACCTTTAAATTTATCAGTGTTTCTCTACTATATTATGAATTTATTATACATACAAACCTTCCTTAAGAATCACTCTATGTATTAAAAAAAACCGCGTCAAAATCCGTTGCGTAGTTTTAAAGATCTAAGCATACATACGGACATACAGCGAAAGCGACTTTGTTTTATACTATGTATTGATAAATAAAAAAGCTTGCTGATTCGTATATCAATTGACACCTAATTGTAAACTAAGTATTTAGATAAAAAACTAGCGGTCCCCTGCGACTTCTTCAGCGCAGAATTTAAAAGAAAAGTAAATATGCCTACGTGCATCAGCTACTTTCTCGTCCGAGTACCGTCAAAATTGGTCCAGTCGTTCCGGAGATTACCTGGAACAAATACCGACTTGCGGGCAGACGTACAGTCGGACAAAAATCTTAAAAATAGGTACGAAATATGTTTTTCTTTTTTATATTACATATACTTTTTTATATACATATAGACACTCCAATTTTATTACTTATATTCACCTTATTAAAGATTAGTTACGTCTAAAAAAATCTCATTTACCTTATTAATGATAAAGAGTGAGAATATACTGATGCATCCATTTGCTGGGCAAAGGTCATCCTCATTATGATACTCGCCTGACATCAATTTGTCATCAGTTAACAGTTTTTACTAACAAGAAAGTAAAGGTCCCGTTTTAAACGGAGAACGTGTGACTTTAATCTAAACCACCTTATTCTCACAACTTACTTCAACTTTATTATATAAGAATAGCTATCGCCCGCGACTCTGTCCTCGCGGAATTAAAATAAACCTTATAAGCTTGTGTGCTCTCCTAGAATATGTTCTAAATCTATGCCAAATTTCATCAAGATCCGTTGTGCTATTCCGAAGATACCTTCTAGCAAACATCCGTCCGTCTAAACTTTCGCATTTATATAATACTAAGTAAGGTTGTGGGTGTGTAAAGTAATAAAAATAACTTCAAATCTTACTTTTTTATTTTGAAAAAGGTAGCAAATGACAAGTGGACATCTAATTAGCTGAAATAGCAGAGCGACCGCTGCCCATAGACATCTGCAATTGCAGATGCATTGCCTACCTTTAATCTACGTCTAATATACATATAACATCTTAAATAAACCTTAAATAAATCATCATCATCATCATCAACCTGCCCTTATCCCTATGGAGGGTCGGCACAGTATGTACTACTCCTCCATACATCTCTATTAGCCGTCATATCTGAATTTACCCCCTTCTTACGCATATCCTCTTTCACACAATCCATCCATACTTTCTTTGGTCTTCCTCTACCTTTATAGCCATCCACATTCAATCTCATTACTTTTTTGTTTATATGATTATCATCCCTCCGCATAACATGTCCAAACCACGTAAAAAACCAAACCAAACCATGTCCAAATAAACCTTAAATAAATAAATAAATAAAACGTAACATGTGTGCCTTCAATAGAAGAGTGAACATTCATTTGCTAAGTTATAACGTGTACATCTTTCGACCACATTATCACTTAACATCAAGTGGTATTGAGGTCAAGTAAAAAAATAACAACGACCTACGTTACTAAAATTTTTAGTAAAAATTATACGTGCATTGTAAAGTTACATGATCTACCGACAAAAATACCACCTTAGCAATAAACGCTAGTAAATTTTCTTAAAAAAAATACTTATTTTCTTTTACTTTTGCGTCGTACTCTTCTCCGATTTTCTTGTATCACTCTACGTTCATAACTGGTACACCATCAATTTGCCTTGCTGTTTGTTAATTAAAAACAAATTGCATCAGTAAAGCAGTTCTTTACATCTCTGACACTATATCTTCACTAAGGTTATCCAGTCACCATTAAAGAAAAGGTCGGGAGTAAGACAAGCGCTTTCTTATCTTTTTATTTACATTCATTATATTTTACGTCTCTCAGACTTTCGTCAGCTAATTTGTAAAGTTGACGCAAGAGCCGTCCGTTGCCCACATGCCACCTGCACGCACTTTCACAGACGAAAACGAAAGTGGAATTCTTTGGTACGGCTCATCATTTAACAATTATATCCATACATCTTAAGTTTTGACCATTTCAAAAGGACCGGTTAATTGTTTTATTGACCAATGGTATTACAAAACTCTTTATATATATTACTGTTCGTTGAAAAACTTTTGAGCGTTTCAACCGGCTCTTAATCTGATAAACTTTGAGGCAATAAAAAGCATTTTAATCGTAATAAAGATACTTTAATAATACTCTATGACAACAAAATTCTTTGCAAATATGCAAATTGCTACTTGCATTTTCGAGGAATTTATATAGACAAGTATATCTGAGCCAGTGGGCATCAAACTAGATTATAACAGATCGCTAGCGCCCTCTTGTCAATGTCGAAAATATGGCGCAAGTTTTTTGTCGTACCGTAGTTTGTGTGTTTTCTATACATAATTATGTCTTAATAGCTGTCGCCCGCGACTCCGTTCACGCGTAATAAAAAAAACATAACAAGTAGCTTATGTGTTCTTCCAGACTATGATCTACATTTATGCCAAATGTCATCGAGGTTCGCTAAACCATTCTGAGGATACCTTCAAACAAACATCCATCTATCCATCCGTCCAAACATTCGCATTTATAATACTCGTATTAGTAAGACTAGTAAGATAATGTTAGATATATTTTGTGACCGAACTAACCTAACGCCTTTCTAACTGAGCCAGACATCTGTGGTTGACAAATCAAATACTTTATGAAATTAATAAAGGCTTATTCGATGAAAAGAGTTATATATATCTTATTCTCTTAGGTCTCTTAAAAGATGTAACAATTTTCATCGGATGGTATGTTCTGTGCATTATTTCTTATCATTGCGCAGCACATTATAATGGGTTGTAAAGCACAGAACAACAGCGGTTAAACTGATGTTGCGTCGGAACAATTTTACGGTTATTTACCATTACTTACGGTTATTTACGGCAGTTAACATTAGATAATATGTACGTTACGAATCTCATCGGACATAGTATTTTAAAGATATTATCTCTCAGTTTGACAACTTTCTTATGGAATTAGAAATAGCTCTTATTTTGGTAACAATGAGGTTCTATTCGTCCTAAAATACCTATATATAGTAGAATTAAGCAGACTAAAAACTATGAAAAAGGTTGACATTTATCTGGGTACGTATGTCAGTTCCATTGAGACCTCTTTTTACTTGAACCTCTCGACAAATTTCTACATACCTTAGTACGAAATTGTGTTCTTATCCCTTTTTTAAACAGAATAAGATGATTTCGGCAGTGTTATTGGTCAGTTGCAAAGCTTGCTCTCGATGTTTTTACCTCAAGGTTGGTAGCACGTTATTTTAATCAACACTCACTTTATTTTGTTACAAAATCTATGCTCAATGTTACCGGATACGTTTCAGTGACGTTATAAGATGAACCACTTATATGCATGATGTTCGATTAGTGCAAAAATATTTGTAGTACCGTCAGCAAAAACTATTAACTATTTATTATTCTTTTGGTTTCATAAATCAGAGCGAATAATTGAAAAGCTATCAAATTTCAAAATTATTGAAACACACTTCTTAAAAAAATTGAAAATTATTTGAATAGATTCTATTCTGTACTGTCTATGAATAAGGCATGATCACCACTAATTTAGGGTAATTTCATATCTCTCGTGGGCACGTATGTGTATGCGCTTAAGAGGATATTATTTCTTATACGTGGAAGATTTTTTAAACTAATTGATTAAAAGAAATATTTGCTTAGATTTGATATTTAAAAATATACTTCTCAATGATTTCTCTACTATCTCTACTGTCAACTCCTTTCCCCAACATCCGGTTACCCTGTGTGACTCATGTGCCAGGCCAGTAGCCTGGGTCAGTGACCAGTGAAAGTGGTCGTAGTAATACCAACATTGAATAGACGTGAAAATGAATGTTTTTCCTTAAACGTTTAAAATAACTGTTTAGATTTGTCGATGGAATAAACTAACTGGTCTAACATGAGTTTATATACTTTATGTCAGCTTTCGTTAACTTTACGGTTAAACTAAACTACATTGGGTATATTCAAGGGTAAACCAAATAAATTAACTTTAATTCAACACTGGGCTATGCAAAAGTATTTTTGAAATCTGATTTTGAGATTCTTTATTAGTTGACTAGCTTTTACCCGCGACTCCGTCCGCGCGGAATAAAAAAAAAATTGAAAACGGGGTAAAACTTATCCTATGTTCTTTTCCTGGTTCTAAGCTACCTGCCCACCAATTTTCAGTCAAATCGATTCAGCCGTTCTTGAGTTATAAATGGTGTAACTAACACAACTTTCTTTTATATATATAGATTTATAGGCGGTCATATTAAACATACGACTAGAATAGTCGATGACAGTTAAAATGCTTCTGTTTTTTATTTCGGTCATAAATACGTTGAAGCTCTGAAAAATACATTCAAAGTTAGCTACTTAAAGGTTATGATATTTAGCAATTTAATAAGACATGCGGCGTAGGACGAGGAGAAATCTAGGCCGTTCAATCGTATCCTGGATGGACGCGATGAAGCAATAATGACTTACGGATGAGAATTAATTAAGCATCGCGAAAGTTCCGCTTCCTTTGATCAGTATTACTAATGAAATAATAATTTTCCTTTACAAATATTTTACTTATACAACGATTGAAATGCTTTTCATTTTAGATGTTTATAGAAAAAATAACTCAGCTTGATCGCTACAAAGATACTAGCTGTTGACTGCGACTCCGTCCGCGCGGAATTAAAAAAAAAAACACATACAATAGGTAGCCAATGTGTTCTTCAAGACTATGTCATATATCTGTGCCAAATTTCATCAAGATCCGTTAACCGTACCGTAGATACCTTCAAACAAACATCTATCCATCTAAACATTCGCATCTTATACAAAAGAAAGTCGTGTTAGTTACACTATTTATAACTCAAGATCGATCGAACTGATTTAGCTGAAAATTTATGGGGAGGTAGCTTAGAACTAGGAGAGGGACATAGGAACTTTTTTTTTTATCTTGTGTGCATTTTTTTTATTCCGCGCGGACGGAGTCGCGGGTAAAAGCTAGTTTATAATATTACTAAGTTCATGAAATAATTGTTTTTTTTTTGTTTTCAGATATAACGCAGCCACTTTGCGTGTTGGAGTCTGACTTTGGTTTCAAGATCAACTGCGCCTTCAAGAAATCGGGACTCTTCAGGGTACGGAATCTAGGGGGTATTAAAGCGCATGCAAGTCTTGGTGAGTTAAATACATTGTTTGTTATTCAACGTTTAAGTGCCAATATCGTAATAGTTATTTTCAGAATGTGTTTTCCTTTAGCCCATGTCAAGGTTTGATTCCTACCACGTAGCCTTCGTCAAGAACATTCTGCAACATTCGTAATTAAGCATTGACGTAGTGGATCTGGCCTCGACTGGTTATTGACCAGCTTCCTATATTATGGCTCAATCCCCTTGTTAGTGCAATACGTGTAATAATTTATTAATAATATATAACTTGGCTGTTTCCGCCATACTCGTTACCAGTTAATATAATAGCTTATTTGCGAAGCGGAACATAATACATCATAGGTCATTTGAAAGTATTCTTGAAAGTATTTTTCCGACTTTTTTTTTTTCATTAGAATAACGCTACATAGACACGTTTATTTTAAAATTTTAGATTGTGTCTTTTATAGAAATTTAGAATAGAATTTAGAATAGAAAATTAAATATGTTTTATTATGTTTTTCAGGGTTCAGTCTAGGAGATGAGCTCGGTTTTGAGCAGTCGCTAACAAACTTAGACACGAGCAGAAGAAGATCTGTTAGCTTCAAGAATGGCGCGCCGAATGTTATTGTTGATTCCTCCAATAGGACGCCTGCTAAGCAAGAGGTAACAAATTTTGGAAATACTTTACTTTCTTCGTAAAATAAAATTCTAAAAAAATTGTATATAGGATGTTGTTTGTTTAAATATGTTTATTGAAAATAATAAAACAACGTCCTTTACTTGATTGAATTATTTACACACTATCTAATCACTTGCCGTAAATTTCAGAAACGTGGTAAACAGAACAGAATCATGATGAGACCAGTGTCCTCGGCTGCCCGTCCGAACCAAGCCGCAATGGACAAGTTGTCCAGTTTGCACCGCCGTGTTTCCAGTACAATGCAGCCCATTGTTGTGCCCACGATAGCCTCGCCCAACACCATGACCATGGCCAAGCCCACGATAACACTGGCCAAGCCCATGCCAATGGGAGTTCCACCGTTCAGACCATTACCACCCAAAGAAGATACGCTAAAAGTTCTGCCAATAGCATCAACTCAAGCATATTCGCCGCTTGCAGCACCGCAGTCGAAAGGACCCGGACTCGCCTATCCAAGTGAGAACACACATTCATCACAAGACAACATATCAAAAATGGTGTCACATATGACAGCAATTCAATACGGACAGCCATTCCTATCGAGCATCACTCCAACCCCACTCATTAATACACGCATCTATACCGCACCCACTCCAGTCAACCCATTCGTTCCAATGCCAGTAGCGGCACCACCCACACAAGCCATATCAGTAGTACCCGCACCAGGCTTTCATAACTCGCAATTTCCATCTGACACTAACTCGAATTCTTTCCGAAAAACCATCAATCCTTTTTCTAACTTTGTAGACCCCCAAACCCAAGAAGCGAGTCAATATCCAAATACGAAGAAAGTGGACGACTACAACACAATATCAGGTTACGGAGATGATACAGCGCTGAAGTTCAGTAAAGAAGATATAAATGAGAAAATAGCTGAGATAGCGAAAGCGGGTAATATTTCAATGGAAGCAGTGGAAGCGGCGATCGCATTGAGGCAGCAGCAATTGCTGAACAAGTACGCCAACATACCGATCCCGACGACGCCGTCAACATCAACCACCACGACCGAGGATCTCCCGGTGTTTCAAACACAACCGGAACCTGAAATTGTCGTAGCATCCGTACAGCAGAAACCAAAGAGGTACCTAGTTTTTTCATCAAAAACCAAAATTCAACGTCTTAATAAACAAGTCTAATTTTACAATAAAAATCAAAATCAATTTAATTTTAATTTTGTAATAAAAACAGAAATCCAACAACTGGCAAGGTGATGAATGCCCCGCGAGAGTATTACCCAGTCGGCTACGAAAAGAACTTCGACGACCATTTTCAGTCCAAAGTGGATCTGCCGGAGACCAACTTCCACTGCGGGGACCAGAAATATTTCCCCGGTCTGTACGGGGACGAGAGTCTTGGTTGTATGGTAAGTTTAAAGTTATATATGAATTATTTAACTTTATATCAACTAGTAATTGTAATTCTTTACTAATGCCACAGACAAAAATAATATTAGACAATTAATATAATGTAACAAAATACTTTGAACCCTAACTAAACTTATCGTTATCGGTTTTTTAAGGTATCGAAGAATTAAAGTAAGCCTCAATGAAAATGTTGAATATGTTTCCAGGTGTTTCACGTGTGTGCACTAACTGACGACGGTCTGGTAATGAAATCTTTCCTCTGCCCGGAGTCGACGCTCTTCGACCAGACGATCCTCAAGTGCAACTGGTGGTTCTACGTTGACTGCAAGAATACCGCGCGTCTCTACGATACCAACATTCCTGTCTCCAAGAGCTATCAACTCATGAAAGCGCTAACATTCTTCTCGTCATACAAGAAAGAGATGCAAGACGGTATGATCACTTTTTCAGGCTGTTGTCCATCAAAAATATACTATCTGTAAATTATCTTTGATGGAATATTTTTTACGTCGATTTTATAGACTGTTCTACGAGTATCGTACAACTCATAAATTTTTAATAACTTCTTTTATACATTTCAGGCAACTCAATGAATCCTGAAGATGTGGATGGTATTAAAGAAGCTATTACAATTCTAGAAAATCAAGACTCTAAGACGGCACAGAGTAATGTAGCTGAAAGTATACAAATAGTGACGCCGCAGTCTATTATCATAGACGAAAGAAATAATCATAGAACGCAGTACTCGGATACAACCTCACCTGTATACCGAGGTACTCGAGAATTCAGTAATTCTACTGAAAGGAGAAACGCAAGACGAAATGCAACGAACAGTCAAGAAACAAAGGATGACGATTTTAAACTAATAACAGTCAATGCGAATATGAACTATACTAAACCATCTGGCTTTACGTTAACCGAGAATAGTCCAAAGAATTCTGCTGAGAGCACAGAAAGAAAATATAGAAGACGAATGACTTTAAGGTATTCACCGACGACAAAAGAAACGACCACGACCTTTAAACCCTTAGAATTGACAACATTTACGTCCTCATTAGTAGAAATCATGAAACAAGAGATACAACCGATGGAAAATTTCAATTCACAAGTCAAACAGGAGAAATTGACTGATCAGATAGATAAAACAATTGTTAACGAATCCGAAACTCACTCTCCTGTTAAAAGATTTTACAGATCGAGTGCTGAAAGCTATAAAGATGAGCAGGAGTTTGAAATAGTCGATGACAAAAAAGTTCAAATCGTAAGACCTACAACGAGCGCACAACTTGTCGGCCAAAATCCAACTCCAACGGCCGCTATAGCTAAATTGGATGAAGCTGTTCTTGGAAGCAGCATACAAAGACTACAAAAGCACACAACGACAGTTGTTTCCGAGAAAGCGGGCGATTTTTTAAGTCCAGACCGACCAGGAACGTAGTCAAAATTTGTGTAGTCAATAATTATATTTAAGTGTCATATAAACCTCTTGTTAATTTATTTATTACTCATCAGATATGTAAGCCAAGGCCAATGTACTGTTGTTGATTGCGTATTTGCTCAATTACATTTTAGTCTAGTTGAGAAGTCGAGGTTCAGTCAAGTGATATTACGGTGTATGTTTTAGTTGTTTAGAATAAAAACTTGTTTCCTAATTTATATTTTTCATTTACCTAAAACTTGATTCGCTTAACTTTTAGGTTAGGTTAGTACCACGATCCCAAAAAATTGATATTTTTTGCTTACATCCCTATTATTCCTCTTAAAGCCCTGTTATTCTGGTTAAATGTCTGTAACTTTAGTGGTTGTTATAGAAGTTTTCAGATTATACATGTGCTATTGCGACGTTCCTCCATATTAATTCTAAAATCCTGCATCAGTAAGTGTTAATGTCTATGTTACTCCAAAAAATACTATAACACTGATTTGATAAACACGTGTTTTAGCCCTTAGACCGCCGCTAATTGATATTATTGATGCTAATATGATATGTTTCACCATAAATAATTAATTTGCAAAGACCACATTTCGCAAGTCTACGCATAATAATGTTTCAACAACCATGATTTGTCAAAAATCCGCGCCCGGTGCTAAAGTCTCGGTATAAAGGTGTTGACGTATGTATTTCAAACATTAAGTTTTTTTTTTATAGTAAGATTCTATTAGTTTAGAACGAATCATTAAAACACATTTTATTGTTGCAATAATTTAATTAATCATCGTTTCGACGATTTGGTACACATACATTTGAAGAATTTTTCACAAATCAAGGGACCGATTACGATGAGGCCGGCCGCAGTGACCGCCGTCAGCACACTCATACAAATCATGATCTAGTGTTAGTTACGCGCACTGCCTTCACAAAACTATCGACGCGGGAACTATCTGAAAATAGTGCAAAATTCTTCAAATGATTCTGGAAAATTTGGATATTACTAACATGAAGCTAATATTGTTGGAAGTACCAATGAAATGAAAGTTTCAAAAAGATTGCTAAAACACTTTCAAAGAACGTTTCTTTATTACTGTAGTCAATTTAAACAAACACATATAAAAATATAATACAATACAATAAACAAATACATAAGGTTCACAGTTAAATTTAGAATACGTATTTAAAGACATTTAAGTCATAATATTTGTAGCCGTAGATCCGAACACTAGTTAAATTTCACAAATTAAAATAATGGCTTTGCTATCTTATAGCTTTTAATTAATTACAATTCAAGATAATTATATTTGTACTACGATATTGTTCAAAACTTTGCATTTTAACAATAATTTAACGATTACATTTTTATTAACGTTTACGTGAATGGCTGCAGGATTTTGTGAATTTTCCACAAATTAAAGGACAACATAGGACAATTCCTAAAGCTACTATCACAGTGTACATTGATAAACAAGCCATTTTCTCGAAATCAGAGAAAGAATATATCAATACCAAATATTGTCGGGTCACTTATGTCCAATGTAGGTCAGTAGTTCAGTCCGCAGTCTGGACAAGTGGGATGGTTGGGGCAACAGCAACGAGTTTCTAATATCCCACGGGTACAGAGTGGTACGCAGAACAGTATGGTAGTAGCAGTTACAATACTCAATAACGATATGCAAATCATACGAACATTGGACACGGGGCCTTCTCCCGTACGGTCTGTAACAATGGACACTAATCAATTCATGATACAAAGAAATGTTGAATCAAATACTTGAATCTATACTTACTAGATTTAGAAATTTTTTGGTCAAATGAGTTATGTATTAACAACTTTAGTGGCCTTTTCAACTACTGCGGGAAGAACGAATAAAAGAAAAATTACGGTTAAGAAAGAAGAGAATGCCATTTTAATACTACTGTGTTAAGAAATATATTTGCTATAATGATCGCTTTAGTTTTGATTATCTTGTACGATGTCAGAAATCTGAAACAATAATTAAAACGTATTCTATATCGAATATAATTTAAATCAACTGAACTTGTTTGATTTTTGTTGTTTCTACGCAAATTATTGTTTCGGTACTATCGTGAGAGTAAAAAATATTGTCTAAACAACAAGTAAAATTTTTGTATTTACGTTTAATTTTGTTGTATTCACCGCACACCAAAGCGCCCCGTCTTCTCCGACCAGGCAATCAAACTCGAAGTAGCCCTGACGTTATCAAGACTATCTTAACAACATTGTACAATAATTTCGCTCTCATGATGCTTGATAAATTTTCTTAGCTTATGACAGCTGTCAGAATAATAATTTTTCGGTATTATAAGGCTTTCAAAATTTAAATTACTTTTTAACTTACTTTAAGAAGGAAGAGGTTACCAATTCGTGTGTTTTTTGTTCCTAATATCGCAACCTCAGGATAAATTCTACTCTTGCATTATTATTGAGATACTAGCTGTCGCTCACGATTCTATCCGTGCGGAATTAAAAAAGAACCTAATTAATAACCTATGTGTTCCTTGAGATACCTTGTAACAAACATCCATCCATCCATCTAAACATTCGCATTTATATTACTAGTAAGATTAAATTGAGGATATTCGATTATCAATTTTATTAAAGGAAATTAACAAAGTAAATTTATGGCGCGAAAATGAGCGGCAGTGTCGGTCAGAGCCGCTCCAGACATACTTTTACCGTCCAGATTGATGAAATACCCAAAAAAAGGCGGTATTAAGAGCACCAGAATCCCGTATGCTTAGATGAATGATTTTTTGTGCCTTTGATACTTCCTTGAGAAGTTTTCCGATGATTTGTTTAGAACAATTCCTCCTGCTGAACTGAGTTACATCAAAATAATAAAGCTCCTAACATTCCTTTTACAGATTACCACCGCCATACCCGAAGGCAGTGAGTAGATGTGGTGATCGGTGGTGTCGGTCGTTTACCCCCTTTAATTAAAACGTGTCATGGAATCTGATGATCACATAACGATAAAACAGAAACTTTCATTTGACGATTATTAATAAAAATTAAGAACGTTAAAGAAGTAACAAAGAAGAAGGAAGAAATAAACTCTAATCATAAATGTGATAAAATACTTGCAAAAAAAATTTAATTCTCACTCAAGACAAATATATACAGTACATCAATTAGACTTAGATTTTTTTGGACATGAAGGATTTCTACAGGGTTCCACTTTCTTGTACTTCTTCAGGGGCCAGTAGGTGTCCAAAATAATAGGGACGCAGGAAATGCAGCCGACGGCGATCATGGCGCTCATACAAGAGACACAAATTATCATGACGGGGAACATCTACTTCTTCAAACACTTGATGAACTTGTTCATCTCAAACTGTCGGTAGCAGACGGGCACGCACGCGAGGATCGTGGCTGAGGCGATCAGGGCGTATAAGGAAATGCAAATCATGTTTCGACAACGCCCGGGACCGCGTCAAGCCACCTTGGTTGATTTTAAATCACTTCCTTTCAGATATAATTTCTGGAAAGAAATTTAAACATATTTGAAATTCGACAGAGAAAGAGAGAGAAATTCCAAATCTAATAAAGTTTTTATTAATATTATCTTATCTATAAAGATTTCAATTTTATAGGTTTATTAACGTAATTTATTACTTTATTTAGTCTATTATTTATAAAAATTATCACATATTTCCCTGTATACTTGCATGCCTTTTAAAAACGTATATTTTGTACATTAATAATTATTATACTAATAGTTATTATATGAGTGCATATAACTAATAGAATAATAACAGTAACAGGTACTTTGAACATGATTTCGAAAATATTGATTGTATATACTTAATGAACATACACATTTCTTAAAACGATGATGAAATTATGTCATCACAAGTAAAAAAATTAGGAATATATAAATCGCATTACTAACCTTTACACCGAAATATAGATCATCTAATAATACATATGGAAGTCGAAACTATGAAGTATTCTTCGACTGTACGTGTTTATAACACAGGACACATAATTTAATGAAAACCAAAAATTTTACGATTTTACAATTTCTCTTTACAGACAATCCATTATGACAGTTCTTGGGGTGTCTAATTTGAATGATTTTCTTTTTTTTTCTGTGTGTACAGAATTATCTATAGAAGCAAAAAGGTTTGATGGACAATCTGACAGAATAATTTTGCAAAAGTTTAAATAAACGAGTGTTACCTTTAACTTTTTGGTAGGAGTTACGAACTTACTTAATTCGTCTACTTTATACATTGCATTGCATACATTGAGGCCTACGTGAAACATTGGACGAACTCAGGTTGATTATGATGTCGATGATACATTGACATTTACTTTGTTATTATATCTTAGCCGGGTTATGTTACAAATTCTATTTCTTTGTTGAGAACGTCATTTTTGTATTCTAATTGTATATCAAATCATGCGTTATCACCAGCGATCATTTTCTCTTTATAGTTGAATAATTTATCGAATACCGCAATAATAATAACGTACCATAAAGCATGACTTTGTAAGTTATGTTATTTATCTTTCAATGTTGCAATAAAAACTCTTTGAAATGTGATAGACGTATTTGATTTCAATTAAGAATATAAATAAGTCAATTTCAAGCTGTCAAACCATTAGATAGTAATTTGTTTATTTTGCTAAATAAAACGAATTATATTTTCTCTTCAGACACAAAAAAAACATTAAATACCTATGTAGAAAAATAGTAAATTAGGGGCAATTTATCGTTGCCGTATAAGTGTACTAGGATTTAAATTATTTAAATGAGACTTTTAGTGATATTCCTCCTGACGTTAGTGTCAGTCTGGGGTTTCCCGGAAAGGAGAGCTGCACATAACAAAAATTTAATTAAACAACCACACGAAGAAAGAAAGAACAAAGTGCGGGAAACGCCTAGAGATTGCAAAGGGAAATGTGCGACTAGTATAGCACAGAAAGCGGCCGCTGAGGCTAAAGCGGCACAGGCGGCGCAAAATGCCGCCGGTGCTCAGGCCGCTCATATGGTAAGTACTCAAAATATACTAAATTAAGAATCAAGTAACAAGTAGACATCCTACAAAGCGCGATTTAGCTTGCAATTTCAAAATACAAGGTGAAACTTCTATTAGTGAGATTCAACATGTAGTTTATCTTCAACGTTATCCTAAATTTGTGGGTCATAATTTCGATTTGAGATTTTGTATCTCACTTTGCCATGAATTATGAGTGTGTACAGTGACTTAACATTATTGCTCATTTGATAGTAGTTTAAGAAGATTCGACGCGTTTAACATCCAAAAATTTAGGTTCATGCTGAATTCAAACAGTGCGCATTACGCAGGACCTCATTTTTATAAAGACATTGAGGAAAACCTATAACCTCCTATATACTGACAGTGTCAAATGATGATTACGTTAAGAATCAAATTCCAAACGATGTTTTGATAAAACCATCCAGTGTAACCTCACTGCACCTACCTTACCTTGCAGGTTGAATTTAGAAGATAAGCCTTGTAAACGTTTGTACTTTGTTTTGGAGAGAGAAAGGGAGTGGGGATTGATATAAGGAAAAAATTAGTAAAGATTATGACGCAGTTTAATTTTGAATCCAGGTTAAAACGCAACTGGCGGAGAAAGCGCTGCAAGCTGCTAAAGCGGCCGAAGCTGCGCTCGCCGGGAAGCAGGCAGTGGTGGAGCAGCTGCAACAAGAGGTGAAGGAGGCCGAGGCCGTGGTGGCGGAGAACACGGCCGCGGTGCACCAGCAGCAGGGCACTGTCAATGCGGCCGTGCAAGCCGCGCAGCAAGCAACAGCTCAAGTAAGAGATTATAAGACGTCAGATGTGTGAAGATATAAAATAATAAATCATTACAGAGATTTCGAATAGAATTTCAAATAGAGAATATTTAGATATTTATTTCCTTCAATGTTTTATCATGACAGCACAAGCTGATGTGCCAGGCGACGCAGCTTGCCGCACAGCTTGAAAAGTCCGCCCACAATGTCCTGGAGAAGACCAAGTTCGGACTGCAGGAGAAATGCCACAATCTGTCGGAGGCACGGGCGCGGTTGGCACATCTGCAGCACAAGTTGCAGTGCGCCTGCGCCGAATGCTCGGCCACCAAGCAGGCCGCGCATTCCGCCTGCGAAGCGGCCCGGGCCGCCTGCGGCAATGCCAGGAAGAAGAAACGCGCAATCAGTCAGCGTAGGAGAGTACAAAGGAAAAGCAAGCGCGGTCGATGATGAAATCATGATATGTACAATTGGAATGAAGTATTTTGATATGTATTGGGAACTTTGTGTTTTGCTATCGTTTGTTCGTAAACAAATGTCCTTTAATTCAGTGATTTTATCTGTTGAAAAGTCTAACCGAAATTATGTGATATACATTGGGGTAGAGTGAACAAGGTACATCAAATGGTTTTTTGTAATAACATGGTTTACTATAGTTTTCTAGTGTTGTATGTTAAGACGTGAAGTTCTTGTAAGCTTTTGATAAAATTTGTTTAAGCTTCTGATATTATAGTTCTAGATGTTAATGTTAATTTGAAGTTTTATTCATTGAATTTGGAATTGAATCCTCTAAAATGTAAAATTGATTAAATTATTTATGCAGTTCATTTGACTAGAGATGAAGTTAGCATCGGAAGGTGTACCGTCGAAAAGTTTAGATGAGTTTTTATTATATTATTAAATTATATTTTACAATTCGTGAAATACTTTGTCTCAAATATTTCCCGATTTATAATTCCTTATTTTCTAATTCCTATTTATATTGGTGTATGAGACACGTAGTAGCATGTAGCAATGTCACAGAGACGAACTTACACGGATTCCCGTAATAATAAAACAAAAGCTTAATTTTTACAAATTTAATCAAATGTCGGTATAATTTACACGTTATTTATATAAATTGCACATAACATAGGGAGAGAGTTTAATAAGTTTTTACAAAAGATAATATTTTTGATACAATCTAAAGTTGAGTATTTTTTTTATTCCCAGTGTTGCAATAACTATATTAAATTACTTATTTTTAACCAGTCTTACTATTTAAATAATCAACAAATGCTTTCTTAATTTGTAGAGTATATTAGAAAAATTTATTTTGGTTTTGACAAATCCGAATCAAAAAATTTAAGTCCCGAAAGCAGATCCTGTGCAAAACTTAATTTTCTCGGAAAAAAACTGAAATTATCGAATACTCCTTTCCTGTGCTTCTTTGTAATACTTCTTATATTTTAAAATACCTTATTAAATAGTCCTTAAATATCTTAAATATCCAATCTATTAGGATTTAAAGTTATCAATAGTCCAATTTAACATTCACGTTGGCTTACACTAATTTATTATTAATTATTCAACTATACTAAATGCATCATTCAGATTTTGTGGACTAAATGCTAAGTTGCTGTGCTTATAATTAATGTAAGGTGACATCGTCGCTGATGATGCAACATCTGGGTCCACCGCGCCGGGTGGAGCAAAGTTTTCACCATCAGTCATCTCTCTTCGGGAGTTGTAATTGGCATAGTATCTACCCGGGGGTTCCGCATATCTCCCACCAACTATCACGTCATCCTCTGCCTCGTCTCTTATCAATGATGACTTCACAGGCTTGCTGCGGCCCCTAAATCTCTCAGCTCGTTTCTGTTTCTTCCTTTTATTAAACATATCCATCTTTAACGTTTTCTCTGAGTTGTATACGTCAGAAAATACATTTTCATCGTCATCTATGTCTAAGGATACCTGGTAATCGGGGCTTCGTACTTTTGGACGACTTTTTTCAGGCGTTTTGAAATTGTCATCGAAATCATTCAAGTAAATGGTATCAGTAATTTTTGATTTGTGGTCTAAATAATCCGTCTCATCCAAATCAATAGGATTGGACAACTTTTGTTGGGATGGGCTTGGAACCTTTGGCACTGTTTTTACCCGATTCGTATGAAAATCTGGTCGATCACCATAATTTCTTTTCGCATTTTTGTTAATATCGTATTCAGGACCACGTAGTTGGTTCAATGGATGATTCTCAGATGATGCGAAATTTTCGTCAAAATCTTTAAAGAAAATCGGTTTCTTCTTTTTCTTCTGGTCTAGATAATCATGTTCGTCGACTTCGATCGAGTCTAAAAACTTTTGTCTAGCGAATTTCGGGACATCTGGTACTACTTTTATTTGACTTCTATAGACGTCCGGCAGATCTCCATAATTAATTTTATTTTTCTTCTCAACGTAGTAATCATTTGGTGGTTCTCCGAATCCCGCTGGTTTAGGAGTAAATGCAAAATCGGGACTTCTTTTTAATAGACCATATATCGGTTTGAAGTCTTGGGTCCTCGGATTTGCGTATCGAATTTTCGGTGGGCGCTTGTAATGGCTCGGCGGGCTATATTTAGGATTAACACTCTTCCTGTATTTCCTCATAACTTTTCTGCTCGGTTTTGCAGATCGTTGTTTTGTTCGAGTCACTCCATGCGCAGGTTTTGGACTTCTGTATTTAGGGTTTGAGACTCTTTTATAGATAAATTTGGGTCTATGTTTGAGAATGGGTCGGTAGGGAAAGTGGTCTAGAGGCGCGTCTCGTTTTACTATTTGTTTTCTTTCTTTATCATCGCTTACTTCATATCCTTGGCTACTGGAGTCTGCCTGAGTGCAGCTGGTGGTTATTGTGACCTGGAAAATAAATATTAATATTGTTAGAGTTTTGCATTTGTCGCCGGAACATGTGGCTGTTTCTATAGAATACTACAGTCTCATTGAAGGCGTGAAGTATTAAAGGTTCTTTTTAAAATGTTATGCTTGTGTTTTTTATTCCATACATTTTTAAAGTTTGAATTGATGAAAAAAAAAAATATATATATTCTTGTTCTGTTATTAAATTTTAGCTTGAATAATTCAGAAGGCGGAAACCACGGTCCAAAATCTGCGTCATTATGTTAAGATGATAGTAATTTGCGTTTCATAAAAGATAAGGTCGAAAGAGTTTATTATTTATGCGAATTGGATTTCAATTTTAAAGTTAAACTTAATTTCATTTAACTAATTTTGAATGTTTACATGCCTTTTGCATTAATTAATTGCGAACTTTCACCATTGGATATGATAATGATCATGATGGGTTACGGAATACTTAACAAGTTGGTTAAGACATGATACTGACAGTTAAAGTTAAATTTAACTGTTAAGTTAACTGTATTTAAAAACAAATAAGTGGGTTTTTGTTATTTTTAATAAGTTAATAATTTGTGTTAAAATGACTAACATCGCCTTTTATCTAAAAAATTTATTGTTAAACAAATTCTAATCAATAGCTAAAATTAACAATAGATCTAGATCTCTAGATATTTATATCCTTGATATTGAACTTGAGGATAGCCACCGAGGGGGTTTTAGTGAGTCAAATCTCACATAACCCTGCCTTTCCCCCAGAAGGCAGGGCATCTTTTGAAGATTTCCCCCTCGAAAAAAAAGAAAAAAAAATAGATAATTATATCCTTAACTAAAATATTGATTAATTTCACAAAAATGACTAAGATCAAATACAAAAGGCAGTTATTTTCGAAACCGCGTGCATAGTGAGGTTTCCATCTCTGTAGCCCTCACCACTGGTTGTTTATCGACAGCAGAATCGACTTTATCGACACGTTATTTACTTTGTCTATGTAGACTTACTAAATAACATGTCTTCAGTTCGTTACAATGAAAATAACTATGCTGGACAACACGTTATTTAAAACAACCGGCAACAGTAACCAGTTGTACAACAACGAACCGTTTTAATAGCTAGGGAAAGGTAGCTGTGTTTATGGTGAAAGTTACAAAATATCTATTAAGGTAGATGTGTGAGAGATTTTTTTGTTTTTTAATAGACCGTATGGTGTAGGATTTTGAGTTGTTCTACAACATAAAAACGACGAAGAAAACTTTTCTAATCCAAATTTATGTAAATTATAAACTTACTATAACCTGTCAAAGATTTCTTCATACATACTATGTGTAGTACATTTATAAACTGACCGATTTCACAACCGATGGGTGACATAAACAAATCACTGAAGACTTAATAAAGATTTTTGTAATTAATTTTACTGTGACTAATGGGATATCATTATAATATATAAAGCAAAAAAAAAAAAAACTTAATTAGTAGCCTATGTGTTCTTCCAGACTATGTTCTACATGTATGCCAAATTTCATCGAGATCCACGCAGCCGTTCTAGAGATACTTTCTAACAAAAATCCATCCATTCATACATCCGTATATCCATACATCCAAACCTTCGCATTTATAATATTAGAAAGATAGTAGTGTCCGTTACAATGTGATCGGATCTTACACTTTCGCTTCTCGTTGGTTTTGCTAACAAAGTGTGACGGAGTGCATTTTGTTGTTGACTGTACGCTATAACGTGGTTTTGCAGTTAGCGGTATCGGTGATTTCCCATACAAACAATACTGACAAAAAATTCTTCCACACTTTATTTACAATTTAGTCTCACGATAAAGCAGTGTGTGTTGACGAGTGGCATAGAAATTACGAAATTGGAACTCGTGCGACTCTCATAGTTTTCCTATCACATCCTGTTTATGTATTATACCGTTTTGTTAGCGAAAGTTGATATAAAACAAGCATTATTTCATTTAATAGACCAATAAATTACCAGTACTGTAATTTTGTGACACTGAGCCGTGGAAACGTTGACATTTCTTACTAATATTATAAATGCGAATGTTTAGATGGATGGATATTTGAAGGTATCTCAGTAACAGCTCAACGGATCTTGATGTAGAACATAGTTTGGAAGAACACATAGACTACTTATTACGTTTTTTTTTATTAAGCGCGGACGGATTCCCTGACGACAGCTAGTCTTATATAAGTTGTAACTGGACCGCATATTTCAAAACCAATTTGTAATTTAAGCTATACGAGGTAACAACCTCGTATTTAAAATATGGAATCGAATAGAACGAACGTACATACTCGTGAACATGTAAATAAATTAGTCTACATATACACTATAATATTATAAATAGAAAAGTATTGTATGTGTGTATGTAATGAATAAACTCAAAAACAACTGGACCACTGAATAACATGGGTTTTGTTTATATTTATTATAGAAAAAGTTATTTTTAAAATTCCGCACGACGAAGTCGCAGGCAAATGCTAGTTTTAAGGTCGCAATCGTTCTGACATACAAACAATCATTAATTACGGCCATCTTTTTTCTATAAATTACGTAACGATAGCGCAGTTAAGCGAATAATGAACATTTTACGGACAATCATTTTATTAGTTAATAGGCGTAAATTTAAAGAAAGTGTTGAAAATGACTTCGGGTACCTATAACTATTGGTTTATTGTGACGAAAGAAATTTACTAAAACTCATAGTTTTGTAAACAAAATATAGAACACTTAATAAATTATGCGTGTAAAGGTGTGTTAAATAATACTGTACCTAATGGGATATCTGTACAAGTAAAAATAGTTTTTAAACACGTGAGAACTCACGATTGTAGTAGAGAAAATCACCTGACCCAAAGTTTTAGGTTAAGTGCTATTTTTGTAATTTTCTTCTTACGAATGGTACAAGCTATAAAAATGCAACTGTAATTTTAAAGTGTAACGTTCTTGTTACCTATTCTCGTGGTCATACTGTTCTAGTGCGAGTAGATAACGTACCTTTATAAAAAAATACTATTAATTATATCAAAACTAGTTGTCGCCCGCGACTCTGTCCGCGCTGTATAAAAAAAAACTTGTTAAGTAGCTTATGTGTTCTTCCAGATTTTATTCTACATCTGTGCCAAATTTCGTTAAGATCGATAGAGCCGTTCCGAACATAACTTCATACAAACATTCATCCATTCAAACATTCACATCTATATATATAAAAGAAAGTCGTGTTAGTTACACTATTTATAACTCAAGATCTGTCGAACTGATTTACCTGAAAATTGATGGGTAGCTTAGAACTAGGCGACGAACATAGGAACTTTTTTATCTTGTGTGCATTTTTGTTATTCCGCGCGGACGGAGTCGCGGGTAAAAGCTAGTTTAATATATAAGTAGAAATACGAGTACATATAAGAAAACATAGAAAGTATGTCAACTTTTCTATAAAAAATTAAATTTTAAACATAACAAAAATTTTTAAAAAAAAATTTACGACAGCAATATTGTACATTGTCACAAATATATCAGTCGTTTCTTATTAATTTAAAAAAGTTTTCTTTTTAACATATTGTGCCATATGTGAAACAGCGCGTAGAATTTTATTATAATTTTGTACTAAAAATTTTATTAGATTAGAACTGTGACGAACGGTGAAAGTTGTATTTGATTTTTAAACTAACATAACAACTATTTTAATTGTTATATTATATGTTTATACAGTAATTAAATTAAATCAATTTTGGTTACTTTTGTTGCTTTGAATTTTATTTTTTGACCTGGTTGATTCTATTTTTAAAATTATACATAAAATTGAAACAAAGTTACATTATTACGAAAACCAGCTTTTGCCAGCGATTCAGTCAGCGTGGAATTAAAAAAAAAAACTTAATTAGTAGCTTATGTCTTCTTTCAGATTATATTCTACATCTATGCCAAATAGCAAGAACCGTTGTTTTGTTCTGGATAAACTTAGTAACAAACATCCATCCAAACACCAAACTTTCATATTTATAACATAAGTAAGATTGTTTTGTCTGTAATCTCGTAATTTGATTATAGTTTTCTAACTCCTCTATTTTCAATTGTAAATCAATTGTAGATCAACAAGGCTTTCTGACACGATGTACATATACGTCAAACCAAATTATGCCAGCGCACTAGCGCCCTCTTCATAACGTCAAAATAATTTCACAAGATCTGTACTGTACCTGTCATCTAATGTTCTATTCCGTTTTTTTCATGTCATTATGCCCATGTAGGTTCTCTATATTTTCTGACGGAACTTATTGCGACAGCAGCGCCTCTCGCGGTTTAGATATCCTTGTTTGCCTTTAATTGTTGGAATATTGTCAGTAACTTATCTCCAATCATAAAAATGATCAATTAGATTAGATTAGATCTAGCAGTGTAAACTAAACGCAATAAAATACAATGCCTCAGTTTTTATTCCACGCTTGCATATGTTTATATAAATATTTTCATGATGCTTCTAACAAATCAATAATAAATAATTAAAAGTAATCATTATTTCGTAATGCATTATGCTTCAAAGATAGTTACAGACTGTCATTGTCATAACAATTAACGTGTAAATTAATCTTACTAATATTATAAACTAGCTTTTACCCGCGACTCCGTCCGCGCGTAATAAAAAATATAAAACGGGGTAAAAATTATCCTATGTCCGTTTCCTGGTTCTAAGCTACCTGCCCACCAATTTTCAATCAAATCGATTCAGCCGTTCTTGAGTTATAAATAGTATAACTAACATGACTTTCTTTTATATATATACTCGTAGATATAAGATGCGAATGTTTCCGGAACGTCACAACGGATCTTGATGAAATTTGGCACAGATGTTGAACATAGTCTGGAAGAAAACATATGTTACTTATAATATTTTATTTTAATTCCGTGCGGATGGAGTCGCGGGCTACAGGTAGGAATTAAAAAACTCTAATTCAAATTTAATCGAAAACTATTACATAAATTGATAAACCCGACTGACGATAGCCTTATGACACACTGGACAAAATACGACTTGAAGGACACCTCTCTAATCAAAATCGGTTCATTCGTTTAGGATACAGAAGGTAACAAAGTAATGGACATAAATACATAGAAACATATATCCTCATAAAAAATTACCCTCTTGTGAGTCCGGCAAAAAATCTAGTTGGCATTCAAAATGACAAACCCTTCTTTAACCTTATGTCACTCCGCGATATATTACGGATTCGAAACACTATTAAATTGTACATAACCTATATACATTAAATACGATTCATCATCATAAACCTGTTATGCCTATGTAGTGTCGGCACACATCTCTATCAACCATCATATCTGAATTCATCACCTTCTTACGTATATCCTCTTTCACACAATCCACACATACTTTCTTTAGTATTCCTCTACCTTTGGAGCCATTCACATTTGAATCTCATTACTTTTTTGTTTATGTGATATGTTAAATTAAGACATCTTATATATATAAAAGAAAGTCGTGTTAGTTACACTGTTTATAACTCAAGAACGGTTAGAAGAAGATTTAGCAGAAAATTGATGGGGAGGTTGCTCAGAACTAGGAGACGGACATAGGAACTTTTTTTATGTTGTGTGCATTTTTTTTATTCCGCGCGGACGGAGTCGCGGGTAAAAGCTATTTAATTCTAAAAACAAATGTCGCTAGTTTTATTTTTTATTTCCAGGTAAAAAATATATAATTATAATTTATTATGACTCCGAAGCTATTACTTTATCTCATGTGAACATACAAACATACACACAGTCTATATAATATTATGTATATACACAATGTTTGTTATACATACACAAAATATAAATATTAACACAATGCTTGTTTTATGTATTTCTCTAACATCTACAATAGAAATGAAAATTTTCCCATGGTAACTAAAACATGATGAATGTTTTTTTTTGTTTTCTTAAATAATGATCGAATGTTTACATTTACTTATATACAATTTATAATATTGTTTTTAGGGTTCCCGTACAACTAAAGGAAAAAAACGGAACCCTTATAAGGTCACTATTCCGTCTGTCAAGACCTCCGGAATGCTTGGAAGTTACAAGCTGGAATTAATATTATATACTCAACTCTAACTATCCTTTGTAGCTGTGAAATCAAATTTATTGCCAACAGTGAAAATATTTTTCAAATCGTTGCAGTAGTTTCGGAGCGTATTAATTACAAACAAACAATCAAATTATTCCTCTTGTTATTATGTAGATACTTTAGTATAGATAAACGTAAGAAATATGATGTTATGGAAAGTTTTTATTGGATTTTCTTCTATCTTATAAATGAATGTATGTACGGTTGTTATTTATCGTATAACTCTACAATGACTAAATGGGCCAGAATAAACATTTGTAACATATATAGGTAGATAAATCGCAAGCGACGTTGGTCAGTAAATAAAGTTTAAAAAAAATTCTTTTAGGTTTTGGAGAATGCTATTTCTAGATGTGTGTTGCTTCTAACAGACGTTTATAATGTTCTACGCATACTCGTACTTCTATCTATTCTATAATACTACACGACTCGAAAAATATAATACTTCGGGAATGTGAGGCAAAGGCTTTATTTGTATGTATTGTGTCCATTCCTTCTTGACATGTAACTGCTGGATTTATTTTGAAAAGTGTGTCATTCGTGTGGCAACATTCTCCGGAGTGTCATATTCAGCTAATGTAATTAAAAATGCATTAAATTATAACACAATTTTTTTAATAAGAAATTAAAGTTATGAAAGTCAATTGATAAAAAAATATAAATTTCGTGATTATATATAATTATGTTAGTTGCTTACTAAGTTAAGTACTAGTTGCGAAGTGAAACTTTAATTTAAAATTTCTACAATATTTTTCATATTGAAGCTTAGAATAGTTTAATCGTTTTTATAACAGGAAAACATTTGGGTTGTTCGGAAAATTATTTCGTTTTTATTTCTATTTTCTATGTTTAATAATAATAAATTTGTGCATCTTTGTCGAAGATACACGAATTCTAAGTCGAGAAAAAACAAAATGACTTTCCGAACGACCTATTAGTTTGTTGTCACGAAAATGCACCTTTTCGACTTAACCGCGTCTTTTATTGAATTTAGTAGATTTTTGTTATAACACTTCATATAGCAAGGCAATCTTTCATGTTTTGGTTTTAACCAAATGTCTATGAAAATAAATAATCGAGTAATAATAACTATTATTTTACAAACATAATTTAAACATTTTTTAAATATATAATTTCGTTAGCCATATTTAACAAAAAATAAAAAAAAATGTACTCACAGTTAGAAAAGCGTAACAAAATATATTGGAGAGCAGCATTGTAGCACATGTACACTTAAGCCGATAAATTAATAGACAAACATCTGTATGCATATATAAAAAATCCTGTCATTTGTACAGTCAAATGTACAGTCGAGGCGAAAGCGGACAACACAATACGCGTGCGGACCCACAGATGACTGTCCGCCGACAGACTGTGACCGGACATATAGAGTTGATATTACCACCTTTCTAAACATTTACATTGTCCCGTTTTCTATAAAGTAGATGATTTAAAAAAAACTATTATAAACAAAATTGAACTTGAATATTAGTAAGAATAATCTAATAATAAACTTCGAAATTTAGTCGTATTAAAAAAATTACGATAGATTAGTAATTTTTTGCAGTTCAATTCTACTGTTTTTTTTTTACATAATCCTCTACAACAAACAAACAATCCTTACGGTGAAGGAAAGCAAGAAATTAAAAGATGAAGTCAATGGACACTAGGCCAGATTGGTTAAAGGCTCACACCTAAAATAGAAAAGATAATTGACGATGGTAAATACAACTCTTAAATTATATTTGTCATGTTCATAGAAGCATATACTGCTCTCACATTAACCGATTGTTTATTTATAAATACAAACAAGTAGTTTTTGTGTTATGTTTACTTTCGGTCCGCAACAATCGAGTCATCCTGCTATCTCCTAAACACTGTATAGTTAGAAATATGTTTGATACCGATTCCTTGTATTATATGTAGGTCAGTTATTTCTGTATATTCTTAGCTAAGGTTAAAGACTGGATCCAGAATTTAGACGACCAGAAAAAATCACCAGTATATGTTTTATTTAACACTAGCTGTCGCCCGAAACTCCGTCCTGCACGGACGTTAATTAGAAATAACTTAATAAGTAGCCTAAGTGTTCTTCCAGACTATGTTCTACATATATGGAAATTACATCAAGATCCGTTGATCCACTCCGGAGATACCTTCAAACAAACAAACATCCATCCATACATCAATCCATCTAAATTTTCGCATTTATAATATAAGTAAGATAACATTTTGTAACTCATTAATTTCTGTTAATTTAAAAGACTACCATCTTTAGCGTTGGGCAATCTACAGGTCTAGACAATGTTACATTAATTCAATTCAATTTCCAAGCAGTGGCTTTTAGGTGTGCCAACTGGGCAATGATTGTTTCGCCAGTGTCGCGTTGAAGAGGGAGGCTCGAAGGAGAATGTTACATAAGATTATCGCTATAAGCATCGACAAATTGTGTCAAAATGACATATCGTAAGTTATTGTCACTTGCATAAATTTTTGACTTTTCGATTAGCGACATCGCTTAACGAATGTTACTCTGTCTAGCCCCCTGAAGGTAAACTTATACGTACCGTATCGTCATATCATCAACCGATTCATTACCATTTGGTTTAATTATGATTTCAAATGACTTATTATATTTTGATTATGGCACTTTATATTAATAGATAAAGAGTAATTACTATAGTCTCTGCTAAAAATATTCCGCTGCAGTTTCCCGAATGCTTGAACGTATACAAATCAGAATTGTAGCTGTAGTAATCTAAGCATTTTTAGCTTTAAAAGACTGTAATCATAGACAAGTTTGTATTATTATTTAAACACTGAAACGTTCCAAAATAAAATATTGCCAGTGAGCAAAAAGCAAGCAGTTCGTTTATTACCATTGTCGTCAGCTTAAAGTAGTCTACAGTTGAACGTAGACCTAGTATAACGAAATGAACCCATCTAATATTATCAAGTTGTGTTTAACTTTAGAAGTGAAATTTCGTTTACATTGTAATTAGTCATGGCAACTTAAACACGGTTTTGGATAGGCATCGTTGGTAATTCACCTGTTTAGACACACTTTTACATTAGAAATAGTTTTGTTTACAATTAATAGAACCTTGCTATTATATTGATCAATAATACATGAATAATAATAATGTAACGTTGATCGAAGTAAATTTATTATCACTCTATATGTTTGTGTGATAGTTGCGAGAACTTATTCTTGTCTTCATTGACAAAATTTGTATGAGAATTGTCGATATAACAAAATTGTTCTTACAAATATTCGTGCTGGTCTGGTCAATTTTATTATCAAAAACAATTTCATCGTTTTCAGTAGGACGCCCTCTATCATGGCTTTTTGGAAGTGATGTCCAACTTGACGTAATCGCATTAAACCTATTCACCGTAAGATGTCGCTACTAGATTCTTCATTGTAAAAAAAAATTGGCTTTATTTTCACTCCTTTTATTTTTGACATTGTTAACATTTTTAATTTATAACTCCCATCTTTTAAATACATTTTAATTTTTTTTGTACAGCGTTTATTTTTTTGAAACTGAATGTATGTTTTATTTATTTTCGATAGATGGCGCTTTGTAACTACATGCGTAAATTAAGTTTTCGTTAAATCTGGTTGTGGCAATGAAACAAACAGGAGTCAGTGGCTTGAAAAATTTATTTGATTTTCTTTTAATTACATAATAACACTATGCTAAAATAAATACAGAAGTTGTATTGATATTTCCATCTTAATTATATGTTCAATTAAATAATTATTAATAATTCATTATAATATGTACGAAAATGTATTCGTAATAAAGCGTTCTACCCTAATTATTTATTTACATTACATTCGAGCAAACTTTTTAATAATTATTATTTATAATTATGAAAAGGAATATTGTGGATAGAAAATTACATCACAATTTTGCGAATTACAAACTAGTAAATCGGATAATTTTTTTTAATAACTGTGTTACAATAATTATAAGAAGAATTGCAATTAAATATTGTGAACTTACGTCGCCAGTTTGATAAAGTATACAATGATTTAAACATTTTATACATAATTTACGGTGGGTTTCCGAGACCAAAATATCAGTATAAAACATCGTCATCCCTGTCGTTATTTTTGACGAAACGGAAATAACAACATATTTTAAAATGGCGTTTTTGGTCTCAGAAATCCACAGCTAGCTGTTTAAACGTAAGAGAGATCACCAAATGAATGCCTATAAGTTACTATTTATTATTTTTTATAAGTTTTAAGTCATCTGGCGGTGTTTATAAAATTTTACATATGTTGTAAATTTTTAAATACACTGAATTTTTTTTTAGTCAATACACTTACTGTATTCATGTTTGGAAGAAGAGTTACTTAAAAACCTTAGGTGCCACATTGTGCCACGGTGTGGCAGTATGTGTTGAATATCGGACAACCCGTATGAACAATACAATTTTAAGGAATATACATTGAGAAGACAAAACGATTTGAATATCTGTATTGCGAAGAATAATAAAGAAATTAAAATTTAGACCATTGTATAAAAATTAATGGATCAACAACGAAAGTTCCGACTACGGTTTCTGAGACCAAAATTATTGTTTCAAAGATATTTTATCTGTGTTTTTTTTTCAAAGATAATGATAGGGATGACGTTATGTTTTATATAGAGATTTTGAAGTCAAAAACCAACGGTTAATGTGATAATGAATTCGCGATGTTAACGGACTTTTATGGAACTAATATGTGTGTGCAATTTGCCATTGTTAATCCAACATTCTTATTTTTATATTCATTTAGAAATCACGTAATTAAAAAGGTTGATGATTTTATTGTAACATTTCTCTATTGTTATTCGCAATACAATCTCTTTAATACTATACTTATTTCTAATCGGCGAGCGAGTACCGCACTCCGGATTGCCTGCCAACGCCGCCTCACTGTAGCACAATGGATATCATGTTAAAAACTGTCATTTGATATTAAATGTATCCTTTAACGGTGAATCCATATCATTGAATTAAATGTTTCACAACATCAGATTAGTTTTTAAGTTCTTGGAGAAACGACCTCCTTGAAAGTACATACGTCTTATTTGGTACCTACAAGGCAATTAATTACATTCTTATAGAAGTCGAGTTAAAAATGTAAAATTAATCTGAAAGATTTAATCATTGTATCAATGATCTGAAAGGTTTCAAAACCAAATCTTTCAAAAACTTTGTAACAAACTAGAAGTAGCATTAGATAAATTAAAAATACGAAATTATTAATTACTATCATTTGCACGCGACTTCGCCCGTGCGGAATTAAAAAAATATTTAGTAAAAAATATAGCCTATGTCACCCGGGGATAGTGTAGCTTCCCAACTATGAAAGAATTTATCAACAGCCTATTCAATGCAAACATTCAAATCTTTCTAGCAAATTATTAGAGTGTAGATTTCTGAAGATATGGATATACCGTCAGAAGAGTATACTTTAATTAAAATATATATCTGAGATCTATGTGTTAAAGGCACGCAAGTGTATATACAGAAAGTGCTCAGTTACTGACGTTGGCATGGCGATGTATTGTGCAATTGTCCCCATAACTATAACGAAACTTAAATTTTACAATCACAAGATAAAGTATTAATTGTATTTAGGGTCTCATTTATAATGTCCAAGTAAAGTTTTGGATAACTAACAATTAAAGTAACGGAGACATGAAACTTCCTGACAATACAGTTTACTTTATTTGTCACTTAAATTTCAAGTAGCTTTTTCAAGACTTACATGGTCATTGTGATACAAGACTTTAGTTACGTAAATCCAGATTAAAAATAATATAAGATTAAAATACACAGAGACAAATATAAAAATATAGCGAAGTATATACTATCGAATTAAGTTATGAGGACAGTCACACTTAATTTTTATGCTTAACGGAAGTACTGATATGTTAAAATCTTCATATATGTAAAATTCTTAATAATATATAAATAACTTTAATTTAATACTGAAAATAAAACGAAGCGATCTTTTTAAAAGAATTATTTTAAAATTAAACGATAAATAATTTCATTACAAATAATATTTGTTCTGTTTTAAACACGAATTTTGTTATCATTGCCTTTTAGGAACACTCTTGATTAGATTGTTGAACGGTTAAAATAAATGGACTTATTAAAAAAATAAATGAAACAAATTTTAAATTTGGAACGCTTCGTTTCATTTCATTTTCAAGCGAACACTCGGTGATTATATTTTAACACAAAGCCCAAGCTTTTATTATCATTCAAAATAGAATTATTTACAAAAAAAAATACTATTATACGTGTGTGATTGCATCGCGTGATTTAATACTAATAATTAACTATAAAGATGGACTATAATATTTTAAAATCGATATTTATTTTGAATATTTTCGATATAAATGTACATAAGGATATCTACAAACGTGATAATGAAAAGACCCTGTTTTAGTCTAACAAGACCTACTTTCTAGACGGGCGATCGACGAGGGAATCTTTAATAATTAAATTTTATTTTACTGCATGTTTCATTTTATTTTCATTTATTTAATTAGTCTGTGTACTATTCTTGTTTCATTGTTAATTTTTAATCAAGAAGATTGACTTGTTTTTTTCTATTGAAATATAATTAACAGTTTTGTAAATAATTTGTAGGTACTGTAATTGTATCTTAAAGACCATGGTAACTATTTTTCTTCCTCATCGTCCGTCTTGAGGATCTGTTATTAAAATATAAACAAGAAAATGTAGGTCTATCATTCAATACTAATTAAGAGATTGCATAAATAATAAAAAAATTAACATCTATTCATTGAGTCGCTTCGGCGGTGTGGTAATGTGATTGGTGGTAGCGCCAAACCTGCGGTGGGGAGTATTCCACGGGGACCTCCTGAGCCGTGCCACCCGCACCCCACATTAGCACCGTCTGCCGCGGCATCTCTGAAGGCTGAGTCTGTTGCAGTCTCTCCTGCTCCGTAGACCCACTAGAACCCCCCGGACTGGGCCCGGGCACCACACTAGGTGACCTTCTCTCCTGTCCAGTCACAGGACTCATATACCGACCGGTACTATCAACATATGTGTACTCCCTCGAAGGTGGCCTATGGTACGTTGGGGCCACCTCGTAACCGGGAGGTGGCGCCGGTTCTAGGAAGCCATTGGGCGCGTAAGGCGTATAATGGTACGGGAGTGGTTTATATTGGTGAAAGAGGTTATCCGCCGCTAAGAATCTATCATCTAGAGGAGGTGGCGCGTAATGTAATGCGGGAGCTGGCGGATATTCTCCGTAAGGGCCTGTGTAAGCACCGTTGAGGTTAGTGTACGCTGCAGCAACAGCGTCAGCAGCTAGGTAGTCAACTGGAGGAGGAGCCGGAGTAGAAGGAACTCTGCGCTTATTTCTGCAAGTTGAGAGGAAGTCGCGGAGCTGGGTCTTGTACCGTCTAGCGGCTCTTGGAGGTGTGGTAACTGTAGACTCACATCCCGATAGCTGTTCGGTTTCGGAGAAGTATAGACTCGTGAGACCAGTATCGAGGTAGCTCACTTTAAAATCCATCGTTCTTTTTCCTAGAAGATCTCTGCCCTCCTCCTCCCTAAAATGAGAACAAAACCATTGTAAAGAGCAAATATTAATGTTGAGGTATGCGAAAAATAACATTTTCCACTATCAAAATATTAAAAAAAATCTCTTACTTATATAGAAACGGCTAAAACACTCACGTATATATATCCGGTGTCGTCACCGACTAGTTTCGAGCCCTTCGGGGGCTCTTCATCAGGGTGAGTGGGATTGGTATTATTTCCCCTGATGAAGAGCCCCCGAAGGGCTCGAAACTAGTCGGTGACGACACCGGATATATATCCGTATATGTATACGTGAGTGTTTTAGCCGTTTCTATATAAGTTAGTGATAATGTCTCACGAAAGTTTGAATAATTAAAAAAAAATCTCACTTACATAAGCGGTCGATGAGTACTGATGACGAAATCGGGCTTAGAGTTCTTGTAAACAAGTCTGGAAGACGTCTGCAGCCACTGCCACTGACCGTCCTTGGTTTGGAAACGATACGCGATCATCCCGGACGCACCAGTCTTTAACACTGAAATGTTAATAAAATTTTAACCAACTTCTGCGAGTACAACTTTATTTGCAGCCTCACTGTTTCTTTATTTCTAAGTTGGTTTATGACAACTTATTAATTTTAGCATATTTGTTATCAATGTTAAATTTTTTAAGTGGTAGAGCTTTAAGGGTACAGATAATACTTACACTCTTGATGTGCGCTAGCCACGTAAGCAAGGTCGTCGTAGTGGACGAGGTCGTAGCCGCCCATGTTGGCCAGCTCGGCGTCCGTGTAACCCAGCAACATTTTCCCCCTGAAATAAACAACTGATAATTTACATATCTGCCTTAAGGACGTTTGCACTATTAACGGAAATATTTCCGTGGATTGTGTGAATATGGATAGTAAATGTTTGAAATCAATGATGGGACAAATTTCTACAACAGGAGGTTACATTACGTCCTATCTGTTGGAATTCTTGAGCCTTGTGTAAGTCCGTGTCGATCGTTTTCGAGCATCAAAAACCCATAACATCACAAAGTATCAATAAACGCGTTGGCCACGCCGTATCTCTTATTTGACAATTATACATTTTGTACGGAGCATTCGGTTTCAGACAAAAAAATAATTGATAGTTAAAATTATGCCTCGTCCGTTCCACTCGCTCTGTTACGTTGTATCCTGTTTGGTATTGCAGGCTCACAGGCTGTTTTATCCCAATCAGTACGGTACAATTTCAAACTTTGTCTAACCTCAAAATAATTCTATGGGAACATTTTTTAATAAAGTTACACTTTTTTCTTTTTTTTGTTTCTTTAATTCTTGATTTATCTTTAAAATATAGTCTACAATTTAAACTGCATTAACAAAGTGAGCACTACTAAACAACGTTTCTTTATTTATGAATTTTATTTTCAGTAACAAATTACGAATAAAATAGATTGGGACGTTTTCGTTTCACTTTATTGTAAGATTATTATTCTTAACAATCATTTCCTCAATGTTTGGCTTAGTTATACTTACCTTTGATCCATAGAGACTAGACAGAGGTCAAGTTTGTGTTTACTCTTGAACATTACTTCTTTCTGTGGTATTTCTAGTAGGCTAGGCGGACCGAACGGGGCGCAGATTGCGAACAAAGCAAGCGGAGGCTCTTCAGTCTTCTTGTTTTGACCGTGGAGAACTTTGATACGACCCCGAATGTCGAGCCTCTGTTAAGACATAAATATTGTGGTATATCAGTTTTATATACCAAATTTAAAATGAAATAATAATTTTTTTGAAACTAGTCGGTATAAAACAATAGTACATATAAATCCATAAGTTTCAACAACAAATATCATAGATGGTGTTATACTAATAATTAATATAGATGGTGGCGTAATGCTGTAATATAGATGGTGTTTGAACACAACTTAACATTTATCAGTTATATTTAAGCAATGAATTGAAACACGTATATATAATTATAGTATTATCAAAAATTCTATGTAGAACATACCAGAAATCCAGAGGTGTTGTCTAGTAAACATCTAAATCGGACGGTGAAACTTCTTTCTAGAAGATGAGTTCGTTCTGGTCTGAGAACATCTTGGAGGGTAAGATTGCTAGATTCTGGTGATAAGAAAGAATTCCATAACAATTGCCTTTGCAACTCCTCTCGGTCTTCTGAATGCACCAGCTCATATACCGATTGGTGGACTATGTCTGACTGTAATAAAAGGAAAACAGGAAATTTAAATATTACTAGGCGATGGAGACTAGAATTAAAAATAGAAAAGGTAAAAACTATTTGTTTATCAATATAAATGAGGAAATAATTAACCTAATGACATCCAATTAAATCAAAGTAACGAGTTAAACGGTTCTTAACAGACGAAGGGAAAATATCGAAAAGTGTAAAAAGAGCAAGTCATGAATCAACCGTAAATCAATAAACCATCGCTAACCCTAAAAATCAATTCGTGCTCCATCATTACAAAATCATCTGTAACGAAGATGGACATGTTAATTTTGGATTTCTCTATAGCTAGGAACAACCTTAACCATATGAATTAAGGTATGTTTTCGCTTGCAATCGTTTTATAGATATATTAAACACGCCATGTTACAAAAGCTCGAGTAAATAATGCGGATAATGCGCTGACAACAAATGATGCAAGTACAAAACTAATTGATAATCAATGGGGATCCCTCAGGGCGCTATACTTGGCCCCCTGTTTTACAAAGCTGTCATGTAAATAAATTATAAGGATAGAAAAATATTCCGTGTGCTTTACTTAGATAGAATGGGGTTCTGTTAGGATGTGGGTTCAAACATATTGCATTGGCATAAACGTCAGAGGATGATTTGTTAGGTAATTGCTTTTGGTGCTCCGCGTTCCGGGGTCGAATATTGTTGCTATGGTAGTAAACATTGTTTTGTTGATGTGGCATTGTTTTAGGCAAAAGTTTATTTATTCGTTTATTATATGATTGAGTTTTATTATTGAAAGTTCGTGTACTTTTATACGTGGCAATAACTTTTGATTTACTAAGAGACATGTTTTTGTCACTATAAGAATCATAGTGTGAAACATATTTTCAAGAATATTTCTTAAAATTATAGAGACAATATAATCAAAATCAACCAGAATCACAGCTTTGAGATACATACGTTCATTTGATGTTAAAAAACAGGAACAAACCATAACGACCTTTAAAACTCAAGCTGGGCATTAAAATTAATGGTCAATGAGCACCGCGGACAAATCCATTATATTACCCCTCTGTTTATGACTTTTTACTTATTTAGCAGACCCCAAACGTGTAGTCTGAAAGCTCAACACCAGGTGGCACTGGTATCGATCTAGTTTATGATTCCATAATGTGTATAGTTTGTTACTTTTTAATTTAAGGGAGTTGCGGTGAATTTAGTTTAATATGGTAATTGTAGTATTTATCTTTTAATCCTTTAAAATTAAATCCATATTGATTGACTATTGATATGTTATACTAAAAATTACACATCATTTAGTTACATACTCTTCTTGTCGCTTTTGGGTTCTATTTTTAATATGAGTCGACTAAGCCATATAGCTGTCATCGTTAATCGAATCAGATAAAAAAAATATTTGTAACTAGCTATCGCCCGCAACTCCGTCCGCGCGGAATTAAAAAAAAAACTTAATAAGTAGACGATGTGTTCTTCCAGACTATGTTCTACATCTGTCCTAAATTTCATCAAGATCCGTTGAGTCGATTCGGAGATACCTTCAAACAAACATCCATCCATCCATATAAACTTTCGCATTTATAATATTAGTAAGATTAATTAACCATTAAGAGTATCCCTGATGTCTTAGAACATTATTATTGTCTATAGTGTGTACACAATGAAAACGTAGCATCTGTACGGTCCCTTACGTATCGGTGATCGGGCGCGTGCCGTGCGTCTGTCAGGAAGTGGCGAGTGGCCCGGCTCGATTTAATGATTTCCAAATCGATTTGTTTAATCGCTACTCACCCCTGCGGTGACTGACAAAGGTAGACTAACAAGAGAGGCGCTATTAGGTATTAAACAAGGAATAGCTTGTAGATATTATCTTAAAGTATTTATATTCATTTTGAAAACTTTCAAGAAGAATCGAGAGTTTGTTGACAATAAATGCTGCATCGTGTATTATTTAAAAATATGTGAATTTTATTTTTAATTAGGCTATAAACATAAGGTACATTTTTCTAACAATATGTAGCATTGGCCAGCCTTGAAAGGCTTTTGAAAAAAGCCATCGAAAACGCGTGAAATCTTTAAGTTATTTAAATTATATATAATCTTATAAAAATTGCAGTGTCTTAATATTAAGTGAAGTGTCTGTAAATTCGAGTTTGTTTCGGGTAATCTCAGAATGTACTGGAACGATTTTAACGGACTTTTACTGGAAGGTAGCTGATGTGTGCTGGAATAACATAGGTTACATATTTTTAATTCCACCCTGACTAAGTCGCGAGCAATAACAAACATGTTGTAGGTACACTGTTCTATATCATAGGGTAGAAATATCTGATTCTTTTTTAATCTTTGACAAACTAAAGTTCAGGTAACTATATTATTCCGTCGTATACAAAACAAAGGCGGCTTAGAACAGGGGAAAATAAAATTTATACAGTTACGATTTTATTCCTCTGAAAGTTTTATAGCTTGGGGTTGGATTTGAGCAGAAATTGGGGGTTTTTAACTCCGATAGCTATATTTCACTGTGACTTTATTAGTTATGCGTAGGGCATTATTATTGATAGACGTTTTATATAAGCGCAGATTTTTACGATTCGTAAAAACTGTTTTTTTTTTATTTCTTGATTTTCTTTTTCTGACATTATTATCTATAAGTTATTTGGGTATTTTAAAACTTTTATTTTTATTAATTGTTTCAATGTTCATTCCACTAACACTGAAATTTTAGTTACCGAAACAAAAAAGACAAAAATCCTGACTTTAATGCCTGGTTTACCTACATTAAGCCAGGTCAGTAAGTCAGTAGTGCTCGAAATCAGCGCTGACATATAACTGGCATAAAAACATCCACTGAAGCCAGTAAGCCCGATAACTTGGATGGCGTTTCACTTTTCAGGCTAGTTCGGCCATTCCGCCGTAACTGGCATAATGTAAACGGCCTGTATTATTTCTGATTGTCAATTGTTTTCTTTATCTGACAGATGTCTATTAAAATATCAATTGAATAGGTTGCATATCGTCCCTTACCTAACAACACCGCATAAGTCATTTTTATCAACTTTACAGGAGACGTAAAAAAGTGTCTATTAAAAAATCGTTTTTTTTTTTAGTAATTTCTTTGGTTATTGTCGATTTACTATATTTTAACTTTTTCACTACATTTCTTTACCTTTCAATTATCATGTGACGAATAGTTAGACGCCGAATGAGCAGCTTCATGTAATGGTATTAAAATGTGATAACCGCCAATTTTCGAATTGAGCGGTGTTGTAAGCTAAGGGACGTTATGTTGATATCGACTGTAGAAGTGACATAGCTCTAGAAGGTTTTTTAAGGAAATAGCAAAAAGGTTAGTCGACATCACAGGAGACCGAAGAGCTGGCAGCTACCTCGGACAAAGAATTAGTCTAGCCATTCAAAGGGGGAACGCTGCCACTATCTTCGGAACCTTGCCTATAGGGACACCTTTTAATGAAATTTTTTAGTTTTTATGTATTATATTTAAATTAAATCCATGTTTATTTCTTAAGAGCCGTTTATATATTAGTTGTTTAGAGTCATGCGATATTTTATACAATATATAGTGACATTTATGTAGAAAGATATGTAATTCTAATACTTTGAAACTTGTAGATCGACAAGTTTAACCAATCTAGAATAAACATTACATCTATATATGGTTTGCTATTGTCGATTGTTTCATCGGAGTACTTGTGTATGTTTTTTTTTTTTATAAAAATTTATTCAACATTATATTTTGCTTATTCATGAATCATTAATAACATAATTGTATGTTGAAATTGCTTTGTTATTTTACAATCTTTTAATCGTCTATTTTTTTGTTGTATGATTCGAAATTACAAGCTATGTTATTTTGAGCCACTCGTACAGCTTAAGAGTGATGTTACAATGTTTAATACCCTTATTAATAATTCTAAGATATTTATACAGCTTAGTGATATTGTTGTTCTCTTTTTTTATATTACAAGGTGGCAAACGAGCAAGCGGCCACATGATTTCGCCAAAATGGCGACCGCTGCCCATAGACATCCGCAATTGCAGATGCGTTGCCTACCCTCAATCGACGAAGGAGACGCACAAAAAGAATATTTAACCTTGATATGCATCTCCTCCTCCATCAAATCTACCTCCCCTTCCCATCCTTTCCTTATAAGAAAATGGTGGGAAGAGAAAGAGGACTAAAATTAGTCCTCCGGTACCACACTCATCAGACGATGGTTCCACTTGACGCCTGTATTCTGTGTGGTCGTGGTATTTCACCGGGCGAGCCGGCCAATTCGGCAACAGATGTAGTTGTTGCTGGCGTCTACCACTGTAAAACTGGTCTCTTTCATTAACTCTTAAAAGTAGAGATAGCATAATATGATTGTAAAATATACCAGTTTGAAATTGTAAATAGAACGTTATAATTACGAATGCCAATTAGCTCGTTAAATTATAAACAAAACAATAACGAACAAAGAAAAGTAAAGTAAAGCAATGAAAATATAACTGGCTGGAAACGTGAACGCAGTTTTTAGCAGTTATATTCCATTTGGCGATAAGGGCGCGATAAAAAAAAGAACCTTCGATAAACGGAGGGTAGTTTAATGTAAGTTAAAGTCGTTTTAAGTACACTTATCGCTGTAATTAATATTTTTATGGTGCCAGCGCGGCGGGTGGATTGTTTCGAAAACGTCCCCGGGCTTCATATATTTTGTTGATTAATACCGCGTGCTATCATTTATTCGGGAAATTAGGTCATTTTTTTACTTTAACCAAATGTTATAATTAATTAAGATAAAATACGGAACACGCGTGTTAGATGGAATAAAGCGTTTGTTTATGACGCTGGGAATTAAGGAATAGTACTTTTTTGTATTATTGCTTGTAATCACGTTTTAAGATGTATTAAACGGTTTGTGTTTGAATTATTATACTCACGCTTAAAGGTTGCTTACGGACTATTAGTTCTTAGTCACTATGGGTAGCTAGTCTAAGTACTAGCGTTAGTGTAGATTTCTCATACTCTTATCTGTACTAAGATTATTTTTTTTATTTTTTAACGTCTTTGGGTTAACTGCCGTTAGTCATTAAAGTTAAAATTAAATTGTTCACCAACCTGATGGAAACCAAGGTAGCTTTCAATGCTGTGCGTCGCGAAGAAAACCTCCCCCTCACAAGTCAGGATCATCAGAAAACCGTTGAGAGCCTGCAAACATAGACAAAAATAATTTAATACACAATAGTAAACCGTAAATTGACATTTTTTTAAGAATATTTGACGGAGGATCTGATGGATTCTTTTTACCTTAAGTAAAATCTAATCTCACCAATAAAAAGCAGAGAAAAAACAAAAGCTTTGAATGTTTTTAAAAAGTTACTATCTTGAATAGTAAATATTACCATTTAAAACGTAATCAGAATTTTAATACGTATATTGTTTAATATTAAAAGATTACGTTTTGCTTCGATGTTCATGAATAATACAAAGTATATTCAAGAGTATGAATTTGCAGCTGGTGCATTTACACAGAGTAAAAAATAAACATGTTTTCGATTCGATTATTTAAATTTACGCGTACAATCTATAGTCGAGGAGGTCTATTTCGTGGCATGTCGGTGACATGTCATTTGAAGATTACTATACCTATATAATTTTATTCAAACAAGGATATCTGAAAACCTTAAATGAGAATAGAAAATGACATGAAAGAAAAAACATTACATGAAAGCTACAGTACAATAAGGATATTGTGATATTTTTACACTGGCAGGAGGGCGCTAGTGAACTATCATTGTTGTCGGTCTATAGGTCGAAAACGAGTCATAGCAACATTCTAATTTATAGCTCCACTAGGTACCTATGTGTTCTTCCAGACTATGTTCTACATCTGTGCCAAATTTCATCAAGAACCGTTGAGCCGTTCCGGAGATAGCTTGTATCAAACATCTATCCATCCATCTAAACTTTCGCATCTATATATATAAAAGAAAGTCGTGTTACTTACACTATTTATAACTCAAGATCGGTCGAACTAATTTAGCTGAAAATTGATGGGGAGGTAGCTTAGAACTAGGAGATGGACATCGGAACTTTTTTATCTTGTGTGCATTTTTTTTATTCCGCGCGAACGGAGTCGCGGGTAAAAGTTAGTTTATAATATTATTAACATTGATGACAGTTTACTTTACTGTCTGATTTTAAGTGGGAAGAGAATTGAATTCTTTGACTGTACTCATATATTAGCCAATAATATATCTATGTATAGCTGGAAGTAGCACATTATGCAAATATACAAATCGTAATATATAATGTAGGAATTAAAACGATTTGCCAATCGATTAAAATATTTTTTTTCATAATGTTTGTTTAAATTTCTCTAGAAGCGGGCGACACGCGCCTGACTTACGACGTGACTTACTCGTGAGACATAACGAATCTGTTTCCATTGTCAGACGATAAGAGTAACTGTTAATATTTAAAACAACGAGGCTTAATTGTGAATTTAAAATAATGACTAAGTTTATTGAATTATTTTCTATCTACCAGAAAGTTAGATTAAGGATCCAACTAATTAAAGCCATTAAACTTAGAAATCAATATTCAAGTCAATAATTTGATAATAACAATAATGCACATTTAAGTAATCAAGTTTTAAACGCAGAATCATTTTATTTACATTTAAAAAAATCATTTATTTGCTATTTTTCTTTGTACTACAAAGGATTGGAACAAGTTGGCGGCGTCAGTATTTCCGTCCAAGTGATGACAATGAAGACGTGGGAACCTTCAAGAGCAGAGTGAATAAGCATTTACTAAGCTACTGCGTACCATCTTTCGACCACATCATTACTTAACGTCAGGCGGAATCATGATCATGCGCAAGCTTATTCAATATTAATGAAATATTTAAAAAATCGAAAAAATTAATTACTTAATAAATCGTGCCGTACCAGAAAGTGAAAACGCGCTTTCGGTAAGTCGAAATCGTGAAATATTAAGTACGGGTCTGTTGCCTGCACTTATTTATGGCTTCGGCGGTCGCTATTGATTTATTATAGAACAATCCGCTTTAATTTATCGCCTCAGCGTAATAGCTGCTAAAAAAGATAAGAACCGAACTAAAATTTAATAGTTTGAAATACTGTAACAGAAGCTATGATAGAATTTATTTACAGCTAACAACTGATATTTATATTTTATTTAGAAAAATAACTAACTTTATTATAACCAGTATCTGTCGCCCGCGACTTTGTCCGCGCGGAATCAATACAAAACGTAATAAGTAGCCTATGTGTTCTTCCAGACCATGATCCACATATGTTCCAAATCTAATCAAGATTCATTGAGCCGTTCTGGTGATACCTTCAACATATATCGATCCATCTACCCATCTAAACGTTCGCATTTATAATATTAGTAGGATTCATATTATAACCCTGACACGGTTTAGTAAATACTGTACACAAAACTGATAATCGAGTTTCGTTTTATATGTTCGTTACTACCTCTGTTTAAGTCTATTGTGTAAATCTCGGGTTTGCCAAAATTAAGCATTTCTGGTTGTTACAGGTTCTTAGTCTAGATTAGAAGCGACTTCATCCGCGCGGAATTAAAAATAATCTAGTAATGAACATAGCCTACGTCATCCGGGGTTAATGAACTTCTTAACAGTAAAAGAATTTTTCAAATCAGTTCAGTAGTTTAGGAGCCTATTCAATGCAACAAAAAAGAAATGTCTGTTTATAATATTTCTACAAATGATTACCTGTAGGAACATCTCGCCGTCCGGCATGGCGTGATCGTAGTGCACGTGGTCACGGCGATGCGCGTGCATCTCTTCCTTCTCCTTGTGCATGACCACTGCAAAGAAACGGATATGTTTAATTGCTACACAAATTATACAGGTTAGTCTGAAATGCAGCTTAGTAATTTGACATGTTATACAGTGTTTGATACAACAAAAATGAATCTGAAAAAAAAATGAATATTCGATTTTTCATTCGTACAAGGAAAATGTGGATGGCTAATATTAGTTTCAAAGAAGTTTAAAAAAAAGTCAAATATAAGTTAAAAATCAGACTGTATTAAACACACTCACAAAAATATCACGCACCTACGCTTATGTAAAGATACCCATCTATCTCATTGACTAACCGTCGGTTTCTGAGACCAAAATTTCCATTTAAAACATATTGTTATCTCTGTATTGTCAAAGATATTTTATAGAAAGTTATTGGTCTCAGAAACCAACCGTAACTGAACTATGATAATATCAAAAGGGCAGGCAAATTTATTTACCTACAACCGAACTATTCTAGTAAATAATAAACTATATTGGTTTGGAATAAGATAGAAAATAGACTGAAGTTAAACATGGTTACGTATTGCAAATAGGCGTGTTCCATAATATGACAAATCAAATCTCGAATAGGGAAGCTGTGTAGAGGGTTGCCTGTACAATTGACATTAAACTTTAAATCTAAAGCAATAAGATGTAATTTAATTTGTCTATAAATGTAAATTATATTTTAAGAGAACATAACGTTTTGCATATATAAATGTTTATTATGTAGTTAAATTGTAATGGCACGAGCTTGTAGTAATTATTTAGGTTATCATAATTATTTAGGTAGTTCCTAACCTATGTTTCATACACAGTGACAAATAATAAATTTTATAATAGTTTTTTTTAACAAATATACTAGCTGCATATATATATAGGTATATAGCATATTTATTAATATACTAGCTGTCGTCTGCGTCTCCTTCAGCGCGGTATTTAAAAAAAACTTAACAAGTAGCCTATATGTTCTTCCAGACTATATTTTACATCTGTGCCAAATTTCATTAAGATCCGTTTCGGAGATACCTTCAAACAAACATCCATATATCCAACCATCCATCCATGTAAACTTTCGCATTTATAACATTAGTAAGATTAAATAGTTATTTTTTATACAAACAATGTCAGAATCGTAACACAATATTCGCGATATGAAAATAAACAAAAAAAAATAACAGTCACAAAGTCCCGCACCCCGAGTGGCCAATTACTGTGCCGTGTGATGCGACATGTGGCCGATAGTGACGTTCCTAGATTCCATTATCGATAGTCGATACGCGCTTCAAAAAGTGACGATTATCTAGCTAGGAATCCAATGGTCAATAATAAATGCAGCATAGAATTATAGTAGAGGAATTCAATTATTTTTTTAAAATTCTTATAGAGCTTTTATTTGCCTGCGATAAATAAAGAAATTGTAATATATTAAGATTTATTGGCGTTCACTACTGTTGAAATTAAAATATATAAACTACCTTTTACCCGCGACTCTGTCCGCGCGGAATAAAAAATAGAAAACGGGCTAAAAATTATCCTATGTCCGTTTCCTGGTTCTAAGCTACCTGCCCACCAATTTTCAGTCAAATCGATTCAGCCGTTCTTGAGTTATAAATAGTGTAACTAACACGACTTTCTTTTATACATATAGATATGGAGGATTGTTTATGATCGTTATATAAAATGAAACCTGTGAAGTTTAAAACAATAATGAATGAACAGAAATAAATAACGTATTATCTGTTAAACATATCTTAGGTCGCATTTACTTTCCTATCAATCGAATCTTAACAAGTTTGCATTATTTTTTATCATAATTAAACGTGTCAATAAATAGTGGAATTTAAGACAGTACAAAAGTAAAGATAACTTTATTTTAGCAATTTAAACATGCAATTAAAGATGCGCTTAACTATCTGTAAATGTGAACAGGTGTCGATATATTTCAACTGGTTATCGTCTTCGAATCTTCAATTTTTATTTACAGTGCCATCTATTATTTATTTATAGAAGTTCGATTTATTGTTTTGCAAGTTTCGAAGATCGGGATAGTGCCGGTCTGTAATCGGAAAGATTAATCGATAACGTGGTGAGATACCTCACTAATCGGAGGTGAGGTGGGCTTATCACTCGTATGATCGCCATTATGTCGCCGACTATCGAGGATGAATTGTTTTTTTTTTTATTTTCTACTTTTATATTGAATATGACAATTTCTCTAATATCAGGCTATTTATATGTATTTTTACTTACTTGATAATTTTTGTTTAATCGTATCATATCATTATTATAAATTTGTAACTGATGGAAAGATTTAAGCACGATTCAATAAGATCTCACATACACGAGGCACTACGCAATCAGTAGCGATAACTTCCTCAATGTTCTTATTAAATAAAAGGCATCAAACAAACGGCGCATGCCGATCGCTTAACGCTGTCACGGACTGCACATTTTGGTCCGTATATGGACGCTTTAAGTGGAAATAAACAATGCAGTTATTATGACGACTTTCCCTTTTACTTACCACACGCATCTTAACTAATTACTTATAATTATTTTTAATGACGAATCAAAGCGACTGAAAAGTTAGTCATGCAACTGGTGTTATAATAAAAATCCAAAAGACAAATTTTAATCACGCTGTTCCGAAAGACATTCTCTCTTCTCCTTGGAAAACCTATAGGTATATTTGTAAAGACTGTTTAACAGTGGTAAACGCCAGCAAACAGTTTGCTCTGGATTAGTTGGCTCGGCCGACGCAATAAGTACCACGAGCTCACAGAAGATAGGCGTGAAGTGGAGGTAATACCCCTTTAGTCTATCGAGTGTCCGTGCCGCAGGCCTTATTTAAGTCATCTTTCTCTTCCCACCCTTTCCTTCTAAGGAAAAGATAGTAGGGATAGGGAATTTGATAGAGGAGGGGATGCACAGTAACGGGAAATATAATCTTTCTTTCTGTCCTCCTCCTTCATTTGTTAAGGGAAAGCAACGCATCTGCAATTGCGGATGTCAATGAGCAGCTGTTGCCCGAAATTACCTATTATTATATAAAAACCCATGTATATGTTTAAATAGTGATACATGTAGTCTAAACATGTTTTTGATTTTCAAAGTCTTTTCATTTAATTTGTTTTTTTTTTAAATTGACATAAATACCTATCAATAAACAAATCACATGAAGATTAAAAACAAAGTTGATTATTTTATTCATTTTGAGGACTCCTACCTCTACTACCTAACCTACTTCATTCCATGTTTCAAGCTCAACATGTCAGGTAATGTTCTCCACTTGCATTATAAATCTAATAGTTAATTTTTCTAGTGGTCGCGTGTTTTTTTTTTCTTGTGACACATTTATGAAACTCCTTTATTACAATGTTTATGCAAATCAGATTTAAAACAGTGTTACCATGTTCACAATATTTTCTTGAAAAATGTAATTTTTGTAATGAATAATAACATTCAAAGAAAAAAAAAACAGACTGATGAGAGTTCTTTCTAGTTTGTTTAAAATAAAAGACTTTTGGAACGAAGTTCCTTATCGCGCGTTGTGAAAGGGGGCTAGACGGAAAAAATTCTTACGAAAAGTTGTCACGACACTTTTTGCTATAGTAACCATGGCAACGACGTGAAGACTTAAGTTTTTTATTCCTAGAATAAACATTGGTTCCTTCACTAATTTATTGAAAGGAACTTCGTTCCATCCGGGTGTCCCTTGACACCTCTCAAGTTTTTACTTTCGTTATAGGTTTTTGTTCATGTAGTTTGCGTAAAGTGGTCTCTGTTTTATTCAAAGACAATGTGAGAGATAATAATATATATCAGTGCAATCGAAATCCACAGTGAGATAAAAAAATGTTTTCGAACAAGTGCATCAACACTGGAAACTGACGATGAGGTTTAAACACTGAACTCTATTATTTGGATTGGTCGTTATCATGACAGAAATGAAATATTTTTTCCGTTTTTACCTGTTGATGAAACTGACAGTTAATTCTAACTCTAATATTAGTTCCAGTCCTCACCACCACTTACGCCAGCGCGAAAATGGCTAAAATCAAATAGGTACAAAACATCACTGCTTATTACCCTGCCAATGTACGGAGTTCGATGGATTTACCGTGAGTTGAAACCAAAAACCCCCTTTAAATATGTTGTTATCTTTGTTTCTCCAAAGATAATGACAGGGATGACGATGTTGTATATAGATATTTTGGTCTCAGAAACCAACGATTAATGATTTTATGAAATAATCATAAGAAAGGTTCTAAAAGGTTTATTGGTCTATCAGTGACAATAGTAACAATAACAAAGGTTAAGTTAGAAGGTGGGTACAAAAGTCGATAATGGTCCTCAAGTCGCTCCAACTGATTGCTCATTTAATAGTCACCAGTCACGACACTCTAGTTACAATCTTACCTTAGTTATAACTTCACCTTATACTAATTAATTTTATTTAAAACGAAAAACAATGTAACATAAATACATTGTTATATTATTGACTACACTATAGTATACATGACAAAACTGAGTCTAGAATTATTTTAATATAATAAAGAGACCAACAAGCAAGAACTGTAACTGATCACATCGTAACCTTTCACCAAGCATGTCAAAGTAAAGAGTATTAACTTGCTTACTTTCTGGTATGCACACAAGGTTCATATGGTTGCCAAAAAAATATCTTAAAACTTTCGTCATTACACGCAATTCCAAAAAGTTGAATCTTTAACACGCAATTAAATAAAATAGATTATATTCGGCACAAATAAATGTGTTAAAATTGCAGCTCGTAAACCGACCGAAAACAAAACAAAGCATAACTCACCTGGGGCAATTAAAAGCTTATTTTGGGGCGAACATCTGTCCGAGGCAACCGTTTTACAATATGGCACGTGGGGCAACACCGGGGTAGATCACCGTGACCTGTGCCCGGCCAACGGTGAAAAAAACTAATGTTACCAACCCTATGACCAATTAAAGATGTATTTGAATGCTTTAAACACAATGACAGATGTCTAGGGGTCAAAAACCTTGACTCTTCAATATTAGAGTTTATTAGCCGACTTCAAAAAGAAGGAGGTTATCTATTCGACTACATTTTTTTTAGAATTTTAGACCACACTTTAAAGTATGTAGCTTATTCAATCTTTCCTGTTAATTATTAAAAGTTTCCTGTTAACAATTATTTTAACATTTTTAACGTTTTATTGTTTTAACATAGAATTAGAAGTGAAACTAATGTGATATAGATGTAAGATTTTTTTAGTTCAATTTTAAAGTTTTTAAGTAATAAAGGAATAGACACCCCGTACCCCGAGACCCTGACCCAAAAATATATTAGGGGGAACGAGAGGGCGGCATAGCGCCGCCCAAAGAAAAAATAACCGTCTTTAGGTATAACTTTCGTTATTTATCCAACTAACCGTGGGTTTTTGTGACCAAAGTCTGTGGATGTAACATATCCTCATCCCCACGGTAAGAAAAGTACTAAGGGCTTTACCATAAAAAACTTAGACAATGTTTCAAATACGGTTTAGTTTAAACATACGTCAACCCTTTTATACTGTGACTTTAGCTCCCGGCGCGAAGTTTTGATACATCATGGTTATTGAAACATTAGTATGCGTAGGCTTGCAAAATGCGATCTTTACCAATAAATAATGAAGTACTTATACCGAAAGCATTGTGGTGGTACATATTTATGGTGAAACATAAACCACGTTGTGGTCAGTTATCAATTAGCGGCGGTTAAAGTGTTAAAACACGTGTTTAACCTTGAAATTATTAATTAATAATTTTTATTGCCTGAGTGCCAGAGGTGATAAACTGTCCCCTTAAGGTACGGGGCCTCACTATTTATACGCATAGTATCCTCAAAACAAATAAAATTAATTAATTAAGTGTTAATTAAGTTTAACTTAAAGAGGAATTTATGATAACTGGACTATAATTTGTAAAAGAAACTGGAATGATAATATAATTTTAAGACAATGTTTAAATGGTTTGAAGGTGCATCGAAAAGCAATGAAAATGTGTAATAGGTACAAGAAATGCGATTGTGACCAAACAAGAATGCAACATGGTCTCAAAGTGGCAATTACAATTATCATAACTTTAAATAACCTGAAGAAAAGGAAAAATTAAAAACGTATACTCAAATTACATAGGTTAAATTAACACAAAAATACAATAAAGTAAACAAAATATTTCTCTATCTTAAAATACAACCAAACCTCGCATTGTGTTACATATTGGACTTGTAAATTATAAAATAAATTTGTGATTACCATATCAAATTAACTCGAGGACATAAATCGGTATCCGTTCTGTAGTAACCACTAATTCCTAAAGCAAACATTATCGATAACATTTCTCGTCGATGCTTAATAAATCAGCGGTAAAAGATGTCTCTATACACTTCGTAGCTCTATCCGGTGAGATAGCAACATTTCTACGCATCACAAATACAAAGGTTAGAGAGAGATGTAAATATTTTCAAGATTCGTAATAATTAAGGAGCAAAGAGGTTTTAAATCATTGCCTGTCAACGCTCCCTGTGGGAATCCACGAGAGTTATAGGATCCTTTATTCTAAATTTAAAATTACAATTTTGTAAACGCTCGGAATATTTTAAAAGGGCATATTGGTCTCTCGAGTCTTTATCATGAACGAGTACCGTTGGGTATATTGACCTCTTTAACAAACAATTTGATACGATACTAAATTTTAACTTAAGTTAAGCCTTTATTTCGAAGTTATTATAACATAACTAATTTAGCTTAGTGCTACTATTTAATAGATCTATACAATTACAATTACAATTACAATTTTATTGGTAATATATAAATTACAGGTCATACAAGTAAAAGCTATAATATCTATTTTATAAAACAAAATATTTGTTCCGATGCGAATATATTGGTTCAAATAAATAAAGGAAGGAAGAAAGTGTAGTTTACCAAATGCAAGTTTACTGAGTTCTTATACGGAAAGTATACTATGTCCGTACGTTTCGATTATCAAAGAAGTAGTAACAACTGTCGTGAGTCAACTTCGACTTATGACACTTCGCGGCGGCTGCGTGCAACGGAACGTCACAAGCGACCGCGCTAATCGCAAGATTGGCTCACTCGATACGCGACACTGTCATAGAGTGCGGATGTGTGTATTGATATTAATAGTAGTATTTATTGAAGAAATTGTTATTTGAAAAAATCAATTATATATTGTTTGTAGTTCTATACTCTGTTTTATTAAAAAAAAAATAAACAAGATTTTGTACTATGTTTGTACTAAACTTGAATTTAACGTTTATAATTTTTATTCAGAAAGAAAGAAGACATATAATTCTATTAAAAATCTACCTCCCGGGAATTATCAAAAGCATAATGCTTTCCTTTATACATACATACACTGGTGTAGACATTTACTATTAAATAACACACAACTACCTATACTCACTGATCCAAACACCAAGTGACTTGCTCATTACATTCGTAATATTGAGTGCAACTGGTTTACTTTTGATTAGGCGTCAGACTAGCGCACGTATAGCGGGTGAATGTTTTAAAAAGACATTAATTAAAAAAGTCGAACGTTGGGATATTCGCGGCGAGATTGCTGCGGTCCATTTAATTGATACCGCGCGGACGAGAGGAATCCCGCTGAAGAAACGGTCGTTAGCTTATCACATTGCTGATTTCACACCGTTCGTACTACACGCTTGGTTTACATTAATACTAAAAATAATCTTACTTGTATATAGTACTAGCTTTTTCCCGCGACTCCGTCCGCGCGGAATAAAAAAAAATAGAAAACGGGGTAAAAATTATCCTATGTCCTATTCCTGGTTCTAAGCTACCTGCCCACCAATTTTCAGTCAAATCAGTTCGACCGAACTTGAGTTATAAATGGTGTAACTAACACGACTTTCTTATATACATATAGATAGAAGATGCGAATGTTTAGATGGATGGATGAATGGATGGATGTTTGTTTGAAGGTATCTCCGGGACGGCTCAACGGATCTTAATAGAATATGGCACAGGTGTAAAATATAGTCTGGAAGAACACATGTGTTACCTATTACGTTTTATTTTAATTCGTTATTTATGATTTTTACACGATTTAATCATTCATTGATCTTATTATTTTTGGAGATAAATATTACTTTAACTAACCTAAAAAACTTCACAACAATATTTTTAAAATAAGGATTATATATCAGTGTAAGCCGAGCGCGATCCACAGAAGTCTGAGTCGGGTCACGCCTCGGCCAAACAAAAAGAGAATCGTTAACACAAGTTAAACCTTTGTACGGATGCTTTATGTTTTTTTTTTAAATAAGGACACACATTTTGTTTAGCTCTAAGATATATTGACCCTACTAATTAGAATTTTCTTTGAATATATTAAACTAGTACGACTTAATGTCAATGTTAAAATAACTTCTGCACAATCACAAGAACTTTGTTACCGTGCAAACTTTTCCCTCTTCCTTCCCATTTTCTCTGATGATCTCAGAATAACCTACCAAAGTATGATCAGAATCTGCCACACTCATAATTGTTTTTTTTGTTTTGTTTAAATAACTATATGAATAATATACGAGTAAGTTCGTTGACAAAATTTTATGTCTCTACAAACATGTTTGCAAATAACAAAACAGAAATTAGACAAGCTGTTTATTGCTGTCTACCAACTTTTTCATGTTAACACGTTAACTGCGGATTGAGGCAGAACAGGCCCAAAGCGTGACTTCTCGCTGGTGCGGCAGTCAAAATCGGGTTCTTTCGCTCTGTGCGGGAGGCTACTAGATCAGTATTTCTATGAGTACGACAGAGTCAAATATATAGAAATGTTTCTCTTGCGATATCTAGCCCAATGGCGTAATTAGATAAAAATGAGGTCCTACAGGCCCCAAACGCACTGAAAAGAAATTAATTACGCCTAGTGCGGATTGAGGTCAAATCTATCTCAAAATTTGTAGGCCTCATGGCCGCACTGCACGAAGCGCGGGCGGCGCGGGCGCCGCGCATCCTAGCTTAGTGTTGTGGAAAGTTTCGATAACGTTTCGAGTTTCGAGGACGTTTTGGCAGGATTTATTAAAGATTGAGCGTAGAACTTTATTTTAAAATCCTTAACGTTTTAAACCAATAATACCAAATAAGTCAGATGAAGTACTCATCTGACTTATTTGAAAATGTTTATTGGAGTTATGAGAAACTATGTTGACCTCGGTAAAAATTTTACTTATACCATACAAAACCTAAATTACTGCAACTTTGAATTTTAAGGGGGTGGCCTGTGTCTATGATGAACCAAAAGTGCATAAATCGGACACAGAATGTATTTACGAGCCAGAAACACAACGCTAATAGCCAAGCTACTATTAACTAATTCTACTTAAATAGCACGATTAATACGTCTTATACTTAATATAATATTCGCACGCACGCACGCACGCACATTCACCACTAACAATACTCAATTATCATCATTATTTTGTTTTGCACATGGGTGTTGCCTTAAAATGTGTGCTCAGTTGTGGATTATTCTTCACTGTTATTTTAAGCAAGTCACAGTTCCATTCGAAGTTTAGTCCATAGTGGCAATTTTTACCATTGTGTGCTGATCATCGTTTTTGTACAGAGAACGTTGAATGTTTTTGCTGATTATTCGCTGAGACGAGAGCAAAAGCTTGCTCTCGTCACACCATGACTAAAATCCAATATTTCAATAACAAAATCCCCTTTGCAATTTTGCCCTTTTTTAAGTGTGGATTGTTTTGCTAATGCTGCAGCATGGGACTTGATGTACCTATTACTCATATATTTTAATGTTATATTTATATTTCTGGTTTACAATTCCAGATTCCTTAATAGTAGGAAGTCTTATCTTCTTTTGGAAAGTTCGAGTTGTTTCTTCGGTGGCCACGGCTGCTATACTGAAATTAGTAAGACTAGGTACATACATACATACACACAGACCCACACTCTCACATATGTACTACGCGGTAACGTAAACGCAAACAAGACATATATTAGTATGTTATGCTACTAGGTAGCAAAGTTGATTATTGCGTGCGAGGTGGCATTGTTCAAAGGCGACCTCTACAAGAAAACCGAGCGACCAACAATCATCATGCTCCCTCATACGATGTTTTTCAACACACTTGTGAGTAAAAAAAAAGAAGTAAACGCAAAAACACTTACGAAATCCAAAATAAACAACAAAACTCAAATTAAAAAAAAAGGAAATTTCCTTTCCTTTCAGGTATAGTAAAATAACTACGCGCTAGGGCATAATTTGTACCATATATGCCTAAAATCGATGAACGGATAAGTACACACACAAACACACACGCAGCCACACGCGCACGCACAAACACACACACACACACACACGCACGCACACACACACACAAGAGATCTAAAATATATATTTTATTTCAAGATTTCCTATCGGCAGGTGTGCTGATAATTTGTTCCAAAGAGGTGGTCAAAGAAAGCGCTGCGTAGGTTGCTACGAAAAATTAAGATTGACATTGAATGGCACGCAAGCTGCTAAGAAAACTAAAAAAATTGTGACTTTTTGTGTCCAGTGTGACAAATCTTTTTGTTTACCATGTTTTAATGAAAAACATTTTCAGTGATTAATACTCAATAAACATTTATCGTAACTACAACTCTCTTTTAATCCCATCACTAGTCGAGGCATTAATTGACCTTCCTTTCAGTGCGATTTGAGGCAGAACCGATGACAAATTTTTAATTTTACTTTATTCATTAACGAAACGTCCTAACTCCAGGCGAAGCTAGATTCATATTATGCACATATTTAAGTTCATAAGAGTGAAGTTTCAAGCAAATATCGTCTAATTTGGACTTTTTAAAAATGTTTTTCGAAAACATAATTTTGTGAGGCAGGAGAGGCCTCAATAGCACTGGAAAAAAGTTCAACTTTGCCACGAACAGACCTCAAACGCACTGGCTGAAAGTTCCGCCAAAATGGCCTCGCAGCTAACGTGTTAAAGTTCACAAAAACATTAACGTCAAGACATTACAATACAGTGGAATAGTATTACTGCAAATTTTACGATCCAACACAGTCTAGGTAAATAACATTAATAACTTTAAAGACGAAAGTTGCTTGCACCTTAGTGCAAGCAACTTTCGTCTTATCCTTAGATATTGACACCCGTATTCAATTAATAGAACGTATTTGAGAACGAGATTATAGTTGGATATAATATTGAGCCTTGTTGACATAGTATTTAAAAGGTAAAGGACATAGTATTTTTTTTAAATAGTATAAGGTGGTAAACAAGCAAGTGGCCAGCAACTACTTCCCTTAGACATCAGCAATTGCAGATCCCTTGCCTATAGTAAGAGATTTATCTCCGTTAAATCCAACTATTCTATTTTTTAGATGTCTACTAACTTTTAAATTTTATTTTCAAAGGTGTCAACGATTTGATAAAGGAATGAATTTGAAAACTGATGGAAGATTTTCTACCCTGATTGCACTTATACATTAGCTTTAAATTTACTCGGTAAATCTATATATGTATATAAAAGAAAGTCGTGTTAGTTACACTATTTATAACTCAGGAACGGCTGAATCGATTTGACTGAAAATTGGTGGGCAGGTAGCTTAGAACCAGGAAACGGACATAGGATAATTTTTACCCCGTTTTCTATTATTTTTTATTCCGCGCGGACGGAGTCGCGGGTAAAAGCTAGTTGAAAATAAACGAAAACATCTGCTTACTACTGCGCGGTGAATTATTTACACGGATGCAGTAGTGCATGCATATGTAGAAATTAAGTTCAACTAAGTTATTTGTAAAAGTAATTGTAAGTAATAATTATTTTATACATATTCCTTCGTGAAAACATTTTCGTTTTTATTTGGCTCTAAGTTTTTATTGGACTTCGTGTTTTATTGTATTCTCAATGACGCGATAATGAATAAAAATATTCCAAATCGATTTTAATATCGCAAAATAAATAGGAATCGATGTTATGATGCACGATCACGCGCCTTAGGTGATGAAAATTCAATCAAGATGGGGCAATACTCCGGCCGTGGGTTAAAATGAAACATAAAACAAACTGTTAAGGAGACTGGATGCCAGGCTTGTATCAGCTGTGAAGATCTTTGGACATATACATACGGACTTCAAGGATTGCAAGCAGAACATTTGAGTTATACTGCGACTAGTTTATCTTGGCAGGTAAGAGAGGCAGTGCTACCTCGGTTAGTTCTGTCTGCAAATACTACATAGAAAATTATATAAAAGAAAAAATCACAACACAGCTATGGTACAATAAAGGTCTTGTGATACTTTTTTGACACTAACACGAGGGCGTTAGTGTGTTATCATAATTTAGTTTGACTTATGCTCATAAATAAAAAAGAAAAAACGGAACCCTTATAGTATTTTTTTTTATTCAGCCAGAATTTTATTTAATTCATTTTTAAAAAGGTTCACATTTATTACCTAAAAATTTGTGCCGTATGTCACAAGCGTCAGGCGCGAAATGAAAATAACTTTTGGCGGTGCCATCTCATAAATCAGAAACACTGGTGTAGCTCAATTAAAACCATTCTCTATCTGATGTACTCCTGCAGCACGAGGTAGCACTTCGTATATTTTTTTGTCCCTTTTTTCCAAACCACCGCGGACCTTTTAAATGCTCTTTGTCAATGTATCGGGTAGCGTTGCTCTTGTTTGCTGTTTTATTTATATGTAGTTGATTTTCTTTTAAATCGTCATTTAGGAACGTGATGTGCCTTCCAAGTACGAAGGCTAAAACGAGTTTATACGATTATTTCTTAATTACATTTAATTAATACCAGAAGGATAGTGGCTCAAGGGTTAAACACTTGACTTACAATCTCCAATTCTCGAGTTCGAATTTTCGAAATTTATGCTATCTGCACATATTTGGGAAGAAATTAAAAGATATGTATGTAACGCCAACTTCGATTAACGTCGAAGACCATGGCCTAGTTATCCCTAACATAGGGTAGGGTCCGAACCCCTCAGTTGGGATGCATAGTGAGCTCATGATGATGATGAAGGAAGTAGAGATAATGGTTGGGGCTTACATCACATGAAGTTATGTTAGATTTCCACTCTATCATAAGTTATTGTACATGTCCTGTATAACTTCTTTCCTCGAACTAAATAGAGACCCATGCAACCAACAAAAGTTCAACAACCCAGTAATTATTAGAATATTCTTCGTGTTAAGTACTTGATACCCTCACTGACCTTGTTTTTTCCTTACGCTTTTAATTTTTTTAAGAGAAGGGAGAAATCGAGCAGCGGCAACACTGAGATGATCGACGACACACATTAGAAATAGAGGAACTGCAGATGCGTTGCCGTCCTTTAAGGAAATAGTATGCTCGCTTCTTGAAGAACCCTGAATCGTATTGCCTTAAGCCAATTCTTGTTTGCAAAATCTTCAAGCAATAATTTCCAATCAATGCCCATTAAGAACGAGGGCATAGAGAAAGATTAATTTATACACTTTTATTATGATACGCTTATTTGTAACTTTCGTCTATTAACATAGATTGTACAAATCCGATTTCCATTTATACATGTAGGAAATTTTTCTATCAAGAACAGAATAATAGGGTTCTGTAGTATTAATGACTTCTTTAGTATATAACAACTATTGAGGAAGAAACATGTTCTACTTTTATAGGTTCTAGGATGAGTTATTCAGTCCTTAAACCCTAACAATATATGTATATATCGCAATAGATGGCTGCAGGGATAAACAAAAATATATTTGCCGTCTGTCATTTTTCACAGTCTTTCAAAAAGTCTACGTTTTCTGCTTTCAATAATAAAAGTATATTTCCACACTTAATCATCTTGTAATTGCTCTCAGAGACCGTTATTCTCATAGGAATAGCTATCGATTCCTAAAATCAAAGTAAGGAAGTGAGCAAATCTTGTCAATACCAGCGTATTGGTTAATCTAATATATAAAATTCTGGTGTCACAGTTTTCGTCACCGTACTCCTCCGAAACGGCTTGACCGATTCTCATGAAATTTTATGAGCATATTCAGTCGCGGGCGCCAGCTAGTCTTACTATAAATGTCAATGTTTGGATGGATGGATGGATGGATGTTTGAAGGTATCTCCGGAACAGCTCAACCGATCTTGACATAAATGTAGATCGTCTGGAAGAATACATGGTACAGGACACTTATAAAGTTTTTATTCTTTAAGGACAGATTTGCGAGCGAGAACTAGTTCAACTATAAATTTTAAAACGTCAATCGGTTTGCTTATTTCTTGTAAACATAAGATCACGTACGGAACCCCAAAATTCAGTCGTGCGCTCGATCAATTACGATTTTAATCGATTTAACGATTGTAATTGATAATGGCGCGTGCAGGTGCAATTTCTTCGGCGCGATGTCGCTGCGATTCCGCAGCCAGCGGTCCTGAACCGCGTTAATTACGCGCTTTAATGGCTTAATGATCTCACGATAGCGTTACGATTGTTTTGCTACTCATTGTGTTTCAGGTATTTGGTGAACGATGGTAAGTGTTTTATAGAAACGGTTTAACGATGAAAAATAATACGCCCAAATCGTTATCGATTAGACGTTGCCACATGAAGTCCACCTGAAGTTTGTTCCTTATTTCGTAGTAATAAGACGATCATTCCATATTTCTTACGTATCGTAAGTAAAGAGCAAGAACACCTATAATATGCATGTTGATTTCCACAGCATAAAATAATGCATAATGATCTTAGAAAAACAAATAAACAAAAGGAGATCACAAACAAGGTCCGGACCTCCGCTGCCCCTAGGTACAGTCAACATAAATAACCCGCAGCGAGGTATGAAGATGTCGGCCGGTGTAATGGAACGTCAAAATATCTCGCTCATTGATTGCCCGTACGCCTCGTAAATTGTCCGCAACGCTCTGGGCTTGCAACGTTCGTTGCACGTCCCGCTGATTGTACTTGTTTTATGTCTACTATGAACCATACTCAGCTACGACTTTGACAAGATTTAATTTTCATGAAATTAACTAGCTGTCGCCTGGGACTTCGTCTGCGCGGAATTAAAATGAAACTTAATAAGTAGCCTATGTGTTCTTCCAGACTATGTTCTACTACTGTGCCAAATTTCATAAAGATCCGTTGGACCGTTCCGGAGATACCTTCAAACAAACATCCATCCATCTAAACATTCGCATTTATAATATTAGAATGATTATTTCTGCAAACTTTACTTAGGATAGAAATTGAAGAAAGAAAAAGGCATGAAAATAGATATGACCATGGATTAATATCGATAATAAATCAGTGTTTAATTGTTATCCACCATAGAGTAATAGCGCATAGAGAGATCGAAAGAGTCAAAAATTTCTCTACATAATTTTTGTTTCGTAATTATTAATGCAGTTTATTAAAATGAGTGTCCGTAACCATTTTAGTACTGACAAAGATCCGGTTACTTCCGGTGCAAACCGGTTGCAGTCATCAACGTCATTTTACGACGCCCGGTGTTGAATGCAATCCTAATTGCTAATTTTAATTATTCTTTGAGTTCCTTCGCTTTTTTAAATTTCGCCATTATTTAAAGTACCCGCCTTGCAGCTGGCTTTTGCGATGTCTGACATCTAATTAGGTGTCGTTAACGAAAAATAATGTTTTCGGTAAGCTGGCACTTGGCATTGCCTATATTGAAAGTAAAGTATATAATGTACCGACATATATATACATGAAGTATTTACGTAGCTAATAACAAAATACCATTTTTTTTTGTCTGTCTGTATGTCTGTCCGCAAGGCCACATTCGTTCAAGTTTGGCTTGGACGGGAAGGTAGTTGATGCACGCTGGCATACTATATAGGCTAATTTTTTGAACCTGCGCTGATCAAGTCGCGGGCGTCCGTTAGTTGGAATTAGAAATATTTGTTTTAAGTTCATAGTTTTAGCAGTCGTATCTAACTTACTTTAGTTTAGTATATTGACGTGGTGTTGAACAAAATAATTATACATGAGATCAAGTATATGTTGACAAACGCCTTTATTAGTGTTGACCGCAAAATTAATAATCGATACGACGTTTATCGATATAATTGACAATCAATACGTGTCAAAGACTATTTAATAAAGTAACATGTTTCGCTTGTGGTTAGAAATAACAGAGGCTTCAGTTACAACAAATTTTAGTAACTGTGGGCTAATTATTAATTCTTGTTGAAATATCATTCTCGAATTTGATAAAGCAATGACTTAAAAAATGTCACATCTCTTCTTATATTTTTAATTTTAAATTTTAATCTGTTGAACTCACTTCTAAATACAGCAAATTTTAAATGCACATTGTCTTTAATATCTGGTACATTTGCTTAGTGCTATCGCTAAATACCCCTAATATTTTGAAAAAACAATTAAAAGGGATGTTGATTCCAAGTAATAGACCAATTGACCGATTGTAACAATCACTTCCGTCTGGTATATTGTGGAATCTTGTCTCCATGCGTGACATATACTAATAAAAACACAATACTAGAAATATATTTTCACTTTTATGATATATACGCATCGACTATTAGAAACGCTTGTTAATTTTAACCGATTGATAATTACAATAGGCATAAAAGTTTGTGCATTTTTGTGCAGTTTCACAAAGAAGCGAACACGATTATGTTCTTAGTGGCAACATTAATTTATACTGTAATTATAAGAGTAATAAACATGTTAAATACGAATGCATAAAGCGTGCAAAACACAACGGAAAAATAGTTACGTGTACACAAAAAGGAAAATATAAATTATATTACAATTATCGACATTATTCATAGCACATCACTATAAACAAATATATCTAAGCTAAATAAGTTTTCGAAAATATTGCACCTCCCACGTTGACTAAATTATTTACTTTGTAGTGAATTGGGAAAAATATACTTAATATGTCTTTAAATTTAACTTAATTAAAGACATTTAGTTAATGCATGTTACAAAAGACTATCTTCAAATTGGCAATAATCGCGTACCTATCACTATTAAGAAAGAAATATGAGGATACTCCACGAACAAGATGCGTTTACAATATTATTTTGTATATGGAATTATAAATGCGACATTTTGTTTCCAACTTCCTAATTAGTATCAAAATTGTATTATTATGATAATAATTACGAAAAAAAAAGGAAAAAGTTATCGATAATTTGATTAAAGTACATGAGAGAGGTGACACAGTAAATTTGGAGTTAAACTTTAACAGGAATGTTAATGTTTTCCAACATTTCGAATACATAATTCAGATTAACGTACACCTTTCGTTTCTCTCGAAATTTATAGTTTACAAGAGTTATTGCTTGTTGACTTTCAACATAGAATAGTTGATCTTTAAACCGTAACTACCTTATAGTTTTTAAAAACAATTTAGTAACTAAACGAAAATGTTACTTACTCTTTGCACGACATAATGTGGTTCTAAAAAATTATGACATTTCCATCAGGCGCATCACAAATTAATTATTCCTCTGGCAACTTGTGTACCTTTTTTAATTTTGTACGGTATCAAAACATTGCATCTTTACATTGTTATCATCAAATGTATATACCAATTAACGAGTTTCCGAATTCCTAAACTGATTCCCTCTCATTTTAATTTAAACCGAGCAACAATCCGTTCGTATTTTTATACAAGCAATATTTCTCTCAAGTCCGATCGTCCGGATTTCAAACGAAAAATCCACTCAATTAAACAACGGGAGCCGTGAGATAAAATTAAAACTTAATTAAAACTCCATAAAGTTAAAACAAAGTAAAGGTATTAAAACAAAACAAAGGTAATAAAACAAGCCGGTGGCGGGAGTCGAGGCGTAAAAACATTTTGTCACCAATATCGAAGCGTGTCTGACCGCGGTCGTGACTCCGAAGACTTGCGCTTGTTTTACTGCGATACACCTTTCTTTTGTTTTTGTTTTCCCGCTTTGTTTTTTTTTTCTTAATCATTGATTTGTTTTTGAATAACGTTTAGTTGATAACTTACAGGTGCAATTATAATTATCTTTATTAATATTCTAATGTTATCCCCTTTTGCAAAAAGACGTAAGGTAGCTATTCTGCCATGACCTTTACTAATACTTCCATAATGTTAAAACGTAGAAATTAACACTTGTTGCAACAAGAGTTGTTGCATTACCCGGATCTAATATTGCTCTGATAAAAAAAATCTTTGTATATTTTTTTTAAGTTTCTTAAGTAATAAGCGAATCATAGAAAATCGAATGCACACTTTATGCGTTACTGATTATTTAAACTTTCTGTCGTAACGCTACCTGCGTTACGATAATCAGTTTAATGTGAAATACGGTGAGTTACGTAGACTTGTTATTCTAACAGAAGTGACAATGCTTAAAATCAAATTACACCAAATTTAATTTGTGGACTTGAAAATCTGTTTATGGGTTTTAAAAATATTAATAATACATTATTGACCAGTTCATGTATTATTTAAGTCGGGTTCTGTTAACATGAAGATTTGTAATTTTGAAAACTTGCTGTATTTTTTACTTTATAAATCTTCTCAGTTAAATAATTTTTGAAAGAAGTGTTAATATTATTGCCAGTTCTAATATTCCGCATAACTCTATGGCTGGACGTACGTCTCACTCATCCGCCGAGGGAGTCATAAATTCGGGCGCAGCTCATTTGAATGCGATTGTGATCGACTGCGCCCGCGCACGCCTCGCGAACCCGTCCATATATCTCGCTGTATATCACTTTAGCTCCTTATAAGTCGATTTAGTTCACCGTTCCGTATACATATAGAATTATAAATTAGTTTTTAAATCAATTAGTGAACACAATATATATTTAAAATTAGAGGCCAATTCGAGCCTTCTGCACTTTTCCACCCTTTTTTAATATACTATGGGAAGGGGAACTTGATTTAACCACGGAAAGGAATTATAGAATTTGGAAATGTTCTCTATATGTAAGAATATCCTCTATTAAATTTAAATATATGACGCATCGACATTCTTCGAACTTGTTGTAGACGTCTACGAGCATTGGTCTTTTCGCTGTTTTAGCCAAATAAGGTTTCTCTTTTATGTAAAAAAAATCTCGAACCCAAACGTGTACCTTGCGGAAAACCTCGTAATAAATCATACATCTAACTTAATTGTTGGAATACGATTGACAATCGTGGTATGTATGTGTTTTTCTCGTAGTCGACTTTCGATTTTTTTTTCTTGGACGATCGGATGGATACATCTGGCATAACTTGGCCGGCATACGGTAATTATGTTAGAAAGCATGCAAGACTCGGCTTAAGAGAAAATGCTATGCGAGCGATGCTGTTTGCCCGATAATTACACAATTATAATGCACTTTTTAGTGGCTGTAAAAATAGCATTTGTTTAATAATTCTTTTCCATAAAAAGTGCTTATCTTCTTGAAACGAATCCCCAATTACTCATCTTTTATAATATACGAGCTATTGCGTAATTCAGTTTACTGTAAGTTATTTACTGCAGTAACTAACTGTAGTTATTTATGCCTAGGTAAGTACATATGCGTTACAATTACATTCGTGAAAGATTAATTCTTAGTCAATTCGGAATAAGATTAATTATTAATAACTAGCTGTCACCTGCGACCGTGTTTACAGTAAATAAATAAAACAATAGTAGCCTATGTGTTCTTTTAGCCTATATTTTACATGCCACATTTTATCGAGATGCGTTAAGCCGTTCTGCAAATACTTTCTATTATACATCCATCCAAAAATACGCATTTATAATATTAGTAAGATAATTTACAAAGCGTTGGTAAACAATGCATTTGAATTTATAGATACAAATAGTTATTTAATTTTTACAAACATTAAAGAAAAGTTAACGCAATTTTTTAACATTTCACCTTAGACTAGTTGTTGCCCGCGACTCCGTCCAGAAGGAATTAAAAAACAAACGTAATTACGCTATTAATTAATAGCCCATACGTATTCTTACAGACTATCTTCTACGATATACCTTCTAACAAATATCCATCCATATACAAACATTCGCATTTATAATATTAAGTAAGATTATTTCCTTTTTGTTTCAACTTTCACTGTTATAATTTGCTTCGAACCAAACTATTACAAATTGGTGTTCTATCTTAACCATACCAAATGTTTATCCCTGCTTACCTTTTACATTAAACAAGAAAGTAAAGTACTTTCATTGGATGTCTCACGGCTGTTAACTTCATCATCAGCTGAGTATAGAGCGTGACGGCCCACTGCCATACATAGATATCATCAGATAAATTGCTTTTCACATGTTTTCCTTCATTAATTGATTGTGTGGAGCATAGTTATATGATCGGTACTCTTATTGCGGTTAAGGAGAATTAAAAAAAAGTTTTGACTATGGGAGTAACCAGATTTTATTTGTTTACTTGGAATGATAACAACAGACAACTTACGATGTTTCTTAAGATTATATGGTCAACTTTCAGATATGTAATAATATCAGCAATATGTCATGATATTGTGTTATTACGCGATTTACACATGTTTGTTTCAATTTCAGCGCAATTTACTGATCCAGTAGTAACTGGAAAGTGGTTCAAACTAAGCAAGATTTGATAACTAACATTGGGACCGGTGAAACTGAAGAAAATCTTGTAAAATGGTTTCCAACCGTGTCAGATTTTACGGTACTAAGTCTACTTGAGTTAATAAAATTTTTGTTTTTGCGCTTTACCACACTTCTGCCTGATTTTAAGTTGTGATGTGCTAGAAAGATGCTACGCTCTAACTTAGTTAATTAGCTAGTTAAGTTATTTACATTACTCTTAAAGGCGTTTATTAAATGAAAATAAATTTATCATAATTTTAATTTAATAGATTGTATAAATGACACTAAAGGCGTGAAAATGTCGTTATATTAATAATCTAATATAACTCATATCTATTGATAAATCTTGTTTATAAATTCAACGTTAATTGTTTTAATTGCATATTTCTATCGTTTAATTAATATTGAACCCGTTAGAGACTGTTACAGCTCAATTTATAACTTTAAGTTTAAACACTAATTAAGTTTACGACCACTAAGCACCTGTTTGATAACTTGTAGTTCTTAGGCAACATCTTTGTTGAGTATAAAACTAAATATTAATCTAAATATATACATATTTATAAAAATGGAATGTCTGTATGTAATTTAGAGAAAAAAGACGCGTTTGTTACTGATAAATCTGGAACAGTTTTACGGAACTTTGCTGGGAAGATAGCTGATGCATGCGGGCATTATAGGCTACTGTTAATTTATCCTGCGCTGACGAAGTCACGGGCGATCACTAGTCTATATATAAAAGAGTTAACCTAAAGCCTAAACTACTGAGTGTAACCTTGAAATGTTGCATACAGATTTCTGGATTTATTTAGGCGAGTATTAAGGAAGGACTTTACGAAATTCATCTACTAAAGGTCTTCTAGCAAATAACCATTTAAACGAAACTTTATATTCATTAATTACTGTAACTAATCTAAATGAAATGATTTGATTAAAAAATGATGTAACATTTACTTTAATAAATTAATTTGTAGCAGAAATCTAATCAAATCAACCGGCGAAGTTATTATTATGGTTTCTATGATTACCATAAATCCTACATAAGTAATGGCATGCTTTATACAATGCCATACCGATACTAGGAAAATGCACAACCTTAATTACATGTATATAAAATATATAATTAATGTTGTGGAATGAAGTTATTTTTATTTATCAATAATTTTTATAACTCACCGTTAGTTTCTGAAACAAAATAGAGATAATAATGTTTTAACCGGGGATTTTGGTCTTAGAAAAACATGATTGGTGAAGTCATCATCATCATCATCATCATCAGCTCACTATACATCCCCACTGAGGGGCTCGCAGCCTACCCCAAGTTAGGGGTGACTAGGCCATAGTCAACCGCGGGCAAAGTGCGGGTTGGTTGACTTCACACATACTCGTATTTCTTGTCAGATATGTGCAGGTTGTATCACGATGTTTTCCTTCACCGTAAGAACGTCGGATAAATGTACATATGTAAATCGAAAATCGAAAAACACCTTGGTACATGGCTTGATTCGAACCCAGGACCTGCAGATTGCAAGTCAAGTGCTTAACGCCTGAGCCACCGACCCCTATTGGTGAAGTACAAAACGAAAATACGACTACTACTCAATAAAAAAAAACAAAGAAAAAACACCTGACACTCGGATGAAGAATACATCACTCGTTAAAATCGGGTAAGTCGTTTATGCTTCAGGTGGTGGATACATACATGCGAAAAAATTAACACCTTGGAGTTATTTTGGTTAAAATTTGCATTAGGATTTTTTTTAGTTTAAATTTCAGTATATAAGGGCTATTTATTGCTGTTAAATTGTAACACCAGTACATCATAATTAATTAGGGCAAGCATACATGGTGTACTTTTCAGTCTAATTAACATAAACTCATTAAACTCTGTCGGACGTAAATTACATTAATATGTCCTAATAAAAATATTATGTCAAGCCAGCGCCCTAGGGCTGGGTCTGTTATTGCTTAATCCGAAGGAGCAGCGGCTTTTCCTAAGTTAAAAAAAAATAATTACTATAATAAAGTTTTTACGACTTTCATTACCTCTTGGTCTGATGGACTTGGTTTAATTGAAAAAAAAAAGTAAGTAAAAGTAAGGAAATTATATAAGTTTCAAAAAGTAAAAAATAGTTAATATTTTTCTATGAGAGCTCTGATGCGTTCATGCACATTCTTATTTAACAAGTACTGAATGTGTACACAATATTTTGATTCTTATAAATGTTAGTACACAAACAAGTTCTGTACGAAAATATTGTTCACGATTTGGTTATAATAAAATTTTCCTTAGAGATAGACATAGCGCACCTAGTAAGACATCACATAGAGATGATATTACGCCAATAAAAAGTTTCTGATATTTGAAATTATGCATTAAAGTAATTAATTGATGATAAATAATTCATTAAAATCTGTATACAATATTTTAATTTTCAATACTTACTAGTTAATGTCCACTTGATGTAATAAAAAATGACATTTTGGGAATTCATTTTATTGGTTAGATTTCGAACTCAAAACCAGATTTAAAGTTGCTTTAGAAAGCAGATTTGAATAACCGCTGCGCTACAGAAACCTCATGCATAGTGAATGTAGTTATTTCGTTAAATTGTTTATGATTGTACATTTCCAGTGAAGTAGAATTACTAGAAAACAAATATTCAAATGCAGTTAATGCAGCTCTATAGCAGCTCTGTATAAATATTTTCACTTTCACGGGCTAAGTCGGGTCACTGCCGAAATTCTGTCACGCGATTCCGCCATTAAGGATTGTTGCCACCCCCTTCCACCCTGCGCCCCTTACCGAGGAGCCGGCGAATTTTACAAACTACCCTACGTAATTTGCCCGGTACATAATGCTCCCCTTCTTTAAGGGTAGCTTTTTTATGCGCACCCCATTGGACGCGAAGTTTGAAAAGGATATTTTTACGATATGCAGTTTACGTCTATGATTTTTCATTATGGAAGCAGCTATTTATTGTTATAGCTTCTTTCTTGAAGACAGTTTTATGCAATTTATATTATTGCATGATACTGTCTTCTGTTTCTATTTATATAAATGTACATAAGTTTTACTACCAATACTAGCTCAAAATTTTTATTATAAGGGAAGGCGGCAAATGAGCGGCGTCATCGACGCCCATGGATATCTGCAGCACCAGAGGAACTGCAGATGCCTTGCCGGCCTTTGAGAAAGAAATAGGCTCGCTTCTTGAAGGATCTTACGTCGTTTATAAACGGAATGTAACTGATAAAATTCTTGAAGGTATAACTAGAAGATAAGATTATTGAGGTTAACCCAGAAGTATATTTTCAGAATTTAGTTGAACACATATATAAATTTTAAACCTTTGTCTATATACTCTCTATATACTATATTAAAAAGTAGCTTATGTTTTTTAACAAAGTAATATATATTTAAGGGAAAAAGGCTAAGGAATACTCGAAGCGGCCGCCTTGGACTAGTTATGTTAACAATAGCGTATTTATAATTTACTAGCTTTTACCCGCGACTCCGTCCGCGTGGAACAAAAAAAAAAAAAGAAAACGGGGTAAAAATTATCCTATGTCCTTTTCCTGGTTCTAAGCTACTTGCCCACCAATTTTCAGTCACATCAATTCAGCCGTTCTTGAGTTATAAATGGTGTAACTAACACAACTTTCTTTTATATATATAGATAAATGAAAAGCTTACGGCGGGCGGATTCGTTACCCGCCCAATGTTATAAAGCATGTTTTTGGGGTAATTTTTTAATAAGTAAAATAAAAAAAGTCCTGAAACAGTTACTTAATTATTGTTTTAACTTTTAAATAGTTATTTAATATAATGATAAAATATGATTTTATATTTTTTCAATTGCTTTTATTAGAAAACTAATAACTTTGACAAATACCAATGTAGTTAGTACAATGGGTTAAAATAAAAAGAAATTGTTTTTTTTTTTATAAAGTAAAGTAGTGCAGCATTACACAACATACTATTATTTCTCTTCTAAACCTTATTTATTAAAAATCGCAATTATTCCTATAGAGAGTGAATCGATCCGAGCGAAACTAATGTGTCACTTAATACCGTCTTAAAACTTCAACACCCTGTATACCGCCCTAGGCCGTGTCTATACATGCGTACGTAATCGTGTGAGCGGTCCTTTATCGCGCTAAGTTTACGGGCTGTTTTACCTTTGCTCGTTAACCGGTTCGTACCGGTTTCAAGCGCGATTTAATATAAAATTACGTGGGCGTACTCGAATGTGGCGATAATTGCTAGAGCCACACTTCAGCCCTACTTAAGACCACGTTTATTAATTTTACGTGCCGTACTGACTTCTTAAACTTAAAGTGTCATCTTACTTATAACAAGTCTTTGATTTCGGACTAATTTTATCATAAAATCTCAAGAGACTCTGTTGAAAACTATATTAATATTGTAAAGCGGAAATGTTGGTTTGTTTTTTTGCATTGAATAGACTCCGAAATTACTGAATCGATTAGAAAAAGTCTTTCACTGTTGGATAGCTACACTATCCTCGGTTGATATAGGTTATATTAATAACTAGTTTTATTTTTTAATTCCGTGAGTAGTGGCGGCCAACTGCTAATACTTTATAAAGAGTTAAAGGAAGTCTACTAAACTTTTTATCGTAACTTGTAATATCATAAATATGATCGAAAATATTGATAAATACGAAGTAAAATATTTTACATGTTAGTAAAACTCTACTTTTAAATAAGGGAAATGTAATTTTATACCTTACCTTGTCTTAGAGTTACTAATAAAATAGAGTTGATCATAAAATTAAACAAAATAATGTTATGCATAATTAAATATTCCCCCGTAAAATTAATGTGTTTAAATCGAAGTTAAAATATGTTTAAAAAACGGGCTAAATTATTTATAAATTACCGCCTCATGCGACTTTCCCGAGAAATTAATTCCATTATCAGATCCGGAGTTTTTTTTTATTTGGTTTTCGAAAACAATTACGCCGGTAGGCGATAAAGCCAAGCTTTCAATGTGACAAATTAGATTTTTTTTTCCAAGCGCGGACTGTTTTATGAAATACAATCGACTCTGATAAGGCTAGTAATCCATCATAGTGTACACCTACGAGAAAAAACTTGTAGCCCCCGTTTGCACGGGCGCTTTTTTAACGCGCGATAATTAATTCAAATAGAAGAAATGCATTAACGTGCTATACTGTAACGTTTATACATCTCTCAGAGTTTCATTTTTAGCACTGGGAGAAGGAATAGTGAATTTAAAACGTTCATCACTCGAAAACTGACAACTCCGAGTTAACTAACTTAACCTAACGCGGCGTTAAAAAAAGCGCCCGTGCGAATAGAAGCTTACAGTATCGAGCTTTTACACAGAAATAATACAAAAATTGCTCGTCATGGAATGACAAGTAAATAATTAAAGCTTTTTTGTTCTATTTATGAAAAATCTCACGTATATTGAAATTAATTAGAGTGGCCAATGATATTTTTAATCTATTTTTTTTAAAATTATTGTTAAAATTTGCGACATAGATAATAATATAACCAATTAAGTTAAGTAAAGATGTATAACAAAAATAATACGCAATTTCTTTCTTAAAATTCTTTAGAGGAAATTTTCTTTTAACAAAAAATATCAAAAACATAATTACGTGATTCGAATTTCACTTTTACTCGTTCACAAACTAATCTTAAATCTTTATATTACTTTAGAAGTTGTTAATATTACATCTAGATAACATAATTATAAAAATCTAGAAACTTTTCTTAATATCAAGTTAAGTAGAAAGTTACTTAAACGTCACTTATAATTAATGGATTCATTATTGATTTGAAAGATTAAAATATAAAATATATTGTAATTAAAATTACGTGTAAGTTTCTTAACATTATTAAAGTCACTGAATCAGAAAATTAATCCAAAGAGGGTGGAAAATGTAGACATGAATAAGCCAGGGTTCAGTATATAAATATAATAGCGTCGCCCGTGACTACGTCCGCGCAGCATTAAAAAAAAACTTAATAAGTAGCCTATGTATTCTTCCAGACTATGTTCTACATCTGTGCCAAATTTCATTAAGATCCGCTGAGCCGTTACGGATATATTTTCAAACAAACATCCATCCATCTAAACATTCGCATTTATAATATTAGTAAGATTTTTTTATGTGACATCGTAAAATTACAATTGAAGATTTCAATCTATATAGACAGCTAAATATTGTTAAAAAAATTTATGTTATAGTTAAACATGTATTGAATTATATGTGACAATATGAAAAAATTAATCTGATCAAACCGAAGGCTATTAATGTCTTCTGGGTTTGCTTTACTAACTCAGAAGGCCTGGTCTGGAGTCAAAATATTTTGATGGGTTTTGAGGAGAAGGCTCAATGGATTCTTTTGCTTAATATAATTTAGTGCTTGAAATTTATTTAAATAGTCTATGCTAATTAATGCTTTATCTTACTAATATTATAGATGCGAGTGCTTAGATGGATGGATTTTTGTTTGAAGGTATCTTCGGAACGGCTCAATGGATCTTGATGAAATTTTGCGCAGATGTAGAAGAACACATAGGCTACTTATTAAGTTTTTTTTTTAATTCCGTGCGGACGAAGTTGCGGGCGACAACTAGTGTAATTATTTTAAATATGAAAGGATTCCTAAAAACAAAATCCTATCATGAATATGAACTCGCAGAAAGTTAAAAGGTGTTTTAACTTTACTTGTTTATCAGATTCAATTATATATTCGTCGAGGCGGACAACCTGACTCATGCCATAAGCCAAATTAGCTTTTAATTTGTTTTTCATAACAGGGGGAAAATGACTCAATTTTTTTTATTATTTACTATTTCAAATTTTCTTTTCTTTGTTACAATTAACATGACATGGGGATAAACAGTAAAACTACGGCTAATCGTGGGGTTTCTGACACCAAAATATTGTTATTGATTTGATTTAGCTAAAGATTTTGGTATTAGAAACCAACGATAAGTAACTTAATTTTATGTATTTGTTTTTTGAACAAAACAAACACAACAGCAGAGTTCGAAACACGTCCGAATGTGATGGTGACAGATATCAGAGTGGCAATCCGGGAACCACTCCTTACAATTTTAATTTAGAATTCCATAGATGTTTATTTAAATTTAAAAGTGTAACAATTCACTTTTAATTAATTTAAAAAAAAAACAACACAAGTTAGGCAAAAGTTTTCGTTTCTATATTTCATTCTAATATTACTAATATTATAAATGTGAAAGTTTAGATGGATGGATGTTTGTTGAAAGATATATTCAGAACGGCTCAAAGGATCTTGATGAAATTTGGCACAGATGTAGCAAATAGTCTGGAGGAACACATAGGCTACTCATTAAGTTTTTTTTTTTAATTCAGCGCGGACGTAATCGCGGGCGACAGCTAGTCTTGAATAATTCGAACGATACAATCTAACAACAATGAAAATGGAATGCGCACAACTCCCTAAACAGGGGTATATGGTATGAATTTTTTATTACTCAAAATATCAACGTATCTATACGTTAGTTGGGCAAAGCAAACAACAGCCCTCTCCCTCTTTTCACCCCACACCGCTCTGGTACCAGCCGCGGCTAAGCACGGCCCGGAAGACTTGCCTCGTATCGATCCCATGCTAATTCGCCGCCTTAACTTAGATTTATTGATGGCAATCCGAAACCCGGGCAATGACGCGAATGGAAAAGTTTACAGCTATGTATTAATCTGACTAAATATATAAGTTTATGTAATACCAGATGTCGTCCAAGATTCCGTCTGCGCGGAATTAAAAAACATAATATATAGCTTATGTGTTCTTTTAGTCTATGTTCTACATCTGTGCTAAATTCTATCAAGATCCGTTATTCCGTTCCGGTGATACCTTCGTTGGATATTTGAGTAGAAATACAAGCTAAATGATTGCGTAGATCCGTTCGGTAAATTATTGCAGGTAACAGAAGAAATTAAAGTCTATAATTGCTTAAGTAAAAAAGAAAATAACTATATCACAATACGTTTTAGAAATCAAAAAATAAATTTATTTGTGTGAGTGAAATTTTTCTAGTGGTAGAGTAAATTAAAACATTGCACACAACAGTGTGACCTGAGAACAATTTTGCGAACAAATTCCTTTGAAACACCCGGACAATAAATTATAAAGCTACCGGTAAACCGCGAAGTATTCAAAGTTATATCTTTTGGTAAGTTCCTATGCGGCCAGTGTCCCGCGGCGCATATCCCCGCGCATCGAGTGCGCTGTAATCGATGCTTCAACAATCGATTTACTTAGAATTATCGATATTTTTGATTGTACAGTCAGTGAGAAAAGTGTTAAGAAATCAAAAATGAAAATGTAGCCAAATAAACTACAGACAGAAACACTTTAGAAGACGACTTTTTTAAGGGTTAAACTATTGTAAACAAATTTAAGTCAGTAATTGTGTTGGTGATTATAATTTCAAATTAGTTAACCTTGGCACACAAAACGTGTGGTAATGGGAACCGACACTCATCGACCCAATCAACACTAACAATCAATACGAAGTAGGTACATGTAATCAATCGGCGTACATCCCAAGAACAATGGAAAAATGATAATTACAAAACATCAATTAACATTCATTAATAATGCCAGTGCAAAAAACCTTAGGATAATAATAAAACAAAAGATGAACGGAGAATTTTTGTATTTCAAAGTCGTATATCTAAACGATTACCTCATGACACGGTTACGCTTGGTAGATTCAAAGTTACGACAAAGTAAAAATAATTAAACAAAAGTGACTCATCAATTCATACAAGTATTCCACGCGACTGTACTCTCGGACAGATAAGTGAGTTACAATTCACGTCGCCAATACGTTAAGTGGCCGACTGTACAATAAACCATATAGCAATAGCCCCCCACTGATTTTTATATTCTGAACTCGTTCAGAATAAAATTATAAAGGGCATTAATAACTCACTAAGTGATATATGTATATATTGGTAGCCGACGTATGCAAAGTGGGTATTTACTTTTTGTGAGTTGGATTTACGCGCCCAATTACCGTAGGTGTATCTTGTATTGATTTGTTTTACCGTCAGCTGGTTATACATCTTTTTTTAATCGCTTCGTGCTATCTTTGATTTCTTTAATTTTTATTGAATAGCAATAAATCTCTTTATCTGACTGATAAAGACGTAGATAACTTACGTTTTAGTAGTATTATTAATGATAGCAAAGTACAATATACCCTTATTTATTAAAGTTATAGTTAAGTTATTCGAACGTGCTTAAGGATTTTTGGTTCAAAAGTCTTCAGAACCAGTAACTGGCAAAATAAGATCCATTTTTACTGTTATATAAAACAAGCAGTCGGTCGCGACTCCGTCCTCGCCAAATTAAAAAAAAAAACTTAATAAGTAGCATATATGTTCTTCCAAACTATCATCTACATTTCTTTCGCATTTATAATATTAGTTAAATTATAATATTGTAGAGTCAGATAATGGTATTTACGTATATAGCTTATAAATTTAAGTTAAAAAATTTACTTAATAATAGTTACCTAGGTACAACTTTATTTTACTTTTATCAATATGTACGGTGTTACACTATTTGAACACGATTATTTTGTTCTTTTAAATGTAGAGGTTAATTAATATTCGTTATACGTCTGAACGTTATTTATTAGCCGTAAATTGCCAAGAATTTTACGTCATAAAATATTTTATGCTAAAATTTAAGAAAAAACTATGAGAGAACTCTTGTACTGATCGCAAGCGACGATTTCGACCATGATTTTAACAGGTGCAATTGACAAAAGTTCTAGTTGAGCAAATTTTCTTATTTTTTACGTTTATTTTGGGTTAAACCAAATAAACACAAACTTAAAACGATAAATAATTTCATCTGCCGATATGATGCTATTGGTAATTTTGAATAACAAAAGAATAACATCATAAAAACAGTAGTTCTTCAAGCTGTCATAACCTTAACAAAAAGGTATATCCAAGCAATCGCAAACATCGATTCGGAATAATATCGATTACGTTCCGCGGAATCGAGATCTCGTCGAGAGGCGAGCGCATTTATTAATACGTGGCGTAGAGCGCTATAAAATATTCAGACAACATTAAATACGTGTCGTGAAACACATTTATAAGTAATCGAATACAATCGGTATGCGGGATCGATTCTAAACTCGATATCTCGCTTTGATAAATTAGCGTTTGATTAGTTGAATTATTTAATTCATGCTTTCTTGCGTAACTGTAGTAGCACGTTTGACCTTTAATAGACTTTTAATTTAATTATAATATTTGGCTGCTTTGTTTCTAGTCAGCCATCTCTATGATATGTTAAATAGCTTCAGAATTTATACCCATGTAATGTAATGATTTGTGAATCACATTGTCTAAACATTGTTTAAAAGATTTTATAGTGGACTATAGCACTACAATTAATGATTTATAGAGCGGACATTAGAAACAAAACTACAAAAACAAATCGAATGTCAGCAGCAAACAAACGTCTAGTCATGATTTACTTTATATTTCGTTTGGTCTCGTCAGACGTTATACAAATTTTAAATCTTTCTTTACTTGCTCTCCTGCTCTACACACCGGATAAGTTCATATTGTAGAAGACCCTACAGTAAAGGGAAATTAAATAGTATCCCACGTACCTTGGAAGTAGCTCTTGGTGCGCAAATAGCTGACTGAAAGGCGTAGGATGGAGAGGCGATCCAACTTGCTGAGGATGTTCTGCTCGAATGGTAGCAGCGATGCGAGCGTGTCCAGCTCCGCGTTGAGTCGCTCGCGGTGCCGCTTGCTCGGATTGCTCTTCGTGACACCGTCCTTTGATGGGGGCTTGATACTGGAACAAAAGAAATATACCTAAGTTTCTAAGCTCGTGATTTCGTCCTTACAATTTGAACTGTAACTTTAGTAATTTGTACTGAGAATTTTTGAAGAGTACATTTATATTTGTAAGTCTTTGTAGGATGCGTCATATTCTACACATGTTGGAGTAATGTGGGAATCAATACCTTTTCTCAGTCTGTCTCCTTCTGTGTTTAACAAAGGTTAGAAAAAGGTACAAAAAACAACGCGTGTCTTAGTTATTTTTTGAAAGTTACTTTAGCGAAACTAAGCCGCTAGCTGGTTTGCCACCTTCTCAGTAGCAAAAATTCATTTTCAAAAGCAAATTGTAAAACGTTAAAAATAAATTGTTACATAATATCTGTTGTGGAAATGTGCGAAAAAAAAATTTAGAAATTTTATCAAGTAAAAAAGTGTAACCGTTAGTTTCACACCAGAACAAGCGACATTATCACGGTGAGCTTTAGAAGCCGAAAAAGCTCAGCGCTTGAGCTTTATCCTCAAGTTATGCAAACAAGCTTGCGTGACTGAACACTCGTTAGACCAGCTACTGTTCCTAACTCGATGTCACTAGTAACTTGTATGACTGATCTGAATGTTAGTTACTCTGTGCACATCTCAAGTAATTGCTTTGTAAGCTCCTAACTTCAATTTTACATTTAACGAAGTTGTTATTAAAATGTTCGAATTAGACTTTTTAAATGTTGTTTTTGAAACAAATGACAATTGTTTTCTGTAATTTGCTTATTTTTTTAATGATTACAGAGAAGCTATTCAAAATATTTTAATTGCGTAAGTTAATATCTTTTTAACTTAATTTAGTACGATAGACATGAATAAACAAAGAGAAATAAAAAAATCTTAAATAATTTCTTACTGATATAGACGCTTTTCTAATGTAATCCATTTGATTAACATTTGTTCACATTAAATTACAAGTGAAGCAAACAAAATAACGTATTTGTTTTACTTAATTTGTACTACACGTCTCTGCCATAGGTTACTTTTAAATTAGTAATGTAGACGTTAGATGTCATAGAGTCGATTATAACTATTTATTTTGGAGTAATATAGTTTTGAGATTTATTATTTATTATAAATATTTGTTAATTTACGGCTAAATAATAGATATAGCAAACCCATCGGAATTATAAATATTATATACGACTTATAAGTAAATTAAAGAGTATAAAGAAAGTATATAAAAATGTCATGTAGCTTAATGATAGAACATTTACCACGAGTTTTTATTGCCAAAATAGATACACAAAGACATATGTTAAATAAGAGATACGACACCATGTTTTTTGGAAAGTATCAGCAATGTTATCTCACAAATTAATATTTGTACATAGTACAATTTGTACAATAAAATAAATAAAACTTATTAGTCGACTCCATGTAGTCTCTGTTCGAAATGACTGCATTACATTCGGGCATTACTCATTGCCGCCCGCCGTTTTTGTTGATTTATTCAGAGGTGGGATATCAAAAGTACCACGGCCTTTGATAGCCCGCAACAATTTGTATCCATACATGATAAACTTAACATTGTGAATTACACCCTTACTACATATGTTTAAGGTTCAAAATACGAAATTAAAATATGATGTTGGTAATCGAATAAATCAATGACCGATTATTTCTATAAATCGTAACTCGATTAAGTTATAATCGATGTCTATGAAGCGGCATAGCTAATGACGTGCAGATAATATATAGATCATTGCATTAAATAAATGTTCTTATACATCCCCTAGCCATAGCCATAGCATAGACATAGCCCGTAGACATCCGCAAATGCAGATGTATTGCCTATCAACGTAGATGGAAACGCACAGAAAGAGGTTATTTCTCCTTCCTGTGCGTCTTCCGCCAAATCCACTTCCCCTTCCCATCCTTCCTTTCCTAATAAGAAAAGGGTGGGAAGGGAAAGAGGACTAAAATTAGGCCTCCGGCACCACACTCATGAGACGAAACGCAGAATTGCTTCCACTTCGTGCCTGTCTTCTGTATGGTCGTGGTATTTCACCGGTCGACCCGGCCCAACAAATATTGTTGTTGAGGGATCTACCTACCACTGTGAATTATTAAATTGAATTACTTCCCCTTCATGCCTGTATTTTTGTGACTGAGTAGTCACTATTTGCCTTGAAGGGGCATTTGGTAGCGGCTTGAGATAGCTGGGCGCAGATGGCGCTTAGCCTAAACCTTGTTTAAGAGTAACTAGGCTCGAAGCTCCCTCAAGAGCCTCGGCTCGAGCGAGCGGGTTATTCCTACAACCGCTATTGCTGACTCAACCACACTACGTGACAATACCACTAGTATTCGAAAGTTTTAATTTAATTTTGCAATATATCTGATTGTCTCCGCTTTGATTAATAACGCGTCAAATGGAAACACAACTGTTAAAAAATGTTCAGTTTTTAAAATTAAATAAAATGGTTCTAGATTCGATTCCATTTGAAATAACTCGTTCTTTACGTGTCACAATTGAAAAGCGTATCGAAATCGCCTTAATTAACGATTTGTAACTGTTATACGTGTTATTAAATAGTCCACAACCGTTTTATTCGGTTTCAATTGTTTTTTTTTTAATTGCTCGAGATTCAAACGTGTGTCTTAATTTCTTTCAGGATAAGTATAACTAAAAATAAGATTGCGTTTCAAAAAGGAATGTGCAAGCAATCACGTAATAGAGTAACATATGTAGCTTTTCTATAGGCAAATAGTCTGTACTTTTCTAGCGATTTTTGATAGATTAAGGATACGCATATTTTTATTTGAAACGAGTGGTTATTTATAAAGTAGAATGGAACAAACGCGCCGTGCTTTAGTATTAACAGATGACATATGCTAATGGTTATTCCGCAACACCAATTAAGTATTGATGGTATCGTCGTAAATCTTACTAATATTATAAATGCCAATATTTTAGATGAATGTTTGGATGGATAGATATTTGTTAGAAGGTTGCGTGAACGGTTGCGTGAATCTTGCTGAAATTTGGTATAGATCTAGAATACAATTTGGAAGAATACATAGGCTACTAATTAGGTTTATTTTTAATTACGTGTGGACGGAGTCGCGAGCGTCAGCTAGTAACATAAACAATAGAAATAGTGTTGTGAACGAATACAAAGCGTTGCTATTAACTGAATCGAAACAAACGTAGCGCAAGGAGCAGCTGATTCTCATAGTTAAGTGTAATTTGTCCCAACTCTAACGAACATTTAATCGGACCGACTTAATCGTGCTTTTGATTTATAAACATTAAATAAAAAGTTTTAGAACATTTTTTTACCGTTATCATGTTTAGGGGATATAGTAAGGCTTAAGAAATTATACAAAAGACTGCAACTGTCCAACAATGTTTTTGTAGGAATTTTTTACATCTAGAGGACGCTTATGTGCTGTTTAGTTTCACTTTTATCCACCAGTGGGCCTAGCACAAATATTAGTGACAATTGCCATGGATCATCAACGGCAAAATTTGTATTAAAATTTGTGTAACGCCCCCTATCAGGCGTAAAGTACACTAAAAATCTCATACTAATTTTGATATAATTGACGATGAAAATACGATGGCGATTTTAATTCGTGATAATATTCGTGATAAGTCCTCTGGACACAACTACGTAAATACTTCATCTGTCCGCTCTATAAATGATTTCTTGTAATATCTTTAAAATAAAGTCGTACAAAGAATTTCTAACATATTTCTTGCGTAGAAACTTTAACGGTTTATGCACTTTGCATTTTATTACTTTCTTTAAAAATCAAAGAGATAGTTATAATTTAAGCCGCTTACACTATCTACTGTCTTGTCAATTAAAATACATCTTACTGTTTTATTTTAAATTCCTTAGATGAAATCACAATTAAGAAACCGTAAATGCATATAATTTTATACTTACTACTCATATATCTTGTTACACGTAATGGTATAAATAAAGAAAGGGTTTTTATACATTTTTACATATTACTAGCTGTCGCCCGCGACTCCGTCCGCGCGCAGTTAAAAAAAAATGAAAAATAGATGTTGTCCGATTCTCAGACCTATTGAATATGCTCATAAAATTTCATGAGAATCGGTCAAGCCGTTTCGGAGGAGTACGGTGACGAAAACTGTGACACGAGAATTTTATATATTAGATGTAAAGTACCATATTGTGAAGATATCTCTTAAATTTGGTTCTTTCCGGAAAATCATTAGTCGAAATGCTTTATAACCTTTTGTCACCTCAACTCGATAGCTTAGAAGTGAGTATAGATTTTAAACAAATCAATAAGATTGGGATGAACGATAACATAAGTTAAATAGACGCGTCCAATTAAAAGAGTGAACGAGTGAATGACCAGGGCACAGACGGTGAGTGAATGGGTGTCGTGCAGTCATGCGAGCGCGCTGTCACGCATCCAACGAAAACGAAATCTTTACTACACCTTCCGTAGGCTAAAGGCCCTGTGTCACGAACAGTCAAGGGCCCCAGTAACGTGTTGCTGAATGATATGCGAGCTTGCATCGGTCACGGTATTGTTACAAGCTAGTACTAGATTACTACTGCCTAGTCTATTCAAAATTAAGATGGACTAGCTTTTACCCGCGACTCCGTCCGCGCGGAATAAAAAATAGAAAACGGGGTAAAAATTATCCTATGTCCGTCTCCTAGTTCTAAGCTACCTCCCCATCAATTTTCAATCAAATCGATTCAGCCGTTCTTGAGTTATAAATGGTGTAACTAACACGACTTTCTTTTATATATATAGATATAGATTTCATAATACATCTTAGAATCTGTACAATGTATAATCTGTAGAGTTCTAGACGGTTGTCAAAAAATATTTGCAATTCGATTGTATCCGTACATACGATACGTTTGATGCTTACAGAAATCGACTGTTTATGGATGAATTAAAACGCTGATCTCCTTCGACGACTTTTTTCTTAACCGACTGCCTCACTACTCTAAATGTTCCTAGCAGTTGGACAACAAATTTAACAGTACCATAAATATTACTTTATAATGTAAGGTAATTTACATGAATATTTGGCTGTAGGCTATCTCCATCTTTCCTCTACGAGAAAAAAAAAACATTAACAAAAAACTACGTAGGAAATAGTTTAGCTTGCGTCATAGGGACTGTGTTTACAAGTCTGTCCGTCATATGGTATAATTATAAGTGCATTAGGAAGGTCATTGACCGATGGGTTAAGGTCGTCTTTTGTTTTTGGCTACGAACTACAAAGTTTAGGGCCTCACACGAACTCAATTGAAAGGTTGAAAGGAAATTAAAAAAATTGTCGCTTTTTTAGAATGTTAGGAAGGAAACATTCTTTGAAAGAAAGAAAGGAAGAGAGAAAAACATTTAGCACATTCACATAAAGCACATACAAGGCAAAAACTTGATATAAAAGTATGACAAATAGAACCTTTTCGGGTATCATTAGCTCACTATATGTCTCCACTGAGAGGCACGGAGCCTACCCTAAGTTAGGTGTTTAGGCCATAGTCAACCATGCTGGGCCAGTCAATTTCTTCGTGTATGTGCAGGTTGCATCATGATGTTTTCCTAAAGTCCACATGTAAATTGAAAAACATATTAGAACATGGCGGGATTCGAACGTTGAACCTGTAGATTACAAGTCAAGTACTTTAGCCCTGAGCCACAGACACTCTGCTGAGCCACCGACGCTTTGCGGGTGTTTGAGTGTATTTAATTCATTGGATAATTCCAGGGATGACGATATGTTTACAGAGAGATTTTGTTCTTATAAAACAACGGTTATAAATTTTTCGCTTATTTAATTTTTATGTTAAGGTCATTATTATAATTCAATAAAGCTCTAGCAATCAATTTATTTATCATTCGTAGTACTCTGAGTATTGCTGCAAAAAAAAAAAAAACAATTGCATCTCAACCTTCGCTGTGTAATTAAATAATCGAATACAAAGAAGAAAATCTGAGAGAACAATGAACATTATGTACAATAATAATACAAAGCAAATTTAACTTCAACATCATAAAAATTAAATTCAAAATAATTCGACAGCAAATATTGAATTTAACATAATTTTCCATATTGTTAGAAACAAATGATCGTTAGAACACATTGTTTTACAAAGAAAAAAACAACTTAAAATTATGCTACGTAAAGTTGTTTTTTGTCTGCGTACATAAATCATGTTTATAGTCGGCTGCATATGTGTGCCAAGTAAAATTAAGTATGCCAATATCATAAGCATTTTCGCTTCATTGCGTACAGCCTTCGTTAGAATGGCCGTTTTCCGTCGATTTTTCTCGCATACTTCTATTCCAGTCAAGGCCTCACATATGGGAAGAGTTTTTATTCATGATGGTGATTATGTTACTAAGATTATTTCAATAAATATCCTCGGCAGTTAGAAGCATTGCAATAATATTCATAGAAAAGTAACTAGTCAATCTTTTTATACTCTGCTGTCTTCTAATGGACTTGTTCAAGATCTGATTGTGACTCGTTTAACCTAGGATACTTTAATTACATCAGTAGTTGAATCTGCGAGCAATCGCCACTGTATTTCATGTACTGTATTGGAATTCTGTTGTGGATCAAGTCTTTCTGTAATCTCATAAAGAGACTTGCCTATTAAATTGTGTTGAAATAACCTTGAATCCTTTAATGTCGCTAGTTGTCTCTTTATCTTCTTCAACTTTCTCCATATCTGTTATTTATTCAATAGTTGTTGAAAAAATTGGTGGTCAAATAACATCAGTTGAAGTGAAAATTTTACTATTATTGCAATATTTCCTTGTACGTATAAAGAAAATCTATTATTTATTATTCAAGCTATTTTTCTCCTTTACATTGCGCCTGAGTTTTTTTTACTTACTGATTGACATTAAATCGTAGCGGTAATGCTTGAGTTGCCTTCACTCGTTTTACATTTTATGTTTCTTTCAATGTTTACGTTGACGGACCGCATCATACATGTCGTCTTAGAAATCATGTTTTTTTTCTATTGCTTTTTATTAATTTTATGCCAGTGACCAGAGCTAATTCTGACTTTCTATGATTAATTTTTAAATGTTTTATATACTTTTTTTTGTGATATTATTTTGTTCATTGTTTAGTACTTGTTTCAGATAAGAATCCGAATGAACCTATGTTATATTGCGATGTCCTACTTTGCGTTAGCTCTTGCTGAAAAAAAATACAACATAATTTTTTTACTGATCAATGTTAATGTGGCGGACATCATGTTAAACTTACTATAGATTAAAAAATAATCACTATAAGCAAATGAAAACTACAATTTGCTAACGAAATTTGCAGGTAAATTAATGTTTCACTAGTTTCTGTGAGCAAACACAGGTCATGTGTATTGTAAATGGCACAAAGTTGAAATAACTGTTGTAACAAATGATTACTGCAAATCACTCCAATTGTCCACAAATTGCTCGCCGGCCGTTGTTTGCGATATAACTAGAAGCATTTACTTCTATAGTGAAGAGTAATGCATGATCATTCGGTTAATTTTTAAAATATACCAGTATATATGTAGGTACATTGTATACCTAAGTCCCGCCATTAATAGCGGTAGAGCAAAACTACATCAATTTTACGACTTAGATGGCTCCACCACAGTTAAAAAGACTATCAAGTGAGGTCCTGGAGGCTCAATTCAAGTTCCACTTAACAGTCTTTTCATAATTGTATACTCTTAAATTTATTCAGTTATCTTTGAGCTTTTCAGCCAAAAATATTCTAATAATTTTCATCACATTAACGCGCCATCTTCTTTCGAAGATCGGCAACCATTAACGGTTCTGAATAGAGAACGGTTGAACTTCCACCACTCACGTTAGTTCTTTATCTAGGATATTCTTCAGCCTACATTTCGCTTTCCTCGAATCCAACTCTGTACGAAAAGTAATTCGTATTTATTATTATTGCTACCATACTACGATTAAACGGAATAGATACTATAAATAACAGACAACACAAGTATCATGATCACTTGTACCGATTTAACCGTGCAAATAACAAAGGACAGGCGCCCCGCAGACAATGGACATGGGCGCATTGTGAGCAGGTATTGTGAGAGTATAGACGTCACCCTAACGTTAACTCCTGTCAAAATACAAAGGGCCCCCGCTTTGTACCGCAACATTGATACGAGGGTTGTAATAGGTATGGCGATGTTTAGGGTTGGGCGTGAAAATCCGTAAAGAAGTATCTATGACGTATATACTTAGTGTGTTGTGTAGAAGTATCCGTGCAAATATTATAACATTTAATTGAAATATAACATTATAAATTGAAAACTAAATTACTATTTTCGGGAAAGAGCACGAAAGATTTATGACTTAAATAAAGCGAAATTAACTTTACTAAAGTTTCGTGATATTCTTCTAATTTAATCTATTCCTTCTCTTTGTTTATGATAGTTTTATCAGTAATATTGTAACAGATTTAATTTAAGTATGTATGCAAAAGAAATAGTAACTGTTATTATAAGCATGTTCATTACGCGTAGGCCCCGAGCGAGCTTAATATAATTTTAATAGAGACCGATCTCTGGTGAAAAACAATTCCGTTAACTTTTTTATCATTTTGTTAGTCGGGTGAAAGTTTATTTTACTAGTTATAAGAATATTTAAAGTATGGCCATAGATTGACCTCATACTTTATCTTACTAATATTATAAATGCGTCTGTGTAGATGGACGGATGTATGTTTGTTTGATGGTATCTCCGGAACGGCTGAACAGATCTTGATGAATTCGGCACAGGTGTACAACATAGTCTGGAAGAACACATATGCTACTTATTATGTTTTTTTCATACCGCGCAGACGGAGTCGCGGGCGACACCTAGTATCTAATAATTTTATTTAAATTGGCTAATAATTGTTTTTCGTATTTAGTTGGTTTAAAAAAGTTATGAAAATTAGTGTTTGTAGATTTTTTAACTATCTGCTTTGAGAGATAATCACATAGTTACTGCTTCGAAGTATTCTTTAAATACAATGGTACGTTGAAATCAGCGATAATAAAATAAGTAATACTTTAGGTTCCAATTATTTGATTGGCAACTCAAATTACAACGGGAATGGGGTACCATTTAAAACCGTCAGAGCTCGGTCGGGTCAGGTAAATCCAATACATTTACCGCTGCAACCCTCCAGCGGATGGGACAATGGATCCGGCGACCGCACGCGCGTGTCTAATACACTTTAAGTACCGCAGCATTGGAGGGGTTAACTTAAATCGCCGTGCGATTTTGCTTACACTAATGGATTGGAACAGAATACTGTAAAGGTCCAGTGGTATGTTTAAATAGTTGAACACAAGGTCCTTTAATGTAACAAATAATTTATATTATCCAATTGAATTAAAATTACTTTTTTTTTAAACAAAAATTAAGGAATTACGTACATATGTTACTAATTACTTACAGCTTAATTATATCTCAGGATATAGTAAATTAGAAAAGTGGTAAAGAAAATGTTAGCTATTGTATTTAAACTCACAGTCTTCTCTTCAAATAGTAGTACTGTAATCACATTTATGCAAACATCAAAGAATAACAGTTGAATTCAAGGAAATACTTCACCTATCATTTACCATCCAGTTAACTGTAAGCGAGTTTGTTGACGTCACAGAAAAAAACTTAACAAAAACGCATCACAACATTAAAATAGAAGAGTACAGTGCGAGGGCTGGGCAGTGATCACTGATATATGACTAATTAGAGAGATCATTTGATACGGTCAGAGACCGCTCGAGCGAGGCAACAGTTTTTGTACGAATCTCCGCAACTAAAGACAACGCAACGGAGTAAGAAAGTATACGCTTCCAAATGAAGACATAAACTACGCTGAGACATTTCCATTTAACAATGTATTCATTATTAAATTGGTCGCTGGTTAAGACCTAAATCTATGTACGAAACATATCGTCATCCCTGTCATTATCATTGACAAAACAGAAATAACAATACGTTTTATACAGAGATAGTAGATGAACAAATGCGAGAACATTATTCAAAGACATTATTAACTATCTCTATCTTTAACAATTATTATTCCATAAGGATGGTCTGACTATTGCAGTTGCAATTGATTTATCATAAACTAGCTTTTGCCCGCGACTCCGTCCGCGCGGAATATAAAATAGAAAACTGGGTAAAAATTATCCTATGTCCTTTTCCTGGTTCTAAGCTACCTGCCCACCAATTTTCAGTCAAATCGATTCAGCCGTTCTTGAGTTATAAATAGTGTAACTAACACGACTTTCTTTTATATATATAGATAGATATCTGAGAAACACAAACAAAATATCACAATTAAAAATTATGCATTTATTGTAAGACGTTTAACCAAACTTACTAAAAATAAATAAAATATATTTCTGACGTTTAGAATTAAAAATTTTCAAGCAACTGAAACAATTAAAAACTACAAAATTAGGATTGTTAAATATTGTTAAAGTTAAATAATATGGAATGCCATTAATTAGATACTCTCAATTGGCACAAAATAAAATAACACTCGTCCGCGGCGCACAAAACATTCCTTTACGCTCGAACAGAATTGGAGATACAAAAAAAGCGGCGCACGCCGGACCTGCGCGCAGCCGGGGCAATACAGTAGTTCAAACAGTGAAACTTGATATTTGGATCAATAAAGGGGACTACACAATAATGTTATAATCTTTTTTATTGGTATGGAGTTTTTTTTTTCTTTTAAGGGAATTTTTTTTGGATAAGACCCACCCACTAATGTAGTACGATGACACACTTAAAAAAAACATAATAATTATAAAGTTCATAAAACTATCATTCCTATAATTCGGCCTTTTAAAAGTAGACCGATATAAACATTTATCCTAACCTAGACCATCAAATCAGTCAAATCACGACCATGACTGTTACAACTGCATCGAAATGTCAGGTGGTAGAAAAGCCCGATCGTAAAAGGAATCTCGTTTATTTAATAGTTCTTTTAATTATGTTTTAGGCAACATAATTCTCAAAAATTTACGTCGTCAAGACCAATTCAATGTCAAAGTAAAAAATATTCGTATATTAAAAGATACTTGTATAAAAAATAGTGACATCGCGCTCATTCCCTTTTTAAAAAAAACAAATACAACGGTATGTTACACAAGTTACAGCAGTGAAATAATTTGGTTCACACAAAACTAGTGAACAGGTTCCTTAATATTAAAATTCTCGGAATTTAGCGAGATCATTCCGCTTCAGTGGACCCATCGTTTTTCATAAGACGATGCAAATTTTCTACATCGCACGGTTTATTAATTTGACTAAATGTTTTAACCTCATTTTTTTGTCTTATTACAAGAAAGCTTTTACTATAATGATCCACGATTTTCAAATATTTCTCTACCATATAATTTGTGTGTAAAACTTACTAAATAAAATCCTTAACTAGGAATAACGCAATAGAAACAGTTACGTACTTCAACTTCTTGCTTTTGGTTAAAACGATGCCTTAAAGCAATTTCCATCTCACTCCTCTTTTCTCCAATACTGGCCACTTTACAATGTAACTATAAGTCAATTGAGAAAGTTCTTTTCTTTTTAAAATAACCCTATATTTTTGCTTTTAAATGACAATCGCTTTTATAGTAGAAAGTTTCTTCTTAACGATTAAAGTCTTAAATTAAAAACATTAAAAGCATGAGTAGCAGTAGTAGTAGGGGCTCAGTTTTCCGCAACTCCACGACAAGCGCGTATTTTGCGTGAAGGCAGGCTGTAGGTTACTCCAGCCAGCCCAGCCAGCCCAGCAGTCCCTTAATGTTGCTGGTGATCTCTGGCGGCGACCTCGGTGGACCGAGGTATTTGACCGTGTAGTCGGACACTGCCCGGCAGTGTTGTATAATATGCAATGCCGTTTCTTCTTCCTCCATGCAAGCTCTGCATAAAAGATCAAAAGCATGAACAATGACTTGTATTTTTGCGACATCTTTGAATACATCACAACTTCATTGTTATTTTCAAAACGTTATGTATATAAGTATTAAATAAGTAACATTTCCTACGTAAATAAAATTTGAAGTATTAATTTCAAAACAAATCTATGCAGCTGGATCCAAAAATTGAAGCAAAATATTGATAAACAATTACAAAAATAAATATCAACACTTCCAAAAACATATTCAAATCTTTAAAGTAAAGACAATGTTCAATTCATTAACTATTACTTATTATTTATTTAAAAAAAATACTGCAAACAACATAGAAGTCTAGAAACCATCGGTATTCTAGCAACCGCTCCATTTTACGAAAATACGTCAAGGATATTGATAAATAAAAAGACTTAATGATTGAAAACTAAATCGGTAGAAAAACAACCAAAAAGCGCACGCCTCCGTGACCTATAATTAATAAACATTTGATATTTCTACCGCAGTTCTATTGCTTAATAATACAAAGTTCTATTGTTTTCAATTACCTTGTTAATGATTTGGTTTAGATGTAAAAATTGCAACATAAATAACTTTCATTTGTCTGACAAATTAAAAAGAAAACAAAATACTCTAAATGATAATCTCACCTAAAATGTACAGCCTCCCAATGTACCAATATGTTAAGTTTCAAATATAGCCAATTACAAAATAATCCGATTAAATTAATATATTTTTCAACACTTTTCAAAAACTAAGATACTTAATGAATGTAAAAAATATTCTTAACTATTTTCTCATTTATTTCACAACTCACAGTAGGTGTTACATTGTATGTAATTGCGTTTGTTGGATTTTCTTCAATTGCACTTCCGAACGCGGCGTCAGATCTGAGCGCTTGCGTTCAAATTTTGTACGCTCTAATACAACGATTTCTAATTATGCAGTCTATGCTGGGATTGGTTCTAAATTTAGATTTATAATTATATTACAATTTACATTCAAATTATACAAATACCTACACATTTACAACTGAAGTGGACGTTCCGAAGAACACACTTTTCTATGGCGCGCGAACTTTTATTGACCTTTTTCCTTTCTACGCTAAATTACACGTATGTATAACATATTTTGATATCAATAAAAGAGAGTAAATTGTACAATGTACGGGGAAAATCTCGAAAGGAAATTCTCTTCACGGTGCTCATAAAAATGGAGCCGCGAAACGCGGACATTGTGGAATTACCTACTTATTTCTATATGCTAAGACTTATGGAATTACTGGGCGTTCCCGCTCGCGCGTATCCATGGTAACACCAATAAATAAGCAATTCAACATCAAATAATCCACGAACGACCATTGTAGGAGTGGCTGGTAACGAGATTGTTGGATAATCCCGTGTGTTATACTATTAGTGAAGGCGTGTCTGTGATTATATGGACATCGTTCAGTTTAGAGATACCAGATGCGTTTGTGCCGGCAGCCGGGAAGGCGCGAATGGGGGATAAAGAGGCTCGGACGCGGCGGATCGCGATGACTGATTGGCGATCGACCAACTTTCTTCTAACACTACTACATTAAAGTAATTTAATTTAAATCCATCTAATACTATGATTACAATACGAAGTATAGTTCTCTAGGTTTTAGAGCGACCACGCCTCTTCGCCAGCCATGGAGACCTACGCAATGTCAAGTATATTGTCTCGTATGCCTATAAATTGCGTTGAACTCTTTCTGTGATATAAATTGCTATTGTAAAGGTGACAAAATGCAAAATTTTATCGCGAAAAATTCTCTCGGTACTTGCGTATCGGTTGGTTTGATGTTTAAGGTAAAAAAGGACAAATTTTACCAAAATTTTATATGAATTTCGATAGCTAAAGACAGTCACGCTCCAATAAAGTTCAGTATTCCCATGTTACATCCGGTTTTATTTGAAAATGGCGAGTCTTAGCTGAACTTCGATTTCAACTCTCTGATTCCGTTTAGAAATGTGTTTACCTTGCGAATCCCAGAAATACAGTATAATATTGTGATCGGAATATACATGTGTTCTTCCAACACTTCTGAAATTATAAGAATTTTCCTAAATACCTTTAGTATTTTATTGACTAAGGTTATACGAAGCAAGTCTATGATTTAGATTAACAGTGAGATAAAAACTTTTAGTCATACAATTGACTTAAATTGTAAACAACAATACAACACTTAGATTGTAAAAACATCTTAAGAAATTAATTAATACAACATAAGAATTGGTTATAAATTTCAAAAATAATTACGCAAAATATGTTTTTACGCTAACCCAAACAAAACAACTGATTCGTCAAAACATAAATTTGAGTACAGGTCATATGGTTGAACTGAAAATAAGAGTAATTTTTGGAATACTTATAAAATTAATTGAAGAATAAATCAAGATAAATTAACACTTATATTAGTATAACAATTTAAAGAATGTTAAAAAACCCGTAAGAATTTTATTCAATAGCAGAAGTCTTTTTTGACGAACAAAACTAAATACTGCTGTGTGTACTATATTGATTGGATAACCTAGTAAACTGTATTTTAATTGATAAAAGTAGAGTTCGCTAACCGCAAATAGCTAATCAAGTCAACGTTTAAGCTAAGTAAATCCCAGTTAAACCAATAAAAGGGTTTATTAAATGAAAACCTATTGGTAGCGGCAGGCGGGGAATGCATTTTGTTTTATTAAGGAGAGTACACACTGTAAAAAACGCAGCGTTTTAAACGCAACATTAAAAACAATGAGAACTGAAATTGTTTTGTTATAATGGAAATGTTCACTACGATTATTTAAAGCAAGAATCTACGCGTATTTGTAAAATATTTTACCAAGCATATTTATAGTTTAAAATTTATTAGGTAAGTGTAATTGTGGAGTCAAAAAAAGAAGTACGTAGTTGAAATTTGTAATAACTATTACATAAATAATATAATACGATAAAATAAATTCCAATTCTGCAAGTAAAGAATAATTCCAATGATAACTGTAAGTTAAAATTGTAACGTTTTACAAGCGTTTCAAACGCTACAGTTTGAACGGTTCTCTGGCATGTGTTCAACCCTTTACCAGAGTTAAATACGGCTTATTCGATTAGCAAACCTCACTGATTGAATTAAGGTGGGTGCACGAGCTTACCAGGCTTTGTTCTCGTAGGGTTTGATTAGTATTATTCCCTGGTTATTTGTACCAGCCACAGTTCAAAGGCTTACTTCTTTTATTGGATAAACCACGCGATATCTAATTCGTAATTCTATTCTAATTACAGCAACGTAAAGGCTTCTAACGTCAATAAATCTACTTAATTCAATACAATTAAAACTGACTGCAGATCGTTGAAATAATCGTGGTGCAGTTACTAAAGGCGATTTCAAAACTGTTATGTACGTTGTGATTTTCACTACCAAAAACGTATTGCTTTTGTCTTTCGTTTTCAGTGAAAAAACAAAGATGACTTTACATTTCTGTGCAGATGATTTTGCAGTTGTATTTTAAAAATGAATTGAATTTATGTCAACATTATACAACTACTAGCTGTCGCCCGCGATTCCGTGTAGTAGCCTATGTGTTCTTCTAGACTATCCTCTACATTGATGCCAAACTTCATGAAATTCCGTTGAGCCGTTCCAGAGATACCTTCAAACAAACATCCATCTATCTAAACATTCGCATTTATAATATTAGCAAGATTTATAGTATGTTCACTTTAAATGGCAATTGCATTGTTTTGTAAAAAAAAAAACATTCAAACACTACTATTAAAATGTATATATTAGTTTAAATGCAGTCTGGGTAAAAACAACGCAATGGCGTAGCGCCAAAAACATTTAATTTCACCGGCCACAAACACCAACTAACAAAAGCAGATAACAGAAACAGTCCAATTATTTTAATAAGTGCAGGCGGTGCAAGGAGGTTGTGTATTTTTTTGTATAAAATCGCCTCAACCACCTCTTAGCTGGTTCAACATTTGTAATTTACATAATTCATAATCGCCGCAATGTTCAGTTATGGTCATAGTTGTAGCGGAAAACGTTGAGGAATTGGAAGACAATATAATTTAAGTCAGGCGTATCTAGAACTTCATTTTTTATATGAAAAGATTTGGATTAAATGCATTATTATGACGTATCCTTAATTTGTGAATGACTTTTCTCTCCCTTTCTTGATACATGCTCTTAAATTGATTTCCTTTAGTGGTTAATAGATGGCGTTGAAGTTTGACTTTTTAAAATAATGTAGAGTTTGACTCCAAGCTTCTTGATCAGTTATAATTATAGAAGTAAACAGTAATTAAAAAAATATAAAAACACATATCTGCGTTAATTATATTAACATAGCTTACTTCAAAACAAATGAATACCGCTTATAGTGGAGCCCCACCTCAACACCTAATCATTTTAATTGCTGACACAGTTGTTCCAAGTTCTACAATAAACAGCATAATACCTTTGTTTTAAAATGCTCGAAAAAAAAAACGTACGTCCTAGAATTAACAGTAAGGAATCAACGGAGAATTCCTATTGAGGTCAACATGATCATAACTAAAATTGGCGTATTGATTGTATAAAATAATTCATTGTTTTTTTCTGATGTGTTCAATAAACTATGGCTTAATGAATACAGAAACTCATCTATGGTGTTGTTTAGATTGTTTTGTCTATTTTGCACATACCTATTTAAAGATGATTCCACCAGAGACAATCTCAACTTAAACTTAAGTTTTAAATTTTAAAATCACAATCAAAAACGTAAAGCCAGTCATACTTTGCTACACTAATATTATAAATGCGAAAGTTGTTTTTTACTACGTATCTCCAAAATAGCTAAACGGATCTCGATGAAATTTGGCACAGGTGTATAACACAATCTGCAAGAATACATAGGTCACTTACTAAGATTTTTTTATTCCGCACAGATTAAATCGCAGGCAAAATTAAAAGCAAATTTTTATTCAATAAGGTTAAAGGTAATTTAAAATCGTTAGTATTAGCTTCTTTAATTGACAGTCTTATTTATACAAGTCTGGTATCATCTCGTAACTTTTGCAGGTTTTTATCTCACCAAACCTTTTCTTAATTAGATACCGAGTCTTCAACGATTTGGTTGTTAAGATTAACTATCGGATATAATACATTACGATTGGCCGACAATCTTTAAATTTCTAAGTGTCTTAAAAAAAAGTCTTTGGCTTAATCGTATTATAATAGATTAATCATATGGAGTATAGTTCAATTAAATATATTACTAAAGCTGTATTTGTTTCATTATTAAGATTAAGGAAAATTTTTTCGTTCTAAACACTAAATAAAATTTAAAGTTACGTACTTACTGGAGACATAACAAATATAAAAAAATCAACGTCTCTTTGCACTCTGATACTCTATCAATAATTCTTAAAATAATATATTTAGTAACCAGAGTTTCGGCAATGGAATTTAACGTTCATTTAACCAATTCAAAAATTAAAACTAGCATTTCAACATTTACGTAGAAATAAATTTCCGTCCCCATTGGCAGTTAATCAAAGTCGAATCATTAAATCGCTTGTCAGCGTAACTACCCGCTCCAGGAATCAACTTAAACATTGTACTAAATCCACCCCAACGCTGCAGTAATAACCAGCCATAGAATGGCCAAACAACAATTTACCTTTGCCGTAATGGATAAGCGAAAGCGATTAATAGACACGACACAGTTTTACAAGAATTTACCATTATTTATAATTACAATTTATATTTTTTGAATGAAAGTACAAGAGAATATTTACTTTATCATGTGCGATACGGCAAATAAATAACACTTTTTTTACATATAAAATTGTTCCAGTTAAGGTGTTTGTTTATGTGATCATTGTTATAGTAATAGATTAAATTAATTTAACGAAATTTACAAATAAATTAATCTGTTTTAGTCGCGATTTACTTAAAGTCTTCAAGTTATATTACTGTTCCTAAAAAATTTACCTTTTTACTGGTTTAGTTTTTATTTAGTTTTTTTCTAGATTATTGGAGTACTCACAGCTTGAAAATTCAAGGATTACATATAAATTAATATTAAAATTTCAATGAAAAGTAATTTGAATTGAAACAAAAGTTTATTTTTCGACTTAACTAAACAATTAATGGTGTTATAAAGTTAACCGCTGCAAGCTTATGACTTAAATTACAAACGCTATCGAACTAACGATCTGGATCCGATTAAACGCAATAAAGCATTGTGGATTCGCATACAAATTTGCATAATTAATATACTAATTAATGTGAAAAAGTACGCCGTCAACTATGTTAATATCGGTGTGGGACTTAAGTCTATGTTGTAGTTAATATTGTATTTTTAATACCGTGAAAGTTAGAATACATAGAATAGAAAACCAGAAGTGTTTAAGATATTATATGTAAGGCTTATTTTGTCATATTAAATAGGACCACATTCGCTCATACTGCCTTTAAACTGGAGTATTTAGGGGTTTATAATCGAAAAGTATACTGATTTCTAGTTTCTGTAGAAGTTATGTCGCGGGTAGGGCTGGGCGATGTACATAAAAGTACTATCTCGCTCCGCTCGTCGCGCCGCCTCGCTTATCACATGCACGCAGCCTTATTGTTAAGACTTTACAGTATTCGAATATAAATTGGATTTCTGTCAAATACTAAGTAGGTCAAAAATTATTAGTTTTACGCCAAGAGTATACAGAATACAGATTTAATAATAGATTCACTGCTATAAAGCAAATACTTGTAATGGCACTTGTAATCTTTAATAAAAAGTATGAGATTTAATTAGATCACTACCACACGTTCGTATAACGAACCGTTTACAGCAGAAAGTAAGGATACATTTACATAGACCAGAGCGGAGAAAAGAACAGATTTTTTATCGCAAATCAAATTGAGGTTTACACGATTGAAACAAGATTTAATTTTGTCTTTTACGCTTGTAAAATTAAATCGTGTTTCTATCGTGTAAAGCTCAATTATATTTGAGACAAAAAATCTGCTATGCTCTTCTCCTCGGTTTGTGTGAACGCACCCTTATCTGATCTTAGGAATCGTATTCTGCGAGATTCACACTATCGACACTTTTTGCGAAGCATACAATTGTGTTTGTGTGAAAATATCCATTAAATTCAGCCCTGACAATCCAGGGAACTAATCCGTTAATTAATTTATTGTAGTAACAAAGAAGTTGGGTTGACAAGAGCTTTGTTACTTTTTTTAATTTTCAATCGTAGATAGTTCGTGCCATTGTCATGTAAAAATTTAAGAAATATGGTTAGCAGTTAATTATTGTTTAAAAGAAATCACTAGAAATAAATTATTTCTCATCCACTTGCTTATTTCTAACTATTCAAGTGGATTAAAAACTAATAAGCTCTTATTAGTGGTTCAAGCGATAACCATAATAGGACTGAGTCATAACTGGCTGTTCAAAATAAAAAGTAATATTCCATTTTCAAATGTCATATTCGTATTAAATTAACTTGCAGATTCTAGAAACAAACTGACTCAGAACTAAAGGTGTGGTTCCACAAAGGTACACGGTTACATACAACTGAAATTATTTAATATTTTTCTTCAAAATTTTAATTATTATTTGAAATGCTACTTTACATTTATATAATAGTTGGCAAATAAGCGGTCACCTAAATTCGACAAAAAATAGCAAAGCGACAAATGCCTATAGACATCCGCATTGCAGATGTATTGCCTACTTTTATTTGACAGAGGATCACAGAAAGAGGATATTTCTCCTTCCACTGCTAAATCTATCTTTCATTCACATCCCTTCTTTACAACAAATGGGTGGGAAACATTTAGGATTCAGGCACATAATATTACACATATTGTAACTACAACTAAGGTCTAATAATGAATCTGTGGTCTTCGTTTTCATTGTAATTTAATTACTGTGATAACAAAACATATATGTTAATTTTACTATGTTTCATAACATCACATCTATTTCAAATACTATTCCTTATACAATTGTCAACGTTTTTCCAAGCAATAGTCGCCTTTTAGTTGAGAATTTAGTTTTTCGATTCGAGATTTATTAAAGTCTGACAATTGTAGTACTATAATTACTAAAATTTAGTGGAAATGTGCCTTTATTTTGTATCGGCGAGTGCAAATTGGCATTGTGTATTGATCCACAATTGTATCTAGCCTGCCCTACTGAATGGCCGAAGGGTTGCGTGACCACTAATTATCCTCACATCACGTGTGCCGGTGAAAATTTTATTCGGCGAGGGTCATAAAGGGCAAGGTAGGGGACCACGCACGAAGCGTTCCTACTCCGTTTACAGTTTGTGGATTGATTATAAATATTTAATATTAACTACAAGTTTTTTCAAGTTCATTTTAGTTTGTTCTATCTTATATTAAACTATAATTCTCAATTATTTGAGATATAACATATTCGCACTGCTGTTCGTCACAGTTGTACATGTAATGAACAAGTATTTTTATGTAGACATAGAAGAAGCGAGAGAGGTATGTCAGGATTGCGAGAATTTTAATAATATTAATAACGACTTTTGTTTCCCGGGAGACGGTAACAATAATTTACAACTTACTAGTTCTTGCCCACGACTTCATCTGTGCAGAAATCTAAAAAAAAATTAATTAGTAGCCTATGTGTTCCGTTTAACCGTTCTAAAGATACTAAACTTACGCATTTATAATATAAGTAAGATATAACACGATATATAGCTTTAGTCCGTGACTTCGTCCGCATGGCATTAATTAAAATTTTGTTAAGCAGCCTGTGTTCTTTCAGATAATATTCTAACTATATCTATACAACATATTATTCAGATCCATGCAGCCTTTCTGAAGATACCTTCTAACTAATCCGTTTATCCATACATCCAAACTTTCACATTTATTATATTAGTAAAATAAAATATGTATGTGTATATATACCTTAGTAAGATTGGTAAGATGGTTTGTGATTGCCACAAACTACAGTTTTGCCGAAAAAACTAGCGGGTTGTGAATACCTAGACAGACAATAAATACTGTAGTATATACTAATACCGAACCCCCAATTCTGTGCCACCCCCGGATTCCCTCAGAAGAAAAGGGGCGTGGTTTACTTCGGGTATCTCGTGTCCCCTTCAGACCTACCCTTTTCCCCAATTACGCTAGTTTTCTATTTCAGAATGTTGGATCGATTTTCCTTTACCTAACGGAGTTAAGCGTAACTATGTATTTCTTTTGCATTCTTTTTAAAACTTGGAGCAAATATAATAAAATAGTAACATTATTCTGTTCTTATATTTTTAAGGCGTCATTTTATTGTTAGCTCTTGTTACATTTTAGTGCATCTAATACTTATTGTTTGTAATAGTTAAAGTTTCTTCTAACTCTGTATTTGGATTGATTTTAATTAAAACATGCATCTTACCAGTGCAAACGATTGGAAAATAATTTATAATAACGGTAAAAAACTCGCAAAAAAATAATTAAAAAAAAACACAGTTAGAAATGCAAAAAACTTTTATTATAGTTATATTATAGTTATATTTTATTATAGTTTATTATAGTTATATAACTATAATCAAAGTTTTTTGCATTTCTAACTGTGTTTTTTTTTAATTATTTTTTTGCGAGTTTTTTACCGTTATTATAAATTATTTTCCAATCGTTTGCACTGGTAAGATGCATGTTTTAATTAAAATCAATCCAAATACAGAGTTAGAAGAAACTTTAACTATTACAAACAATAAGTATTAGATGCACTAAAATGTAACAAGAGCTAACAATAAAATGACGCCTTAAAAATATAAGAACAGAATAATGTTACTATTTTATTATATTTGCTTTAATAACATAAAATGCATTAAGATTAAATATTAGATATCAAGAACTTCTAGACGAAAAAAAAAGTTAACATCTTTATTTAGAAGCTTTGTAACAAAAGCATTATAGGGTGAACACCCTTCATTATCCAGCGATCTCGGCTTCGAACCCCGGCCCGGCCAGCTGACGAGACGTAACGTGACCGTAAACCATTAGCATTGACGCTTTTAAATACTTTCTTGCTGGTCTTGTATCTTGATAAATTAATGTTTGTATTCTGAAACTTAAAATATATCTATCAAAAAATAATTTTTGTAACGACTGAAAAGAAATACAATAATAAAATGTTAGCAACAACCATCTCTTTTTACTTAGTCATACGTTATATTTTCTTTCTCACTCGTGTAACGAAACAGCACAAAACGTGACGCTTATCGTCATCTGTTATTTGCGAAAACATCGACTTACCATTTTTAGTACTTATTTATACATAGAACTTTAAAGCAACAAATTCAAATAATGATAACTTGGAGCCTTGGCTTCATTGCACCGCAGACAATCAGACTAATTAACTCTCTTTCAGAATACTTCAATGGCTGTTAAGTGTTTACTCGGAATCGGCTTTTGACGGCGATTTATACTTAAGATTTGAACTCAGACACCGCAAACGCACGGGGCAATGTCCTAAAGACTTTGTTAGTTAATAAAAAAAATTCATTGATTATTTTGCAGGTCACCATAAGCCTGTATATTAGATAGCATTTTGGATAAAGACAAAGAAGGCACACGTGGTTACGTAATACAGTAAATACTACGTACTAACATCCTAACACACACGATTTAAGGTCAGGCCAGAAGTACCAGGCGCACATAAACCTCAAGTAGTTACCCCTGAGTTACGCAAACTTCCGCCCGAGGCAACGTAAAACGCACGATAGCGTAGACCACGTCATGCAAATCCCGTACAAACGTCCCGAGTTCATTTCAACTTGGGCTACGCATGTTCTGCGTGCGGTCGCTCGCGTGCCTCCAGTTCGCGTGTTTACGTAACTAGACGTGACCACGTGCTCGCGTCACGCGACGTACGGGCTCTGATAACACGCTGTGTCAATGGATAGCGTGATGCTCGCTGATTTTTAATCATGGCGCGAATGTTCGCGTGACGATGCTTTCACGTGCTGACGTCGAGATGGCATTTCGGTTGGGTGAGGTCGGAGGCTGCCGGACTAGGCCGTCACCTAAACTATATCTACAAGGGGCTTTTCATTGACGAAACATTATATCAAAAAATACATACAATACCAAATGTTCTGGTAGAAAGAGAAAGAACAATATCTGTAATACTCCAAAAAATATAGTTAGACATTTTTTTAATTAAACACGGTGTTTAACTCTTTGACCGCCGCTGATTGACATTATGGACGTAAACGTGGTTTTAAGTTTTACCAAAAATATGTTACACCACAATGCTTTCGGTATAAATACCTCATTATTAATTGGTAAAGATCGCATCTCGGATGTTTCACTAACCATGATTTGTCAAAAATTCACGCCGGGCATTAGAGTCGCGGTATAAAGGTTTTGACGTGTGCTTAAATTTATTTGAAACACTGTCTTAGTTTTTATGATAAGGTCCTATGTTTTTATATGAATGCTGTAGAAGTGACAACACGCTAAACGTACAGTGAATATTAAATACACGTTATGTCTACAATGCATTGAAGAGGGCAACGAAAGGTTCATAACCTAAAGCACTTAGTCGATCAATACAAAGAATAATGGTATAATTAAATAAAATTACTTAGGTATAATACATTTGGGAGACTGATTTAGAACTAGATCTAGTTAAAACAAATGTGTACATGCATTTTAAAATGTTTATAAAAGGATTGCAAAGAAATATTCTGAAATATTGAGTCCTTAATGATTTTTAATTCGAACTCTATATAGGTTTTTTTCAATTTCTTATTTTAATAGGGACATTAGTATTGACTTCAAAATAACCTTCAAACTGGGGTTAAGTATAATAACTATGCAGCTCAGTGTAACGCGTATTGTAACTAATGGTAGCTTGTTCGATGCTCGGCAGAAATTTGCATAATTCATTGCTGGTTGTGGCCTGTAATGTTCGGGTTTAGGATGCCTTAAGGTCGTTCAAAACTGTAATGGACGGTTTCATCAAGAAATTATCGATTAACATACCCTTTGTTCCCTATTGTATTGAAAATTTCGCTAATTTTTTATATCTACAGGATGAAACATCTTAGCTTCCGTGTATTTTAGTCTTGTATTATAACTTTTTTTAAAAAATTAAGTGAAAGTAATGCAAACCGTGTGTTTTAACTACGACACCTTCAGTAAACAAGCACTGTAGGCCTAACAGGAAAAAAGTGTTCATAGCGTCAGTGATAAAATTTGTATTAGATTTGTACAGCGCCCCCCGTCGGGTGTAAAGCAAAAAGGCAAACCTCATAAAGATTTTGTCAATTTTTGTCGAAGACGTCACGAATTCATTCTCGCAAATTTTCGTACTAGGACCCCTGAAGTTTATAGATAACTTTACAATTCTGATTCAATTATCTTGTTTCTTTGGTCGTTGGTTAATTGCACTAAATAATAGGAACTTTTTTTTAGTTTGCGATCCTTAAATCAAAGAATAATTGTGTAGAATATTTTTTTTTATAATACATATTACAAAGAACAAACATAAAAGCAGACAGTTTACTTATTTGTATAAAATCGTTAGAGCATAATATTTTTTTCTCCTGTACCTAACTGTCTTGTTCAGTGATATATATCTCAATTATCAATAGTGGGGTATGAACGCAATGGGGGGCACAGAACCACGGACCTTGGGGTCCCCGACACTTACCATATTGCTCGTATATCATTTTATTATGTCAATTGTTTTGCTCTTTTGTTTTAATTTGGAAGGATTTGCTCAACTAAATTTTAAAAAATTAATTTCTTAAAATCTCTTACTTTTTATCAGATTGTTTTTTTTATGTTTTTAAATACCAATGACATCTTATTAAATGTACTATACAAGATTTTTACTATTCTTTTGATAGATGAATAAGTTGATAAACCGATGGGCATATGAAGTTTATTATTTTAAAAACGACTTTAAGTTTTTTATTGAAAAAAAAGAGAAAAAGAGCTTAAGAAAGATTGATTAAATATTGGTTTGTTTTATTTATTTATTATTAATATTGCAAATTTATTTCGTAATTAAATATTTCTTTGATTAATTTATATATTCCCGCGTCATTATGCCTCAGTTGTTATAAAAAGCCTAATTCCATCCGACATAAATTGTATTCCTAACTATTTCTTTTTCATTAGACATCTAAATCAAAATATCTATGCGTATTTTTTTAACTTATATTTTGACATTTAGCGCAACGTGTTCCCCGAATATTAAGAGTCATTCAACCGAAAAACGAATTTCGGACATCGAAACTCAGTTCATTCGTAAGCTGACACTAAACAGTGGCATACTCCTTTTGTTTAAACGTTACCCGAATTTCAAACGAATTTAACCCTAAAAAACAACAGTGTAAAGTTGACAATATCATAACATAATGTATGTAATATTCGTCAAAAGAAATTAATGCTTATTGCTTTAGTTTTAAAATTCAAATTCGTAGAAGCACGTGTGATGTACAGTGGATAGTATAAGGTTACTAAACCAAAGTGTTTTCCATATCATTAAACATTTAACATCTTTACGTCAAATCGCATTGGACCTCGTTATGGGACGAACGGCTGCGAATTCGCGGTTAGTACGGTCAGGTGGAAAAGTGCAACATCTTTTTCTAAATGTCTACCACAAAGTTTTGTTTCAATTTTTGTTTCTTATTTACGCTTCATTTGATCTTAGTATCAACATCACATAGTTACGTTCAGTAACAAATGAAGAAGGCTAAAATGAGAACAGAAACGCAATTGGATTTTAAATTCATCGGATGCATCTTCGATGTCTAATTTAAGGATTTTAATCTATGTAGCTGTCGTCATTTATAGAGTCGACACATTCAAGAAGCAATATTTGCAATTGTTTCTGCTGACTCTATCACGCAAGATTTGATGAAATTATCAACAAACAAAATATTTAAGAAACAGATTAACATGCTCCAAGTAAATTAATACCTTAACTTCTGTAGAGTTCTGTAGTGCGAAGTCTGATTCCTGACGTCATTCACCTGCAGTAGCTAGTAACAAAACGACATAACATCCTCTATCTTTAAATTCTTTCACCATACGTCAAGGGCCGCCACCGCGCAATACGCTCTACGTAGCCACGGAATAACGACGAGTATAGAATAGACCCTTTATAAAATTTAAAATACTTAACACTATCATATATTTTTAAACATTTATAAAAAAGAACAATTTGTAAATTTTATTAAACGAGAAAGTGATTATTTCTCCAGGAAAATTACAAAAAAATTTTATGTGGATAACTTAATAATTTTTATCAATCTTTAGTATGTGTTTAAGCATAATTATTGAAGCAACGAATTTATGAAATAATTGACATTATTAGATTATCAATGTTTTAATGTCGAAGATTTTATTTTTAAAATAAAAACAAACTTCAATATTGTAATTTATTATTAAAAAAATTAAAAGTAATCGACTCTATCCCCGTCGCTGTCCTACGCAGAGATAAGAGAATGGGGAGATAACAGGTACAATACTTATCCAATTAAATAAACTGAAGGCGCCAATACGAAGAGTAACGAGTTTGCTGATATTTGGTTCCACATGTTTTTGTTCCTTTTTTAATTTAATAAACGCATATAGCTGTGATGTAATTATTTTTAACAATCTTCATTCTTATCTTACTAATATTATAAATGCGAATGTTTAGATGGATGGATGTTTGTTTGAAGGTATCTCCGGAATGGCTAAACGGATCATGATGAAATTTGGCACAGATGTAGAACATAGTCTGGAAGAACACATAGGCTACTTATTATGTTTTTTTTAATTCCGCGCGGACGGAGTCGCGGGCGACGGCTAGTAACTAGTAACTAAAAAATACTATAGACATTTATTAAGATGTTTTATAATTTTCATAATAACCCGGAAGCTTTTATATATAGGAATAGAACCCTACGATCATGTGATGTCCATACTAGTAACCATTAGGCTATTGTCGCTTTTTTATGCAACCATGCAAAACAGCAGTTAGTTTGTGGTTACATACGTTTACATACAATCACCCTCCATCCTACTGACACCGAAGTCGAATTCGTCAAGTATATATTACATCGTATTATCATTTAATACCATAATGCTTTGATTTAAGGGATTGTTTTGACGAGGGTGTGTTATTTCGCAATTGACAACCCTATTTACGTATACTAAAGTAATTTCAAGTCATTGTGTCAAGTCAATACCGATTATCAGTAATTTAATCTTAGTCTTCCAGAGTGATAATCAAGTAATAAAACTTGTTTTTTTTTTTTTAATTGAAAGTGAGTGCGTAGCTTACAGAATAAATAGACATGACAGCTCGTCTGTATTCTACGACTTGTTATTATAAAGTAACAAGACTAATTTGACGTTCTTGTGTGCTAATTTGGATGTTTTCCTATGATATGTGAAATGTTTCTGATGTCCGTTCTATAATTGATTTATTATAAACATTTTTGAAATTATTTAAATTCGAACCCAGATGAACATTATGTAGAACTTTTAACAAACTGGGATATCGCTTCGTATACGTTATGGCAGCTTAAACAATTCCCTCGAATCAGTTTCATTGGACAAAGAGGCCGGCATTCCCAGAACCCAGTCATTCAGTCGGGCAATCAAACGAGTTGAGTTTTTTTTTTAATTACTTTCAAAGTTATTTCAACCGAGACGATACAATTTTAGTATGTGATAATGTAATAGTTTTCTTCGCTACGGTTGGATTTATTTAAAAGTTTTTTTATTGATAAAACAACCCATTTAAACCTTGAATGAGATACAAATGGTTGGTTTAAATTAGTGAAATCATTAACTATTACTAGGTATTCAAAACAGATTTAGAAAAGCATATTAGCATCCCTCTCATTAAGTATGGAGAAAACTGAAACAGCAATATGTTATTGTCCAAATATGTCCGCTCTTACCTCCCCCAATATTCAATTAAGTCAAAAATAATGCAAATTATTATACTCTAAATAGTGAGACATCTTATTGGATGGATGGTCTGTTAGAAGGCATCTCCGAAACTGTTCAACGGATATTGATGAAATTTCGCACAGATGTAAAACATATTCTGAAGGAACACATAGGCTACTTATTAAGTGTTTTATACCGCGGGGACGGTGTCGCGGGCGACAGCTATCATCAGCTCACTATACGTCCCCACCGAGGGGCTCGGAGCCTACCCCAAGTTAGGGGTGACTAGGCCATAGTCAACCACGCTGGCCAAGTGCGGGTTGGTTGACTTCACACATAACATTGAATTACTTCTCAGATATGTGCTGGTTGCATCACGATGTTTTCCTTCACCGTAAGAACGTCGGATAAATGTACATATGTAAATCGAAAATCGAAAAACACATTGGTACATGGCGGGATTCGAACCAAGGACTTGCAGATTGCAAGTCAAGTGCTTAACCCCTGAACCACCGACGCTCTTACCGGCGACAGCTAGTATAATTATAATTCTAAGATATAAATTAACATATCTTTATGATGTAATTAATATAAACACTTCTTAAACGATCACGATTAGAAACATCTCATTATAACAGTAACAATGTAGAAAATATTATTTGTTGCATTTAAAGTTATACAAATTTGTACAGATGTAAGTTTTTCATAATTGACTCTTATTATACCGCATCAAACAAATGTTTCGGAATTTGTTCCACGAAATCTATACGTACGGTCAGCAAGAAAATTATAGTGTTGTTTTTTTTTTAATATTAAATAGCAGTTATTATTCGTTATTATTTTCGAATGCTATTCTCTTTTTTTATTCAAATTAAATGCATCATTAATTGAGGTAATTTTATAAATGTATGCACATATTAGACAAACTATAAAGTAAAATTTACAAAAGATATATTTTTTTAAAATACTGTGATTTAATCTTTAGAATTATAACAACGATTGAATCCTAGACCATTTAGTTTGAAAGCAGTCATCAATTTAATTTAACTACAAAGAAGTTATCTCCATACATTGTAACATTTAAAAGCATGTCCTGTGAATTCGACGTCAAAAGAACCGTCAATTAATCAGTATGACAGTTTAACATCTACGAAGTCTTAAATAATACAATTAAGTCGGACATACGAAAGAAATAAATTTAAAATAAACTTTAGTTTCGACAAGAACCCTGTCAACATTTACCTAATAAAGGGAAAACGAGAAAGGTGTTCAAAAATAAAATTAACATTTGTAATTTTACCATTGTTTACATTGCCGATATTAAAAAAAACGTTTATTTTTTTGCAGCTTTCTGCATTATTTAACATATTTAGTATGTAATATTTTTAAGCGTTTAATTAAAACTTTTGTTAATCAATTCACATTTTAGTTTACGAATATTTCGTAATTTTACTCAATTTAATATTTAAAACTGTTCTTACTAAGCAAGATATCAATTTTAAACTTAATTTATTTCTTAAGTATAAGTGATATTTGACAGCAATACAGTCTGTTTTTATATGAATATTTAATTAAATTAGAAATTTAATATTGGAATAAAATCGAATTGTGTTGCTGTCGGTACTCTCATATTAAGCTCGCTTCACCCGCACCGCGGGCAACGTTTAAATGACTTATCATTACGTAATTACTATCATTGTCTACGCACACACGTACACATACACCCACACATATATGCAACGAATGGCCACGTCATCATGCATACAAATATCAGTGAACATTAAAAGGTAATCTTGATAAAATAAAACTTAATTAAAAATATCATAAACACTAGTATCTAAAACATATGTCAATGTAATATTTATAAATACTCCGGTTTTCATATCAACTGTATATATTTGCTCCACCAACTTGAAAATTGCAGACTTTGTCAAACATGTTGAGAACGACTGTCATTTTCAATGACAGACAGAAATGCAAGCGACGCGACGTAAGTCGCTTAGTGACTTTAATCTCCGAATTCGAAGACTTATGCTGCCTTGTGTGTATAGGGGGCTTAAAGTTTTTTACTTTTGACACGTCAGACCTCGTTATTTCCATTTCTGTAGTGCTGCCTAATTTGCGCAGTAAAATGCATTATAAATATTTTTCTTTTTAATAAATAATTGGCTATTATATCAGAATGTTTGAATGAGCTAATTTAAATAGTTTTTTTTCTAATAGCAGTTATAATAGTACTGGCCACCCATGTTCAGATGTAATTTTAAAAATAATTTTAATTCAACTGATTATAGAGGCAGATGTTGCGAATGCGTTTGCAACAAATGTCAGGAGCGCAGTTAAAATTGGCGGTAAATTTTCGTAATTCGACAAAGGTATTAAATGCAACCTGGCAGTGGCTTCACTTGCCCCGATACTAACCATGGTTAATATTAAAGCACCTGTAAAAAATATATTCTTGTCTCGTTGTTTTAAAGCGTGTAAAAGGGATGACAATGATATTTGTTTATAGGTTTTCTGTTAGATCGTAAAATGGATCCGACATCTGTTAAAATAGATTATAAATTTTATAAATTCTACATAGATTAAAAGTATTAAGGAGCCAATATTGAAACGTACGTTTGCTACATTTTCTTTCAGTCATAATTATCTAATCTAAAATGCTTTTTTGTGACTGAGTAGTCACTGTTTGCCTTGTGGAGGCATTTACAGTTTCACTGGGCTTGAGGTAGCCGGTCGCAGATAGCGCTTAGCCTAAACCACGTTTAAGAGTAACTAGGCTCGAGGGCTCCCTCAGGAGCCTCGGCTCGGCTGTTACTTCATTATTATTACCGGATTGGGAGGTCACCGAGCTCTTAGAACTAATATGTTGACTGATGAATTTTGGAAAACATTATCAGAAATGTTTTAATTTGTACTGTAACTTTAACAGCAAAGTCCTATAGTAACATTCATCAAACTGCAAATTTCAATGTATCATAATTAATTAAAATCAAACCCACTTCGTAAAATTTACTTGTAATCTGTTTAAATACAGTTGTATATTTGTGATCTGTGCGTGTGCCTGTGTGAAAAAAAAAACTTTATTGTTTTTCCCCTATGCCCCCCATAGGGGAAAAACAATAAAGTTTATTTTTTTATTTTACTTATTTATTTATTTTATATCAAAGACTGACTGAATTTAAATGTTCTTATTTCTTACTACAATTACAGTAAGAAAAATTGTGATATCATAAGTGCTGGGAGAAATAGACACAGTAAAGTGCGTTTAGATTTACTAAAATAACCGGAAATAACCAGTTCCAACCGAGAACTAAACGATTAGAACCGAAAAAACAAACCGACAGTTACGTGAACCATCGCAACCTCGTGGGAGACGCAATTATTTTCCAATTTTAATCAAAAAAATATCGCCTTCTCAGCCTTTCACTTCCATTTTGGCGTTTAAATGTCAATCTCTACATGTCAGTGTGCGCTTGCCTTAAAACGAAGCAGATCACACGCTAAATTCAACTGTATTACAAAGACAGTAAAACCAAATTGCATTGTACTTAACAATTGCTACTAAACAATTTAGTTTCGTATGATTAATGTGTATTACAGACATCTTATATCTAACGGTGTAAGTGATCAAGTCAATGCAATTGAAAATGAACCGAAAAACAAATAGAATACAACTCAATTTCGATTGTACTGTTGATAATCCTAAAGATCGGAAATTAGAAAGCAGTGCAAAGAAATTGTTAATAATAGAAGTATCGCGATTATTTCGTGGATAGTAATGAAACAGTAACAACACAAACATTAATGGGATATCGTTAGATCATCTTTTTCTTTTTCCATGGGAAGATCGTCTGAGATAATCAGTCAATGTCGATTCGTAGAACAAGAAAATTGTGTAAACATAAAGTATAGCGTATACAATATCTATATCTACAATAAAATCTATATGTATAAAAGAAAGTCGTGTTAGTTACACTATTTATAACTCAAGAACTGCTGAATCTATTTGACTGAAAATTGGTGGGCAGGTAGCTTAGAACCAGGAAACAGACATAGGATAATTTTTACCCCGTTTTCTATTTATTTTTATTCCGCGCGGACGGAGTCGCGGGTAAAAGCTAGTATATATATAAAAGAAAGTCGTGTTAGTTATACTATTTATAACTCAAGATCGGTCGAACTGATTTAGCTGAAAATTGATGGGGAGGTAGCTTAGATCTATAAGACGGACATAGGAACTTTTTTTCTTGTGTGCATTTTTTTTATTCCGCGCGGACGGATTCGCGGGTAAAAGCTAGTTTCTAATAAATAAATAATCTATTGCAAATCTTACTCATATCATTAATGCGAAAGTTAACATAGATGGATTTTTGTTAGTACGTATCTCTGAACGGCTCAACGGATCTTTATGAAATTTGACACAGCTCTAGAACATTGTCTGGAGAACACATAGACTACTAAACATTCTTTAATTCCATGCGGACGGAGTAGCGGGTGACATCTACCTTACTAACATTATAAATGGGAAAGTTTAGATGGATGGATGGATGGATGGATGGATGGATGGATGAACACAAAGGCTATTTAGTACTTTTTTTAATTCCGCGCGGACGGAGTCGCAGACATCTCGTAATTAAATTAAGTCTTAAAATTGTAATGTTTTTCTTAAGAATGTAGGTCACAAATATAAATATAAGTTTAAACATATTAAAATTCTATCACACTTGAGTATTAATTATTCTTGTTGCGGGCCACAATGTCTTATTTTGTTCAACCATAACATGCTAGACAAATAAGACACGTGAATAAAGATTTATACGATTATACGTCGCACGAAATAAGTAAAATTATAACGCACAGCCACTAACCACAATTATAGAAATGGTGTAACTGTCAATTGATGACGTGTATACGAAGAAAATTAATCTTTACATGCTCTGCTCACCCCATTAGCATAAACACGGATTCACAACGGAATCAGACTTTCTACGATACAACATTGTTAATTATATTTTTTTTTTTAGAAACAGTTACATGTCCACGAATCCACGACAATTTATTGCAATTTTACAACACGACAAATAATTGGTGTTTTCTTTTGCCCCTACTACGGTCTTTCGTTTTTATTACGCTTGAATTGATCGAATTACAAAGGAAATTAATGACGCAAAAGTAAGTAAGGTTGCCAGTGATCGTAGAAGAATGTGGCAAATAGTATTTTATTGGAAAATACCCGGATTAAACTATCATGTCGAAACAATCACACATTTCATCAACAAAACGTTTTATGCTATATCGTACGTAAACTTTATAAATATAGTGAAGTGAGTACTATCAGGGAAACTGGCGGTATTCCACCTTGACTTTTTTTTACTTTACGTATAATTTCTTTTTATGATTATGTTATCGGTTGCACACTCACTGCTACCTAATTGGTTATTTTGTAAAAGGGGTGGAGTTTATCTTATTGCAAGGAACAAGACAATTTTACTTTAAGTGGAATACCGCGGATAGTCCTGACTGTATATTTAATACTCAAAATGCATTAACAGCAGATGTATCAAACAGGTGTATGCTTTAACGTACTTGATAAACTTAAACGCATAACTTACACATAATAAGTATCAACCCTTTAACACGTACAATGACACCGACTCGCGAGTTTACTTTAATGACGTGACAATTATTTTACAGCATTGAATGTGTTAAGATAGAGGCATTGCCTAGGAAATCACCAAATCTATATATATAAAAGAAAGTCGTGTTAGTTACACTATTTATAACTCAACGGCTGAATCGATTTGACTGAAAATTGGTGGGCAGGTAGCTTAGAACCAGGAAACGGACATAGGATAATTTTTACCCCGTTTTCTATTTTTTGTTCCGCGCGGACGGAGTCACGGGTAAAAGCTTGTAAAACATAAACATGCAAAACAGAGATAACGATATGTTTTAAATGGAGATTTTGGTCTCAGAAACCCACGGTTAACCTTTATTGTGTTCAATAAACAGTTTTTTTTTCATTTAATTCATAAGCCGTTCATCCCTTGCATATAACTTTCTATAATTACTTACAAAGAATGACGAGTGGTAGAACTGGCCCCCTAAGTACCGCTTAGTCTAAGATTACCATAAACGTCTTATATAACGGTATAGAGAGGGGTTGTCTGTGCAATTAACTCTCTGAGTTGTATTCACCGGTCTATTTCATTTTTAACATTATAATGCATTATGAAAACTTTTCTATTATTTTTTTCTGTCTTCTTAGAAAAATATATTACCAAGAACTTCGATACTAATGCAAATATATACTAATATATTAATTAGGAAAGATTTGATTGTTTGTTTTCATTGATAAACTCCAAAATATATTTCGTATACATGATAAGTTTGCGTTGACAACGAAAAATCAATTTTTTAAATGTTTACTGTCTGTCTGTCCGCAAGGCCGCGTTTGTTATGGCTAATCTTCGGAACCGTTGGACCGATTTTGACGGGACTTTGACGGGAAGGTAGCTGATGCACGTAGGCATGTTATAGACTTTTTTAAATTATGTAATATGTAATTAATTTAAGATGAAAAAAGTGAGAAGGGGTAAAGTGTCTCAAAAAAAATTTAAAAGCTCTGCTTCGTTGGTTTACGAGCATTAGCTCTTTTTCAATTACAGAATCTTACTAAGAAAGTTCACACGAATAAAGTGCAACATTGTACATTAATTGAAATCCAAACAGATGGTTAATTATTACTTCACATTAAATGTAAGTTAATCATTAAGCAAAGATAACTAATAAAAGAAATTTCCCATCTTTCATTTCCTGTGTTCTTTTCTTCATTATTCAAAAATACCAACATTGTATCGCATGTAATAATCATGTTACAATAGTATAATATAGTTTTGTATGTTTGTTGCCCTTATTTGTTGAAAAAAAAACTAAACAACTGCGGAGTCAACAACCGTAAGAATACTCCTTCGTTGCCATTCTCAACAACTGCCAAAGTACAACGAAGCGTGAACGGATTAATGCCGTACTTGGTGAAAATTGCCATAGTTCTTTTTAGAGTAAGCATTTAATCCGCTCAGAAATACATCCGAACCCTATAATCGATCCTTAAGATTACATTCACAATTGTTTTCATTATCTTACTAACAGTATAAATGGGAATAATTAGATGTATGGATGGATGGATGGATGTTTAATAGAACATATCTCCAGAACGTATGCATGGATCTCGTTTAAATTTGACTTAGATGTTTCTTTTAGGCTATGCTCTGGAAGAATACATAGGCAATTCATTTAGTTTTTTTTTTATTCCTAGTAGACACTTTCACAAGACCTTTTGCTTTATAATCGGTATTTCAGGTTTTCTAAATAAATCTATTAAAAACTCTATCTTTTGAAAACCACAACATAATTCCAAATGAATTATTATTGAATTCCGTTAGCCGCATTTCATTTAGAAAAATAAAATAGATTCTTGTGATTTATTTCCTCGCTAATCCTATTAATCTTCAAATACCAGAGCTGGATGGGTAAAAATACCTTGAAGAAAAATACGCCGTTCATTCCACTACAAAGTTATACAGAAAAGTTAACTAACAATATTTTGTTGCTGAAAATTTGCCAGATCTTTAGAATGTGGAAATTTTTTTTTCCACAAAAGAGTAATTTTCCCGGTATTTATAATTTCCATTATGACATCTAGTGGTCATATTGTTTGACTTTTTTAAGAGATAAATATCCAACCAGACGGGTTACACTTACAAAGTATAACTCATTGTTTTTTTTTTAATTTTAAAGGCTGATAAATTCAAAAATTTACTTCACTCACATATAATTTGCAATATTATTGTACTTCACTGACTGACGCTTGTATTAATGTGTTGCCATCCCTTTTATTCACTTTAACAAAACTGAGACAACAATATTTATAACAAGTATCGCTGCAGTAGAATTAAACGCTTAGGCCCTTCGTACACAAACAACTTAAATTTTCGTAGTATCGTATTGCGCGCTCCATACACACAACCTTAAATCGTTGACGACAGTCATCTATTCGGTCGGCTAAAACGAATTTACATAAGGTTAACTATTAAGGTACTAATTTGATCCACCATCTTGTAAATCGCAGCGACTTTTCTCACAACGTTATTGATAAACAGCGAGCGAGCTTCTATGACTTTGTAATACGTTGCTTAGCCACTAAAATCGCCGGGTATCGAAGATTTACTTAGCTTTGTGTACGAAGGGCATTATTGTGCACATGTACACATGTTTAATTTGTCAAGAAAGCAACAGTTATGTTTCGTGCCATTTAATTAGTATTAAACTTGTAATGAGTTGGAGCGCTAATTAGTTGTCTTATTTTAGTAAATTAAAGAAGAAATTTGCACCTGCTTTGATAGGAACTTGAGGTTAGGACGCATCCTTAAGTTGGAATGTTTTACAGTTTATAATTAAACATCAAATTGAATTCACACAACTGGTTGTAAAATAGAAATGGAACACGTTACTCTTCAAAATCGATTATTTGGGATGCACAATTCAAAATAAAACCGACAGAGTAACTTAAATATAATCGCGAATTAATGTATGCATATAATAAAAGTGTTTACAATCTTACTAATATTATAAATGCAAAAGTTTAGATGAATAGATGTTAGAAGGTGTCTCCGTAATGGGTCAACGAATGTGGAACACAATCTGGAAGAACACATAGGCTACCTATTTTTTTTAATTCTGCGCGGCGACAGCTAATATCTAATATATAACATGTCATGCACATAATGTATTCGAGTTCGTTATAACGAAAAATCAATTTTTAAAATTGTTGTCCGTCAGTCTATCTGTACGCAAATCCGAGTTTGTTTCAGATAATCTCCGAAACAGCTGGACCAATTGTACCGGGACTTTTATGGAAGCTAACTGATGCATGTTGTAGTAACTTAGCTTATTTTTTTATTTAGGTAGATAATGTTGCGAGCAATGGCTAGTCCTTAAATAAAAGTAATTAAAATAACTAATTTGCCTAATTTTCTAAATTTAACGACTTAGTATTAACGTTTTTACGCTAACAAAAGAAAAACTATTTGATTCACATTTAAAAACTATGCACTCCTTATTTTAAAGTACATCTTACTTGTGGTTACAAAGTATAAGACTTTTTTTCATAAATTACTTCTTTAAAACAACTCTATTTAGACATGAAATTCTCCTTACACGCGCTTAATTATCAAAAACTACTATATTAAAAGGCAATATTACGCCTACACCTTCTTTGATAACAACCACCTCCTATAAATGTTCGTATAATGTCACAATCTATATATATAAAAGAAAGTCGTGTTAGTTACACTATTTATAACACAAGAACGGCTGAATCGATTTGACTGAAAATTGGTGGGCAGGTAGCTTAGAACCAGGAAACGGACATAGGATAATTTTACCCCTTTTTTCAATTTTTTTTTTATTCCGCGCGGACGCAGTCGCGGGTAAAAGCTAGTAAGATAATAAAAACTAAAGAGCTGCGATGTCGCATGCCTTGTCAATCAAGCTCTAGTTTCATACGAGGACAGAACAATGACGCAGGGCAGTGTATAGTACAGTATTGCTATTGTTTAAACTGTAAAGCTCTTCGTACACAAGGTAATGTAAATTGTTGAAACTAAAATTTTATGATTGCAACGCTAGAATCGCGTTGCGCATGCTCTGTGCACACAACGTTGTATAGTTAACGCGACTAGTCTATTCTGTGAGAATAGGCATAGTGACATAATATCAACTGTATAGATTTGCTCTACCATCTCGAAAATTATAGTGAATTTTCTAACAACGTTCTTAACAAACAGTTTGCGATTGTCTTTGGCGATAACAGATAGATATGTCAACATTGCGTTATATTGTAACCTCTATATCATTAGAATACGTAAGTCGCTTAGCGTTTTAAGTCGCCGGGTTTCGAAGATTTATATTGCCTTCTGTACAAAGTGTGTTCAAATAGTTACTACGCTATCTAGCTACTGCACCAACTATAGCTCTGCCCTCGTGTGAATTGCATTAGGTTTTTAGTTCAGCTCAGTATACCATTTACCTTACATTGTATACGTTGTGACAATTACTTGTTTACATTTAAAAGATGGTATACATTAAACGATTATGCCCAGGTGTTTTAATATATCAATAAAAGGTAACGCCAAGAACTGTCTATATTTTTGGATTTACCTATGTTTATGATCGAATATTTAACTAATAACAGATTAAAATTAACATTTATACTTAAGGAAAAGGAATTATGATGTCATTTTAAAGTGACTATTTTTAAGTCGGTTTCTTTTTTTTATTTGCAATTTTTAAAGGACGTAAAGCTGAAGACTTACTTTAAAATAATTATCAATTTAACATTTTAAATTAAATGCGTTCGATTTATTTTACTTATATAATATCAATAAGGATAAAACAAATATATTTATACCACAATATTTAAATTATGAATTGAATAATTATAACAATAAAAAGTATTGTAACATCTATTCAGTTTTCAGTAAACTTAAAAAAAAAACATTCCGTTAGTGTTTTTCCATTCAAACGAAGCACATAATTTTGCATTAACTCTGTTACGTGGAATTCATATAGATAGGTAAAAATATAGATTGTCTCAATTATTACAAAAGGCAGAAGCACCTCAGGTTATACTTAATTGAAATGCATAAAACGTAGTTGAAAATGTGAACAACAACACAAAAGACGTTATAACTGTTTGTCAGAAAACTATTTTTATTGCATCACATCCGTTAAAAACAAACGGCTTCACATAAAATTAGTAGAAAGATGATAAATAATTAACCACTTTTATATTTAATATAAGGAAATAAATACGGATTTTGCTTAATACGTTTACACATCTTTAGTATCACTAGTGTTGCGGATATCTGTGGGAGTTGTGAACACATCGGTTTGACGCTTGTTTTCCCACATCTCGTTTAAAAATCTCTCATTCTAGACTGACTGATTCTATGTGTCTGTTACAAATCAAAATCTTTACATTGTAAAAGACATCTCTAAATATGAGTAATGCCCAGAATATTTGGATTGTGTAGAAAAAAATAATGTCAATTTTTTCGGTTTTTTTTTTTCAGTTCTGACAAAGTATAAAAGGTTACAAATATTCTAAATGTAATTAGTATTTGAAATATTATTATTATTATCAACATATTCATTTATTACCTTATTATCTTTATAATAAATTTTATAAAAAATTAACAAAATATATTATATAAAAAAAAAGTATGCCACCGGCTCAGAATCCCATGACTCAAGCAACCAGTGGTGAGGGCTACAGAGACAGGAACATTCTCACTATACGCGCGGTTTCTAAAATAACTGCCTTTTGTATCAGGCCCTTAATCCAACTGCTTAGCGAGACCTTCTTAGAGCTTCTTCTTAAGATGTTGGTCGAAGCTCTTCGCTATCTGTCCATTCACCATACGACTATCGGAATAATGGTAGTCAATTTCATACGCCACATGGTAATATTATTAATTATTATTTTAAATGTGAATAATTAGATGGATGGATGGATGTTTGTTTGTTTGAAGGTATCTAGGGTATGGCTCAATGGATCTTGATGAAATTCGGCATAGCTGTAGAACATAGTCTGGAAGAACACATAGGCTATTTAAGTTTTTTTTTTTTAATTCCATGCGGACGGAGTATCGGGCGACAACTAGTTATGTGATAAATTGTTTTGGAATGTCAGAGGTGCTAAAGGTGGGTCCTTTCAAACTGAATACCGCTCAACCGGTCACCCATACAATTGCTAACCACGATCATTAATGAGGTCTAATTATTAGCGGTATATTAAATACCGCAGTTTAATCTTTGGCGTGAAACGACTTGAAGCCTTTTAAATACAAGAAGGTGTCTACCGCATAAAAAACAAGTCTTGAATTAAGCTTGTGATAAAATTATTAAGTAATAATTCTGTTTTGAGTATTTTTATACTCGAATGTGGCAAAGGAGTTATTTACTTCATCATCAGTTCACTATACGTCCCCACTGAGGGGCTCGGAGCCTCCCCAAGTTAGGGGTGACTAGGCCATAATCAACTACGTTGGCCCAGTGCGAGTTGGTTGACTTCACATATATCTTTAAATTTCTTCTCAGATATATCAAGGTTGCATCACGATGTTTTCCTTCACCGTAAGAACGTCGGATAAATGTACATATGTAAAACGAAAAACACATTGATACATGATTTGAACCCAGGAACTGCAGATTGCAAGACTTGACTTAACCCCTTAGCAACCGACGCTTTTTATTTACTTGTTTGCTCGTTATTTACTGGTAATATTATTAATTAAAAGTATCAAAAACCTGATGGTACCTCTATGACACTCACTGGAAGAATACAAACCGAATCACTTCAAACCATTCAATACCTTTTTCGTCACAATCGATATAGTCATTTAATTAACAGACAATCACAATAAATTCTAATACAAACCTACATACAAACGTGTAACAAACATAATCCACTTGAGTCAGTCGGGATTTAATTTTTCTCGGTAAAAAAGATTTAAACGTTCTACAAAGTAATGTTCAATAGCTGATATTATCCAATCTCAAGCACCAATCAATGGGTAGTCTCCAGTTAAATATAAGCGTCGGGGTTAAGAGTAATTTACCTAGCGAGAAGTAGCTGATAGTTACATGAATTGCTATCAAATGATCGGCTGAACCATCATTATGTACTGACGGGCTGTACACTGTGATCCAGTATAAACTCACTGTTTATAAATCTAATAGGTTATCAATTACTTACAGTATGTTTTACTGCTGTAAAATATAACATTAATAACTTGTCATCTCTCTCATAAATTTTGAAAAACTTACATTAATTTTTAAACCGATTGACTGGACTGTATGCGTGTATGTCAAACTTCTTTCGGAACGGATTTTGATGTTTGAAGTGCCATTCAATTAGTTTTCTTCCCCTGAGTTCCACAGATATATAAATCAATCGAAATTTTTATATTTATATTCTTTTAAAATTTAGATAGAGAAATGTGTTTTGGCACATACATTTTGGCGGTAAAAACTCACGTTTTTAAAGTTAAAGATAACAAGAATAAGTGGATATTTAGAATCGTACAGTTATAAGTAAAACTGCAATCAGTCAGTACAGACCATCTGCGAAGCAGGTGGGAATGCCGACGCGTGCGTACATCGCAACCTTCTTTATAAGCTACCGTGTCTGAATTCGCGATTCCTATATTAATATATCCAGAGACATTCAACATTATAATTATATTATAAATAAATAATAATAATTCTTAACGTATTTCTTTTTTTGTTAAATTAAAACAGATTTTAATAAACTTTTCCTACGAGTACTAGTAGAAAAGACTTAAACGCTACAAAGTTCTCAGATCAGTTTTATTTTATTTATTTTTTAAAGACTCTCAGTTTCATTTACTCATAGATTTAATGGTCACTTAAACAGTCACTTAATTTAAGTTTACGGCAACTATGTTAAAATTATGTAAATAATAACTCATGAAGTGACTTTCGTCTTTTATAGGAAAGTCTTTAAATCTTGACCTTAGATTTCTCATACAAAAATCTTAACTAAGTGTCCCCCTTAGTGACCACTTAACGGTTGAATTTATCAGTGAAATATTCTTTTTATTTGTATAATCAGTAATTCTAAAATTAAAAAAATAATAATTAAAATGTACGTTACAGCATATGCCACAGCAGTTGCTTATCTCCCATCTGCCGAGTGATGCCGGTGGGGTCCGATGGTAATTAAGGTGTCTTATGGTAGCTGGGCGAAAAAATTACACACCCCAGTCCACAGTCGCATGGCCGTTTGAACACGTCAACGGCTGTCCAATGTTTGAGTGGATTGTTTTAGAAATTATCACTAGACTTATTATCCCGCGAGTATCCAGTACTAAGCATTACTGCTCTAAACATGTTCTTTTCACTGTTTTTTTTTTTCAGCGAAAACTGTGGATATCATATTGCCAGTATTTCGGCAATGTCAAAAAGTTAAAAAATCGAAAATACATTTTTTATATATACACAGGGTTCCAAGTGTGATCTTTTTTCCACGCAAAGAAGGAAACAACAGATATCTTAAAAAAATACTACTACTAGTAATTTTTAATTTATGACAATTGATGTATTTATAAAATACCAGCTGCGCCCGCGATTCCGTCTGCGTGCAGTTAAAAAACTTAACAGGGGTATGAAAAATAGAAAGTAGCCGATTCTCAGACCTATTGAAAATGCACATAAAAGTTCATAAAAATCGGCCAAGCCGTTTCGGAGGAGTATGGTTACTAACATTGTGACTCGAGAATTTTATATATAAGACTAGCTTTTTCCCGCGACTCCGTCCGCGCGGAATAAAATAATAGAAAAGGGGGTAAAAATTATCCTATGTCCGTTTCCTGGTTCTAAGCTACCTGCCCACCAATTTTCAGTCAAATCGATTCAGCCGTTCTTGAGTTATAAATAGTGTAACTAACACGACTTTCTTTTATATATATAGATTTAAAATGCTGAAACTAATTCTGGATGGAATAATCTAATATTCTTTAACCTTTGACCATTTAAAATTATGTTCTCATTTATAGAGATACCTATTTTGAATGTTTAAAAGATAATTCCAAATAACTCTGTAAAGAAACTTGTTCTCTCAAAACACTTAAGAACACCTTCACTATCATATCTTCGTTAAAATAAATCAACATAAGCGCTACTGTAGGCGTTTAAACACGCGTTATCTCCAGAAAAACACATAAAAACAATTTAAATTAACCTTTTATATACATTTACACAGATACAAGGTGTATTAAAATAAAAAAGAAGCTCTTAATTGAAATGTTTTAACATATAAAATTGATTATAATTAATAAATCTAAGTCCAATATAAATCCAACATATAATGCATTAACATACTGTATATAAAATAAGAAAAGTTTCGTTGTTCAAGGTCACATTAATTTAAAGAAAAATTAATATTAACGTATGTTATTTTAATGCAAAAATGTTTTTTTATTCTTTAAATTTATAGTAAAAAAGGTTTGAAAATGCCACCACGTAAAAAGCCACAAATGTATGTTAGTCAGTAATTAGTTACTCGTAAATAGTCGAAGTTTATCAGAACAATAAGATACATTCAACTATTTTTGTTGACATTTCGAACAGATTAGTCGTATGATCTAGATCTTATTGTCTTTAAGGCGCCATGACGCAAGGTAACGTAAACGACTTACACAGTACAATGTCAAAAAGGATCGTGAACAGCGAGTGACGCTGACATTTTGTCTTTTCGTCGACAAAACCAGTAGCTTTCAATGTGTTTGGTAAGTACACGTCGTGGAAAAAGTCGCTGCGATTTTCAAGATGGCGGAGCAAATCTAGACAGTTGACATGTAGTTACTATGCCTGTATTAACCGAATCGACGACTCGCGTCAACGATTCAACGTTTTTACAAAACGTTTTTACAAGCGTGCTCAACGCGATACTCGCGACGCAAGGATACAATATTAGTGTCGAAGACTTACGTAGCCTTGCGTACGACAGGGCTTAGATAAAACCTAAAGAACCGGACACTAAGTTAAAAGTTTAAACCGTCTGTTTTAAGAAAATCCAAAAAATGTGTTCTGAATGTGTCCTTAAGTGTTTATTTCTAAATGTTATATTAATGAATGCATGTGTATAAATCCTTTATTTTATATTTTTTTTAAATCGTTCTAAAGAAGCATTATTCAAATTAATAAATTGCCAGCAATATTTCCGCTGAATAGAGACGTATCCGCATCCGTGAAGTTGTCTTGATCCGTTACTCGATTATCACTCGATTAGCAATAATCGACGCACGGTCGTACGTTCACGGCAAGAATCGATTCAACTGTATCGATACAACGCCCATTACTCACCCCATAAATTACTAATCGAATCAATATAATAGGCCGCGACTAATTTTTGAATGCGCCATTTTGTACGCTCTTTACAACTAAGCTATAAAATACTGAACATGACATCGTATGGCAACGCGCGTGTTCCTTTACTGTCGTATATTAAAAACAGATTCGATTCGGTATTGAAAATAAACTATGCAATAACTTGAGGCCCAATCGATATATAACTAGTACAATTTTAATTAATAAATACGGTTTTTTTAACACAAAAATTTTATAAAACCTTACGGTATACACTTGTAAGTTTGACCGATGTTTTGTTTTGAATATAAGGTGCGAAATAGATTTAATTAATTTCCAATAAGCTGTTTATAACGATGTTTTCTTTTACCAATAATATTTCTTGTAAGGAATAATGGAACTACAATTTTCACTTGAACAATGAAATTAAACTCTTTCAGTATCTAAATATCTTCGTTCAATAAACACCAGATATTGAAACAAGCTGAAATACACCTAAAATTGATAATTTTAAGGTTGATATTTCTATTACAACGATGTCAATCATACGGGATGTTTTTATGATTTCGTATTTATAGTAAATCAATTTGTTACGATTCTTGATTTTTTTTTTTCGTACTTTAATTGGTAGATTTTATTTGTGAACAGTTTAACTATTAAATTTTTCACACAGTTAAATATATTTAAAATCTTAAGTCAAGTGCCTTGATAAGTAATAAAATATAATTCATGGGTAATTTTGTTATGGTTTTGGCACACTTTTATCAACTTATAGTAACTTGAATAACAGAGAAATTACTTGCCCGAGGTTAATGTCCTTCCAAATTCAAAAGGTTAAAAAACATTTATAAGCGAATGTTGGTATCTTAAACTGAACAAATAATAACATTTTAAGATTGTTTAAGTCGCAAACAAAATCAACATACCATAGACTACCAAAATCTTAACTTTTTTCTTTTTAATTTAACAAAGACACTCACTAAATAGTTATAAGTACTCATTAAGTCGATTCAAAAAACATTAAACATTGTGCAAAATAGTGGGATACGATTATTTACGTCGAAGTTATGAAGTTATTTACATCGAAGTTATAAAGTTATTGCCGTAAACCCAATCATATGAAGATTAAAACTGTATATAAATATTTAAACTTTAATGCATAGTCAATGTTTTTTGTATTGAGAAAGCGTAAAATTCACGGTCGAATAAATTTCAAAGCAGATACAATGAGTTAAGGATTACAAGCATGTTTTTATAAACCAAAGACTTGAAGTTTTCTTATAGCAGTTGTTAAATTCTATCGTTTGGTAAGTTTAATTAATACAGCATTCAGAACCTTGTTTCAGCAAGAAACGGTATTCTAGCGACTACGAATAAAGAACTAGATAACACAAACAACATTGTCCAATTAACAGTTACACTAGAATCTGGTATATTGAATTCTTGGAAGTTTAAATTTTATGTCTAAATTAATAAATAATTCAACTAATAAAATTCAAAATAAAGAAGAAGACAATTTTATCTTGGTCTCGCAAACCGATTTACTTCTCCTAAGTTCTTTAAATATTGCATAATTTGAAACAAAGAAAGAAAGAAAAATCCCAGTCTTAACGTTATGATCAGCACCAAAAATTTTCTTATGGAAAAAAATCATAGATTAGGTATATTTATTAACATTAATTTCTTTGATGTTAGATAAAAAATACAGATTATTAACCAAAAAAAAAAAAAAACAAATGACACAAAGTACAAGTAGTTCTTGGCTAATGGGAAGAGGCTCAGCTGATGCTGCCTTCAGCTTGTCACTAAAGGCCGAGCTGGTTTTCAGCCTCCCCGTAATTACTATGACAAGGTGCAGGTAATATAGTACGTAGTACCTACACATCAATCAATGTTTAATTGCACATACCTCTTTCCATTCCTCCTTCTCCTCTTGGTCGCGTACACGGTGCCGAGTTGGTTTGAGTGCGGCTGCGGAGGCCGGAGCAGACCGGGGTCCACGCAGCCCTCGAGTGCGTAGCCAGCCTGCCCCCAGCCGCCGCACACTGCCAGCTTCGACTCTGTGGCTATCTTGACGGCTCGCGGCGCCAGGGGCGACGGCCGCGCTTCACCCGGCACGATACTCAAGAATAACCCATATGCTATTCACCACTCGGATGATACACCCGTCACGAATAATAGGTCCCATGCGAGATTTATCGGTACATACAGTTCTTTAACATCTACTTAACAACACACTTCTGCATCGATTGTATTCAACACACATTTATCTACAAATGTTAAACTGCCGCTTTAGTCAATGTTTTATCACTTTCTAGTTCAATTAGTTCTTTATATTATACTTTATTATTCACTTCTGAATCTATCTCATTTAAATCACTACCTACATCTGATTTACTTTCTGTAATTGCTTTGTTTCTTGTTTATGCATTTAATTTAATACGGGCTTTAACTTTCATTGTAATATAAGGAAAGTCACTTTACAGATTTCATAGAATTTAAGACGAGAGAATAATAAATTGCACAAAACGTATTAATGTTAAATTAGAACAAAAGATTAATAAAACATAATTCAATACGAGAACTGAATATTCATTTAGAAACTATGCTCGTTGTGACCTCGATATTGACGTTTGTTGAATAATTGTTATATGAGCGGTAAATACTTCCGCCGGTTAATCTACGACCTTTGTTTTAGACAAAGATATTTTCTGCTAAAATAAGCCGTTAACTAAAGTTACCTCTCAATCAAATTGTCCTAAAATATTTATCATTTCATTCTAAAAATTACATGTCAAATTATTGAACTGATCTTTCCAAATACCTTATTTAATTCAATGAATATTCCTTTTTGCTGTCAGATTGTTTCATAAAAAAATCGCTTTTAACCAATTTTGGAAGCATTCGTTGAGCGTTACTTAGTTTTAAATTTGATTGGGAAATTCCAATTGGAAGATTTCGTTAATTTTTTCAATGTTCACAAATTGTCATATGCACATATCATTTGATTTATATATCGCGCTATAATGTTTCAGTTAAGTCTTGAGTTCACGCTCTACTAGCAACAGAGGTCACAGCGTTATCGATTACACCGTCTTTCATGCAGCCTACACCACAAACAACTGGAATACCACTGTTATTAAATTTCGTTTTAGTATCTGCACCCAATTTCGCACTAGCTAGTTCACTGACGTCAATTGTATCTTGGCTTGCAGAACACCTGTCCGGTAAATTCGCGATCGGTTCCTGGATTTTTTATTCACGTGTTTAAATTTCGAGGTTAGGGTGGTAAAGAGCACGCGTGGCGCCGCCGGCGAGCGCCCGATGTGGTTTGGCGGCGTGATCACAAAGACCCCTAACGGAGATAGGCGGCGCTTGAGAACGACACGCCCTCAATTCTTAACCACCCAATAGCAACGCTCCGCCGTCTTCAAAGCGCACTGGGACGTATTGACTGACGTTCATTTTTATTTTTCAAAACAATTCCGAAGCGATTTCTTTTGCGTTTTTTGTCGATACGTACAATTTTATTTTTGTTCGTTTCGCTTTTGTTTCGAGAGTAACTTCTAAAATGTCAGTTGCAACATTGACGTCGACAAGAAAACATCGCTTTCAATTATTAAACATATTTTAATGGAATTATATGCTAATGATAACTTACCACCGTGCTCGCCGAATGATTATCATCGTAATAAGATATTTTTTATGAAACTGAAACATTGTTAGGTTCGATAAAAATTAATTGTTACTGCGAAATAGTGTTAACTTTAAAAAAGAAACAGTTTTAAAAACTATAAGTGCCTTATCTATTTATGAACCTACGTATCATCCAATTAACAAATCGTTGGTTCATCCATAACGCTTTTTAAACTCGACAACGTGTAACAAGAGAAGTATTTTCAAATTTAACGTAGTTTGAGTAATCAAAGTTTTATAATAATCATCTAATCAAGTAAGTCTGTATAAAAATTCCTTTGTCCGAATCCGTCCCTCTACGATTGCAATGACGTCACAAGATGGCTGCCGCTAGAGGGCGAGTTTTCGCATTTTCCCCTCAACCGTCGACCCAAATAGACAGGCGACTTCCCCCGCTTTTGTAAATATTTTCATTTTTTTTCGGTAACAAGGGAAAAGGGCCTACATAGTTTAGCGACGCCTTTGTGTACGTTCATGATAGAGGGGTACCTTTTAAGACCCTTTACAAGTTTATGGTTAGCGAACTGGTTAATTATAATTTTATAAGCGCGTTGCGGTTTGCGTACTTAGGTTTTAAGACTACGTATACATTATAGAAACCATGAAAGTGTAATATCCAACAACAAAACAATTTATTTCAATGATTTTGTAATTTAATTCGAGCAAATATGTAGAAGTCTTAAATAAATAAGCTCACAAAATTATTTCAATTATTCTTTCTACTATTGTAAAAAAAGCAATTATAAAATTTTGCAGATTCGATTTGTAGTCAAGTTTGGACATGTTATGCGGAGGGATGTTAATCATATAAACAAAAAAGTAATGAGATTGAATGTGGATGGCTATAAAGGTAGAGAAAGACCAAAGAAAGTATGGATGGATTGTGTGAAAGAGGATATGCGTAAGAAAGGGGTAAATTCAGATATGACGGCTGATAGAGATGTATACTGTGCCGACCCTCCATAGGGATAAGGGCAGGTTGATGATGATGATGATGATGATTTGTAGTCAAGTGATACTAGTCATAGCTACTAAATTCTATCTCTGGTCAGCACCTTTTCTATCGAGGGACACGATTCTTGTCTATATTGGAGACTGGATCACACTCAGCATCGCTGGCCCAGTATGGATTGGTCGCTTTCACACGTATCTTTGAATCTCCTCGCAGATATCTGTAGATTGCATTACCATGTTTTCCTTCACTTTTAAGAACAATCTTATCACATATTCCAGATCTTCCCCTATTTGACATTTTATTAAACATTGCAAATAACAACAGTATTTGTAATTAAATTTCTTCTTACGTTATCAGGTATTACTCCACTATCTTTGTCACACTTTTCCTTGTCTAGACGCATAGATGATTCAACCTTACAGTGAGTTCCCACTGCCGTAACACTCGTACAGGAACATATCGCTAACTCTTTCATTCTCCCTTAAGAGATAGAGAAAGCGATATTTTTTATACAGGTGTAAAGAATATAGTTATGAGGATTTACTTGTAAAAAAAATAAAAAATCCACAAAAATCTTTTGAAAAAAATAACAGAAATACAATTTTTTTCAATTTTTTACATTAATTGTTTTTTTTTTTTTTTGTTTATGTAATATAAACAAAAAAACCTTGTTAAATATGAATTAAATGTGCCTGAAATTCGAACAGTTTGTTATTTAGTTCGTATAGTTATTTTTTAATGTTTTTACAACATTAATAAACTTGCGTCGACAATTATTATTTCAACTTAATCTGATGACCTTTTTTGTTTTAATTGACATCAAGTTACGTGTTTGTTTTCTATAGCAACAAAGAAACCTTTTAATTACACATTATTTATTCGAGAAACCTTAGAACAATAAATAAAGTTATAACAATATTTGGACCACATTATTTTTTTTAACTAGGTATAAATAATAATAATTAGGTAGTTTTTTTAACATGTTTTCATAATTTATTATGCAAGATAAAGTACCAGAGAAACCTATTAGAGTTCTCCCAAAATAGATTTACTGGAAAATTTACTCTGTTCATGGATTTTAAAAGTGTTTAAAAGTGTTTTTATGTATTACATTTAAATTAAATCACGGATTTAATTTAAATATAATACATAAAAACTAAAATATGTCATTAAAAGGTGTCCCTTTAGGCAAGGTTCCGAAGATACTGGCAGCGTTCCCCCTTTGAATGGCTAGACTAATTCTTTGTCCGAGGTAGCTGCCAGCTCTTCGGTCTCCTGTGATGTGGACTAACCTTTACAGTGTGATTACATAAATATTTATTTAGATATTAGCTGTCGCCCGCGACTACATCCGCGACTGGAATAAAAAAAACATAATAAGTAGCCTATGTGTTCTTCCAGACTATGTTCTACATGTATGCCAAATATTATCGAGATCCGTTCAGCCGTTCTGGAGATACCTTCAAACAAACATCAATCTAAATATTCGCATTTATAATAATAGTAAGATTGCATGAATATCTAATTTAAAAAACAATCAAATGCTTTACTTGTTCATCAAGAGAGTGACTGTGACCACCGTCACTCATTAACGGAGACATAGAAATATTTTATACGTAGATTGATAATTTTATTAATTTTAATGACATATCATTATAAAATTTATAAAATATATTTTTTAATAACGCTATTAATACAAATTTCAAACCAGTATGTTTATTGAAGTCAACAATAATAAATCCTGAATATAATAATAAAGTTTTGAATCTTTGTCAAAACGATGATTTGAATTAAAACATAATTTTATTATTTACTTACTTATACAGATCACAGTTATACAGATGGTAAGCGAAGACAGGGTACACAACTAGTGCAACTATAAAGCTTTATGATTTACGACCGCCCCCTCCTACCTGCAGAGACATCCCCGGCGGTAAATCACAAACGAATTGCCGAAACTCACGCATTTTACAAATGTCTACTCTGATTGTGGAGTTGGTACAAGTTAAAAGTAGCACGCGACTGTCTCGCTTATGTCTAAATAGTTAGTTATAATTGTGAGTAAGATACAAAACAATTATGTACTTTGTATGACGTTAATATTCAAGATAACCTCTTATGAGCCGTCTCCGTCTCTGAGGGAATGCCAATGTATAAAGAGTTTTACTTTATTCTTTTTCATAACTCTTTTTACCTATATGGGGTAAGAAATTTAGACACACATAAAACAACACAAGAAATAGGTCTACTTAATACAAACGAAACTTAAAGTATATGTGATGTGTAATTTTTATTATACAAGCGCGAGTTTAAAACAGATCTGAATTATGTAAAAATAAAAAAATCGCTACCTCCTATGACTTATGACGGAAGGTCCGTAGTAAAATTTTTAGGGACAAGTGTCCATAAAAGCGGCATTATTTTTTTGCTTTATTGTTATAATGTGGCATAAAAATTATTTCTAGTTAGCGTATGAAGCCGCATTTACTGAAAAAAATACTTTACTTCGTTATGTTTTTAAATTAATTGAATCATAACTTAGAGTAAGTAATAAAATGGGTAATTTAAAGATGAAAATTGTGCGCGAACTGTAATTTTATTTAGTTTATTTACAATATTCTTCACGCCTTTTACTATTGGGATGGAAAAGGTTAGTAATCACCGCTATGTATTCTTCCAAACTATGTTCTACATCTGTGGCAAATTTCATCAAGATCCGTTGAGCAGTTACGGAGATACCTTCTAAGAAACATCCATCCATCTATATAAATTTTCGCATTTATAATCATTAGTAAAATAGGGAATAATTCGAATGTGGAAGAAGAGAGGTATGTCAGAAGCGCGCCAAATGGAAGTCCGTAATCTGCCTACCTCTCTGGATTAAAGGGGGTGAGTTGTGTTGTTGTTTATTTCAAGATAATAACAATTCAAGGACTTTTACGTTTAAGAATTTAAGTTATTAGTTGCAGGTGTGGATTAAGACACGTGGAATTAATTTGGACTCAAAACATTTATAAATATTCCTTCGTTATTACCAACGTACAGTTATACTTCTATAATATACGACCCTGTTGTTGTTTACCGGCTTTTACTTCCATTACTAGGATGAATCATCAAGTTTATCGTTGAAGATCTATAAAAGAAAAAACATGCGGAATAAACAATAACAGGTATTTCGCTGTAAAATATTTAAAACTAGCTTTTACCCGCGACTTCGTCCGCGCGGAATAAAAAAAATGCACACAAGATAAAAAAGTTCCTATGTCCGTCTCCTAGTTCTAAGCTATCTCCCCACTAACTTTCAGTCAAATCGATTCAGCCGTTCTTGAGTTATAAATAGTGTAACTAACACAACTTTCTTTTATTTATATAGATAGATAAGGATATAAATTTGCTATTTTATTTTTCATTATTTTAAACCGATAATCTGTTAACTTCAATAAAATGGATAAAATTATAGACATTGCATCCTTTTTATAAGCTTTTATTTGTCTGAATAATAGGTTAATTAAAATAACAAATTTTTTAAATTGAAACTTTGTTTTAAAACACAGTGTTTAAGTGTTTAATTTTGTTTGTTTTATAACCTTTTCTGTGACAGAATTAATAATCTTACTAATATAAATGCGGAAGTTTAGATGGTCTCCGGAACGTAGACATAGTCTGAAAGAACACATAGACTATTTAATATTTTTTTAATTTCTCGTGAACGTTGTCGCAGGTGACGGCTAGTCTATAATAAACTCGTTGAAAGTAACCTTTTATTAAAATGTTATTTAACGCCATCTATTAGGGAGAACTCGAATTTCTCTCTTGGTATTTCATTGCGGATAAAGCTTACCAAGCCACGAGCTTTTAAAATCAATACACACTTTTGTAGTAGCGCATTGCTTAAAACGTTCAGTTAAAAACAAATAAAATACAAATAGTGATAGACAAGTGATAATCTTATTTGTCTTTACCTTAATCGAATGAAAACTTTTTTTTTATTTACATTGAAGATATAGTTGGCCACTATGATGTCCGAGAAATATTTTTGTTAACGGGTAAAATTATTAAAATGAAATAATCGACAACAAATTCGAATTTTATAATTCGAACATATGCTACGTAGCAAATTTTCAACGATAATCGTCGGCTAATTCGAATCGATTCGAATTTCAAATCGGGAGATTGTCCGAATTTTTTTAAATGCTTCGGCGCCACAAACGTTGCTTTTACGGAGAGCTGTCAATCAAACGCGGCTGCATATTATTATTAGGGGTATTGTAATCGTTTAAAGAACACAAGAAATTCGTATTCCAACATCGACAGGTTGGTTATTTTTTACAATGCCTAATTTCATTCAGTCCCGCGGCATCGTAATTGTGTCCCGGGCTAGGCGGGCGACGGTAAAAAACACACTTATCATTTCAATGGTTTGTTTCTTTTTTTCATTGTGGAAAAATTAGATTTATCCCTAATCTTCCATTGACACAGTAATGAGAGACCCAAATATTGTACGGACAGAGTTCTATAATAAAGGTGTAGAGACGTTACAGTTGTTTTTGCAACTCGGTATTTTCTTTTTAAGCCTATAAAAGTTGAATGTTTTTTTACCTAGTATTAATTTTAACACCTCCTTGGGACGATTATTACACTAATTGAGTTCTGTGTTGGATTTACGAACTTTTAAATTTTTGCCATACAAAAGCTTTTATCTAAGTACACAACTTTTATTGTTGTACTTGGAGTACTTTTCGGATATATCCCTACTTATAAATTATAAAATCTGCTTCTAAAATGTGTACACACCATCATAATTAAGTTTGTCATTTGTTTGGAAAAAAAGATTAAAAAACTGTATTGCCAACTGTTTCATTTAAAATATAAAACGATAATAGCAACTCCACTGCACCCATGTTCTATAGTACAGCCACCGGACGGATTTGGTTCCGTGAAACTAATCAGACTAAATAAGTAAATTGAGGCTCAGACGCGGTCCTCACGCGATGCCCTGCCCATTGATAAGCTCCGATGTGCCTATTAAAATGTTATAACAATATGAAATAGATAGGTGCTACCAAAATACTAGTTTTGTTATTTATAAAAATAGGTTACGTAGAATCTTATATGCAAGAAATAGTCTCTAATCCTTTTTATAGTTTAAGTTAAATATTTAAACTACTAGATTATTGATGATGTTAATTTTAAATTTAACTTATACTAGCTGATACCCGCGACTCCGTCCGCGCGGAAAAAAAAAGAAAACGGGGTAAAAATTATCCTATTTCCGTTTCCTGGTTCTAAGCTACCTGCCCACCAATTTTCAGTCAAATCGATTCAGCCGTTCTTGAGTTATAAATAGTGTAACTAACACGACTTTCTTTTATATATATAAAGATATAGATAGATGTCAGAAAAGTAGTTGTTTCATGTAACATGTTTGAATACAGAAATATTTTATTATATATAAAAATAGAATAAATAACTTGAGAGAACTTTATTACAAAATTATGAATAATCGCCTTTAGAAACTAAACATTGCGATCATTTACTATATTTTTTTAACAATAACTGTTTATATTTATCAAACCAGACATCTTTTAGGGGACCACAAATATTAATTTTGCAAAACCGATACAAGATAAAAGTAAATGTATATAATCTATTATATTTATATAAAATATTAACTTGACAGCAAGGAGTTGCTACCTATTTATCTATGGTCTGTTACGGAAACGGATCTTGATGAAATTTGGTACAGATGTAGAGTAGTGTTGTTGTTCATATTGTTTTTATATTTAACATTGGTAAATTTCTGTAATAGCTAGGTTATTTTTGTTCACTGATTACCTTAAAAATTTATAGACTCCCCTGTCAATATCAAAAACTTGCCATAAGATCCTCAAGGATCCTCATAGACAAGGATCTTATGACGACTATGGTATAGTCCGACAAGTATGTATCTTAAGGCTAACGAGGTATTGTAATAAGTGTGTCGGTATAAATCTTAAATGAATAAAAGTAAATGTCATATTGGTGAACACTAACAATTGTAAATGCGCACATTAAACAGGTAACTTTTTTTTTCATTTCGATGTTCGATAAGCGGCGACATTTAACATTATATTTATTGTTTTAAAACTACTAACTTATCTTTTCTGAATGTTGGGAACACTTTTAGGTATCGTATTTAAATTTATGCTAGTGATAGTAATATGTTCTGGGTATTATATTTAATGCCACTGGTACTATAGATGTGGATTAATTCTTTTGATTAGACACACATGCTGCACACATACAATTGATGCCGTTTTTTGGTAACGCATCTGCAGTTTCTCTGATGTTGCAGATATCCATGGACGTTGTATAACTTAACATTAGACTATCCCAAAAATATAACAATCTTACTAATATAATAAATGCGAATATTTAGATAGATGGATGTTACAAGGTATCACCAGAACGACTTCATGGACCTCGATGAAATTTAGTATAGATTTAGAACACAGTCTGGACAAACAAATAGGCTTCTAATTAAGCTTTTTTTTAATTAGGTGCGGACGGAGTTGCAGGCGACAGCTAGTATTTGAAGTAAATTCTTAAGCGTATATTGTTAATGTAAATTTTAAGAAATAGCTAGCCAAGAGACTATCTATGTCTGGTTGAAATAATGTTAATTTCAATAGAAATGAGAAGTTATATAAAATGTAAAGTTTTTTACCTTTATAAGTCTGTAATCTCAGAATTATTAAAACAGACATATTTGTAGCATCAATCCGTACTGAATCTTGCAAAAATAAACGACATTGTCAGTCCGTGACTATAAAATATAATAATAATAATTAATTAATAACAATCAAATGAAAATAAATAAATAATAATAAAATTATAAATATAATTTTCATTGAATTCGAATATACATTTTTAAAGATCACACACACAACTCATTCCTGTAACCCAGAGGGGTAGGCAGAGATCACGGAACTCCATTTGGTGTGGCTAAATGAACCTCCGCAATCCACTTTACATCGTTTCGGAAGACAGAACGTGACGGGTGGCGAGCCGCATCGCCGTCTTTTCTCCCGGGAATTGTTTGGTAAAATTTGTATGGAAAAATACATTAGTACATGGCGGGATTCAAACCCAGGACCTGCAGATTGCAAGTCAAGTGAGTTAACTTGAGCCACCGACGCTCTAAAAGATTTTAGAGATCAAAGGCGATTTTTTTAAACTTTCTATTGACTTTCTCGCAATTTAAAATAACTCGAGCGAAAGTAAATCCGCACATTGCAATTAAACGCATTACTGGGTTGTAGTAATGCTGGTGTTAACGAAAATTAACTTGATATTATTTATTTCAAATTTGTTAAATGAGTTTTGAATTGTAAGAAGTAAATAGCATAATTTTTAAATTGATATTATGACTTTTTTTGTTTGTATTTCTCAAAAGCGTTACAAAATTCAATATCAGTTGCATAAAACGATACAATTATATATATTGAGTTTCAATATTCGTACTGGCATTATATGAATGTCGTTCATCTTTTTTGCTGCCACAAAAGCGCACCTGCGCTGCGCACGCGCAATTATGCGCAATCAATATCTTAATTACATCCATTTTTATCACCAAAGCGTCTTAAAAGAACATTAAAATAAAAATATATAAATTAAAAGTACAAAATAATAAAATACAATGTCAACGCAGTTTATCAACACTTATTTCCGTTATTTCGTTTGGCCAATCTGTCAAAACATCGTAACTGGCGATTGCCAGTTACGATGTTTGTGACAGCGCTTTTATTTTTAAATTTCTTTGTTCATTCTTTAAAAGGTTTTAAGCTACTATTTCAAATTATCTTAATCGTTTAATAGTTCCTATTATTGCTCGGTTATGGTAATTCGTACACAATTTTTATGAATATTAATATTTGTATAATTTAAAGACATGTTGAATACAAGACTTACTAACCGGCCAGTTACAAATATGCGGATGAAATGTATAATTTAAAAGGAAAACAACAAGATTATTAAAATAATAAGATAGAAAGCTAGTTATTTATAATTCTGCTAATGGTTGGTTTCCGAGACATAGAATTCCTGTATAAAAAATATTGTTATCTCTACTTTGTCAAAGATTTTGTTTGGTCATAGAAACCATCGACAAGACAAATTACTAAAAAGACCATAAATTATTAGAACTTTTTACTGGCTCTTAAATACCTTATACTAATTTAAAAAAAAACATTTAACAATGTGTTCTTATTAGCATATCCATTAATGTTCGCATACTTTCCTTTACTTACAACCGATATTCGTTAAGGATAGAATATAAAAAAAGTTTATATTTCTCCCTTTAAACTGTCATGTTATGCGCGGACCACTAGTAACTCCATACTCATATGGAAATATATAAATATATGGAGGCAACAAATACTCAACAGTAAAAACCAAACAATAACTTCTCGTCTACATTGAAGTGCCTAGAATAAGCTAGTTTCACACTAGGGTAGAATAGAGTTAGGGCAGTAAGATCATACAGTTAAAGATAGTGGCAATGAAGAAAAGAGAACAAAGAGTTGATAACCGACAGACATTCAAAACATCTGAAGAAATGCAGATGCATTTTAGGAAAGAGGTCCTGTTCTTGAAGGTGTTTAAGTCGTACCGGTTTGGAAATACTGCTAAGGATTTCTGTACTGTTTTTCTCGAGTTGTGCGTTTAAATAATAACAGTACTGCACTGTTTAACTGCACTTCAACAACATTCGGCCTTCGTGTGATATTCTCATTGTAGACTTTTTGCGATTATCTGATAAAAATATTACCTATTGTTGATATCGAGAACAAAGTTTTTTATGTTGTCAATATTTTCAGCCAGGTGTTGGCAAATGTCGCATGCGGTTAAATAAAAAATATTTATGTTGATTTATATTCTAACATTGTCTATAGTAACACATTATCTTTGTATGGATTAATAACTTTGAAATGACAATCCCTTTGAAACAATCCCAGTTCAATATTCTCATTTCTATGTATACATCTTTAATTGTTTGGTCGTTAGTTACTTAATACGTATAAACGAAATAGGCAATTATAGAAATTTGAGAAAAAAAACTTGAGAGGTGTCAAGGGACACCCGGATGGAACGAAGTTCCTTTCTGTTAATTAGTGAAGGAACCAATGTTTATTCTATGAATAAAAAACTTAAGTCACAAGAAGTACATTTTATTTCTATGAATTTTCGTTATATATTGTCACGTCGTTGCCATGGTGAAGTAGTGCTCATTCGTCGTTAACATACTTACTATAGCAAAAAGTGTCGTGACAACTTTTCGTAAGAATTTTTTCCGTCTAGCCCCCTTTCACAATGCGCGATAAGGAACTTTGTTCCAAAAGTTTTTATGCACTATTAATTTACTTTCTAGAATAGTTCTGAGTACCTTAATCTTAAGGCTCTTCGTACACAAGGCAATGTAAATCGTTGAAAATAATATTGTATGGTTGCGTCGCAAGAATCACAACGTTGTATCGACAACTCGAGTCGTCTATTCGGTCAGTACAAGCATATCGAATAAATTTCAACTGATTTGCTCCGCCATCTTGAAAATTGTAGCGATTTTTGTAACGAGGATCTTAACAAACAAGTTGAGGACAACTGGCTTTGGCGATGATATATATGATTACTGTGATGACAGTGATACGCGTTGTATGACGTAAGTCGCTTAGCGACTAAACTCGCGGGGTTTTGAAGATTTCCTTATGGCCGAAGGCAACAGTTGCCATTCTATTTATGAAAATAAGAAATCCAAAACAGATATTACTTTGTCGCTTGATAATTTCAATGGCATTCCATTTGGTGACAGAACGGACGTCGATTTTGTATCCAAGTGTCAAACTGACGTCAACAGATGCGCGCCAACGTTAAACAGCGTTCGGAATTTAAATAAAAATGCTTGCTAGTGATGTGCTTTGACATTACGAAACAGTGTTAGTGCGGCTCAATTTTGTATAATAAATATTATTATAGGAGTAAAGTTGTTCAAGACTAGTATTTTAGTAGAAAAAAATATAACCTACTAAAAATAGTAATCACATCTTGTACATTTCTACAAGCTGTTCTCACACTTTTTACGTGTTACACTCTAAATCCTCTCATTTGAACATTAAATTGCTTTTTTGTTTTCTTATCCTCTAGAAGGAATAATGTTTTATGGCAAATACATGTTATTGTATATTTTTATTCTCTAACAGTAGATCATAACAACACTATGCCCATCTTTTTGTTATAAATATCAACGTAAACAACGTGAAACTTTTTAATTAAATGTGATGGATTACGGTGGCGCTGGCGGCTGCGGTCACATCAAAGCTTATTTACATTCCGCGACAGTTACGCCCTCTACAATTTTTAATTCCGTTCATTTTATTACGTCCATTTTTTATTGGGTATTTCTCTTTGTAATGAGACCACATAGGTGATATTTATTAATAGTTGACGTCAAATAATATGATACCGACTTTTTGTTTTAATTTCTTAAATTCTTATGGAGGTTATTTCGTATTTTAATGTACTTACCGTTGATTTCTGAGACCTAAATCTTTGTATAAAACATATCGTCATTCCTGTCATAATAAAACTATTACTAATTTAAACAGCTAATTCTACAGCAAGAACTACGAGGTTATCGTTAGTTTTTATTTTGCTAAGGAAATAAAAAAAGAACTAATTAATTGACTGGATTACGCAAGATAATAACTTAAATTACACTCCTATCTTACGTCTATGCTATATCTTATCTTACTAATATTATAAACTAGCTTTTACCCGCGACTCCGTCCGCCCGGAATAAAAAAAAATTAACACAAGATAAAAAAGTTCCTATGTCCGTCTCCTAGTTCTAAGCTACCTCCCTTTCAATTTTCAGCTAAATCAGTTCCACCTATCTTGAGTTATAAATAGTGTAACTAACACGACTTTGTTTTACATACATAGATGTGAAAGTTTAGATGGATGTTTGTTTGAAGATATCTCCGGAACGACTCAATGTATCTTGATGAAATTTGGCACAAATGTAGAACATAGTCTGGAAGAACACATATACTACTTATTAAGTTTTTTTTTAATTCCGCGCGGACGGAGTCGCGGGCTACAGCTAGTTTTATCTAATGGCAAATGAATACATTAAACTATTGAAATTATTTCTCCAATGTCATTTTCATTTTATAGACATGTTCATTAAAAATGTTAATTCCAAGACTTAAGACATCAAATAACGCAGAACACGTAATTACTCAAAAAAAAACATGCTAAGAAGCTAACCAACGCGACATTTTAGATAACATTACGATAAATTGTATGTACGTAGTTGTATGTATGAAGTATTGAATGTCGTATATAGAACCTAATGTCAAAACGACATAGTGCAATTAAAATTCTGACAGTCGGTTAATTAATTATTACCGTTAATAAAAATGTAGAATATTTTTTTTTATTTATTTAATGTAGAGTAGCATTTAAGTTTTTTTTTTATATCAAAAGGTGGCAATCGAGCAAACCGCCATCGGAATTCGACGAAATAGCGAAGCAACCGTTGGCCATCGACATCAGTAAATGCAGACGCGTTGCCTACCTTTAAACAACGGAGAAGTGGACGCACAAAAAGAGGATATTTCCCCTTCCTATGCGTCCACTCTTCCGCCAAATCCACTTCCTCTTCCCATCCTTTCCATAGAAGACAAGGGTGGGAAGGGAGAGAGGACTAAAATTAGGCCTTCGGCACCACACTCATCTGAAACGCGGAATTGCTTCCACTTCACGTCTGTCTTCTGTGTGGTCGTGGTATTTCACTAGTCGACTCGGCCCATTTGTGCGCCCAACAAATGTTATTGTTGCAGGATCTACCACTGTAAAATTTGCAATAGTGTAATATTTTTACCAGTATCTTAATTTGAAGATTGTCTTGCTGGTGTTATCATCCTTGTAGCTTAGGTGAAGTTACCACTGTCACTGGTAATATTGTCACATCTTTCAATATTCCAAAAAAAAAAAAAAACAACAGAGAAGCATAAATGTTTTGTACTTTCAGCAACGGAAACTTAGGTTACGTGTAGCCTGCGAACGATTATGTTAATTTTCTGTCAAAACAGTGCAGATTTTAACTAACCTCAATCGCTTGTTATGTAAAGTGGTTATTACGTGCTTTGCCTACAGTTTTAAAAGTAATTTATTTTTGATAACATTTTTAAAATAACCGAATGTAGTTTTGACTATCAAATAAATTGCTATAATTTAGATAGCTGCTTTAAAATGCCTTCTACAAATAAAACACCGTTAAAAAGTGATGCGTTTTCTTTGTACATTTGAACATAGATTAAAGAGTTTCATTTTGGTATTTTTAATCATTATTAATTTATAAGGGTGATAAAGAAGTTAAGCTGAATTAGACTGTATTTACTTTCTGATTAAAGCTAAAATTGAATAACATTTCAAAATTGTGACATTCGATACGTTTCAAGAAAGTTGATTAGTATTTATGTTTTTTTATTTTTACCATGTTTTAAAGTCTTTATCCTTGAGCGATGGCATACGTTCAATGAGTACTAAATAAGTGCTTAAACATTGCAAACTTGCGAAATAATATAGCCTGATATACGTGTACGATCAGCAAAAAAAAATTATTCGATGAAAGAAAATTCTGACTATGTCTGCTCTTATCATCAATATTAGTTTTTTGCCATATTTGTCACGGATGAGTGATGATATATAGTAATAATTATAAAAGTGCAAGGGAACGCGATATTTATCTCGCTTAAAGAATTAAAGAAGTTTCTACCTTTTCCAGTTCTCGCTTTTCAAGGTTCCACTGCATTTTGACAGTAGACTACATATATTTTAAAAGCGATTGTAAAACGAAAAGGTGTATTTTGTGTAGGTAACAAAAATAGGAGAGACGCCGTAGCTTGAGTTACAAGCGATTGAATGGCAGGAGACAGGACAGCCGGCGCTGACGATTTCTTTTGTTGGAGACCAAGACCAACTTTGGTTCGCTGTGACAGCGAAGTAAAGTAATAAAAATATAGCTTAGGTACTAATATATTTGAATATCCCAACGAACAAATACTGTGTTACCTACCATTGTTATCTACCGCTGTAAAATTTGCAAATCATCCTTGTAGCTGAGGTGAAGTTACCACTGTCACTGGTAATATTGTCATACCTTTCAATATTCCAAAAAGAAAAACAATAGAGAAGCATAAATGTTTTGTACTTTCAGTAACGAAAACTTAGGTTACGTGTAGCCTAGTACTAGTAAAGTAGTAAAAATGTGGCTTACTAATATATTTGACTATCCCAACGACTTGGTTCTGGATTTTATCTATTGGATTTAACTTGAAAGAGAGAGAATTAAAATTTTACTTTTATGTTATTACTTCATGAACTATAAGTACAAAATTTAATTTTTCTGTTGACGTTACATTGATAAACGAAAGAATCGTTGCGAAACCGGGCCGATTTCCTGTGTTCGCCGCTAGCAGCTTAGTGAAAAGTTCATACAATAAGTCATCATTCTTACATAACAAGAGGTGTGTCATGTTTATTGTGTTTATTCTATGAAAGTCCATTATGACATTTTGTAACAGCTTGTTCGATTTTTAAAATAAACGGATGATATGTAAAACTGAAGTATTTATTTAGTAATTTTCCTAGGAATTTAGTATTTGAAAGTTTAAATAAAATAAAACAAGTTTTAAAGCGCCAAATTATAATTTAAATCTTTTTACATTTCGTCGTCACTTTCGTGAGTGGTTCACTTTCGCATAACATCATCGAATTAAAGGGAATAATATTTCATTAATACCTTTAGTTACATTTAATAACAAGCAGTTGTTCGATAGCCATCTTAATCGGCGGCGATTCCTCGAAGTTAGCACTACCATTGACTTTGCACGCTATTTCAAAACTACCCGCTTTCATAAGCCGAGCAGTTTTGCACCTTTATTCTAGTTCCCTTAGAAAATATGGTTGGAATATATAGTCGTATATAGTCTTTTCTAAAGTTAGTTTCTAAAGTTTGGTATATAGATCAAACTTCAAAAACACTCTTGTGAAAGAGGTTTTATTATATATTGCGGGTACTACCACTCACGAGCACATAGCCTTAAAATCTAAAAAAAAAATTGTGTTAACCTTTATTCCCGAATGATTTATATGTGATATGTTTATCGCACTTGTTAAGTTTCTTGATGAATAAAGTTAAAGTTTTTTGAAGCCAAACATTTTTGTTCATCGGAATCTTATAAAAATCATCATCAACTCACTATAGGTACGTCCCTTCTGAGGGGCTCTGAGCCTACCCTGAGTTAGGGGTGATTAGACCATAGTCAACCACGCTGGCCCAGTGTGAGTTGGTTGACACATATATTTGAATATCTTCTTAGATTTGTGCAGCTTGCATCAAAATGTTTAACGGAAGAACATTGGATAAATGTACATATGTAAATAAAAAAATGATACATGGCGGGATTCGAACCCAGGACCTTCGGATTGCAAGTCCTGAAACACCGATGACTGAACTTATTAACTCGACTTACCACAGACGACTAATTGATTCATACACAAAAGACACATTCTTTGCCAACCTGGCAAAACATTATTAGCAAATAAAAGCAAAAATTTCAACGGTCTTATATCTCTGAAATCAGACAAACATATGCAAGCTGGACTGCTAACTAACCTTTGCAATTATTCGAACTGTTATTTATCACGAACATTGAAAAGGCGGTATTTTTTTTTCCTTCGATTCTTAAAAGGTATTGCTATACGTCCGTTTGTCCAGTGGGATTAGTAGAACGTTGTGTACTGCTCACTCTACATTATAATTACACTATGCACAATTTAATTAATATACTAACCTTTTGTATAACAAGGATCAGATGAGCTGTAGTCATTTAAGTTTGACGTTAACCATGTGTACAGAGTAGATGAAAATAAATTAGTTGCACTTAATATAAAAGTTGTTAGTCATTGTCGATGCGGTTTCTTGTTTAAAAATAATTACTTTTATTCCAAGCAGTTTGTCTCAACAAATAGCCGTATTTTTAGCTGACTGTAGAATTATATTTTCCGCGAGTTTAAAAGATTTTGAATATTAAATGTCATAGCAACATAAATAAATTAAATTTGAATGGTATTTTTAATGAAAAGATCAAAGATCAACCATCCCTAAGCGATTCAGTTATCGTGAGTGACTAGAATAAATAAAACTTAACACTTTCAACTTTTAGATTATAATCTAGATCTTAAAAGGAAATAACTATTGAGCCTGACGTAGTGTCCAGTTTAACTTACGGAATGGACACGTGCCCTTTGAGACACAAGGCCGATCTATTTGTCAATACGCTGTCAGTGAATTATCGAGCAAAGGCAAGACGCATACGATAGTAAACTGGCAGCTTTTAAATGTTTTTTTATGTATTTTAAGCGAAATATTTCATTATTTAAAATTGTGTTCTAATTTTGAAAACTCCTTTGACTTGAAAAGCACTTAACATCCTTAGCACATTTCAAGAAATAATACAATACGAAAGAGTTACTAACACTACTCTGCATGATAACGATAGTGTAATAGAATTTAATATAGGAGAAGAGGGCAAACAAGTAGTGGATCCTATGGCCATTTAGTTACACCATCCTCTACTCTCTATGGTCAGAATAGCTACAATGTATAATTGTAATTCTGTCTCAGACTGAGTAAATAAATAAAGGAAATAAAATAAAATACTACGCATGATTACATTAAAGAGCCGTTGCAACATCGCGTCATTGAAAAGAACCCACGTACAAATCTACCAATTACAAGCTCACTTTGTAACCGCCGCCGCGGACATCAAACGAGCCGCGGCGAACGATTCGTCTCGCCTATTTACCAATGTTAAAGAAACCGACTTCTTTACCAGTTACACAAGACCCCACAACCCCAGTGAATTATAAATAGTAATGCACTTTGAAGAAGATCGAGATAGATCAACTTAAAATGGTAGGTCAAGAATAACGTTTAAGTCAAATAGACAAAGATACCGTCTCATTATCTCATTATGAAGGGTTAGAACTTAACTGCGGTAGGCAGAATATACAAAATGTCTAATTACCAATGCAATTTAAAACATTTTTCTAAAACTTTTGCACTCCAGTGTCGACTTTGCATAACACATAAGTCACGGCTGTAACCCAGAGGGGTAGGCAGAGTTCACGGATCTCCATTTGGTGTGGCCAAATGAATCTTCGCAATCCACTTTACACCATTTCGGGAGACGGAACATGACGGATTGTGTGCCGCGTCGCCATCTTTTTCACCTGGAAATTCACACATATGTGCGGATTGCATCACGATGTTTTCCTTCTCCGTACGAACGTCAGATAAATGTACATATGTAAATCGAAAATCGAAAAACACGTTGGTACATGGCGGGATTCGAACCCAGGACCTGCAGATGACTTTACATAAATGGAATGATTAATAAATAAAGAGTGAGTTAAAATGAATGTCCGTATATAATTACTGTTTATAATTTAACCTAACCTTTACTTATATCTAAGTAATAAACTTAGTAATTCGCACTAAAAAAGATTGTAAAAGTTTTACATGAAAAGGTAGATAAGGTTGGTGCTTTAATCGAAGTAGGTGTACATTTATCATTTTAACTTTAGCTTAAGATAAGTTAATAATTTTTTTTTTCTCAGACGCCAATATTTGCTATTCTCGCTGGTTTTCACTGTTGTAAACATTCGCATAAAAATACATAGTCATCTCCCTCGTTTTACCAGAAATAACTAAGACAGCGACATGTCATGATAAGATTTATAGGGATTAATAATTTAAAATTATTAGAATTTATAAGTTGTTGACCCCGCAACATTCTCTTTCTGTGTTTTCCGTTGCTTAAATGTAGGCTACGCATATGCAGATGTCTATAGGGAACGGTTGCATCGCCAGACTAGACGTCTGTGTCATCAATTTAAACACTGAAACGTTCCAAAATAAATCCAAAGACAATAAATGACATTGACAGCCAGTGACATGTGTAAATATAATTTCTCATTTCCATTGAAATCGATTAAAATCGTGAAAATATTCCCTTCTTATCAATTTCGCATTAAAATCGATTCCATCGATGTTGCTAAGAATCGATAACGAGTAGTGTTTATTGGTGTATTGTAATGACGTATGCAAAGGTGTGGTCGCTATTACGAATGTTCTTAGTATCGCAGTCAGGAGCGTTACGATGATGTTTTTTTCAACGCAAAGAGAAAATCTAGCAGCGTAGCATCGACGCCCGTAACGACACATTTTAGGGTACCGTGAGATAAGATAAAAATCCTTAATAAATTTAAAGTTGAAATATTTCTTAGAGTTACGACTTAAGTGATATTGAAATAGTGTTTTGGTGATTCTGGGCGAATAAAAAAGTTACATAATAATCCTTTTCCATGTAAGCGTATTCGAAAGGAACATAAACAGTTGTGAAATAAAAAACAAGTACAGAGAAAAATGAGAATCGGTGGCTCAGAGGTTAATCACTTGACTTGCAATCTTGCAGGTCCTGGGTACGAATCCCACCATTTACTAATGTGTTTTTCGATTACATATGTACGTATCCGACGTTCGTACGGTGAACGAAAACATCGTGATGCAACCCGCATATATGTGTGAATTACCCGGAGAAAAAGGCGGCGTCGCGACTTGCCACCCGTCACGTTCCGTCTTACTAAATGGCGAAATGTTGATTTCGGAGGTTCATTTTGCCACACTAAAATGAAGGTTCGTGATCTCTGCCTACCCCTCTGGGTTACAGGCATGAGTTGTGCAGAGGAAAATGATAAAATCTGATCTACTATTGCAGATGCGATGCGATGCGTATCTTTTAACGACAGAGGACGGAGCGCTTAGAAAGACAATATTTCCCCTTCCTCTGCCAAAGTAACTTCCTATTCCCAACCCAGTTGAAATGATTTGAAAAATTATTTCTTTACCCTGGATAAACAAAAAACTCCGATTCTATTTTTATTTTGATTATTTTGATACTATTTTTATTATTTTCTATTTTTAACATTGATTTCCGTATCATGAAGTGCCTTGTCTTACCATTTTATAACTGTCTTTTCTATCCAAGCGAAGTACTCGTATATACAGACTACTAGTAGGTATAAGTAAATAAAAAAAGACTTGAAAAATAATAATTTTTAATAGAGTATTGATATTTTTATTATCTTCATTCAGAACATTCCGTTTTTGTTTTGTTTCTAAAATACTTTTGTAGATAAAAAAAAAACAGGTCGAGCGTCCAATTGTTACTTTTTATTGCAAACGATAATAATTATGAAACAATGTAAGGGTTGTAATTCCTAGAGCATACCTGCTGAAGTCACCAAGCGATTAGTAACTTCGTTAGTTTATAATCCAACTAGACATGTAAAATGAACGTTGTGTTCATAATTTTGTGTCTTGAGAAGACCGTGAAAGTTTGATAGAAAATCATGATGTCGCCCTAGCGCCCTCCAGCCAATGTCAAAAATGTGTCACAAGTTCCTTCTTGTACTGTATCCGTGTGAAATTACCAAAACACACTGCTACTCATAAAAAACATATTTTCATCCTACTCAATATGTTTTATATATCTATAGTCAGCCTGACTGTTAGACGCCAGTAAGAACACCTGTTGTACGAATGGGCCGGCTCTCCCAGTTCAATATCACGACCACACAAGACAGGCGTCAAGTTAAAGGCAGTCCGCATGTCTTCCGATAAGTCTTGCCTTGAAAGGAAAGGTCCCCTAGGAAGTAGAAGGAGGGGGGGACGCATAGAAAGGGATATATCCCTTTTACTGCGCGTCCCATCATCCGTCGATAAAAGGTAGGCACTGTTCGCTATTTTGGTTTAATCTGGTGGCGGCTTGCTCAATTGCTACCTTATCTAATATATAAAATTCTCGTGTCACAGTGTTCGTCACCGAACTCCTCCGAAACGGCTTGACCGATTCTCATGAAATTTTGTGAGCATATTGAGTAGGTCTGAGAATCGGCCAACATCTATTTTTCATACCCGTATTAAGTTTTTTTTAACAGCGCGCGGACAGAGTCGCGGGAAAAAGCTAGTGATATATAAAAAAAGCCATAAACAATGTAGAGGTGATTGCTAAAGGCTACAAATTTATTTAGTTCACATTTTGATGTCTAAGTTTCTGGTGGCTTAACTTATTAAATTCGTCATCTCTCTGCAACATTTATACAGAACTCCTACTTATAATTCCGATCGCGCTTCTCTAGATTTCTAAGTGGGCGTCCGTTTAAGGAATGAACGAGCATTACTTGAATAAACAACTATAATGTTAATCAAGCATGCGCTCTGGTAATTTGCTTTGTGTTTTTTTTATAAACTTATTTTGCATTTTTAACCGACATCGAAAAAGGTAAGTGGATCGTACTGATTTGAATATTCATTAGTGATATTGGAATTATAGAATTTATTTGTCTAGTCTAGATTTTATTACCTTTCTTTCGTGTTTAAATGCTTGAAGAATTAAACGTTGAATAAAATAACACAAGGCACTGAGTTTACGAATCTATTTGATTGTACGTTTTGCTTTTTCTTTTGTTTTGCGAGTATATTAGAGGAAGTAGAACTAGTGATGGATAAATTGAGAAGATAAAAGGTTAGGATGCTATAGACATATATGCGGAGAGATTAAGAGAATATTAGAAAATCCAAATAGACGTAATTTGATAAACTAATGTTTACCATCTTTAGATTACGTCACTACATCAGATGGGATCAAGTAGTCAAGTGATGTGTTATTTAATAAGAAGGAAACTAGCTGTAGTACTCCAAAAACTTTAGTTAGACATTGTTTAGTTAAACACGTGTTTTAACTCTTTAACCGCCGCTGATTTATATTATGACGGTATATGTGGTTATATGTTTAACCATATATATGTATCTATTATCACACTGCTTTCGTATATAAGAACTTCATTATATATTAGTTAATATCGCATTAAGTAAGTTTACGCATAATAATATTAAAAATCCACGACGGGCGACAGTCTTTTTTTATCCCACTTCTTAATTTAATATTATAAATGCGAATGTTTAGATTGATGAATGGATGGATGTTTTTGAAGGTATCTCCAGAACGGTTGCATGGATATCGATGCCATTTTCCATAAAGGTAGTGCACAGTCTGGAAGAACACATAGACTACTTATTAATATTTTTTAATTCCGCGCGGAGGGAGTCGAGGGCGATAGCTAGTATATTATAAAGTGACAAGCAAGTGGCCACATGATTTCGCCGAAATAGCGAAGCGACCGCTGCCCATAGACAACTGTGGAATGTTAAAAACTATTGACGTGAATAATGTAATTGAAACACTACCTAGAAGTTGTTTATTAATAGGCTTCAAATGTTTTAGACTTCTACAGTAAGATTAGTGATTATGTCTTCTAGTACTTTAATAAAAAAAAGTATACGAAACAAAAATCCTTTCTAAGTATTACTATCACAGTATCATAAACAAAGGTAAAAAGGTATAAATTATCCAAGTGCATTATCATGTTCAGTGATATTTAAAAAAATAATCTGACATCAAAAGCCGAGTAAACGGATTTACATGTACACAAAATTGCACCGTTTTATCTTCGCACAATAACATTATCAAACTGTTTTTTTTTTTTTTAATAAATAAATATCAGCACCGGAAGGACACCTCCCAATAAAGCATGTAAAAATGTTTTATCTAAAATCAAGATAGCAACATAATTACGAACACCGGCCAACAATGGAACGTTTTCAGAATTTTAAAATTTAAAAAAAAACTGTCCGCCATTATACCGACTTACTGGCGATTATGGCATTTGGTTGAAACGGCCAGTGTTAAAATTATACCAAATACAATAAAAAACGAAACGATATAATGCACAAAAATTAACAAAGGAATTTCAACTGAATTGTAAAGGATTAAGGTTGGAATTTCATTATTTCCAGTTAAGAAATACGTCTCTAAAGTACAGATTGCAAATAACGTATAAAAAACATTAGTAGAACAGTTTGGAATCTGTAGCAGCGAGCTATGTGTGAAAGGGAGAGCTTAGCCCTATTATATCTGATACGGTATTAGTGTGAAAGGGTCGGATATATTTTATAAATGCTTCTGTGTAGTGAACAGTAGTCAATCCGGGGGCAGTGAGGGGCGGGTCTGGAAGTTATAGACTAGTTTAGATGTTTTTCTGTGGAGCTTTTTGATTAGAAAGAGTTAGAAAATATTAACTGAATTAATACAGAAGTGCTTAAAAAGAAAAAAAAAACAAACGTTAAACTCCCTTTTTTGAACCTTTCAAGTTATTTAAAAATATTTTAAATGAAATACGAGTAATCTCATATTTATCGCGTTTCCTACTAGCTGAATTATTCGTTGCTGTATCAAAGATATTTTTTTCAAATGTCTAAATATTTGAGCTGTGCCGACTCTACCTTTACGGAAAAAGTTTGCTTTCTTACTTTGTTAGTATAGACAAGATTTTCTTCATTAAAATTATGCTTATTCTTACTTATTTTTTAATGACGTCGTTACGTTTGTAAAATAGATTTTTTTAGGGTTATTTCCAAAACTGTGCTTCTTTCGTGTCTCTTTATTCCATTTTTATCTCACTATTGTAGTTGTTATTACTTGTCTATTATTCCCGTAATGTTTTTAGACATTGTTTGAACCAACATTCTTTCCTTTGATTATAAATGGTGAGATTTTAGACTACAATTTCCCTATATGTAAAAATCGCATGTAATTTTGTACAAAGCAACATTTGAAAATTTAAATAAAAAATATTTTATTTCTTTGAAAAGTAGTTTAAGTTTGATAAAATATCTGTTTATGAAATTTAAGTCCTCAGTCAGAAAATAAATACAAATGATGTCGTATTTTAGTTCCCCCTAACTTCTCTTAAAGAAATCCTAAAAGGGAATTACAGCACAAATATAAAAAAGACAATAATGGATTCTTGTATCCTCCCGAGCCTAACCTACGCTAGCCAGACGTGGACCTTCACTGAAAAAGTAAAGAATAAAATAACTTCATGTCAACATGCAATGGAACGAAGTATACTTAAAATTCGAAAAATACACAAAACGAGGAACACAACCATTCGCAAGAAAACTAAATTGACTGATGCCCTTAATTATAGTTTGAAGCAGAAGTGGAACTGGGCAGGACACTTATCCCGATATAAAGATGAGAGATGGACTTACCGAACTACTAAATGGGTTGGCCCAAAAGGAAAACGAAGTGTGGGGAGACAAAAGAAAAGATGGGCCGATGATATCATAATGACTGCTGGAACAAGTTGGATGCATTTGGCCAAGGACAGAGAAAGATGGAAGAGGATGGAGGAGGCTTTTACCCAATAAGGGGCCACATAACAAAACACACAAACTAGTTTTACATAATCTGTTTTATATTTATTTTAATTGTTAAGTGGATAATAAAGCTTAAATAAATAAATAAATAAACTTCTCTTGATTATTTTAGAATCTCACGTAATTAATTGACGATCTCTTAATTTGTATTCAATGTGTATGTAGTTCTAAGCTGTAACCAGCGACTCCGTCTGCGCGAAATTAAAAAAAAAAACATAAAAAGTAGTCTATGTGTTCTAGTGTTCTACATCTGTGCCAAATTTCATCAAGATCTGTTAAGCCGTTCCGGAGATACCTTCAAACAAACATCCATGCATTTAAACATTCGCATTTATAATATTAGTAAGAAACTAGGGGCCCGAGCTTACCCCTTGTTAGAGATGCGAAATGTTTGACACATCTAATAATTTCTGCGCAACATGTAGAATTAGTACACTAATATGTGGTTCTACCTTTTAGTATCAAGTTAAATTAACAGTTTGAGAATATTTATGCAGCTTAAAGATTTTACTAAAGTAATTTTTGTAAACCTTATCGTATACTAATTTTAGTAAAGTATACCGCGACGTTTTTTTACTTGGTTACAAATCTAGCGTTGTATTAGATTTTTACCTAATACGTAAAGTAAACATAAAATGGTTGTTTTTTTAGCTTATTTTTATTTACTTAAATTCGGTTTTATCTGAATCAAAAGTTTAGAGGTATTTAAATATTCAATTAATATCAGTCGTGTAAATTATAACGAAAAAGAATAAAAATGTGTTTAACTTTATTATTTTTACTAGCTGTCACCCGCAACAGTGTCCGCACGGCTTTAAAAAACTTGATAAGTAGCCTATGTGTTCTTGCAGACTATGTTCTGCATTTGTGCTAAATTTCATCAAGATCTGTTTAGCTATTCGGGAGATACCTTCAAACAAACATCCATGAATCCATCCATCCATCTAAACATCGGCATTTATAATATTAGTAACACTAAGAAGTATAATTATATCGTTATGTAATTACTGTGGATTTTACATTCTTCTTATTTTTCATTTCTTTTGTTAATTTATTCTTTGAATTATTGATTAAAAATGAAACGAATGAAACTTTATGATGCGACATCTAGTAATAAGTTGAAGAAACTTTTGCTCGTTCTTTTCCATAAAGTTTTGAAAGAATAACGATAGATGGCGTAATTTTTAATATTTATTTTGTACAACATCTTACAAAATATCTCTAACCGTCGTTGGTTTCTGAGACCAAAATCTCTGCATAAAACATATCGTCATTCTTGTCATTATCATTATCATATGACAATATGTTTTAAACCGGGGTTTTGGTCTCAGAAATACACGGTAATGCATTCAAAAATAGTTAACAATAATAAATAATGATGATAACAATTATTTATACAACATATTACAAAAACGAGTATTTTGGATGATTTTTGTGATAACATCTAAGGAAGTTCCAAGCTGTTTCTTCTGGCTTGTGGAATGTTTTGTACAGACAATCGTCTATAGCTTTGTCGACGGCGCGTCTCTCTGTAAAAAAGTATAGATTAACTTTATGTGATAAACAAATTCAAATGTTTTCTCTAATAGTGTAGTAATAACAATCAGCAAGCAATGGGGCACGAGAATATCATGTTATCGTAAACGAATTGAGCAGTATAAGAATAAAATCATTTTGCTACATCAGTTTTCGACCTTATTGAATACTGAAATTGGTAGAAAATAAAGGTTACTGCGCATTACTCCACTCCACACCCAACATCGCGATCCAACCCATGCAAGAGAGAATAAGTATCACAATTTTATATGTTTATCCTGCACCATCGACTATGATAGAATACCGCGGTGTTCGTGAGCCGTGGCAGTACAGAGTTAGCGAGGAGTTGATGAGTCAGCGTTAACCCTAAACTTCCTCTTCTATATCTATCTTACCAACTTACCATTTTCAGGAACACCAGTGAGAGCGATATCCAAATGGAAGACGCCGTCTTTAGACATCATTTTAGCTTTAAGTAGTAAACATAAAGCCCAAACTTTTAATCGATAATCTTCCCTCTGTAATTAAAATTACGTAATTGAATTTTTCGGAACACAATTCATCTACTGATAAGGTTTTATTAGACAGGCACATAAAAATAGATGATTTATGTAACGTTATGCTATTCTATTCACAGATAATCATCTAAGAAGATCGCAGAAAGCAAAGAATCACATGACAGTCAGAAAATGACATCGAATAAAGAAAAAGGAAAAGGGTATGAATTATGCTTCATGCTAAATTTAAATTGTGACTTTAAACTAGACTCATCTTTGTTTTATATGCTCCTGGTACTTTCCTGGTTAAATCTCATCATCGATTATTGCGGCTGCTAAGCGTGGTACTTAATGGTTTCTAATAATTACTTACCACATCCCAATTGCCTGATGTCACCTGGAGAACCAATTGAGGGCTGACCTTTGACTCCTCAACGCATTCTAGTATACCCCGCTTAAAAGTTGCATAGACTTGTGAGCCCTGTAAACATATAACTTTTTAATATTGAATACCTTGAAGAATTTAAATCAGATGCCTGTTAAGATGGCGGAATGGACTTCGAATTCAATTGTTTTTTTAAAGGGACCTATTTCCAAGTTATGAACTCAAGATTTTGATTTTTCGAATCGGATTATTTCTAGAGAGAGTAGCAAAAACATGTTTTATCTGAATGCAGGTACAGTGTGAACTCTTTATAACGAAACTCAAAGAATTGATCATTGTCGTTATAGAGAGTTATCGTTATATGGAGTGAACAAAAAGACAACCAAATTAACAAGATAACATAACATAAACAATAATACCGATAATAAATATTTACTGTCTACAAATATGAACACATTTATTCGTAATAGAGAATGGCGTATCGCTATAAAGAGTGTTTCAATATGTGGGTTTTAACGCAAACCAACCAAGTTGGGCTCACTCCAACGTTACAGGGAGTTTATTGTCATAAAGGATAACGTTATAAAGAGTTTACACTGTAATTTTACGGCAATAGTGTCCTCTTTATTAAATAAATTAAAAAAAAATCACCTGAATCAGTAATAAAGAGATTAACAAAGCACTGATTTGCATTTTGATGATCGTAGTATAACTTGTATGACCTGCAAGATATGAGTGTACAGAACAATTGATTTGGTCGGTTAATCTGTTCGTTATATATATCTAAACTATGTATTATGTTATGAGTTATTGATAATGAATAAATAAATGTGGTCATTGTCTAAATTTTCTTATTATTCAAGCCACCATAATGAACTTCCTTAGTTTCATGGTGAATGTTTTGAAAGCAGCGCGTACTATGTTGCTACTATCATTCGAACAATAGTTGTAGGTTTTAGTTAAGGTTAATGCCACAAGGGCGGTCCGAAGTAGCTAATTAGTTTTAATTAGATGGCAAGTAGACTGGGTACCACGAACCAGTCAGTTCTTCTTCTTCTTCGTGCTCTTCATTACTGAAGGTCGTGCTAATCTTGAAGTGCCTTCGCTGATGTGTCGACGAGCTGCTTTCACACCGCTCTGTCCGTGGTTTGTCTCATGGCGGTCGGAATTTTGAGTCCCAATATTGTCTGGACTTGGTCAGACCAGCAGATTGGTGATCGTCCATTTGCTCTTTTACCCTCAACTTTCCCTACTACAACCAGTTTGTCCAGATTGTCTGGTTGCCTCCGGGCAATATGGCCAAAGTAACTGAGGAATCGCCGGTAGCATGTAGTGGATAGGCGCGTGCTATACAATTAATAGTGGCAAAGAAACAACGAAACTCAGTCAATCGTAAGATAAAGATACATTTTGAAGCTTTAAAAATTATAAGTTGTGTTGCGCCACAATTTATATGGTAGAAGACCGTAACAATGCGAACGCTGCGTTTCACCGCCCATGTGATATCACCCTTACAATACAAAGCGACTGCGATACATTTGAAACTGACTTTCAACATTTATCTATTGTTAATGCCTTATGAAAGATGAGTCGGTTTGCCTGACATCAGAGCATGTCTTTAAACTCCAGTCAAAACAAAAGAAGACCAACGAAGTAAATTTACGTTATATTTCAGCATTACATCAAATGCGGTGAGAATATATTCCTAATTTACTCTTCCTATACATATCTGAACTTAGGGAGTCTTTCTCATAAATTCTCATGTTTGTTTTGACCTACGTCCAAGTAGAGGTCACTATCACTTATTTCCAACGTGCATACTTCACCTGTGTTAAAAATAAACAAATAAATTGGTGCTTTAGTTTATTTACTTTTATGATCCGTCCTTGGACAAGTTTTTATAAGTTCATACTGGTTGATGTCAGATAAATCCGATTTTTACTGGCATTAATATAAACCTTATTTACCGTGGGTTTTTGAGAACAAAATCCTCGTTATTAACATATTGTTATTTCTGTTTTATTAAACATAAATGACAGAGACGACGATATGTTTTGTACAGAGATTTCGATCTCAGAAAAAAAACGGTGAGATATTTATGTTGATTGACATTCTGTAGATTACGTTATTAAAGTTGAGTATATTGAATTTAGTTTTGTACACAGTCACAACAACAAACAACATTATTATTGCATTATTCATCTATATCTATATCTATATATATAAAAGAAAGTCGTGTTAGTTACACTATTTATAACTCAAGATCGGTCGAACTGATTTAGATGAAAATTGATGGGGAGGTAGCTTAGAACTAGGAGACGGACATAGGAACTTTTTTTATCTTGTGTGCTTTTTTTTATTCCGCGCGGACGGATTCGCGGGTAAAAGCTAGTATGTTATATTTGATTCTAGAAAATCCACCTTGAAAACATCTTTTAGATTCTTTAACCATTTACTTAAGAATTATTTAGATGTCTTCAAGTTTTTCGTATTCGCAATGTGTACAAAGCAAAGGTATCAATCAGGTTCTAGTCAACTTTTTTTGGAATATTGGGAACTTCATAATTCTTCAGGTCCTAATTTTTAGTTAAAATTTGAATTTAAATCTGCTTAACAAAATTCCCTATTTCAATTACTATCGCAATCTGTATAAAGACGTGCTTGGTGCATTTTCTCTTCTTGCGAATTTCTGTTGTAATGTTGCGTACGACATATAGATTTTGTATCTCTGAGAGATTCTTTCCAGTAATATTATAACATGAAATATACTTTTTAAGAAAAAAACAAGCATCCTCTTCAAGTGTTAATAAACAATATGCTAGTTTCAAAATCTGGTTATGGACATTTTTGGCTAATCTGTGATAATTTTTGATTTTGAATTTGATCGTAGATTTTTATTCGTTTGTTAAGGAATTTACGTAAGAAAATAAAACGTAATTTTTATAAACAGAATTTATTGACACTGCAGATGAACGGTGGTCTACAAATGGAGAATTATTAAAGGCAAATTACAATACTGACATACGAGTAACAAAAACATCTATTGATAACATTACAATAGTTGTTTTAAGGTATTCAGATCCATGGCAGTGTTTGTTTCCAGTAGTATTTTGATTTAGATGAGGATGGAATGCTTAGGGTCTTTCTCATGGTAGCATTTGACGTAGTTCCACGCATTTTGTTGCGGAGTGCTGCCCTTGTTAGCGAGGCAGGCGTCGATCAGCTTCTCTACTGTGGGTTTGTCAGCTGTAACAAACATTTTTGCAATCATAACAAGTGAATTGGAACTCGCTCCTTTTTCATAATCATACATCTAAACATAAATGTACGTCGGTTTTTTTCAATCTCTTAATGACCTCTCTTACTTTTTAGTAAAATAAGGTAGTCAGTAACAAATCCAAAATGTCGTTACAATGTTCAGTATTGTTTCGTAGTCCTTTGCTATATCTATGCTGATAGTACTCTATGCTTATTTAATTTTATCATCGACTATTGTTTAACCAAGAACTTTGTTGTGTGCATTGGATAAAGTGATAAAAAATTCATAATTTCAATGAACAACCCAGGCATTGTTTAAAAAAAGAATACTTTTTCAATTTATTTTTTTTAAGGTTACAAGGTGGTAAACGCGTAAGCGACGTCTGAATTCGCCGAAATGGCGAATCGACCACTGCCCACAGTCATATTTTTTTGTCATGTATATCCTTTTGTTTTAAGGAACTATTGTAAAATTAGGCCTACGTGACTACGTCCACTTCACATCTTTTTTCTGCGTGCTCGTGGTATTCCACCTGTCAAGCCGGTTCAATCGTGATGTCCACCACTGTTACTTGTTTTCATTCCATGGGTTTATCTTTTCTATTAATACTTTGTTAGTTGTAGTTTCGGGTTGTTATCATATTTACCTGCGTTAGGAACCTTAGCGAGCGCGACGTCCTTCTTGAACTTTCCATCCTTGGTCATCAACTCAGACTTTACCATCAAGCAGAGAGTGTACTTCTTCAGATCTTCATTCTCATTCTGTATGCAAAATATAGGATTAATTGCATAATAATTTATGGATTAAAAATAAACGTTTAATTATAGATGACTTAACAACAGCTTTCAAACAAATGCCTTGAAACTTCAAAAATTTCCTCGGGAACTTAATTATTCTACATTTCTCCAGCGGAGTTTTCTATTATTCTTCTGCAGCTTTTTTTATCAAGTTCTATTTAAGTAAATCATCTTATTCGGGGCGAGTATATTAAAATTTTAAACTCACGGTAAAGTCTCCGGTCTTGAGTTTATCGACCTGCTCCTCAACAGCCTTGGACTCCGCGAGGCACTCGCTCCTGTGCTTCTTTAGCTTTTCCTTCTGTTCATCTGTCAGCGCCTGGAATACATTTATATTAGAAACATTTTTTGGAATATATCTTGTTTAATATAGTTACATCTGCACCAAATTTACTTTTGTTGTCTGGCAACTTTTTGGTAAATCAGTCTGTATTGTATTTTATTTAGATATTAAAATATATTACGTAATTATTTTATTACAATTATGATGAAACAATACTCTTCTAAAATGGAAATAAGTAAGTACGAACGAATTGTGATATAGTAAATAATGCTAACCGGTTATCGCAAGTACATAATACGTATTAAGCTTAAATAAGTAGGTAACAAATAAAAATATATTGCATTGACACAAAAACTGGTTATCAACACCTAAATAAAAAATGTTATTTATTTTTTGTTGTTAAGGTTTAAGATCTTGTAACACAAGTTATTTTTGGGAATACAGATGCCAATTCCAATATTCCATAGAAATTCCAATATTTGGGATTGAATTAAAAAAATCTACGATTGCACCGAAACAAAAAACGATTTTTGAATATAGAACGCTGGTTATAAAAACATCGAACCTGCACGGCGACGAGGCAAATGGCGAATACGACGAAGTACTTCATGTTGCGCAGGTGACAGGTGTACTACTGCCGATTGTGTGCCGCTGCGCTTTATATACGGGGTGGAATGGACCTGGGACTGCGTCCGCGCAGACAAGGGATCCGTGCGAGGACAGGGGTCGTCCACATTTTCTGACATGGTCATATCAGTTCTTATTAACAAGATTTTCGGGTTTTAGACACCATTACAAATATAATACTAAGTTTTACGAACAGATTTATTTGTGATACATTTGATCTTAACAAGTATATGAAACTATAACTAAATAAATAAATGAAAATAACACTTAAATACATATTACAAAGTGGAAATAAACATGTTTCCCCATCTCTGATATAGACATTGTTCATACAATTCAGATACTTTATCAAGAACAATAGACAAAACACAATCGTGACAATTAAATTGTTAACTTAACAAGCTAATTATCATAGTTTATTTTAATTACATTACTTTGATGTCAATTATTTTGTTAATAACCTGAGTGATATCCGGGAATATTATTCATTCATGTTTTTATGTCCAACCTTTTTAGAAGGGTAATTTTTGTTGAAATAAACATTCTGCCAGTATGGTTGCCAGTATGCCACATCTTATGTGGCATACTGGCAACCAGGACCTTTGTCTTTTTCTGTTAGAAAAATATAGTTGAAAAATAGTAAGATAATGACGCGGAAAGTTAACGAGATGTAGGAGTGAATAAAATTTGATCGATATAATTATTTTTAATATGTTTGTAGTGTAAGAATAAGGATTTAACAACGGAATAAAAAGCATTATTGGCTGCTGTACTGCTGTTTTCAATTTATACAATTTTATCTAAGGTTGTTGTTATTACATGTATATATTTAATTTATTCCATTGTGACCGTTTGTGTTTTAAATTGTGTTACCGATTTTATCGACGTAAGTATGATTTGTAAATCATTCATTAATTTTTATTTACTCAACTTTTTTTACAAATTGTTGTAAGGTCGTATAGAATTTTGCACACGTTTTTCGAAATGTTGCGTAGCCCTGTACCGCCGGGCGTGGGTTTCTCTGGAACTATCCAGGCAAAGCATGTGACCCTTCTTTGTTGCATTGCGAACAATACGACATACACTGGATGCTTTTTTATATTCATTTTTATGTCTTTAATATGGAAACCTTACAGTTTAATGTTTATGATAAGATCGTGGGTTCGAGAATCTGCGTCTTGTCCATTCGGATATTTTGATAAATATATTTTTTTATTTTACAAAAATTAAAAGTCTACCTTCCAAATGTATTTTTCCTTTATATTATGCTTAATTTTTATTTTAATTAAGGTTCTATATTTATATCTTTAATTAAAAGAAGCTCTTTCGCTTAGTAAATGTTACATTTGTGCTTGTCACATATAAAACAGTGCAAATACTATGACGTAATACTTTTTATAAAACAAAAAACAAAGGATAGAGGTATTTTATTCAATCCACGAGCTTAGATCGATAAGCTTATAATGTTTTTTTTTTTAATTACAAGCAAATAAGAGAACAAAAAATGTAGCCATCTTGTTTTATCTGTGCGGGTTATTTGGAATGTTGCTAAGCGCGTCCTTTTTTTATTTTATCGTAATATAGGTACATAAGAAACAAACGACGAAATATTTTTTTATTGTTTCTTTAATCCATTTCTTATTATTATTTTAATTTGTGAAATGTATCAAATTAAATAAGCTTTTGACGTTTATTAATTTAAAACTTGTAATTAGCATAACTTCGAACTGTCACGTTATTTAAAATAAATTTAATTTTACGTTACATTTTAATTATTTTTAATTTTAAATTAGAAAGTTTTTATTTTATAATTTTAAGAATTAAAAGATTGGAAATCCATAAGAATGTTTGTATGTAAGTCTATAGTATCTGCTTACCCCCCTACAATATGCACATGTAAACATGCCAATTAAAATAATATCTGCTATCGTTTATTATAATAAAAAAAAATCAAAAGCAATCAAGTACCATGTCTCGTGAAGCAAAAAAAAAAAAAACTTAAAAAACCAGTTCTTTTTATTAAGCAGTAGAGACAACAATTTTTTTTATTTTTATTTTATACAAATATATGTTTAGCTAAAATCATTTACCAATCGTTCAATGTCTGACGGCAATAAATTATTGTCGTAATTTACTCCGCTGGCGCAGCAACCAAGAGTGGGTATTGGCCGAAACAAGAGATCGCCAACACCGCTTGTCTTACGCCAGTCGATATAGGAGGTTGCAGGTCCATCTCTACGTCGTCTCTCCAGCTGTATCTGGGTTTGCCAGTCGGGATTTCGAGATAAGCTGCTTCGACGCTTCGAACTTTCCTTACCAGATAGCTCAGCCAGCTGTGGGCTATATCTTCTCCCAAGATGTTCGATCTTGAGGTTTAATAAGAGATAATAAAAGATCACAATAGAATACGTTCACTCATTCCTATATTTGTCATCATAGCAGTCGTGCTATAAATTTAAATTTTCATTACAACATTAGTCTGAGCTTTCCCAATGCTACCACCATTAGAAAATTGAGTAAGTAGCTCATTTCATCCAGAACTATACAACCGTCCCAAAATTAAATTGTTACAAAGATGAATGCATCGAAACTTTATAATATTAATATGAGGTTATTAAAATTGTAGTGCTTTGTGATAGTCGAGCTGTCTCCCAATATCCCGCTAAAATTATGTTGTTCACAGCTACCTGCGCGAAGTTAATATCCGACAAGATATTTGAAAACATTTATAAAACATAAGAAATATAGATGGATGGTCGCCCTCCATCATTCATTTATAAGGAATTATTAAAATATAACAAATATAGAAAATATAAAATATATAACTAAGAAATACCTTATTTGAAAAAGTGTAGTAATGTGAAGGTAGTTGCACAAAATTGAAAAATAGTAAATATGTTGGAGGAGACCTTTGCCGATAGGCAAACAGATAGCTGAAAATAATTTTATTAAACTTTGTGACTATAACATTTTCTTTGTAAGCTAATCTGAATAAAAGGCTATTTTATTTTATTTATTTATAAGAAATATAGATAAATATCATATCATAAAACCAACCTGTGTAAATGTTTGTTAACGCCAAAAAAACCACTCGCATTGAGTCCGAAATTGGGCCTAACTGATAAATTGCAAGCGAGCAATTCACTAACAAGGTAACACAATAAACGTTCTGTCATCTGTCGTTGCCCCTGATTTATTGTTGTCCATTGACCCTTGCGTAGGAAATTTTCGAACTTATTTTTGATACGTTTGACCTTGTGATAGGATAATTTATTAAGGCTGAGCTCCTAACCGGTTAACCAATTAATATATATGTAATCAGTGTAGCGTAAAAAATCTCCCAACTGATTTTGGAGCAGTTTCTCTGATGTTTACTAATATACTCGTACTAAACTAATAATTTATAAAAAATGTTTACTACTAATCTATATATATTAAAGAAAGTCGTGTTAGTTACACTATTTATAACTCAAGAACGGCTGAATTGATTTGACTGAAAATTGGTGGGCAGGTAGCTTAGAACCAGGTAACGGACATAGGATAATTTTTATCCCGTTTTCTATTTTTTATTCCGCGCGGACGGAGTCGCGGGTAAAAGCTAGTAATTTATAAAAATGTAAAATCAAATCACGGGTTTAAATATTTTATCCTCTCATCTTTGCCTCATAGAAAAGGAAGGACTACAACTGGCTTCCAACACTCACAATCATCAGCCGAAATACTGAATTACTTCAATGCTACGTATATCTTCTGTGTGGTCATGGTACGCCATTCGTGTAGGACCTGATACTGTTGCTATCTAAACTCTGGTAAAATAGATGATCAACATAACTGTCTTTAAAAGTTTTGAATGCTTTGCGAGATATTATTAATAAAGTAGAGAGTGGATAAGTTGTTAGATAAGACATTCAAGAAGAAGTCAGAAGATACCTATTTTGTTACTTTCATCATTTGCGTATGAGATGAAAAGTCAGAATAAATTCAAAAAACATATTGATATATAATATTAATATATTGAATGTAATTAAACCAAACACAATGAAATTGTTTATATGATATTCTGGTGACATTAAATGGTGAACCAGTTTACTTCTAGAAGCATACATTTGAATTACAATCAATAGCATCCCATCGCGCCGGTTCAATCGGGATTACTATAATTATCTAATTTAACTGTCCGCTTGTTCGCAACAAGGTTAACTAACAATTTACTACTTGTTCTTAATAAAAGGACACGGTTTGTGTCCTTTCTGTGTCATAGCATGAGTAAGTTTTCAATAATTACATCTAAGAAGTCGAAGTAGTCATTCCCTGGGACAGGGCAAACTTTCTCTGGGACCCAGGAATACCCTACCAACATTTCATCAATATTTGTTTAGTGGGATCATTTAGAAAAGCATAGAGGACTTAAGTACATTTATTTACGTAATAAAACGTAGATTGATCACCACCAGCTCACTATACGTCCCTATAGAGGGCTAAGTTAGGAGTGACTAGGCCATAGTCAACAACGCTGGCCCAGTGCGGCTTGGTTGACTTTACACATATCTTTGAATTTCCTCGCAGATATATATAAGTATAAGTTGCATCACGATGTTTTTATTCACCGTAATTAAATCGAATAAATGTACATATGTAAATCGAAAATCGTAAAACACACGTACCTACATAGCAGGATTAGAACCTGCAGATTACAAATGAATTGCTTAACCCCTGAGCCACTGACGCTACAAATATATACATATAGATAAATTGAACATCCCATAAAAAACTGCAATAAGAAACATTCATTTAGTAAGTTTAAAATTATTACACAGTATTCCTTTTATAGAGGTGAAAAGATGCACTTTAAAGGACAAGCTTTCGTTTAACGTCTGTCGTAAACATGTGAAAAAAACAATAATTGATCGGCCACTTAATAAGTGAAATCTGTGGAAATATTTTTATTATTTTATAACCACCATCATTGTTTAATGCTTGTTTGTTGATAACAATGTTTTTGTATGTTATTTTACCAGTGGAATCAGTTTCGGTTTGACTCTTTGGATGAATTGTCTCAACACTGATGTAATCATCTTGTTTGCTTGACAGCATTTATAAAAAAAATTATACGTTTTCTTTATAGAATGTTTAAGATCAATGGGTTGATATAATATTATTCATTAATCTCAATTGGTATAGTATATTTCAAATAAGCGCGACTTTGATCTGTTAAAATTCGTTAGAATAGTATTAATTTCAAGAAATTTTAAATGGCGACAGGTCACCGGTGTGACTTGTGATCCAAGAATGCCACCCAAGCTTAAGGGACAGATCTACAAGTCAATCGTAAGACCTGTCTTATTGTACGGATCTGAATGTTGGGCCACCAAGATTTCGGATGAAAGAAGATTGCATGTAGCTGAGATGCGTATGCTAAGATGGATGTGTGGTGTGACAAGAAGAGATAAAGTTAAGAATGTGCATATCAGAGGAAGTTTGAAAGTAGCGCCAGTTATCGAGAAATTGAGGAGCAGAAGGTTAGCGTGGTTTGGACATGTTATGCGGAGGGATGATAATCATATAAACAAAAAAGTAATGAGATTGAATGTGGATGGCTATAAAGGTAGAGGAAGACCAAAGAAAGTATGGATGGATTGTGTGAAAGAGGATATGCGTAAGAAGGGGGTAAATTCAGATATGACGGCTGATAGAGATGTATGGAGGAGTAGTACATACTGTGCCGACCCTACATAGGGATAAGGGCAGGTTGATGATGATGAGTATTAATTTCAAGAGAATTGCATACAAAATGACAACTACATTATTTTTCAAACTTGTCGTTGGTGTCAGACGAAACATAAATATAAATATCGTCATCCATGTCGTTATTTTTGACAAAACAAAGATAATAATAACTTGTTTTAAACTGGAATCTTGGTCTCAGAAACCCACGGTCGGAAGTTCAGATTGATATGATAAGTATGACGTCACAATATGTTGAGGATTAATAAGAATTTTAATTTAAAACGATATTTACTTTCGGAATATTTTGCAGCTACATCTTTTGTCTGTACGGTGTGTTAAAATAGCAAAGTAACACTAATAATCCACAGATTTATAGATGGCGCTGATCCTTAAAGTTGCAAAAATCGTTAGTAGTGTGTTCAACACTTTATTGAAAATGTGATGGTGCCCTTTAAAAATAGATGGCGCTTACTTCAAGTTATATCATAAAATTAACATTTTGTGGAAAGTTTAATATACAGTCAAACCGGGATAAGCGAGAAACCTCTATAGGCGAGAGTCCTTGTCCATTCCCGACGAAGGACCTCCTTAAGCGAAAAACTCGAGTTTGAATGTTGTAAGCGAGAGATATCTCTTGGTACCTTAGTCTCTCGCTTATGAAGGTGAAACTGTATATAATCCCAGAACCCAGTATATATAAAAGCTCAACATTAATCACTTATTCACCTTTACAATATAGTTTACAACAATAACAACGATTAGTGAATTAATTTTAATTTAATTTCAAAAAATTGTATGTGATTTTTTTCTATTCTGTAAAATTTATCAAATTTTTCATCTTCATAATTCTATTAGTTAATTTATTTTTACATAAAAATATTAAACATACTACTTATTTAATAATTTAAATAAAATATTGATGAAAAATAAGTTATTCTGGATGCATCTTCAACTTAGAATATAAAGAAAAAGTTTTTGGCAAACCTTAACGCATGCGCTGTTGTGTAAAATCACTCTAATGTAAACACCAATGCAGTATCAAAAACATTTAAACACTGGACAAGTGGAAAAATTATGGAATAACGAAGAATATTACAAAAATGTGTTACTGAATTTGAAAAATGCTTTTATCCGAAACAAATAAAGGTACGATATTTTGTGTAATTTAAATTTTAAAAATGCATGATAAATTGACATTGAATTTTATGTAAAAAACATTTTTCTTACATCTTTTATTACATTTTTTTATATAAAGAAATTGATTGATGTCATCTTGACTGGAATCTTACTTTGCAAGCACTCACGCTTTTATAAAAGAAGCGTAAGTAGAGATCGCAAATTTTTATGTAGAATTTCCAATATCATATTTATGTCTAGTTACATTTTTCAATACATTATATACAGATTTATTATAATTATATTTAGGATATAAATCCTTTAATAGCTTTTTTTTATCGTGAAAAAAAATTTTACCCTCAGGTCCATCAATCTTACTAATACTATAAATGCGAATCTTTAGATGTATGGATGAATATTTATTTGAAGGTATCTCCGGAACGGCTCAATTTATTTTTAAATTTTAAATTCCGCGCAGAGGGAGTCACAGGCGACAGCTAGTCTTATATAATTTTTAAATAAGCTTAGGTGTTTATTTATTACATACTAGCTGTCGCCCGCGACTCCGTCCGCGCGCAGTTAAATAAAAAAAAAAAAAAAAAATAGATGTTGGCCGATTCTCAGACCTACTGAATATGCTCACAAAATTTCATGAGAATCGGTCAAGCCGTTTCGGAGGAGTACGGTGACGAAAACTGTGACACGAGAATTTTATATATTTGATTAATTTTCAAATAAGTGATTTGGCTAATTTAAAGGTTGAATAAGTAAAAACTTAAAAATCTATTGGAAATATTTTTATATGAAATAAAAAATATAGACTTTTGTATTTTTGACTACATGTTTTGTGTTTTCTAATTCAAGTAAATAATTAATGAGTTGAGAATAATTAACGACATAAAATGATCTCCGACAGCAGCATATGAATATTATAAGGGTTATAAAATTTGACGCAACGATTTAATTTTAGAAGTATAGTGTGAGGGTAACGTTATACGAACGAACCTTGAAGTCACTTCCAAGCAGGCACGGAGCGCACTGCGCAGTCGCAAACATAAGCTAACTTCATTGCTGTACCAAGCAAAACATATACGAGAGTCGCAAAACAGAGTTGATATAAAAAATAAAGTGAAATATCAAAAATTTATTATAAATTAAATGCTATACTTATATTGAGAAGTAAAAGACGTGATACGATATTGTTTAGTGCAATTAAAATTGACCTAATATTTGCAGATTTACGAGGTAAGTGTATAAACTTTGTTTCAATACATTAAATGGTCAAATATTTTTGCTTATAAATCTACGACAATTGTAAATCTTCATTTGTTAGTCATTTTTGTATTTTGAGTCATTTTTAGTGACTTGTTTGGAATTTAGAAATAAGTAAACTCGAGTTACACGCTAACTAGTATTTCCTGATTAAACTTCATTGTGCGCGGAAAGTTACCTGACTTGTGTTAGCTGAGCTAAAATCCTCTAATTCATTTTATTGTCTCTGCATCTCCTCATCTAAATTTGTGTAATTAATGTGGACAATCTAAAATCATAAAAATTTAAAATTTAAACAATGAAATTAATAATAATATGTCATTAACTTAATTAAGAATGCAATGATCATTGATTAGGGAATAAAAAAATCAATAAATTATTACTGGCATCATCTGACCGGCCGTTGACATCAATTAGAAAAATATAGCTCAAGCAGGGCTGCCTGCACTGCGCCCAATCGATCGGGCGACCGCGCACGCGTGCTGCCGGCAACCCTACGTCAGTGGTGCGAAGGCGCGGGGACGCGAAACACACCGCCATGCCTAAGCAGACCCCCGTTGAGGACCTCATCATCCCGCCGCAAGATCAGAAAATATGCGGAACGATCTGTGTTTGTCAAATGACAGCGGTTCTGAGTGCAGTTGCTATCGTCTACCTGACAGTCGCCATATACATGCCGTATACCCGAGCTATCGCTTCAGGAATCGATCCAACACCAATCATGTGTACCACTACCCGTGCTGTTAACAAAGAGAACTGCGATTGGGGCTCGTGTGGTGAATGGTGCCTCAGCAAAACCTCCGGAGCTTGCATTCAAATCTATGTCAACGTCAGAAAGAATGGCTCCTCATTATTATTGGCCGAATGTGGTAGTGCCGCTAACAAAACATGCTATGGAATCGACCAAGAAAACGCCAAGAAATATCACTGCATCCGTGATGAATGCCGAAACCTGACAGGAACATTCAATTGTACCGAAGGAAAATGTATCAATATAACGGACGCTTTCGAATGTGCTTTCAGAGAAACGGACCCACCGTTAAAATGTTCCGGAAGACGTGGCAAAATAACATGCATAGACGTGCACGGTTTATTTTCATGTAATCGAGGAACTTGTAGAAAAATTAGAACACCATATAATTGCGACCGACGATGCGTCGATATTCCAACTCGTAACAAGAATGTCATTGTGCTTAGTGGGGACAGAGTATTTTTAGCTAGGTGTGCGAAATTAGCCCAAGAAGACGGTGGTAATATAGTCTGGACAGATTCTGGGGAGGAGGTTCTAATGCTATCATGTCATGCAGTCCATAATGGCACATCAGGAGTTGTCGCTGTAGATTGTATAAACGCAGCCTTACTACCTCGTGCCGATATCGCAGATTTGACCAATTTCACGTATCTGCAATACCTCTACACAATGAGAGCTACTCCGAACCGTCTCATAGCTCCGTCAGAAGTGGAACTGACATTAGCCAATGACAGTCGACTCATGATTAATTTAGAGGGTTGTGTGAATACGCTCGCTGATGAATGCAAAGAGTTTTTGAAAGATTATGGTCGTGATGGTACTGATCATAATGCGAAGGCCAGATTCCCTTGCTTTTACACAGAGAATAATCCGGATACAGTTGTAGCTAGATTCGATTTGGATGCTACGTTCCGTCAGTTCTTAGTAGCTTTAGTTTTACCTACTGTATTGGTAGTTGTTTCGTGTATAACTTTACTGTTGTGTCAGAAGACTGTAGAAGTCGGTGACGATGCCAAGATGAGATTCAAAGGTTGTGCCAGTGGTCAAGCTGAAATGCAAATGCATCCGAACGATCCTGTATCACCCCTCTGAGATCAGTCACGTGAGCTTCTTTGTTTAAATATTATGAGATACGAGTACAAATAAATCAGTTATTACAGTAGGGCTGTGCGTCATTAAGAAATTTACATAATCGGGGTACACCTACATGAAAGCTGTTCCGTGCTGACCTTGACATATTTTTTCGTGGCTAAAGTAGTTATTCGGTCGTTTATGTAGAAATAATATTTGCCGGGTTATAACAGATCTATCTATCACAGATTTTACAACTTTTGCATATTTAACATCAAAGATTAATTAATAAGCTGATAGCTAATGTAACTTTCAATTTCTAACATATTTATTTTTCTTTTTTTCAGGCGTACCCCTCCTTTGTGAGGGTCCGGCTAGTTCATTAAGAGACGACTAAGTGCTTTCAATGCTTTAACTGCCTTAACCTTCCTCATGTCGACGTTGAGTAGATCAAGAGCCAGCCTCTCGCCAGCGGCGTCGGAACGGTCTACTTTACCTATGGGAGAATCTGCGGGACCAGGGAGTCCAGCTTTTAAGCCACTGGAGCCGACAAGGGAGCAGTTATTAAATCACTTTTTCGAAAGATTTAAATTTTACACTTCACTCTGCCTCGGCACGTCAGCTATACTCGCCGTATTTGCTTTCCTCTTTCTGATCCCGTTCGTGGTGGAACCGGCTATACAGACGATTCTCGCTGAGTTCGTACCAGAAGCGGGAATCTGTTCAGTTTCCGAGCATGTTCATGCGGAGACATTAACGAACTGTACATGGGCATCGTGCAGAGAAGGTTGCACCACAGCGCACACGAAATGTCATAAGATACGAGTAAATCTCGCAAGGAAACCTTTTGTGGAAGGAGCACCGGTACCAACAGAATGGGACGAGACAGACCTGCGATTTCTGATAAATCCCGAAGGCTGTGGATATCCACCGAGAGTGAATTGCTCGGTGTTCGCAAACGATTACGCTGGACCTCGAGCACCAAAAATATTCCCATGTTATTATAGCCTGACGCGACCAGATTTGGTCGTCGCAAGGTACTCGTGGGAGTCGACGGTGAGAGGTTTGATCCTCGCATTGGTGCTTCCAACCACTGTCTTCGTATTCAGTCTAAGTGTGCTCGCCTACTGGCACTGTCGGTGCTGCAATAAAGCTTGCAATAGGCGGGTGCACGCCGAGTCATTCACGAGCAAAGAGGAGTAAGTATTTTATGTCAATATTTAATTTCGGATTCTTTTTTATTTTATTATCTAAAATTTAATTTTTTGCTACTATTGTAGATACTTAAGCAATTTAATTGAAAATTGTACAATTTTTCATTGATTTGGCTATGAGGTTATTAAGTAAGTACCATAAAATTGCAGGGTCTATAGGCAATTGAAGTTTTCCGGTGGACATTCCTAATAAATGGTGTACTTGTAATGTGTATGTAATCTTTGCAAGTACGTTAAATGCTTCATATGCACCTGCACAATGCAGAGTGGTCTTTTGGTTTTAGTATATTGCACTTGAATACATAGATAATAAATAGACTATCTGTGGACTTTTTACAAAGAATTCTTTCTAAGTTTGTGAATATTGTTGAAAGAATGTGAACAATAGAGCTCAAGGTTTTAGAGAGAGGCTTTCATTATTTCTAACTAGTGCAGTTGAATTTTTCAGAAATGTCGTTTCGTTTGTTATACTAGAGTTAGATAGGAACACATTATGAATTAGTAATACGACGTCTGCTACTTTCGAGGTGTAGGTAACACTACAACACATTTATCGTTAACCATTTTTAAAATCTATTATACGAATAAAAAATAAATCCTATTTACTGTAAGTGTTAAAAAAATATAGTATCCCTTGGCTATTCATGTTCCTGCAACTATTTTTCAAGTTCTAACATTATTTATTATATCATTTCAGTAGCAAGCTCCTTTGCGAGTTGGATGAAGATCCGAGTGATGACGTCTTCTGACGCCGAGCGACTGTTGCCAGGCGACGCGCCTCCCCACGCTCTGAGGGCTACACACAGCTATGAACCGCTGCGTTATGTAGCAGCCGCTTGGCACAGCTACCTCGTAGCTGCGATAACACCACGACCACGAATCTTTTCTGCTAATGCATATTATTAAGCTTTAAAAATTAAAAATTGATTAAATAAACGCCTTATTCTTGTCAGAATCTAGTCTTTTAAAGTAATATTTAATTTTAACGAAATATCTTAAGACAATATTGATATATAAATTTCAAATTTAGATGAAAGGAATATTTATTTTTAATTAAAACAAAAGGCAGTTTAACATTCAAGCAAAAAGGCTTTGCTTTATAAAATTGAAAAAATATAAAAAAGTCGAATATCGTCTCTTAATTCTAAACTCGGACTAGGCCGGATAGTTTTAAGGTTGTATATCTACTAAATTATGTTAGCTAAGACAATATTTGTGTACAAATTTCACTTGTGCTGATATAATTCTAGTTATATTTTAGCATTTTAATTGATGGAATAATGTCAAATAGTTGTATTTTTAGAAATTATTTCAATTTATCTTTGCTGTTTCATTCATTCACACTAGTTAAGTCCAAAAAATTTAAACGTTTAACAAAAAACATGGAACTATCTGTTGTATTTAGTAATACTAATTTTAACAGGTTCGGGTAAAATATTTTGCAGTAAATCCATACAACTAATAAGTACCAGTAGAATTAAATTAAGGCAAAGATGTGTGATTTAAAAAAAAGACGTCAGGAAGCAAATAAGAAAATTGTGAATTTGATAATAATTGCTTTGGCCTTTTTATATAATACGCAAAAAAAGTAATTAAGTATCTTTGAATACGTATTATTTGTTATTTAAGATTTCATTACCATTATCTTTTCAATTTGAGATTTTCAAAGATTAAGTAATTATTCTATGGCTATAGTCAATAACGGCTTAACGCCTTGGGCGAGATTTCTATGGAGTCTTTATGGATTGGTTTATGTGCTACTGTATTCGTAGACCTTTCTGTCCAACGCCCTGGGCGTTCGCCCAAACACCCTATCCTAACGCCGGCTCTGGCTATAATTATAATAAGCTTTTTAAGCATTTAATTAGAAGTTAACTGCACCATATTTTACTACTATTTAGTGATAATACATCGATATAGTTTTATTAATATAACGCTAAGTTAAAAACATATATTAAAATGTTCACTGAAGTTCAAAATAGTACCTATTCACTAAACTGAATTATGAATTAGTAAAGTGCTGATTAATCCAGTGTGTGTGATATTAAAGTTTAAAAAAATATCATTATATTTAAATATATGTATTATTTTATAAATATCATTAATTATCATTATTTAATAAATATAATTATATTTAAATATTTAATTCAAACTTAATATCACACTGTACTGTTACTTTAATAATTCTCCATTAAAAGTCGACATTAGATTTTAATTACAAATGTGCATTATAGTTCATTTACGGTGGGTTTCTCAAACCAATATCTCTGTATAAATATCGTCATCACTGTCATTATCTTTGACAAGATAGAACAATATGTTTTATACTGGGATTTTGGTTTCAAAAACCCACATTTAATGTGTTCCATGTATATATATTTGCATGTTTAAATAGTTTTAATACTATGTGTTCTAAAAACTATATAAAAATCTTCTTATAGCTACGAAATAATTATTGCACATAATTTTATCTATAAAATTAAAAAGAATATTTTTGTTGTAAATATCAATTAATTTTTAATGTTTAACAAAATTAATAAATTATGCTTATTCAAATATATTGTAAATAAAATAAATTGTTTCTCTAAACGTAGGTTTTTGAAACCGAAATCTCCGTGTAAAATATCACCATCACTGTCATTATCATTGACAAAATAAAGATGGCAATATTGTTTTAAATGGAGATTTTGGTCTCAGAAACCAACGGTAAATCGCTATAAATGTAAATAATATAAATGTCTATTAAATATACGCATAAAGATTGAGAGACAAAATGAGTAATGGAATTATTCAAATATTGTTTATTTATATGCATTCAAAATAAGTTACAATTTAATGAGATATTTTATTGATAGTATTGGTCGAGTAAAAAATTTCCAAAAAAAAAAATGCACTACAATGTTCTAGAATCTTTCGCTGTTTTAAAAATATATGGTTCGCAATTTAAACTATACAATCATTCAATGGTTTTGAATTTATTTGTGAAAATGTTTAGGGCTGATTTTAGCGCTACGAACACCTTTAGCGAGATTTCTACAGCGTCCACTTATATACCATGTCTTTGGGAGCGTTAACAGGGTTACGTAAGACTGTTATGTACAGACCTGTATCGCCCCTTTCCGTCTGAAGGAAAAATCTCTGCTGGTACTGAAAGTGGTGATCAACGTTAGACATCCGTTTTATAAGTTTCTTCGCACTTAAAGAAAAACATTTTTCATTAACATTAGGCGAACTTTATAGGCAATTCGTCATTAAAGGATGGCAATTAAAAAACTGCTACCGTAATTAATTTTTGCTTCTCAATCTTTATGATATTTTTCAAATAATATTTATTAAGCTAAACTTCAAACGAATACAACTGGGAACGGACACAAAGTGTTATGACAAATAAAGCTTCTTTTTATAACGTTGTTTTATTGAATAAAAAAATGCACACAAGATAAAAAAGTTCCTATGTCCGTCTCCTAGTTCTAAGCTACCTCCCCATCAATTTTCAGCTAAATCAGTTCGACCGATCTTGAGTTATAAATGGTGTAACTAACACGACTTTCTTATATATATATATAAATAGATTTATTTACTAAATCAAAGATACAGACGAACATAAACTTGATGAGAAATGTAACAGTTAAATTATGCAGTTGACATAAAGTTCTTTTTACTAGATATTCACAAATTTAGAGCACCAAAGAAGTATGAAATATTGTAATTTTTTTGTCAATATACAACATAATATCAGTTACAGTGAATATTGTCTTTAGGTACCATTTCCCTATTGTCATTTTACACCTTATCAACAGCTTAAAACAAATCTAGCTAATAGAACTAAAGAGCTTATAGCCGAGTGGTCGGCCCACGTATCGCTGGATGGATGAGGTGGAGGGGATCTTCGGGACCCGCAGGTCCGATACTGGGTCGGGACGGCGCGGGATCGGAGAAAATGGAGACTTTTGTTGTCGGAGGCCAAGGCCCACTTCGGGTCACTGCTTCACCCTAGTTAGTTTTTTATAGATCTAAAAATTACGATATCTGCATACAACTTCTTATCCTCTCTTTCTACCCTTTTTTATCCCCTTACAAAATAATTAAAAAGTAGCCTATGCCCTCTCTCGGTTCATTTAATTCAGTTTAGTAATTTTGGTGTGAAAGCGAGACAGACAGACAGAGCTACTTTCGCATTTATAATATTAGTAAGGATTAGCTTTTGCCCGAGACTCGGACCGCACGGAATTAAAAAAAAACTGAATTAGTAGCCTATGTGTACAAATTTGGCATAGATGTAGAACATAGTCTAGAAATTAATCAAATAAAATTAATAAAATCTGATTAGCAGTTCTGGAGATACCTTCTAACAAACATCCATTCATCCATCTATCTAAACTATGCCATCTATATCTATATATATAAAAGAAAGTCGTGTTAGTTACACTATTTATAACTCAAGATCGGTCGAACTGATTTAGCTGAAATTTGATGGGGAGGTAGCTTAGAACCAGGAAATGGACATAGGATAATTTTTACTCCGTTTTCTATTTTTTATTACGCGCGGACGGAGTCGCGGGTAAAAGCTAGTCTATATATATAAAAGAAAGTCGGGTTAGTTACACTATTTATAACTCAAGATCGGTCGAACTAATTTAGCTGAAAATTGATGGGGAGGTAGCTTAGAACTAGGAGACGGACATAGGAACTTTTTTATCTTGTGTGCATTTTTTTTATTCCGCGCGGACGGAGTCGCGGGTAAAAGCTAGTTTATAATGTTAGTAAGACGTGGGTTCAATCGTATACGTGGGGTCAAATCGATAAAACAATTATGTTACTATGTCCAACAAAGGAAAATTATCTGTACCGATAAAGCCAAATTATTTATAAAGTTTATGAATAAACTAATCAATAGGAGGAGGCCTTCACGATATTTTTCAAATGGTTTTAGATTAACAGGATAAGAGTAGAGTAGAGTTTTCAAAAAAAGAGAAAGCAAGAAGAACAGAGGAGAATTATGATCACTGCCTACCCAGAAATGGTAGTAGGTCTCTAACACAGTGGGCGATATTTCTACGGTACTCTTTTTTACCATTCCTTTGGGGTAATACAGTTATGTGAGACTGTGTAACTCGCAGACCAATGACGCCCCTTCCTATCCAGCGCCCTACAGTATATCTACATATAAGGCAAATCATTTTTTTATTAAGTGACGTAAAGTACCAGTATAACAGAAGACTTTTATAGTATTTACAGATATTTATTTCGGACATTATCCCTTAAAATTACATTTATGGTACATAAAAATAGTCTTCAGAGATCAATAAAAGCGCCAATTTAATTTACAGAAAATGTATTCGACTACGAACATACGCACGAGCGGAGCGATTTTAAAAAATCCCAGGATTGCTACATTTGGTGTTGTGGTAGTGAAAATGTTTCCTATGTTTAGACAATACATGCAAGTACATGCTGAACAATTACAAACTGATTTTCGGAGGTCAAAACTCACTTTCGAGTCATCGTAGGTAATTAGTAGGTAACGAAGCAAGATCTTGCATTTGAAATTGTAGATGCATTTTGATATTATTATCATTTTTTATATTTTAAATTCTCAACAAATGGTGTGTACAGGACCTGATGCGTGAAATGTAAGATTTTTTTAATGAATAAGAAAGTTTTTAATTGCTTCTCGCATATAATGTAACGACACCTTTACCTGTCAATGTTTAAAAGGGTTGAACGACCCGAGGCGGCACGGAACATTGCGTTTTACTGCAATAGAGTATACCTTTTTCCACCATTTAAAAACCCTCAGCCACATGCCTACGTTATTAAATAAAGAACTCTTTAATATTCATTTCATTAGTACGTCATGCTTGCTTATTAAATATTGTAGCAAATTATACATAATAATACATTTCCCTCAACCTTTCATTAAGGTTTTGTGACGTCACAGGATGTGTCCGATTGATTGACTATATAAAATATATCTGCCCTTTTTCTTACAGAGGGTCGACACAACTCTTCCATACATCTCCGAACCATCATATTTGAATTCACTTAAGCATTATTTTATGATTCAGTAAGATTTTTTAAAATTCAATTTATGTAAATTATTAAACTAAAAATTTATTGCGAAATAAAAAAACACAACGCACGTCTGAACCCAGAGGAGTAGGCAGAGATCACAGACCTCCATTTAGTGTGACCAAATGAACTTCCGCAATCCACTTTTCGCCATTTCGGGAAACGGAACGTGACGGGTGGCGAGCCGCGTCGCCGTCATTTCTCCCGGGAATTCACACATATGTGCGGATTGCATCACGATGCTTTCCTTCACCGTACGGACGTCGGATAAATTTACATATGTAAATCGAAAATCACATTGGTACATGGCAGGATTCGAACCCAGGAGCTTCAGATTGTAAATCAAATGCTTAAACCCTGAGCTCCTATTCCGAAATAATTTAACAAAATAACTATGAGATTAACACGACAAGGCTTGAATTAAAAACTCTCATCTTTATAATGTTTAATCTTTTTTTCCTAAATCAAAGAGTGGAATATCAACCTTGGCAATAATCGATATCAAAAGATTTACGTGAAATATTATTGGATACAAGCCAAAGCTGGCGCGGAATTATTTGGCACGCCACTGAACCACACCGATATTCGTTTCAGCCAGAATTTAAAACAAAAAAATTCATAGCAAATATACTTAATCCCTTAGATTTGGATACTTTATAGGTAAAGAAAAATAATAACTGAGCGTTGGGTTCTGAGACCAATATCTCTGCCAAAAACATCCCTGTCATTATCAACAACTAGCTTTTACCCGCGACTCTGTCCGCGCGGAATAAAAAATAGAAAACGGGGTAAAAATTATCCTATGTCCGTTTCCTGGTTCTAAGCTACCTGCCCACCAATTTTCAGTCAAATCGATTCAGCCGTTCTTGAGTTATAAATAGTGTAACTAACACGACTTTCTTTTATATATATAGACTAGCTTTTACCCGCGACTCCGTCCGCGCGGAATAAAAAATAGAAAACGGGGTAAAAATTATCCTATGTCCGTTTCCTGGTTCTAAGCTAACTGGCCACCAATTTTCAGTCAAATCGATTCAGCCGTTCTTGAGTTATAAATAGTGTAACTAACACGACTTTCTTTTATATATATAGATATAGACATATAGATACAGCGATAGCAATTTGTTTAAAACGGGGATTTTGGTTTCGAAAACCCACGATGACAAAGATTGATAAGCGTGTAAACTAGTTCGTTTTCCTATTGCTCAAATTGATATAATCCACATAAATTAGAAACATAATAAAAAAAGTTTTATTTAACTTTGTACATAGTAATAAAGGTGATAAAGTCATTTAACTAAGAAAACATAAAAAAAGTGTTTAACTCCATGTAGACAGAAATAGGTCACTCTATTACAATTAGTGTTCACGAGCCAACAGTGGTATATATAGGTAGTATATAGGCAAGTAATTATTACTTACAACGAACTGTATTCCTGATAAAAAAGGTTTTATGGTAATTTTAACAACAACAAATGTATGTTCTAAAAACGAAAATATCCTACTAATATTATAAATGCGAAAGTTTAGATGGATGGATGTTTGTTTGAAGGTATCTCCAGAACGGCTGAACGGATTTTGATGAAATTTGGCACAAATGTAGAATATAGTTTACTAATCTTTTTTTAATTCCGCGCGGACGGAGTCGCGGGCAACACCTAGTCTGTCATAATGATGATTATGTTTCCTTTCAATATAGAAAAGAGGACAAAAAGATAGAACTGATAGAAAAGTTAATTTATTAATATTTTTTCCTCAGAAAAGATAAGGGTAGCAAAATTTGGAGGTTTACCAATGTGCAAGTAAACTAAAAAAATCCCTAACTCTCATTGTAAGGATTTTACGTGATAGTTTATGTCTGTAAATAAAAAATACTAAGTTACAATAAACTAAACACACATACAGTGTATTAAACGGGTTCGTATTTACAGTAAACAGTCCGTAAATATTTGAGGTTATTTCTAAAGTGGTGACACTTCAAGTTGCGTTCAACGTCGTTAGTGTAATTTAAATACAATTTATACAGTCATTACACTTTTAATTACTGGCCTTTTATATATTTCATTGTGTATATAAGCTATGTACTATGTTCTCGTATATAATACACTTGTAAGTGACAATCTATCTTCTGTTCTTCTATTCTCGTTTACTATCTTCTGCCTTGTCTTTTGTAAGTATTTTTAGAAAAGGTCCAATCATATTAATGCCCCTTTTAGATTTTTTTTATCCACTTATTGTGCGACGTTAGTATAGTATAAAAACCTTTTATTACATATGTTGATAACATTGTTACATGCACAAACTTTAAAGAAATAATTTGATTGAATCTAATTATGCAAGGTAATGAAGATAACCCACAAACTTTTTATTTAACTGGTAATAGAAATATGTGTATTAAAAGAAAACTGCTATTCAAAAATAAGGAATATGTCAATTACCATAAAATCTTAGTTTTATCCTTGGATTCGATCTTTAACCTTCGTCCTATTCTCATAACTTCCTAATCCTCTTTTAATTTAAAATAAACAAATGCTGGCAACACGATTATTATTTGTTTCGAATTAAATAGATTAAAGAACATTAGAACCTTTTGCAATAAAGAGTTTTGTTTCTCTGCCACTCTGTAAAGACCCTTGTAAAAATTTCCCCTAATACTGTAATCCGCTAAACTATATTGAACCAAATTGCCACGAAAGTTTCAACCTTAAACCCATAAACAGAAGGTTTTATTCTTTGTTCAAAATACTACGAGACAAAAGGTACTAAGTTCAACTTTGTGTCCGCATATTTCAAACCTTAATGCATGAGTCTAGATTAAATGCATTTAATTAATTTGAAACTAGGGTTTTTCCGGAATATTCCATAAATAAATGTATTATTTACTTAGGTAGGGCTCCGCAATTGTAAAGCAAGAAAGACAGTCTGTCGCCATACAGCGGTCTAGCACATGACACGAGCTCTATCGACCGGCTCAAAACGACGCGCGCAACCCACTGTATGAGAATAACACAGACGAACGTAGAATTCCAAATTCAAAAATACAACAAAAGAAATAAGAAAGGATCATCGATTATAACTGGCATATAACAAACTTTTTTTTTAAAACAATTTTGTTTACGCGTTCCATTTTTCAAATTAAATTTACGAGTACTTTTTTCTTTCTTTTTAATTCTTCAAAAAGTTTTGATATTGAGTTTTGAACTTTTAATAGCTTTTTTCTTAATTTTTTATTATTTGGTGTTTTATTTTTTTTATTTCACGCTTCACGATAAACTTCACATAAGGTTCTGATTCGATTCGTACAGTCTGCGCCCAGTAGCTGGCGGGTCGCGGTTTCGTAGTGACGTCCTTGCAAAACGTAGTCAAGTCTTTTGTAATATAGAAAAAAAAAGAAAACAATTTTTAATATTCATTTTGTTTTAACAACAATAAAAAAATAGTGATTTATTTATAAAAATAGTGATATTAACTTTAAATCAGTTTTCATTACGTCGAACAAGGATCCTGCAGATATTTTCCCAGTTTGGGGCCACACTTGGGTTATTTTTGAACAGCACAACAAATTTGTATGTATACTATAATCATTCATATATTTACAAAATAGAAAAATAATTTATTAATTTTCTTTTGATTAAGACAATAGGTAAGCTATACTCTTAAGTTCTGCATTATGTCACAATGCGTAAAATCCTTATAAAACATGTTTTTCTGCCACATTCAGTCTTAAAACTGTGCACGAAAGTATAGTTTTACTTACTATTTAAGACTTTAGTATAATTATTTATATTACCAGCTTCTAAGAATTAATTTGTTAAATATAAATACGTGGAATTCTTTTATTACATCGATTTTAAATTGACGTATATTTTTCCACGTTTGTGAGATTTTGTTGAGGTTATGTTATGTAATAGGACTTGCTACTGAAAACTGAAAAAACACTTACGGTTCAGAAGTTGATCACACTACGATATAAAGGTCTAGGGTTCGAATCCATAGAATGAATACTCGTACTAGTACTTGACTGTCGTCCTAAGTATTTTTTTACCCGGCTGCCAGGAAGATAATATTTCTTTAGTATCTTACTAAAGAACTAGTTTAGATGGATGGATGGATGGATGGATGTTTGTTTGGAGGTATCTCAATTATGGTTTAATGGATCTTGATGAAATTTGGCTCAAAAGTCGAATATAACCTGGAAGAACACATAGGCTACTATTTTTTTTAATTCCGCGCGGACGGAGACGCAGTAGATAGCTAGTATAAGTATAAATATGTGTACATAGTAACATATGGAGCCTAAATGGCTAAATGGCTTTGAAGTGTGTAATTAAATTAGTATTCATACCTTTATGTCATAATAGTATAGTCAGACGAGTCTTTTTTTAAATTAACTGTTGCTGTAGTGTGACTTTTGAAACATTATTTATCTAACAATTGTAATTAAATTAAATTATTTTAGTTAACATTTACTTTATAAATAAAAGTTAATATTATAATATTAATACTTAAAGAAAATAAGCATAATACTTTGTTACATCAGAGTTTAATTAAAACGAAAATAGGATAAGAATCGTTATGAAATAAACCTTAGTAAATATAAACTTTAGCCTAACACCATATTCATTCCAACAAGATACGTATCCTTTTTGAATGTTGAATACTGTTTCTTGTATTTAATTTTACAATAATGTTTCAAAAGTTAAACAGAACTAGATTTAAATGAAAACTGGTCACAATAAAATGATTTAACAAACAGTTCGCGTGTCAAAACAATATTTAGTATTTTAAGTAAAGTTTTCTGCAGTATAATACTTTTGTACCAATGTTAATGTTTTTCTTTACTCAATTGGTAGAGAACATATACTATTGGTTAACACGAGAACAATATAGTTCTACTTCCAATTACCTTTTAAAAAAAGGAGATAAAATCTTTGTTTCTACGCAACTATAAGATTATTGTTGAAAATATGTCTTTTAATAATTTTGATAACTGTGTTAAGTTAATTTATACTTATTAAGTGTAAGTTAGGCTCAACGAATCTTTAAATAAATATTTGAAATTCTATTCCGGACAACTAATTAAATAATAAACTGAAAACATTAATTTATTACGTACAATGTTAGGAAAAAATAAAATTTATGTCTGATTCTATTTTAAGCTTATTAAATTCAAGTTAAAATTTTATTCTGCAAGCATCTTTTCAAGTGGAGATAGCATAATATTTGTTAGAGCTATAAAATTTAACTTTGTTTTCGATTAAAGTAGCATTATTTATCTGTAATGTCTTTCTATCAAAGGTCTATGGTCAAAGAGTCTATGGTCGAAGGTCCCTTCGGAAATACATCAATATTAGGTAGAAAAAAGGGGCCAAGAAGCGACCAAAAAGCGGTCAAGAAGCGACCAAGAAGCGACCAAGAAGCGGCCAAGACTATGCTGCAAAAAATTAACTATTTTACCAAACTCTTTGCCAAACTTCAAAATATCTATAAGTCAATCAGTAGAGCCATTACTTTCAAGTCCACTTGGTTATAGTAAATTAACGACCAACTCGAGAGCACTAGCGACCACTTTGCTTGAGTGGTCATCGATTGGCTCTATAGATATAGTTGAGGCGAACTTTAGAACGTTTTTATGAAAACGTTCAAGTTAAAGGTATAGGCAGCGTTTACACATTTCCATTTGGTACATTACTCGTTCTCTCGCCAACTGATAGCTCGCTCACACACAATACCAACAGACAATAAAATAAAATAAAAATTGTTAATGCGCCTAGCATCTAATTATTTAAATTTACTCTTAAGACGACACAGAAGGTTAATGCCCTAACAAAATAAATAAATAAAATAGTACTGTTTTTATTTTTTTAAACATAAAAAGGTTTTATTCAGAATTTAATCACTGATAATTAATAATAATATGATGATAAATTTAATGCATAATAGATCACATGATATGAAAGTAATATAAAAAACATAGAAATAAAAGTAAAAAATAAAAATTATTGTAGTAAAACGTAAAACGTACTATGTCGAATGACAATTCGGGCCTTTGTACGACCAATCCGAGCATTTGTTTGTTTTGTTCACACAATAATATTTACGCAAGATATTTCGTCGCTTTAGTATTCTAAATCCTTTTACAATTTGTATTTTTATTTGCTTATGTGTTTTATATTATCCAATTAAATATTATTTTCTTACTGGTTATATACTATAACGTATGTTCTTGTTCAAATACATATTTTTAGCTTTGTTTATTTAAAGAGAATGTGGTTTAAAATTAGGGATATAGTTGGAATCCTTGTGTATACTAAAAACCACATCAACTATTCTTACCTTTGTTTTTCGCTAAAATTTAAAGTCGCTAGAAATTTTGTTAGAGTTCACATGGTAATTAAACAATAAAGTACAATTTAATACAACTTATCTTTAGACAGATTTAAATAAATAATTCCTTAATACAACACAATCAGAAATTTCTATAATAAAACATTGTGACTATAAAAAGCTTTTAAACAATGCGATCGGAGGCGACACGACAAAAAGCTCGACAACCGCCCGAATACAAAGTTGAACCGAGCTTTTTATTTACCTTTTAAGCCTATACTTCGCCGCTTTGAGATCATTTCAAGCATTAATACCTTCGACTTTTAGCGTAACTTAAATGTCAAAGTTTTGTCAGTTTATTGTGTACTATTTAAAAATTTATTTAAACAAATGGTCAAAATAATAACCAACTTTATTACGATATATTACAAAAAGGTACGTTAATTACCCTATCACTTCCTTTATAGTTTATAATTTTCTTTGTTTGTTTTCTCTGTAAAGGAAAAAAAATAGTATCACATGTAACATTAAACTTTTTTTAAACATGACAATTTTTGTCATGGTACATGTCTTGCCTTGTGTATAATTTTCTATGCCAAATAACATTTTCCGTATTTACTGTAATAACTAACCGCATTAATAACGCTTCTCTCACTAGGCTAGATTTTGTTGTCGCTTCAAAGAGCTTCCCAACTAATCTATTTGATAGGTATCGTCGCCAGACAGTCTAGGCAGGAATTCAGGCTCTATATCGATTGTGCTAGAATTAGCTCCGTAGTTCCTCTGTTATGCAAGTCGACCTTGTTGTGGATACCCCGATTTTAATCTTTATTTATAGTGCTGCATATTATATGGCTTCCAATCTATTTGGCCAACACAGACATATCAGTCAAGTAGAATAGGGCAAGTTATTTGCATTATTTTACTTGGTTGAATTCTTTCCAAGAAAATGTTGCGACAAAATTGTTAATGTCAGCTGAATTGTGATCTGTGTCAGTAAATCGGTTTAGGAATATTATAAACCAATCAGTGAAAAGTCTTTAAAGAATTGTCTAGTGTTTACGTATTTGTACTAAGTTAATAAAACGATTAATAGACTTTGAAAAAGTGTAAAAACGTAAGACAGCGGATATTAAAAAAGTTTTTGGCAGCTCCAACGTAGATAATGCAAAGAGGGCATAAATAAAACTATTCGTTTACGTTTCTGTCTTCATTAGTTTTAATGACTGTGGTAGCGAAGGCTTCATTTTCTTTTTATATATTTGCTCACTTTAAGTAGTGAATAGTATATAAGAAAACATGCAATAGTATATGAACGTTAAGGACCGAGTCAATAAAATCTTCAGCATCATTCAGCCCAAGGTGTATTTAAAAAATTTGTGTATGTATTGTATTAAGTAATGTTCTTTCTTTCTTTCTTCCTTTCTTTCTGTCTTTCTTTCTTTCTTTCTTTCATTCTTTCTCTCTGTCTTTCTTTCTTTCTTTCTGTCTTTCTTTCTTTCTTTCTTCCTTTCTTTCTGTCTTTCTGTCTTTCTTTCTTTCTTTCTTTCTTTCTTTCTTTCTTTCTTTCTTTCTTTCTTTCTTTCTTTATTTCTTTCTTTCTTTCTTTCTGTCTTCATTCCTTTCTTTCTTTATATTACGATACAAATTTAACTGAAATATTATATGCATAAGCATTTCGCACAAGGTCTCAAGTACACATTTGGTGACTATGTAAATGTTCTAATTTATCTACTCTAGTAGTGATGAGCGGTTTCCTAATTGTCTTGACAGATCAAAACGGAGCAGGAAATAACTCATAACGTGAAAATTACACGTGTTTTGTTTGTGCCGTGTTAATGTTATGGAATAATTAGATGACTACATTGTACATGGCACACTTATAGTACTTGTCTGAATTTTTGTCCTAGCCTTATTTAACCTTTACTGTTAAATATTCTATCAATAAACAACACTTAATTTAAGAAGGTAATAAGTTAAAAGATTACGTAACAGTAAAGAAAACTTATGGTACATCATCAAAAAGCATAGTTGAACTTTCTTCACCGTTCAATTTGTTGAAGCTGTAAATATTATGCTTGTAGTATCCGCTAGACGTAAAATAGACTCGTTATTTCCTTCAACTAGGAGATAGTTATACCCCCTAAGGATTTGCGGCAATGATAAACGATTACTGTATTAGGGATCTAATAATTTATTATTTATTATGGAACCTACAAATACCGGACACGCAACAATAATTATTTTGTATTCCTAAATTGATATTTTTCTTTGCAGCCTGTCCAACCGTGTCCTCGCAAAACGACCTGAATGCCACAGACAAAAATGTAAATAAGTAGACGCGAAGCAAATAAAAATCTAAAACGAATCAACAATCGAGTGTTAGAAGAGAGGAACATATTCACATGAAATGACACAGCCAAGCTGAAACAAGCGATATGGTCGCTTCTAGCGCCCCCACGCCAACATGGCCGAGGAAGAAAAGCTACCGATCCCGCCCACATTTCTCGAGAAAGTTCTGTTCTACACAACAGCCACATTCGTTCTACTCGCTACATTCAGTCTCTTCGCGTTTCTCTTCTTAGTCCCGTTCGTCATCGAGCCAGCATTCACAACAATTTTTATGCAGTTCGATCCAGTGGGAGCGTTATGTGTCACCGCCCAAGTTAAACATTTAGTTGGAGCCAGTAACTGCACGTGGGCTTCCTGTAGGGAAGGTTGCACCAAGGACCTTTACGAGTGTACACAGATACGTGTCAACTACAAACTAGGGGAATACCCAAACGTAACTTCTACAGAATTTGAGAATCTGATCAGAGCGGAGAGATCGTTGAGAAGGGATTACGACTACGAAAACAATTACGAAGTACCTATCGATACTATTCCAGAAATGGAGGACCAAGAACTGCCTGATGCGATACCTACGGGTCTACAAGGCAACGATTCCGAATGGTACTTCACTGGAGCGAGGCTCTTCCCCAACGTGAAGGGTTGCGGCTACCCGCCGATATTGAACTGTACCATATTTTACGGCAAGTACAGACCTCTGGGCACCAACTATACTTGCTATTACAGCCGTGTAGATCCCGGTCTCGTAATAACGGATCTGGACATGTGGCAGAATACACTTAACCTTGTGTATGCTATGGCCATACCGATACCATCCTTTATAATTTCTGTGATATACTTGACAGTTGCGTATTTTAAGATCTATAATACTGAAGAGGAATCGGAGCAAGCTCCCTTGCAAAGTGATGTTGAGGGGATGGCGACGGGAGATGATGGGAAGCCGACGACTCCCGGCTCTGATACATTTAGAGAAGACTTGGCTTGCTTCGGCCACCAGCTAAAGATGCAGCTGGCCAATGAGAAACCGAAGGAAGGTTTCGAATCTAACAGCCCTCCAATTTCTAATTCTGCTTCATTGTCTGGGTAAGTTTCATAGTCCTTTAATTCTTATTTCATTAATGCCTTTTTACTTGTGTTAACTGTTTATGATATTCTCGGGTAATATTATTGTTATACATTTTGTACGGATAACATTAAAACGTGCATTATGTTCATTTCACTGATTCTACTTCTATCATACAGAATAGTGTAGAACTAGAGATAGAGATATAGAGAGTAAGTAAATTACATTCATGATCAATGATAACGTTGAAAATTATCTATGACAGTATCAAACTAGTTGACAGATACATAGATATGTATACATAGATATATGGTATTATTGCAAAATATTAAGAGTAGTAGAGTAAGTGAGAGAAAAATAATAATACTAAAGATCCATAAAAAGGTAGTAAAAATACAATTGGTAAGCAAATGTTTGAATAAATAATAAAAGAGAAATGGTGTCGAAGATTGATTGGCAATAAAAACGCAATCTATCTTAGTTCGTGTTATCGTGATGGGTGCAGTTAATATAAATGCTTTTTCTTGTCACTTTCTGATATTGTTAAGATTCATATTCATGATGTAGCAGATATTCTAGAATAATTGAACTGATAAACCTTAACAATAAAATAAATTGAAAATTATAAATAATTTATTTACATCCAAAATGCAGTGAATTATCCAGGATCCTCGCATTAGGCGCAGCCTGTATTGAGAGGAGCCAGCTCAGTGACTTAACAAGAAACATCGTTAGATGACAACACATGGGCATTAAACAATATTAGAATAGTTAGGAGTTAAGTAAACTACACAAGAAAACAAAATATACTCATTACAACTCAATCCATAAATAATTACTTAATATTCTTATTTAATGTATCTACTAATTACGTTACAACAAATCTTTTCATGTGTTAGACACCGAATAAATTAAACCATTTAATAGAGAATGGTAACACAAAAATATGCTAGTTAAATCAATAAATAATAAAGAATATGTCAACCAATCCTGCATTTGTTTTATGTTATCCCGCATTTGCACGGGGGCTTTTTTTATATTCGGTGTTGACGGCTCTCAAGCAATGAACTCTTTAAAATCACTCTCTCCTTCGCCCAGTGCTCAAAATGCAACACTGTGTGATAAAAAAGCGTCACGTTTTAAAGTGGTTGCTGTATGAACAGATAAATCGTAATGGATTTGTTCTATTTGAACGCTTTTTAGCGCGCGTTAAAAAAGCGCTCGTGCGAATTCGGCTTACTGTCTATATGTGACTCTGGGCGCTTGTTATAAGGAAATTTAATAAAATATTTGTACACTGACACTAAACATTAATAAATAATGAGATATAAATGTTGTTAAGACATAGTTATGCTTTTGTCTTAGGTATTTTATATAACAACTTCTAAAAAAATTACATCTCATACAAACATTGTCTCGACAGGACCAAGTCTTCTTTCGTGAACGCCTAATGAAATGTAGCGCGTGGTAGAGGTACGTGTGAAGGCTTTGTGCTTTGCAAAATAAAGGTAGAACACTACTGTTTCATGTTGTGTCATTCGCATTGAAAGCGTATCATTTTTATATACGTATTTAAGAGCATGTTTCCACAATATAAAAATCAATGAATTTAAGCAAGAATATTCTTCAAAAAGTTTCCGTTTCAATCTTGCAAATAATTTTAAGATTTAACTAAATACGGAATTTATTAATGTTAATAATTCCCAAATTGAATCTCAGGAATTTCATTGTGACAAAATTTTACCAAATTAACCGAGGGTTTCTAAGACCTAAATCTCTGTATAAAGCATATTTGATAAAACAGAGATAACAATTTTTTTTAAACAGAGATTTCGGTCTCAGAAACCGACGATAAATAACTTACATGAAAAGTTTTTATATTATAACTATAATAGATATAAACGGTACAAGTATTGCGATAGATGGCGCTGTTACAAAAGTATTGTGTCTCCAAAACATGCTTTTTATGTGATACGATACAACATGATAGAGTACACATTTCTACCTTTACGCTTACGTCCACAATCACAAAGCGCATATCAATCTAAACACTTATATGATGCACATTTCAATAATTCGAATCGAATTAATTTTTTCATCCAGCTTTGAATTAGGTATTTGCTTTTTTTCTTATACGATAAGGTGGTATGAGTGAGCGGTCACCTGAATTCGTTGCCTTCCTTTAATCGACGGAGGAGTGGACGCACAGGCAAATAATATTTACCCTTCTTATGTATCCCCTCCTACGTTCAATCTACTTCCCCTTCGCATCTTTCTCTGATAAGAAAAGAGACGCATCAGACGAAACGCAGAATTGCTTCCACTTCACGCCTCTCTTCTGTGTGGTCGGATTATTTCACCGGACGACGTGAAGCGGATATTGTAGTTGCTGGCGTTTGCCGCTGTTTGCTTCAACACTAACACACATGAATGAATTTCCTGGTATGAGTTTGAACTTTCATATCTGCCACATTTTATTCCTTTATTGCAACATAATGATTGCCATTTTTATTAAAAACTAATATTTAGGTTAATTTGTTTGGATGATTTTTGTTGTAAGGAATTTGTTACAGTTGACTCTAACTTCTGCATTTTCATCGTCTGGAATTCGTCAGAAACGTATTTTAATCCGTAGCTTACACAAAAAAATTGGTATATTTATAAAAACAGTTTTTTGATAATATATTTTTCTTCTCGTTGCAGATGACAGGGCTCCTGAAGATGCGGCTTTGGTATTGCCAGGTTATATAAAGTGCACCACGAGCTCACATGAACTATAAAGATGTAGGGACATAATTCGATATGTGGTCACAAAGCTTAAATGCTGCTTAAATCATGAAATGCTAGAAGTAGAAAGTTCAACTCGATCACTTCGAGTGAATAAGATGTGCAAAAGAGATTTTTTATAACGCGTTGTGAAAAAAAAAAGTATTTTGCAAAATTTTTCGTGATGTTGATGTTCGTGATTTCTATTTCGAAATATTATTGAAATATTGTAATATTCATAAATCTTTAAGATCCGAATATGAATGTTATTTTAAAATAATATACCTTTTTATTATACAAATAATTAATCAAACACATTTTTCTAAACTATAATGTTGTTCGATTTTCAAATTTATTCGACGTGTTATAAAGTCGTCATAATTATTTAATAGAAAAGCCTTATTAAAATTAAAATAATTTCATTTAATGTACATATTAATAGTTACATAATCGCGGCAAATATTTCGCGGAAAAAGGCGTCTCTCAAATATTTATTTAAAAGAATGTAATCAGAAATATTTTTATTTATAAAATTATTGCTCAATATTAAGTCGATTGCAGATGTATTTGTTATAGAGAATGTCACGGAAAATAATTTTTACCATTAATATGATAAGAGACAAGATTTTTAATTCCCATAGATAAATAAAATAAATCATAAATCACGCTGAAATGCTCTCGGTGTTATGCACGCGTGCAAAAAATAACCATTTAATTATTAATTGAGTGTTCATTGAATCGATACATTATAATTTATTTATTTATCTGTTTTAATTCTTAAAAATAATAGATAAATTATTAGTTAATTTGATTATACATATATTATTATTTATGGACACTTTACATATGACATTTCATATGTGAAACTTCTAATTCGATTTGTTGCGTTGTAAAAATAGATTTTACAAAACCACGTCCTAATAAATTATTTTCTCAACGCCAATGTCGATTATAATTATAAATAAACATTTAAAATTACTCAAAAATTTAGGCATAAGAGGCTACAACCCGCCCATTGTAAAGGATGTTCCCTAAAAATATATCCGCAAGGCTGAATGATTAATTTAAGCCTGAATTGGAAACGTTATAAAATGTTATCGTCCCAGCCGTACACTTGTAGCCAGTATCGATTTTTCCGTCCCATGCCTAACTTTTTAAAAATTCATCGATACACATACTATGTCCATAGTAATCCGAACCGACAACACTAACTGCTCACAGAAATATGAATTGTATTTCAGTTAGGAAATCAATTTCTGAATGTTACATTTTACGCTATTTGCTATCGGCTAATTCTTTAGTATTATTTTTAAACGATACATTTATTACTATTTGTAAATGTATTATTATTTTAATATTATTTAACTCTAGTTCTCAATGTTACATTTAGTACTATTTGGTAACGACTATAACATTATTTAACACTATTTTACTATTTTAAAAAGTTCTGATGCAATTTCTTATGTAATAAATTGTTTAGTAGTATTCCTAAATGTTACATTTAGCGTTATTTGTTTTGTATTGTTTATTATATTCTGTAAAATGATCGTTAAACTATCGATTATTCTATTTCTGTTGTTATTAAATAATACAAAAGAATTTTTATTCCGGATTAATTTGAAGGAATATTTTTAAAATAAATTACAGTCGCTTATATAAACTCATTTAATATATGGTTGTATTAGTATTTTTAATTAATAAGTTATTTTATTATTATAATTAAAAGGCTTGTGAATATTGCATACACTTGAGCCTTTACAAGGCAGATATTTATCGATTAGCAATAGATTTCTAAATATAATTTTTATTATGTATAAAAACTTTATTTTTGTTTACTTTGATAAATTATACTGTTAAATCAGATAGTAAGATATTGAAGTATTAAAGATTTTTGTAAGAATAACAGAAGCTTTTTGCTTTGCTTGTATTTTAATCCCGTGAACGTGTTGACATACTATATAATGTGATCTTTTTGCAAATTTAATGATGTATATTACATAATATTATGTAAAATAATTTTAAATGATTTTTCAGTAAACATTATAAATCTATTCACTATAGTGAGATGTATAAAAGCTATATAAATGTTAAATGCAATTGAAATATTAATAATATATTTAACGAAAAAATAGGCGAAATTAAATTAAAAAAAAAAACTGCTTAGACTGTGAAAATAAGAATTAGCTAGAAAACGCAAAATACCCACGCACATATTTAGAATTAATCCTCGATAAAATAAATAATTATTAATTACCATATAAGAAAATATAGTAATAATTATATAATATATACAGGATGTTCAGGAAAGACGTGTCTATGGTACTCCGTTGGAGTACCATAGATACCTTGGTCGAAAATATGTAGATTTTACTCAACTTAACGCTCTCCTAAGTTGCGTACTTTAGGCGCTAGAGTTCGCAAAGTAAATGTTTACATTAAATTAAAAATAATGTATGATTCGTGAGCCGCATTTTCGAATCTGTGGTACTCCATTGTACACATTTTTTCGGGACAACCTGTATATTTATTTAGGAAACATGTAACACTGGAACGATACAATAGATCACACAGATTTTTCCATAGAGTTCTATTTACTTTTTTATTGCACTGTTAATTTAATACTATGTATAAATGAGAAATACATACGTTTAAAATGATCTCATCTAATTAATATTCCATTTATAAATAATTATTTAAATCAAATAATTATTATAATTACATTTATTTACATTTTAATAGCTTCGATTTAAATCTGATTATTTTAATGATTTATTCTTATTTTTTTAATATAACGTTGTTATTTACAGTAAAATAATATATTGGGTTTTTACTGCAGAAGCACTCGTATAAATCAAACCGTCTCGTTGTCCTTAAAAATAAAGAGAAAAGGCATTCATATGAGTGTTTTGGCAGTGGAAGCTTAGCGTAAAGACCGCAATCTAGTTTTTAGATAAATAAAAAAATGATTTAGTAAGAAAATGAAAAGCAATTCTTGAATATCACTGTAATCTAAAGTCAAATTAATTTTAAGCGCTATTTTCAGAATAAAAAAAATTGTATTTTTATTTATCTTAAGTAAATTAATTCGGTTGTGTATAAATTTTACTAAATTTTTATCATTAATGTATCGATTTTTATTCTATTTATTAATTTACTGTGTATTTAATTATTAATAATTATAAAATTATAATATTTTTATTTGAAAAAAAAAAAATTACCGTGAGTTTTCAGGGTCGAAGCAGAATTTTAAGAACATATTGTTGTTCAGTTTTTTTTCATACAGAATGTGAGAGATGACTATGTTTTTTTTTTTACAATCGTTTCGGCATTGGAAACGAATTACTTTTTTTATTGAAAGAATTATATTACTAATTAAATTTTAATTACATCTTATTACTTTCAATTTTAATGGGAATCTAAATCTATTTTATTTTATTTTATTTAAAAAAAATCTAACATAAACGTAAAAAAATTATGATTTCGTTTCGCTGCTACAAATAATGTTTTACATTTCCAAGTAAATTCACTTTGATTATGTTTTTTAACTCTTTTCCTTACTTATAATTAAAATGCAATGATTTTCATTTCAATTATTAATATTACATTACATTTACAATGTATTATGAATCGGTGGTATTTTCAATTAAAATTATTATTTGCACATAATATGTATATCTGAAACTTATAACGTTTATTTTTAATCTGAAAAATTATTGTAAAAATATACTTTTGAAGGAGACGTAACTGAAAATGTTCGATACATTAAACTATGACCGTGTCTTTCCACTGCCGCAACACTTGTATAAAACATGTCTTCATCTCTGTCATTCTTTATGAAAAACAAAGATAACAATATTTTTTTTATACATATGCTTCGGAAATGGAAACAATAATTAAGATATATAAATATTGCAATTTCATTGCTTGCTTTTGCAAATATATTTACTCGTAAGTTCATTGGGTCTATTTGTGACAATCGCCACTATCTCTTTTGACAAAATTTATGCAGCGCCACCTATCGGACGTAAAGTATACTAATAACCTCATACTAGTTTTGACATAATCGACGATGACGATTGTCACAAATATTTGTGCTTGGTCAATATTTTATTTTTGTTACTTACATTTTCTTAAAATTCTTTACATTTTACTTATTATTAATCTATTAAATATATACACAGGAATGAAAGAAAAATTGCTAAGATTAGAGCAAAATTCTCACCAAATGAAACAGTGCGATATATTATCATTATAAAAATGATAAACGTAAAGCATTTTTATTAATTTGGAACTGTTGCCTTATCATAGTTTTGTATATAAATGAGAAAATTAGTAGTAATAAATACACTTATTGGCTTCGAAATATTGTTTTATTTAATTTAGTTCTATATATTTGAGGCAAATTGCCTCTTTAATGCTTAAGGAAAATGCAGCAATAATATCAATAAATGTTTATAGCGGTTTATTGTTAAAGGGAACACAGTCCTGTAGTAAAACAACTGTATAAAGTAAAATATTTTTGAAAAAAAAAAGAAAAATTAATAAGAAAAAATTAAATTCTACTTTCGTTCCCGAAATTCTGAAAATCCTGCAACAAACAAATGATGTAGGCACCTTTAGTGTTTCCTTTCTAAAAGATTCTTTACACACACAGGTTACAAATTCTGTATCCATAAAAGAAAATAATAATTTAATCTGTAGTAGTTTATTAAATAAAAAAAGAAAAAAGGAAGAATTTTGCGATTTTTTCTAATACATTTGTTAACTACACTTTGTCGTTGGTGACCAAACCCGCAGGTCCCATTCCCAAGACTGGAGAGAGTCCTGCCACTGTCACTGCCCTCAAAGGTCTGAAATTAACAAATGTGCCAATCAGTTATAAATCTTTATGAAATAAATTTAAAGAATTACTTGTATAATAGAAAAAATTTAAAAATTGTGCCATGCTTAATATTAAATAAGCACCCTCTATCGGAGAGAAGAAATAACACGATTATCTTTTTTTTTTGTGAATTGCTGCTACACGGGAAAAAGCCATGTAATTTTATGAAATTAATATACGTTAAATTTTCCCGAACAAAATAAGGTAGAAAAAACTTTGTTTTGGCTGTTTGTACATTTTATTTGCCCAGATAGAATAGCACTCAAACTAGTAATTCAAATATCCGTAAGATGTCGCTATTGCAAAACCGTATTGTTGGAAATTATATTAAGTAAGCTTACCACTGATAGATGACGCTTTATTGAAATTATTTAAGGGTTCATTTTCAAAACGAAAGCTGTCCAAAAGCTTCGTAAATTATTTGAATATAAATATGTAAAATACTTGTATACGATTAGTTATGATTTATTGAGCTTACTTGAATCCCAATTCCTCAGGCGGTATACCGAGCTTTGTAAGCTTAGCCTCGTACGTCGCGAGGAGATCGTCATGAGCTTTCCGGAGTCGCGCTGCTTCGTAGTGCAAATCTTCTATTTGCGTATCTTTCAATTTCAACAGGTTCTATACATAAAAAATATCGAAAGAATGTATTTATTATTTATTAATTTATATTGAATTTAATTATAAATATATCAAGTATTTACTCACGTGTATCTCCTTCGGTCCCAAGTCTCTGGCTTCTAAGCTTTTCAACTTGGCTTCTAACAGGGATGTTTTTAAGGAAACCTTCTGTTGCACTTCTAGCACAGCCCGAGAGAACCGCGACTTCAGTTCGTTGCGTTCCTTCTCTATCCTGTCAAACCTAACTTGAAGCACTTCGTATTCCCATTTCAATACTTCGAACTGCTTTTCAAGTGATGCGAGCTGTTTCGTTTTCGCCTGAAAATTAAATATAATGATTTAAGTTCATTATTTGTACTTATTCTGCAGTTATGTCTACGAGTACATTTATTTGAATGTCATTAAATCGATTTGAAATTTTTTATCTCAACGTTCTGTCATTTACAGGTTTTTTGAAATTGCGATTTCTCATTATGACTGATTGAGTTTTTAAATTTCTATTTTTTTTTTATATTTTCTACTTACAGCTAACGCAGCCTTATCTCTGTCATAGTTTGACATCTGACGCTTTAACTCTTTGTTGTCAATAATCGCAGCTTCGAGAGGTTCTCGCAGGTTCTTCGCTTCAGCAACTGCATCCTTAGCGACCTTCTCCGCACGTTCTTTGACTTTTTGCATTTCTTCCATTTGTTGCTTAATGCTACTAATAAGACCTGTGGAATAAATAATGTTATTTGAGACTTATTATCTTAAATATATTAAGCTAAACCTATTTAATTAAATAATAAGTTACCTAAGTTGTTAAGTGTGATGTCGTTGTAATAACTTTTAAGATCAATGAAAGCGCGATCGTGATGGGCGATCAAATCTGAAAGCTGTTTATTCTTTCTCTCCTCTACTTCTGCTATTTCCATTCTGTGTTTCACAGTGAGTTCTACTTTAGTCTCATGTAGCTTCTTTTCAGCCTTATCTTCTATCTGGCGAGCTTTTTCTTGAAAATCTTCTCGTGCTTTAGATAATTCTTCAGCATGTACCAATTTCGCTCTTCTCAATTCGTCTTGAGCGGCGAGTGCTTTCTCTCTTATTTCTTGTCTGAGCATTCGTTTGTCGTTTAGCAGTTCCAGCTCTTGTTCCGCGTGTTCTTCTTTTGCTGCTTTCAGTGCGACTAAATTTTCTGCTCTCAAAGCGGCTGCAGCAGCTTGTTGTTCATATTTTAAATGTTTGATTTTCTGCTTTTCAGTTTCTAAAAGCGCTTCATTCTCCTCCTTCGCTTCTTCTGTAGCTCTCTCTCTATTTCTCAGTTCAGCTTTAGCTTCTTCTAATTGTTGTCGGGTAATTTCCCAAAAGGTGCGTATTTTATCTCGCTCTAACTGAAAGTAATTTCTTTCTTCTCTCTCTTTGTCTAATTCTTCTTTGACACGGAGAGTGAACTGTTCCAGCTTTTCTCTTGTCATCTCAGACGTGTCGACTCCATCAATTACGATGGCTGAAATGAAGTAAAAGTATAGTTAGTCAGGAAATAATATTTGTAGAAGTTAATCTGTATATTACAAAACATACCCGGAGCCTTTTTTCCTCCGCCTTTTCCTTTGGGTGGCTGTAATAGAACAATTTTAAATAAATAAAAATTAAACATTATTTTCCTTTTAAAAGCTGGAAGTTATTTTTACATGAGAAGTCTGTTCGGGATAGTAACCTTAATCACATCTCTTTACTTATGTTTACGATTACACAAGTTTGGTTACTCATAGAATCTATTTTTAAAAACGCTACAACTTAAAACGAAAGCGCTACAAGCGCGTTAGATATATTTACAGTGGCACCCATAATTGCTTCATATTATATTCTTATCTCTGTTTCTTTATTCGTCCTTGCAGTTTGCGGAAAAGGTCAACTTTTTATGAATAAACTTTATATGAATAAAAGGAGTTCTGGAAAAAATACAGTGGGAATCTTACCATTTTCTGCTTTCCTATTCCCACAAAAGATTCAAAAACGAAAATTAAAGATACTTTGGTCTGCAAATCGTTTTACAAAATAAAGTTGACATAGTTGCTAAGCACAATAAACAATCAAGCAATCAAAGTCACAGTAACTATGGTTACAATATTGTTAGCTAATCTGCCCTTTCTCTAGTTTGTTGAAATAAAAATAGACAAATAATGTTTTGATCATAGCACCATTGAATCTCCAGTTTTTTTCCGAAATATTTAATTTACCTACATTTAGTAAAAAAAACAAAGAAGTTTGTCAAAAGCGTAAAAATTGATACAAAGATCGTTTATCTGACGTTTGCTAAATTGAAAATAGACAATTATCATTTGAAATTTGACACCATTAAAACATGTTGACATTTTAGACGTTAAATTTACAGTCACATTTGTTTGAAATCAATGTGAAAATTTATTACAAGTATAAAAAGGTCTACAAAATTTTAGTCATGTACAAAGTAAGAAGAGTATTATTTCTATTTGCATTGGTTTCATGTCTCTTCGTAATAGACTGTGTTTTAGGCAATGTCTCGCTTAGATTGATTAAAAGTTTCTCCGAAAACATCCAATCATTGCCTAAATCTGTGAAAGAAGAAACGAAAGTCTTATTATTAGAAGGAGCGAGATTAGTGAATCTTCCTCTTCTATGTTCTGAAGTTGTCTTTTTAGCTGTTATGACAGTAGTAAGTGTTGTTTTGTTTGTATTTTAATTTGCTTACATATTTTCTTTTGTTGCGGCGTTTGGATATATTAGTTATTCCGGTGAGGTAGCATTTGCAAAAAGCAGTTCCGTTGCAGTTATCTAGTAAAAAACAATAGAAAGAGGACTTAAGAATATATATCGTAAACTCTTCGATCACCAATTCTTGAATCCAAGTGGATACTAGCTGAACCCCTGGCATATGCAGTTTACTTTGATTCATTTCCTGATTATTTCAGGTACTTAACACTTGGAGTTCTCCAAACAAAAACGATCGTATAGATAGACTACTCCAGGAGAGCCGACGTGGATTGCAGTCTACCAACACATACCTGGAAAAATGGCGGCAGAAAAAAGTGAGATGATGCTTTTATTGATATATTTGGAACCTCATAATTAATTGAACATGATACTATTAATAGAAGATTTTATTTTTAAACTAATAATGAAGAGTGCTCTAGATGGATTAGGAAAATTAAGACCGTAAAGTTTGAGGGATACTTTTTTTATTTTTTAATAGGAACAAGCTGAAGATGACACGAATAAGGAGCCAGACTACGCTAAACCATTAACGCTGGAAGTTCCAATACTACACATGGCTATTATAGATGTAAGTACTTTTATTATTTTTAAGGCGGTAAAAGGCGAAACCATACAACCATCAACAACGAATAGAGTTAGTGTTGTTGTGTTGGTTGGTGTATTGTTCGTTGCACATGCCGGTCACATCATTAGCCGGTAAGATGCAACGAGCAAATGAGTTGCAAATCATACCCGTAAAGCAACAAAGGAAGATAGACAGGAAAAAGGAAATTTATTTATTTTTATGATAATAGGATATGACGTGGAAAAATCTTTGAATTGGATTTTTCCGTATAGGAGAAATTAATATAGCTTGATAGTACCTGCACCGACGTTCGATGTATAAATGTAGAAGAAGCGAGAGAGGTATGTCAGGGCAGTCACAAAGGTATCTGGGGTGGAAGGTCCTTTTCTCTGCCTACCCCTCTGGGTTACGGATGTGTGTTTTGTCGTTGTTGTTGTTGTTGATAGTAATTTATCTTACTTTCTAGAATCGAGCAACCAACAGGTTTGACACAAGAGCTCAACACGAAAGGGGAGACGCGGGTGACTCGATCAATATTACTGATACCTTACTGTCTGTTGCGTCAGTGAATAATGACGATTTCGAGTCAATCATGAAGCTAGCACGCGATGACGTCACCACCGAAGACATTCGAAGCATCGAGACCAACAACCGGTATCTATGGAAAGTTCTGGAAGAAGATGATGATGATATTTAAACAATAATTAACTCTAAAAATTCTTGCTCTAAGAAATTAAATTAACTTATAAAATCAAAATCAAGGTTAATTTGGTATCTAAAAGGTACAATATTACAGATTGTGATAACAAAATATTTTGAATTACTTTGTGCGAAAAACGAACCATCCATACTACAGCGTGCAATAAAAATAGTCCTTGATGATTTTTTTTTTATTTTTCTTCCTTGGCCCTGACGTTAGTGTAATTTATTTGAAAGAAAACATATTTATTACTAAATAGTTAAGACTTTCTCTTTAATATGAAGTTTCAGAACATACTGTACAAAATGTAGGTAGGTCATTATTAACAAAATGCTGAACATAAGTAGAGATCACAGAAAAACTGAGAGCATAATCCCACAAAGCGTTTCTCACTAATATCGCACACTTTGAGTGTCGAATGATTCATAATAACCGCCTTAAGCTGACAGATATTAATTTAATACCCCTAATACTTGTGCAACATCCTATTTCTAGGAGCAAAAATTAATTCGCGAAATATAAACCTTATTTTAATAGTTTTAAGGTTTAATATAAATTATATAGCATATTAATAAGTTTTCCGCTAACTATGAAGGCGTCAGCGCCAGTCAGATTAAAATCTTCAATGTTTAGTGTACTTTTTAAAATAAAAAGAAAGTAATTTCGTTAAACAATTTCTATTAAGTAACTATAAGCAATACAATTTTTCGCAGGTTTATTTTTTTTAATTTTGCTATGTTATCTTAACATATTATTTTATTATATTATATGTGCCGATATGATGAAGAAAAAAAATCGTTTATGCCGAATAAATGGAATCGTTGCAAAATAAATTACCAATAAAAAACAATGGTAGACGCCAGCAACAACAACATCTGTTGCACCAATTGGCCTCGCACAGTGAAATACCACGACCACACAGAAGACAGGTGTGAAGTGGAAGTAATTCCGCGTTTCGTCTGATGAGTGTGGTGCCGGAGGCCTAGTTTTAGTCCTCTTTCCCTTCCCACCCTTTTCTTATAAGGAAAGGATGGGAAGGGGAGGTGGATTTGATGGAGGAGGAGATGCGTAGGAAGGTTAAATATTCTTCTTCTTCTTCGTCGATTGAGGGTAGGCAACGCATCTGCAATTGCGAATGTCTATGGGCATCGGTCGCTTCGCCATTTCGGCGAATTCATGTAGCCGCATGCTCGTTTGCCACCTTGTAATATAAAAAAATAGGCGATTAACTCCGATTATTTTATTATACCATAGTGGAGCTAGTCTCACTTAAAGCCCTAGGGCTTACTTAAAAAGATGCGTACAAATAAATGCAAAGCACATGTAGGTACGTGCATCTTTTTCAGTAAAGAGATTCCCTTTGTGGCCCGTGATAGCCTTTGAAGTGGCACCATTTTCGACAGCGGGACAAACGATACATTGTAGTTCATGCTCTTATCTAAAAACGCCGTTTGTGACGTAGCCTTATCTTTTTGGACTTTTATAACTTTTACGTCTGGATTCACTTTTTAAGCAAAACCGTATTTTAAATACTTGGGAATGGGCAAGGACTCTTGAAATTTCATTTTTTACTTCGTCTCTATTCCGACGAAATTTTTTTGCTATACTTATTGTTTGGTACTTGATTCGAGCATAATAGTGTCTAAGAGGTCAGAGCCTGCTTCGCGATGTCTGAAGTTCAGACATTGCACTTTATTGTTTTACTTTGTACAAATATGAATCATAAGAATAAAGAAGAAGTTATTTTCTTTAAATATTTTTGGCACCTTATTTAGTTGGAGAGCGAATAAACATTTTGTTGAAAAATAATTTTGTACTGTTTAAGAGGTAAATAACTTTAATGTCAATTTCATAAAAATTAAGTTATTGTTGGTACAGTCAGCTTCATAAATATAGTGGCAGTCAAGATATCCTAATATATAGGAACACCTAAGGTGATCAATTATATAAGTACAACCAAAGTTATCAAATTAATTGACGCATCCACTCTGCTCAAAAACACCGGAGCGTTCACATCGTCATATATATGAGTACATTCAAAGTGCTCATAATTATAATTACAGACATAGCGTCAATAGTAACGAAGCATCGAAAGTATGCAAAAATATCGTAACATTTGACAAAATTGAACTCTATCTCTATTTACTTAAGATACACTTTGAAATATACTACTTCTGTTAAATTCATTTGACATTTTATATCAAACATTTTTTTGCTATTTACTTCAAGTTTACGTCCCGCATGACAGATAGGTACGAGATAGATAAGCAATATCAAATTTTAATTTGTCACCATATATGCCAGTTTGGCCTTACGGTTTAACTGCTCGCTGTAATACGCAGTTTTGGCGATTCGAATCCCACACTTATTTTTACATTTTTAAGGTTTTTAATTTTATTATCAAAGCGTTATATAAAATTGAACTTTTTCGCAACAATTATTGGTTACTATTCGACATCTTTAAAAATTAAGGAACCACAATATTCCTTGTCCCTTTTTTAACCGAGACGTCATTAGCATGTTTTTTTTATTGTTCACGTTTATTATTGTAAGTTTCGTCATTAAATTCCGCGCGGACTAAGTCACTGGCGACATCGAATACGTGTAATAAATCTATGCTTGGAAAATTCTACTGCAACCGGACTGAAGATACCTAGCAGGAAGAGAAAAATATTTTGATACAAATTGTCAATTAATTAACAGAAGTTGTATAGATGGCCGAACCTAATCGTTATTAATTTTATTTAAATATTTAATACCCCAAAAATAAAAATTTAAAATTGTTTTTGTTAAGTAAAAAACATATTCTAAGTAAATTACTAGATTTTTCCTTTTCATTAAAAATAAATCAAGCTCTATACATATATTGATAATATTGAAAAATAAAAACCTTGTAAGCCTGGGATTCGAACCATTAAACTTACGTACTGCGGCGAAAATAGTAAAACACTGAAACTAGCACATATTGTGACAGAATAAAATTTGATATTGCTTACTAGCTTTTACCCGCGACTTCGTCCGCGCGGAATAAAAAAAATGCTCACAAGATAAAAAGTTCCTATGTCCATCTCCTAGTTCTAAGCTACCTCCCCATCAATTTTCAGCTAAATCAGTTCGACCGAACTTGAGTTATAAAAAGTGTAACTAACACGACTTTCTTTTATATATATAGATAGGTAGATTAGGTATCTGTCATGTATCGTAAATTTATAAATTTTAAGCGTTATAATAATAAGAAGAAAAATGTTGGGTTGTCCGATAAGTTCGTGCCCATTTTTAAGGGAAATTTTAAAGGCCCTTAAGTTTTGGCATACGTCTTTTAAATTATATTTGTTCGATTTTATAGCAAAAAGTCTTATGTATTTCGGCAAAAATTAAGTCAATCAGTTTTTATAAAACTGATAGAAAAGAACGAATTGTGTCCTACCATTTGTCAAAATATGGCTGAAGTTAAGCTTTTCATTATGTATGTGTTATGTAAACATGTCATATGTTTTCAATAATTGTACCTATAATATATTCGGGTCTATTCTAAGATACCTATTGAAAATCGGAACGAACTTATTGGACAACCTATTATGTTGATACAAAGCGTCAAATGAATTTAACAGAAGTAGTATATTTCAAAGTGTATCTTAAGTAAATAGAGATAGAGTTCAATTTTGTCAAATGTTACGATATTTTTGCATACTTTCGATGCTTCGTTACTATTGACGCTATGTCTGTAACTATAATTATGAGCACTTTGAATGTACTCATATATATGACGATGTGAACGCTCCGGTGTTTTTGAGCAGAGTGGATGCTTCAATTAATTTGATAACTTTGGTTGTACTTATATAATTGATCACCTTAGGTGTTCCTATATATTTGGATATCTTGACTGCCACTATATTTATGAAGCTGACTGTACCTGAGAAATTCAAATTACAACACTTACTTAAAGTGCACAAAATATAATAATAATGTCGCCAACGTCCATACCACGTTGAATACACCGGTTCTCGTCCGATCACCGAAGTTAAGCAACGTCGGGCGTGGTCAGTACTTGGATGGGTGACCGCCTGGGAACACCGCGTGATGTTGGCTTTTTTTTTAATGTGTGGCGGACATACACACACGAACACTCACACACACACGCACGCACACAGATACCCACACACATTCATTAATTTCTTACATAAAAAATAAAAAAAAAAACAATTACTAATTTTGTATTTACAATTACAAAAAAATTATAACTTTTTATTCTATATATTTTATTTGAAATATCAATAAAAAATAATAAGTAAATAACGATTCTAACGCCCTCTAGCCGACGCATTGAAAACGCTTCGCGTGAAGTTTGCATTAATTACCTGTCGTTGCGTCGGCTCAGGGGCATTCCAAAAAATCACACAGTCACGGCCATCTTTTGCGACAGTAAAAATCCCATACTGGTGACCCCTTAAAGTGAATACGTGAATTGATTTAAGAAAAAAATGATAAGCGACGGTGAACAGGAAATAGATTACGACGCGCGAGTGACGAAGCGGCGAGTGCGCGTGCCCATTGTGTCGGACGACAATTCAGACATTTGTCGTATAGGCGTAAGAATGCCGCCATTTTGGCCAGAGAAGCCATTATTATGGTTTAGTCAAATCGAAAGTCAATTTTGCATATCGAAAATAACCGATGATGATATAAAATTTCATTTCTTAATCACAAATCTGGACCGGAGATATATAAGTGACATCGAGGATTTAATAACATCACCTCCAACGACCGGCAAGTATGAAAAATTGAAAAGTGAAATTATTAAACGGCTTTCCATTTCAAAAGAGAAAAAATTAAAACAACTACTACAGGCCGAGGAGATGGGCGATCGCAAACCATCTCAGTTCCTGCGACATCTACAGCATCTCGCGGGCCCCAATATACCGGAAGATTTTCTTAGATCATTGTGGACTGGTCGACTCCCAAGTAATCTGCAGACTATCGTCGTGTCGCAAATGAGTATGCCCCTTAGCGAAATAGCTGACTTGGCAGATCGAGTACACGACATCGTCCCAGCTTCACCCGTGGTTGCAGCCGCATCATCTTCACAAACCAGGTTAGAACAAACCATTGAGGACATGGCGCGACAAATGTCAGAACTGAAGATGCAGGTCAGTACTATTAATTCGAAAATTGACGAGCGCTCTCGGCCACGTCATAAAGTTAGGTCACGTGAGCGGAGCCGTACGCCATCGAGAAGATCACAGTCGTCCTACAGAAAGTTTCCTACCTGTTGGTATCACTCCAGGTTCGGCAGCCAGGCTAGACAATGCATTCAGCCTTGCGATTACAAGTCGGGAAACGCACCGGGCAGTCTGTAATGGCGACGGATGACTGTCCCACATTAACTACTGGTCGCCTATTTGTAATTGATAGCAGATCGAAAGTGCAATTCTTAGTGGACACAGGAAGTGACCTATGCGTTTTCCCCCGATCTGCACTCAAACAACAACGTGATAAATCTGATTATGTACTGTGTGCAGCTAATGGTTCTATTATTCATACGTATGGTTATGTACAACTTAATTTAAATTTAGGTCTACGTAGAGATTTCATGTGGCGATTTACTGTTGCTGACGTCACAAAAGCTATCATTGGTGTTGATTTCTTGTCACATTTTAATTTAATTGTTGATGTTAGAAATAAGAGATTAATAGATACTACAACAAAATTGTCAACGTTAGGTGTTTCTGAAAAATTATGTAGCCTAATATCTAGTGTAAAGGTCATGACTGGTGATTCAATTTTTTTCAAATTACTAGCTAATTTCCCAGAACTTACACGGCCAGCAGGCACCCATCGCACACCAACACATAAGACAGTTCATCACATACGTACCACACCAGGTCCACCGGTTTCCTGCACACCACGCAGACTTCCCCCAGAGAAGCTGAAGATCGCCAAGGCAGAATTCCAGGTAATGTTAGCTAATGGTATTGCTCGTCCATCCGAGTCAGCCTGGTCGTCACCACTACACCTCGCTCCGAAAAAGGATAATGGTTGGCGACCATGCGGCGATTATCGCTTGCTTAATGCGAGAACGATCCCGGATAGGTATCCTTTACGCCATATACACGATTTTGCCCATAGTTTATTCGGTTGTAAAATTTTCTCAACTATAGACCTAGTAAAGGCATATAATCAGATACCAGTATTTGAACAGGACATTCCCAAATGTGCTATAACCACACCATTTGGACTTTTTGAGTTTCCTTATATGAATTTTGGTCTTCGAAACGCTGGAGCCACCTTTCAGAGATTCGTTGATGAGTTGACACGTGGTCTAGATTTTTGTTTCCCATATCTCGACGACTTTCTCGTATTTTCGCATGATGAGACAGAGCACAAAGAACACCTTCGCCTCCTATTTAACAGGATGAAGGATTATGGCGTGCTGATCAACACTGCAAAGTGCGTTTTTGGAGCATCAGAGGTAACATTTCTAGGCTACTCCATCAACCAGCACGGCACGAAGCCCCTGGAAGGCAAAGTTCAAGCCATGAAAGATTTCCCCCTTCCTACAAATGCAAGGCAGCTTAGAAGGTTCCTGGGCATGATAAACTTTTATAGAAGGTTTATCCCCCACGCAGCCAAAATCCAAGCTCCCCTGAATGCATTGCTTAAAGGTTCAGTCAAAGCGTCACAGACAATACACATGGACAAAAACTCATTAAAAGCTTTCCAAGACTGTAAAGATAGCCTTTCTAATGCAGCCCTGTTAGCTCATCCAGACCCTACAGCAAAGTTAGGTCTTATCACTGATGCTTCGGATCTTGCTATTGCTGGTGTCTTACAGCAACTCGTAGATGGTAGTTGGCAACCTCTTGCCTTTTTCTCTCGTAAATTGAGCCCATCACAAACGAAATACTCACCATACGATAGAGAGCTTCTTGCTATTTATGAGAGTATTAAGTATTTTAGACATTGGCTAGAAGCAACACCGTTTACTATCTTCACAGATCATAAACCACTGTGTTTTGCATTCAGTGAAAGGAAGGCCAACTGCAGTCCACGACAATATAGGCATCTGAATTTTATTTCCCAGTTCTCGACCGATATTCAACACATCTCCGGAAAAGATAATGTCGTTGCTGACGCACTTTCCCGAATCGAGGAGGTTGAGGAGATAGTAAGACCCGTGGACCTCGAAGTGATTGCTAAAGCTCAGGACTCCGATTCTGAATTAGCAACATTTCTAGAACAAGAAAGTTCCCTGCATATTAAGAAATTAAATATACCTGGAAGTCGATTGCAGCTGTACTGCGATGTCAGCACAAAGACTCCCAGGCCTCTAGTACCCAGATCCTTACGCAAGCAAGTATTCGATAGCTTACACTCTCTTAGCCATCCCGGCGCTATCACAAGCGCGAAGCTTGTTGCTGACCGTTTCGTCTGGCCATTGATGAGAAAAGATTGTCGCGAATGGTCTAGGGCGTGTTTGTCATGTCAGCGCGCAAAGGTAAATCGACACGTTATGTCGCCTTTAGGCACACATGATTTACCTTCAGCGAGATTCAAATACGTTCATTTAGACCTTATCGGACCATTACCTCCATCAGCTGAGTTCCGTTACTGCTTGACAGCCGTCGATCGCTTCACGCGATGGTGCGAAGCTGTTCCCTTAACGGACATCACTGCAGAAACAGTGGCCAAAGCATTTTTGTCGTCATGGATAGCGAGATTCGGCTGTCCTACTGATATTGTGACAGACCGTGGTAGGCAATTTGAATCGGCACTTTTCGAACAACTTTCAAAATTCATATCTTGCAAACATCGTAAAACAACCAGCTACCACCCTCAATGTAACGGTCTTATTGAGAGGTTCCACCGGCAGTTAAAAGCAGCTATCATGTGTCACGAGGATAGTAGCTGGGTCGAAAGTTTGCCAATAGTTCTACTGGGTATAAGAAGCTCCTTCAAGGAAGATCTTCAATGTTCTTCCGCTGAACTTGTCTACGGAGAACCAATACGTCTGCCAGGTGAATTTTTTGGTCATAAAGCGGAGAATTGCACTACTGATATAGCAGATTTTACAGCGCGTATTCGTTCTTTTGCTAACAATTTGCAACCCGTACCAACTTCTCATCACAACACGAGCAAAATTTTCGTATTTAAAGATCTTTCAACTTGTTCCCATGTCTTTCTAAGAGAAGACGCGTTAAGAGGCGCTTTACAACCAGCTTACACAGGTCCCCATGAAGTTGTTGAGAAAGGCGAAAAAGTTTATAAGATTAGAGTTAAGGGAAAAGTCTTACGAGTATCAGTAGACCGTTTAAAGCCAGCCTACATACTTGTATCCAACCAAGACCCTGGTTCATCTCCATTACCCATTCCTATTTCAGATGCTGTTCCACAATCTACTCCGACCGCAGTGACTACACGTTCTGGGCGAACAGTCCATTTTCCAGATTATTATCGCCCGTAGACACGGTCTCTGGGGGGGAGTGATGTGGCGGACATACACACACGAACACTCACACACACACGCACGCACACAGATACCCACACACATTCATTAATTTCTTACATAAAAAAAAAAAAAAAAAAACAATTACTAATTTTGTATTTACAATTACAAAAAAATTATAACTTTTTATTCTATATATTTTATTTGAAATATCAATAAAAAATAATAAGTAAATAACGATTCTAACGCCCTCTAGCCGACGCATTGAAAACGCTTCGCGTGAAGTTTGCATTAATTACCTGTCGTTGCGTCGGCTCAGGGGCATTCCAAAAAATCACACAGTCACGGCCATCTTTTGCGACAGTAAAAATCCCATAAATGTGTTTTCATTTTTTCTAATGACCTAGTTTACGTAAATTAAGGTAAAGCAATCGCCAACGTCCACACCACGTTGAATACACCGGTTCTCGTCCGATCACCGAAGTTAAGCAACGTCGGGCGCGGTCAGTACTTGGATGGGTGACCGCCTGGGAACACCGCGTGATGTTGGCTTTTTTTTAATGTGTTTTCATTTTTTCTAATGACCTAGTTTACGTAAATTAAGGTAAAGCAATCGCCAACGTCCACACCACGTTGAATACACCGGTTCTCGTCCGATCACCGAAGTTAAGCAACGTCGGGCGCGGTCAGTACTTGGATGGGTGACCGCCTGGGAACACCGCGTGATGTTGGCTTTTTTTTAATGTGTTTTCATTTTTTCTAATGACCTAGTTTACGTAAATTAAGGTAAAGCAATCGCCAACGTCCACACCACGTTGAATACACCGGTTCTCGTCCGATCACCGAAGTTAAGCAATGTCGGGCGCGGTCAGTACTTGGATGGGTGACCGCCTGGGAACACCGCGTGATGTTGGCTTTTTTTTTGTGTTTTCATTTTTTCTAATGAACCTAGTTTACGTAAAATAAGGTAAAGCAATCGCCAACGTCCATACCACGTTGAATACACCGGTTCTCGTCCGATCACCGAAGTTAAGCAACGTCGGGCGCGGTCAGTACTTGGATGGGTGACCGCCTGGGAACACCGCGTGATGTTGGCTTTTTTTTTGTGTTTTCATTTTTTCTAATGAACCTAGTTTACGTAAAATAAGGTAAAGCAATCGCCAACGTCCATACCACGTTGAATACACCGGTTCTCGTCCGATCACCGAAGTTAAGCAACGTCGGGCGCGGTCAGTACTTGGATGGGTGACCGCCTGGGAACACCGCGTGATGTTGGCTTTTTTTTAATGTGTTTTCATTTTTTCTAATGACCTAGTTTACGTAAATTAAGGTAAAGCAATCGCCAACGTCCACACCACGTTGAATACACCGGTTCTCGTCCGATCACCGAAGTTAAGCAACGTCGGGCGCGGTCAGTACTTGGATGGGTGACCGCCTGGGAACACCGCGTGATGTTGGCTTTTTTTTAATGTGTTTTCATTTTTTCTAATGACCTAGTTTACGTAAATTAAGGTAAAGCAATCGCCAACGTCCATACCACGTTGAATACACCGGTTCTCGTCCGATCACCGAAGTTAAGCAACGTCGGGCGCGGTCAGTACTTGGATGGGTGATCGCCTGGGAACACCGCGTGATGTTGGCTTTTTTTTAATGTGTTTTCATTTTTTCCAATGAACCTAGTTTACGTAAATTAAGGTAAAGCAATCGCCAACGTCCATACCACGTTGAATACACCGGTTCTCGTCCGATCACCGAAGTTAAGCAATGTCGGGCGCGGTCAGTACTTGGATGGGTGACCGCCTGGGAACACCGCGTGATGTTGGCTTTTTTTTGTGTTTTCATTTTTTCTAATGAACCTAGTTTACGTAAAATAAGGTAAAGCAATCGCCAACGTCCATACCACGTTGAATACACCGGTTCTCGTCCGATCACCGAAGTTAAGCAACGTCGGGCGCGGTCAGTACTTGGATGGGTGACCGCCTGGGAACACCGCGTGATGTTGGCTTTTTTTTTGTGTTTTCATTTTTTCTAATGAACCTAGTTTACGTAAAATAAGGTAAAGCAATCGCCAACGTCCATACCACGTTGAATACACCGGTTCTCGTCCGATCACCGAAGTTAAGCAACGTCGGGCGCGGTCAGTACTTGGATGGGTGACCGCCTGGGAACACCGCGTGATGTTGGCTTTTTTTTAATGTGTTTTCATTTTTTCTAATGACCTAGTTTACGTAAATTAAGGTAAAGCAATCGCCAACGTCCATACCACGTTGAATACACCGGTTCTCGTCCGATCACCGAAGTTAAGCAACGTCGGGCGCGGTCAGTACTTGGATGGGTGACCGCCTGGGAACACCGCGTGATGTTGGCTTTTTTTTGTGTTTTCATTTTTTCTAATGAACCTAGTTTACGTAAAATAAGGTAAAGCAATCGCCAACGTCCATACCACGTTGAATACACCGGTTCTCGTCCGATCACCGAAGTTAAGCAACGTCGGGCGCGGTCAGTACTTGGATGGGTGACCGCCTGGGAACACCGCGTGATGTTGGCTTTTTTTTAATGTGTTTTCATTTTTTCTAATTACCTAGTTTACGTAAATTAAGGTAAAGCAATCGCCAACGTCCATACCACGTTGAATACACCGGTTCTCGTCCGATCACCGAAGTTAAGCAACGTCGGGCGCGGTCAGTACTTGGATGGGTGACCGCCTGGGAACACCGCGTGATGTTGGCTTTTTTTTAATGTGTTTTCATTTTTTCCAATGAACCTAGTTTACGTAAATTAAGGTAAAGCAATCGCCAACGTCCATACCACGTTGAATACACCGGTTCTCGTCCGATCACCGAAGTTAAGCAATGTCGGGCGCGGTCAGTACTTGGATGGGTGACCGCCTGGGAACACCGCGTGATGTTGGCTTTTTTTTGTGTTTTCATTTTTTCTAATGAACCTAGTTTACGTAAAATAAGGTAAAGCAATCGCCAACGTCCATACCACGTTGAATACACCGGTTCTCGTCCGATCACCGAAGTTAAGCAACGTCGGGCGCGGTCAGTACTTGGATGGGTGACCGCCTGGGAACACCGCGTGATGTTGGCTTTTTTTTTGTGTTTTCATTTTTTCTAATGAACCTAGTTTACGTAAAATAAGGTAAAGCAATCGCCAACGTCCATACCACGTTGAATACACCGGTTCTCGTCCGATCACCGAAGTTAAGCAACGTCGGGCGCGGTCAGTACTTGGATGGGTGACCGCCTGAGAACACCGCGTGATGTTGGCTTTTTTTTAATGTGTTTTCATTTTTTCTAATGACCTAGTTTACGTAAATTAAGGTAAAGCAATCGCCAACGTCCATACCACGTTGAATACACCGGTTCTCGTCCGATCACCGAAGTTAAGCAACGTCGGGCGCGGTCAGTACTTGGATGGGTGACCGCCTGGGAACACCGCGTGATGTTGGCATTTTCTTACTTTTTGCAAAAGAAGATTTATATACCGATTATAACGCTCATATTACTTATGATTAGTATTTCTTTGATATATAAACGACATTTTGTGTGCTAACATTATCACAGTAAACAAAACCAGTAAAATCTATAAACATTACTAAGCAATGATAAATAAACAAAGGAATAAACGCAGAGGATATGTGTAAAGATATATAATTTGCTCCCTAAACTTCTACCAAACAAAGGACACGTGTCTAAGGAACTAAAATTGTGGTGAAGCATTTGGTAACCCTTGTTTGTTATACAAGACACCAACAAATTACAAACATACTTTAAATATATTTACACAATATTATCCTGTAAGTGTGGTAGGTAAGGGTTGAAATCGCTTGGCATATTATTGATAGTAAATCGTAACTTTAAGCATTGGTGTACGTAATTATAGTATAATGCAATGGCGATGGACTCATGATGGATTACTCCCCGCCTTATGATTTTGTTGAGGAAATCGCTGTTTAGGGTTAGTTACCCTTTGGGAAAGAGATTTTATATTGGATGGTTAAATGCTAATGAAAAATGCTTAGGGGCTTTAGGGTGTTACACGATACTTTGTTAAGATTCTTAATTTCTAAGTCACTATCTTCAATGCAGATTCAGCTATGTATGTAGATTACTCAAAATAGTAAACATTTAAAACAGTAAACACAGTCACCATTGCGTTGTCATTAAGCTATTTTAGATTTTTTTTCCAATGAATTTGTAAGACATTCTTTAATTGAAGAGTCATAGTTTTGTAAATGGAAATTTCATTTCTCTCTACTTTTATGTTATTGATTATCATTTATTCTTCACAAGCTGTCGCCCGCGACTCCGTCTTCGCGGAATTAAAAAAGAACTTAAAAAGTAGCATATGTGTTCTTCCAGAATATGCTTTACATATATGCCAAATTTCATCAAGATCTGTTAAGCTGTTCCGGAGATACCTTCCAACAAATATCCATCCAAACATTCGCATCTATATATATAAAATAAAGTCGTATTAGTTACACTATTTATAACTCAAGAACGGCTGAATCGATTTGACTGAAAATTGGTGGGCAGGTAGCTTCGAACCAGGAAAAGGACATAGGATAATTTTTACCCCGTTTTCTATTTTTTATTCCGCTCGGACGGAGTCGCGGGTAAAAGCTAGTTTATAATATTAGTAAGATAAGTACGTGATTATAAAGATGATGTCTTACGGCATTTATAAAAAAGTAAATTAAAACTTGTGTTTGAAAACAACAATGTTCTAGAACTAGATGTAAAAGTACCAGGCGAGCATGATGACCCAGGCGATCCATTTATCACATTCTTTTTGTCCCGTTCTATTCAATACTTTTTGCGCGCAAGATTAAATTTCGCGCGTCTCGTTCGCTCCAAAACCATTAATACTCTAGCAACAAATATATCGAGACCCATTACGCCTGTAGATCCTTTACAAATGAAGAGTTAACGAGCGAATCACAGAGATCAACGAGACCTGGTCGTGTCAAACCCCATCTTGTGGTAGGATTTTTTTATTTCATTTTAACACGTCTGGTCGGTGTTACGCTGATTATGATTTTTGCGGGCACCGGAATTACTAAGAAGGGAACAATTGATATTTGATATTTTTTAACCACTTTAATCTATTTGTACTTCCTATAAGGTTCGTATTGATTGCATACTTCTGGATTATTTTCATTATCATCATCCCCGCCGTTATAAACTTGGTCGATTCCAAACAATATTCAACACCCTTTAAATAAACTAAAGATGTCCGTATGAACGCAAACAATACAACACAAATTACTGGTAATCATCGCTTCGTAACCACCCAAACAGTTTGTGATTCTGATTCTATTGTACATTATAAACAGATATACAAAATTATAAAAAAAATGTGCACTAGAAAGTGTTTATGAATTTAAGCCTTATTTTAATTGAATTAAGGTTTCAAATAAATTTAACAGATGTACATCATTTTAGTTTAACAAATTCGACAATCAAATGATTGAAATAATAGCCGTTAATATGACCAATTAACGAACGTCTATAATAAGTGGTATATAGTTATCAGAATAGAGGTCTCTGTACGTTGGTCATGTTTTTACAAATGGCGGATCATCACGTGGCGGTCACGTGACCGCGAGGCGTTCGTTGCAGAAGCGTTCGTTTGGAATAAATTATTAAATACCTACTAACGATTTGATAATTCATTGTATAGTTATATTTAAGACAACACATTGTTTTTGTTCAATATAATTTCACCACAAAAGTTCGAATTTTAGGATATATACAACGCGATCAGTGGGTAAGTACTGGCACTTAGTAAGTACACTTCGACCTTCTAATGATGAAGGTAAGCATTTTGATTCAATCTGCACCTATCTGTGAGGAAATCCAAGAATCAACAAAAAGGCCAGCGTCTTTGACTATAACCTAGTCACCCCTAACTTAGAGTAGGTTCGAGAACCGAACAGGAGGACGTGTTTTTGTTGATTTGAAGCATAAAATATAATTATTCATAATCAAAAATATCCCATTTTCCAAAGATAAAATTAGACTACAAAGACCAGGAAATTAAATCCTATTAAAAATTAATAACTACATTATACCACGAAAATTAATATTCGTAACCTCAAATCCAGTTCAAACAGAAGTAATCCGGTTCACACCGGATTCGCTGAGCAGTGCACGAAGGTGCATTGATCGTTGCCAGATCATATTTACAACAAAAGAGGGCTAATTTTTCGACACGTGTCAAAGTTTAATAGGTTTTTTATTATCAGTAGTCATTTTCTGTGGGAATATGAATAAGTGTTTTTTACCTGTGTTGTGCTTGTCATGGACTGAAATATATTGTGTTGCATTGGTTTTCATTCTTTTTATCTTAACTATTATAAGTAACTACTGTAAATGTTGAGTTAGACTGTATACAGAAGGAGGTAAAATTCGGAAAAGGTGGTTGCAAAAGGAAGGGGAAAAAATACGCGTAATTAAACAATGAAGATATATTAAAGGGTAATGTTTATTCATTTTTAATATGAAGGTCGAAGTATGTCTGTATGAAGCATAACAATTATGAAAGCGGTAGCGCCCCCGTGCGGCCAGACCGAGACATTTGCATCGATATTGAATGTCCAGCGCCCATTGCACCTACAATCAAGGGATGATTTTACATCTCATAGACTAAGCAGGCAATGTAAATAGGCACTTATAGTTATGAACTTGATTTTCTTTAGTGATTTAATTTATTGATTGCAACAAAAAAGGCTATCAAGATTTAAAATTTATCGAAAAGGTAACTTAACTTCAAACTTTCGTGGTTTTTACTAACATACTGTTCGTAAGAAACGGATTCTTACCAGTCAACCCGTGAACATGGCGCATGCAACTGTGCCGAAATATCGGGACCTCAAACAGCCTAATCGTGGTAAGAATCACTTTCTTACGAACAGTATTCTTGCTAGGCCCACAGGAATAAAACTAAGCCATTCCTTCACAATAATTACATTTTTTAATTATCATCAAAGTCATCGTAGGTATTAAACTGTTTACGTTTACGCCGAATACTCTATGACAATACGTGGACATTATTAAGGTTTCCCATTTGAGGGTGGGCAGCGTGTTTAAGTGATATTAGAAGCGAATGTGCGAGCATGTCATGATTGATTCCGGCTATTTCGTGCGATGACGACCGTTGAATGGAATTAGTGTTAGATAATTCGTTAGACAATAGCTCACATCACACTAATAGCATAAGTAAAGATAACGATTGACCAATTTAAATTGAACCATCGAATGGTTCGATCTAATAATAATTGCGTTACACGACACGAATTATGTTAAGTAATGGATGGTTGAGGTGAAATAGCAGTTGTCTATAAGCTCTAAGGAGTATAAAGGAATAAATTCACTCCATGGGAAAATTTAAATAACACGTAGATACGTTTTGTAATCTGTTATGTACCAATTGTCATGTCTGTTCCCTTTGATTAATCTACATACCTTAATGTTGGCTTTTACATACTAGCTGTCGACCGTGACTCTGTTCGCGCGATTTTAAAAAATAATACTTAATAAGTAGCCTATATGTTCTTTCAGACTATGTTCTGCATCTTTGACAAATTTCATCAAGATCCGTTTATCCGTTCTGGAGATACCTTCAAACAGACATCAATCCATCAATTCATCTTAACATTCGGTTTCATAATATTAGTAAGATTTATGTTAAATTCAATATACAGTAGTAACAATATTAATTTGTAAGAATATTTTATGCTCTTATTGTAAGTGACAATAAAAAGGTATTGAATTTCAAAATATATTTATATGTAAACACCTCATCCGTAATATAAAATGGTCGTAAAATAAGAGAAAGAAATATGTATAAAGTATGTTGTAACACGCAGCTCCACAATAATACTGCTTTAATGAAGTAACACGAAGCGATGTGATCGCAACCCCTTTCTGTTAACATGATGGAGTAATTCTGCAAATCTTTATTTTTGTGCAGAAAAAAAATCTGTGTTTTTGGTTGAACGTGATTTTAATGGATAGAAAATGAAAATGGCGGTGGAAATGAACATTACTAAAAGTTGGAAATATCTTGCATTGTTAACTCTAATTAATTTCCTTTGATTGTTTTATTTCATTTTTTTACTCTACTAGTTATCGCACACGACTACGTCCGTGCGGAATCAAAAGATAAATCGTAAAAAATATAAAAATTAAATGTATAAAAAAAATAGAAACTATGTGTTCTTCCAGACTTTTACGTCTGTGTCCAATTTATCAAGATCCGTTGAGGTGTTCCTAAGATACTTTCTAACAAACATCCATCTATCTATCTAAACATTCGTATTTATAATATTAGTAAGATTACAAGTGGAAGATATAATCCATAGAGTATTTGGTCTAGCGAGAAGACTATAATCTTCTAATTATTATATCTTAGTACCTAGATTACCTAGGGTACCTCTGCCATGATCCCCGTTACAATTTTTTTTTATAGCACAAGGTGGCAAACGAGCAAACGGCCATCTGGATTCGCCGCAATAGCGAAGCGATCGTTGCCCATAGACATCCGCAAATACAGATGCGTTGCCCACCTTTAATCAACGGAAAAGGGGTTGCATAGAAAGAGGATATTTCTCCTTCCTATGCGTCCCCTCTTCCGCCAAATCCACCTCCACTTCCCATCCTTTCCTAATAAGAAAAGGGTGGGAAGGGAAAGAGGAATAAAATTAAGCGGAATTTCTTCCACTTCACGCCTGTCTTCTGTGTGGTCGTGGTATTGCACCGGTTGACCCGGCCAATTCGTGCACCCAACAAATATTATTGTTGCGGGATCTACCACTGTTAATTTTTGTTAACTTTTGAGCATAAAATCATTGTGTGTTCCGATACAGAATAACCTCCACAAACTCGATCCGTGTAGCGCACCCCGAATCAAAAAAGCAATATGTAACAAATTTGTTTTTCAATTTCGTACCAATTTTGCATACAGAGGCCCGTCGCTGAGGCCGCCCAAATAAAACGTGGCATTGTGGTTTTATGATGCACGAATATTTTTTCTTTTTTTTTTTTTAACTTTTATAGACATACGCAAGGTGGGTATGAAAAGAGGATTTGTATTTTTTTATAGTCGTTTTTTTTCCGTTATTGTCACTGAAATTCGTCTATAAAGGACCGAAGTTTTTTCATTTTCGTATTTTTAGGTTGATTTTTCGGGGATATAATTGATACCTTTTTGCATTTGTTTTGTTCTAACGCGTCGGAGGTCTCAATGCGGTTAAAACGCTTCGGCTTCTCGCTTTGCAATAACCCACATGGAATCACCTTATATTAAGTTGTAATGTCAAAAAACGTTAAACAATCTCTACAGTTTTCTACATCTTATTATCTTACTAATATAAAAGCGAAAGTTTAGATGGATGGATGTCTGTTTAAACGTATCTCCGGAACAGCACAACGGATTTTGATGAAATTTAGCACCGATTGTTTGGAAGAACACATACCCATAGGCTACTTATTTTTTTTTTAATTCCTTGCGGATAAAGTCGCGGGCAAAAGCTATTGAAATTATAAATATATACTCTGTCTACTTTTTTGTACAATATTTAAAACTGTGGACATTCATGAACAAAAGCTTTAATATAAAAAAGTCAATGAAATTTATAGAAAGAACCCTTCTGTTACAACATTTTAATCGCCATATAGTTTATCGAACAATATCGAAATAATATCTGATTGATGATTTGCACCTTGTCTATATGCAAATAAATCATAGTTCGTTTCTCATATTTGAATTTCAAATGACTTGGTTATTTTGTTGTCGTTTTTTTATATACGATACGAAAAGTAATAGTGCGTGCGGTGACATTTTAATATTGCGTATGCAAAATTTGTGATACATTGGGGTGATGCAAGGAATCGGTTTTGATGGTTGCCAATAATCTTGATTGATTGATATAAGTGATAATTAGCATTGTATATGTTTGATAATCTTACTAATATTATAAATGCGAATGTTTGGATGGATGGATGGATGTTTGTTTGAAGGTATCTCAAAAACGATTCAAGGGATCTCAATGAAATTTGGCATAGATGTAGATCATAGTCTGAAAGAACAGATAGGCTACTTATTATGTTTTTTTTTAATCCCTCGCGGACGGAGTCACGGGCGACAGTTAGTCTATACTACTATAAGAAAGTGTACACACTTCTTTATAACGCAAGATCGTAGCAATCACTGTATATTTTCGAATAATTATTTTTGTAATAAAACCCTAATACTTATGACATGCTTTAGGCTATATATTTTTACGCCATTAAACTTAAGGGGTGAGTAAATTGTAAAAATTGTTATGCGGGAAAGGAACAATTGCAAGCCAATAGCAGCAAAGTTGGCAGGTTACCATGGTAACGTAATTCTCAGCCAATGGCGAAGGCCTTCGTTGTCATATTGACATTTGCAATTTAATGTTTTACGTAACAAAAACACACAAAACAAAGATTTTCTCTGTAACAAAAATGAATGCAATTTAATGCGAATGAAATCGCACGGGAACAGTTAGTACAAAGATAGGTGTGAAGTCAACCAACCCGCACTGGGCCAGAGTGCTTGACTATGGACTGTTCCCCCCAGACTTAGGGTAGACTCTGAGCCCCTCAATGGAGACGTATAGCAGCTCATTATAATGATATGATAATGATGATGTTGTTTGTTAATTAAAGAAATATTAATGCATTGAACTTGTAATAGCTAATTAAAAATAACACATTCTAACTTATTGTTAATCTAATCCATGTAAAAATTGAATTGTTTAGTGTTGTGTTGAACAACATGTTTTTAATTTACCAAACTGTCTGCCCAAAAGCACTGAGATTATTTTCGTATGTACACTTCTCATAAGGAATAAGCGATTGAGTGGTCACTTAAAACTTAGAATTTTAAGTTACTTCTCGAATGTGAGTGGTAAACTGTAGTTTGCAGTACGAAGTGATCTAACTTAGACGGATGATACTTTTACAACATGTGCAGTGGTAACTTAAACTTCAGAGTTTCCGTTTCGTAAAAGTTTCCAGTACATATGAAAGTTTTGATGGACAGATTTAACGTCGTTAGGACGAGAAATTGGTAAAGTTCTCGTTTGCGAAGGAAAATACTATTTAAAAGTGAAACTAGAATTACTTATGAAGTGTGCTTTGTGAAGTCTGAATGATAAAACGTGTTTTATTTTAAAATGCAAGAAGAAATTTTTTAGTAGAAATTGAATATGCAAACCAGCTTTTGTTATATTTTTATGAACATATTTACTCGTCTAATATATAAAATTCTCGTGTCACAGTTTTCGTTGCCGCACTCCTCCGAAACGGCTTGACCGATTCTCATGAAATTTTGTGAGCATATTCAGTAGGTCTGAGAATCGGCCAACATCTATTTTTCATTTTTTTTTTAAATGCGCGCGGACGGAGTCGCGGGCGACAGCTATATTTATATAAAAATGATTTCTACCTATTATGTATTTTACTAGTTTGAATAAATACTTATTTATTAATTCCAGTTTATAGACTGACAAGGATTTTTGACCCGATGGCCATAAATATTGATAGCTAGCTCACTGGCGCCCTCCTGGTAATATCATAAAATTGTCACCTCTTTTCGTATGTAGCTTTCATGTACATATTTTTATACTATTTTCTATGCCCATGTAGGTTTTTCTATTTTTTAATTTTTTATACTACAGTGAAACTTGGTTAAGTGGGACCTGGATAAGTGAGAAACCTCCATAACTGAAACTCATGCTGAGGTCCCAACCCTTTGGCACTGAATTACCTCTGTTAGTGGGACGAGGTAAACCTCTATATCTGGGATTTGTTCTTTCGATTTATCATCATAGTTACCTCTATAACTGAGACAGCGAGTAAATTTTATATGCATAAACCTCTGTAACTCGAGATAACATTGTTTGTTTACTCATTTTTATTCTACCCACAAATTCCACACGTAATTCCAAGTACGTAAGTACAAATTTTGAGCTTCAATTACCTTCAGTTTTAGTTTCGCTTTACTATCATACAGATGTTTATTTGAATAATGTCAAACTGAAATAACTGAAATAACCTGTATTCTCACCTCTATTAATGGAACCCTCTGTAAATGAGACAGATATTTATTTATACCTGTATATCTGAGACACTGGGTAAGTGGAATACCTCTATAAGTGAAACGACATTGCAGGTCCCTTGATGTCTCACTTAACCAGGTTTCCCTGTATAAGGTGGCAACTGAGCAAGCGGCCACTTGAATTCACCGAAATAGAGTAAAGAAGGCTGCTCATTTACAACAATTACGATATGTTGCTGACCTTTAATCAACGGATGAAGGGACGCACAGAAAAAGGATGTTTCCCCTACACGTCCGTTCCTCTGCCAAACTAACTTTCCTTCGCATCATTTGTGAACGTGTACTAAAATTAGGCCTCCGACACACACTCATCAGACTAGAATTACGCGGAATTGCAACCGTTTTATGCCTGCCTTATGTGTGGTCGTGGTATTTCACCGACCAATTCGTGCACCCAACAAATATTGATTTGTTGTCTTTCCTATACATAATTGCTATACTAATTTTAAAACGAATAGGTGTCACTCAATTCGAATACTTCGACCTGAATAATAAAAATATTTTTTCAAAATCTTTTATTAATTTTTACGCAAAGGTTCAAGTTCATTGAAATAATTAAATAAAACTCATTATAATTTAATTACAAAATTATATTATTTTCAAATAAAGAATATAAAATAAAGAAAACAGAAATAATGATGGCAGTTGTTCTGAAATAATATAGAAATACAAACTTACTGTAAAGTCAATTGGTATGACACGAAAATTAAATATAAACTAATTTTAAAATTAAAACTAATTAAAAAACTAAATTAGTATTATCTAAAATATACAGGCCTTTGAATTAAGCTAAAATTAATCACACAATTTAAAAAGAATACACAGTGATATGAATTACATATAGATTCAAGTTATTTACAAAATAATAACTACCGTTACATTATTCATTATAGCGAGTTTCCACCGACAAAACGCATGTATTTTATAAAAGATTTATGGGGGATGTGAAAGTTCCAAGTTCCAAGGGAGTGGGAGAGTGGTGATAATAATTTTTTTAATAGAGACATCGGCTGCAAAAATTCAGTAACATTTCACCAAATTTAATTTATTACTTAATTTAAAAACAACTGAAGAACGACTTTAAATTTTATATAAAATAACTTTTGCATTAAGAAGGACAAAGTTAGGCCGAATATTATCTTGCGATAAAAATTCTGATCATCTCGTTATTTAGTCTGTGATAAATTTTAAACAACAATGACACAAATATTTACATAATTATTATCACCGATAAAAAAGAGAAATAATTTTTACACAAAATTTAACCTAAATTAATGATGACAGAAAAATTTCCAAAACATTAAATTTATAAAGAAAGACTTGGTAGTGAGACCTTAAAACTAAGAGTAAATATTATTATTGCTTAGAATTCAATAGTTAGGTACGAGTTATAGACACATAGTACTGCAGTAAGCAAGGACATCTAATGTGTACAGAAAATGTAAGACAAGAAAAAAAATAAACTGAAGATGGACCCCCGAAGACTTCGAAACTAATCGGTGTCGTCACCGTAAGATCAGACGTGAGTTAAGCCATTCTTAATTAATTTATAAATAATCCCTTCTAATATATAAACGGCTAAAACACTGATGTATATTTGTGCAGTCAGCGATTGGCTGTGTTTGCGAAATACCAGTACCAATCACCCTGATTATGTGCACCTGATGGGCTCGAAACTAGTCGGTGCCGACACTGGAAGTACGTACGTGAGTGTTTTAGCCATTTATATATTAGTATCTGATAATGTCTCATCAAAGTTTGAATAATTTAAAACAACCCCATCTATTTTATAGATTCAAAATCAAACTTATAAGAATATTGTTCATCACGATCATTATAAGTATTCATTAAAATTTTAATGATAAATGAAAATTGTATTAGCAATGATTACATCTACAATCATTACTCGTAAAATAAAAATTGTCATCACCTGAAATAAAAAATAATTAGATTACTAAAAAAACATTGCCTTTCATTTTCTGTATAAACACATAAGTGACGTGAAGCATTATTAATGGAAATTTAGAAATTTTCTCTACAATTCCTTATAAAGAGCAATAAGCATACCAATTAAAATTTATGTACAAAACTCTTATTATGCATCGTATTAATTTAATTGTTTTGTTCTGAGCACTAGTGAATATGACACATTGAAAACACCCCATCTAGATTTTGTATGCTTATTATAATAGTAATTTTTCAACATTATAATGATTTCATTAAAATTTTAATGTCCATTTTAATGATATTTAAATGTTTCATATTCACTCGTACATCATAATGAACATGACAATAAACGGCAAATAAGAGTTTTCGAGAGATCATTAGGAAAACTTCTTTTTCACAATCTATTTTATCATCCTAAATAAATATATATCACATTTGAACACATACTTCCGTAATTTGTTGTACCTTAACTAAGCACAAAAACTGAATAAACTATAATACAGCTAAAATTAATATAATTTGTTCCCGATACAATTTGTTCCCTGACACAAAGAAACTTGTAAAAATCACTTAACCATGTCTCTGTTACTATAAACAAGTAGGTACATAGATCCAATTTAATTTTCAAATATTTAATTAATTTAAATAATAAGGTTTGTATTAGAACTATAATAGTCAAATATACAAAATTCTTGTGTCTAATTTGTGAGTAAAAATTAATTCAAATTCCTCTCTTAAGTAAGAATTTATTTTTCATTTGAATTTCGTTTCTAGAAACTGAACGGATTGATCTCAGTGCGATCACACATTTATAAAAATATTTAAAATTTAAGCCTCTTAATAACTTAATTCAATGAGTAATCAGCTAGCGAAGAACTATGTCATATATTTAATATATATTTTTAAATTACGTAGTAAAATTATAACTTAAAAATAATCTTATAAACAAACGGTAACTAGCCCAGTCAGTATTCTCTTTCATAATATTTTGCTTTAAAATTTAATAATCTGTTATTTTGACAGATTCATTTTTTAAATATTATTCCTGTGGCTACATTCCGATTTATGAAAAAGGACGTATTTTTAATAATGCTGTATTACAAAAAGACGGACTACCGTTTTCTTAAATCAAATTATTTACATTTATATATTATATATAGTTGTAATAAAATAGACCTCAGATATGATTCTCAAACGGCTTGGCACGTAACCTAAATAATAAACTAATTTATTTATTACTAATATAAAAGCTTTTTAATACAAATATATTAAAATGAGATCAATCGATGATAATTTTAGGCTGCTCTCTTTGGAACAAATGAAGATGTGTTTTTCATTTAAAAAAAAAGAAATATCCTTACAAATCCGCGACTGGTCTGTACTTAGGAATGTATTAATGTATGGGCGCGTACATAATGCGTTACAGTTTTTCAAATACAATATTTTAACTCAATCAATGTTGAAGTTTTCAAATTTAAAAGTAAATTCTCACAACGGCACAAAACTTGTTAATACGTCATGATAAATATAGAAAAACACTAAAGCATTGTGTATTAAAAAAATGTATATCTTACAATAGCTTGGAATGATGTCTAATTATTTGATGCTAAGGGAAATTCATTAAGTTTAAAAATCTTTTTGATTATCAACGAAAATTTGTTCGATATAAATCTGTATGAAATTTAAAGTACACAGAATTAAAAAAACACACAGTTTGCATAAGACTTATGTATACATAGTCTGTGCCTTATTCTATCTGTTTAAATTACTTTTAAATGAAAACAATTATTAATTTAGAATAAAAAGATTCATAATTATATATTTTCCATTAAAATATTTGAAAATACCAATCAGATAAGTCAGTACGTTACAGATTTACCTAACAATTTTTTAGAAAATGTGTATTAAAACATATCGAAATGAGTTTTTACATATTTAACACCAAAAGTAGAATAAAGTTAAGGAATTCATTCTAAAAATATTATAATATTGACATTGTTCAATAAATTTCTTTCATATAATTCAAATATTTCAAAAACAAACGCTGTAAGTTTTGTTAGAGTCTGTGCGATAGTTTTATTTTTATTTTTTTGTAAAAAACATATTTACTTTATTAGCAGCAAAACACAAAAACATATCATTTATTAAAATGTATAATATACGATAAAATATGTGTATTTACAATATTTTAATTTCCCTCGAGGATGAGAAAAAAAATGAAAAGTAAATTTTTCATTAAATACCACTATTTACAATAATTATTTTAATTCATTGAATGTAAATTGACTTTTATCTCGTAAATTAATACGTAAATTGTTACTGGCTGAATTTCGATGGTTTTATATTTTACTCATCGAATTTTAATCAATCATTATTTTTTTAATCAACATCATTATTCCTCAAAATTATTTTACAAACATCTTTGGATTATATATTGTAAATTTAATTTAAAATGAGAGCATTAAGTGCAACTAACAAGCGATTTCGATTAATATATTTCAGCTATACATATAAATATACAAAATGTTCGTTCATTAACGATTAAAGCGATATCTAAAGAGTTATTATTATAAATAACTGTTTAGAAAACTGTTATAATAAAGTGATTAACAGAATAATATTAACTTATTCTTATCACATTTAATGGTTATATCTTCGTTGTTTGATTTAGATTCATCGTTTATTTGCTAGAAGTTTCCATCCAAGCATGAAGATGACCGCTGTGCATATTGAACCTGATAACTTGTCCGGGATTATTGATGAGAAGATTGATTCTGATGAAGTTTTCTCAGTCTGATAAGGTTCTGGTGATGATGAATCAGTCTGAAATTAAAAATAATAATGATTATTACTTTGCCAATTTCTTTTGTTTCGATTACATTACTAAATATAAATAACCAAATAATTATTCATTTATATTTATAAATTATACTTATAAACTACTGTGACAAAAACAAATAAAATGTTTCAAACTCCTGACAACTGTTTTTTTTTTATAAGAGAAGGGAGCAAACGAGCAGCGGGAACGCCGAGGTGATTAACGACACCCATGGACATCCACAACACCAGAGGAACTGCAGATGCGTTGCCAACCTTTAAGGAAAAGCTAAGCTATGATTGGTGCGTGATATCAGGTGTCAGAAGTAACATGTAGTTACTTAATTCTTAAGTCATAAGTTGTTTAATAATTATTAATAATTTATTTAATGACACATTTATCTCTAAGTAACAAACATTGGAATTATTCTATAAGTTTAAACAACGTTCGTATTAGTATTCCGTATCGGAATAGCATATCTAATCTGGCATACAGTCATAAATTTAGCGACTCAATAAAGTTTGCGAGTGCGGGGAGCTATAAGAATGCATACTTCTGGGAAGCACTTTTTATAGATATTAATAAAACAATGCACTCGTAAACTTTAGTGGAGGGTTTGCTGCAGTGATTCGATATTTATACCACACGACATTTTTTTTCGACTAGACGCGTGACTGCCAGCTCGCAGACCCCTTTTGTACACTGATGTGCGATTTCCACTGACGCGACTATCACTGTTATATAAAGTAACGACCGAGGTTAAAGTCGTGTGGTCAGCCGGTTAGTGGAAAAAGGTATTTATTTCGTCACTCTAAGTTCAACGAAGGGTAGTATGTGAGCATGACTAAATGTGTTTGCTGTGGTTATATTAAATTAAGAGTCTGGGTCCACGTGTGAAAGATCGAGGCTTGTAATGGATTAATTTGTAGTAGATTTTGTGTGTACTTGATTGTATTTTCACAATGTTATTAATATTGTAACGTGAACGTAACGATAAAGATATAATAGAAATAATCGCATTGTGTAATAGCAAAGTTGTAATTCAAGTGAGTGATGCATTCGTTTTATTGTTGGCATAATTTGAATTGAGTTTTTATTAGGCTGGATGATAGCGTATTGCTATTGGTTGAAATAGTAAATTTGATTATACAATATTGCGTAGTTGGTGAAAAGGTTACATTTTTATGAACATTATAATATTTGGCTATATATTGCTGAAATATTGTATTATTTTATTTTCTCTTATTAATATTTCTATTGTTTTTATTTATATTTCTTATCACTGTTCGTGTGCACCCTACCGATTTGGTTTACTTAGCTTAATTTCTACCCAAAGGTTGTCTGGTAGAGATCGCTGCTAGCGATAAGACCGCCTTTTGTGAAAATCCTGTTGTACTTTCTTTTTTTTTTTGTAACTCCATGATAGTGCACAATAAAGTATATTTGTATTTATATTTGTATAATTATGCAAGAACTCTATTTAAAATACAGAATCTAAATTAAAAAAAAAACTAAAAAGCTAGCAAGGACATCCTATTGTCTATTTATTTTAGTTTGCTGATTGTATTATAACCTTGTTGGTTGTAATACTTTTTGACGACAGATGTCCAAACAATACAAGCCACCGAGAATCTAATTTAATAGGATATCAAACCACAGGTGGGGTGGGATCCGAATAATCTAAATTAGAATACCGCGATCCTCTTACCATCAATGTACATTAAAGACTTGCTCTATAATTTGCTTAAACGTAATTTTCCCTCAACAATAAACCGCCACTGAATTACTTTTTTTCAGTATCAAAGAGATAAGGAAAACAAATACGAATTTAAATTAGACGGAATGAGAAGAAAGATACATTCACCTGATAATCTTACGACAAAGCATCAATCGAATAGAATCATTTACATTCGCGTACATTTTATGTAAATAAAAAAAAAAAATTAGAAAGGCGCAATTTTTCAACCCCTAGATTGCACATCAAGTCAATTTGTACCACAAGTGATGGTAATAAGATGCAAATTCAAAAAGCAATTGTAGACCTAATTGTAAATACAATTGAAATTGACAATTTAAATTGAGTCGTATATTTTTGTGGACGAAATACGAATTTCCTTTGTCGTTTGATGGAAGTTCAAGGCATTGAAATGTTTAAGAAGTACAAATATAAAGATTGTTTAGTTGCCGAACTATCAGATAGATTTATTGACAAAACAAATAGGATCGGGTCAAAGAAAACTCAGCAATGGTTTGGCAAATATACATCAGAATACATTAAACGTCTTTGATTCCTTATTCCCAATATTATCTTTGTTTAAATAGTGTAATAAACGATATAAAAAGATAAATATTTATTACATTAGATAGAAAACTTCAAGACATTTGATATTCCACTAAAATGCAAAATCGCTTATTAAAAATAAACTTGATTTTTTATTTATTTATAATATGTCATTTTAAATTGTTTAAACTTTCGTGAGATATCATAATTAATTAATTAAGAAACGGCTGTCATTTTATTCCTTTAATTTTCTTCGAAGCAAAGAATAATTTAAAAAAAATATCGAACACGAAAATAACAATCATATTAAAATCCTTTCGACCCGTGTAAGCGTAATAATAATGCGCACAGAAAAATACCTTTGAAGTGGAACAAAAGACTCCTCGGATCACGACAAATCGCTTCAAAGGGATTGGGGTGGATAATTTTCACTCGATACCGATCCTGCTACTTTAAAAAATCTAAACTAAAACATTTAAATTAGAACCTTTAAACAGCAAGTGTTAAGGTTGAATTTTGTATGCAGTTTCGGGGATACAATCTGTTGGGTTATTTACAGTGTCGCTCTAAGAAAAGAGGTTTTATGAAAGGAGACTCGAAATGAGTTATATTTAATTTCGCAATACTTTTTCTGTTAAGTCGCAAAAGAAATTGATTTAGTCTGACGTTTGAATACAGTATCTGTGGAGGTTTATTATAAACGTATGACATGCTTTTGTGTTTCACCAAATTGATTTATCTTATAATATCTTTTTTTATATTATACAGGGGCAAACGAGCACATTTCAATTCGCCAAAATTGCGAAGCGACCGCTGCCCTTAGACATCCGCAATTTCAGATTCGTTGCCTACCTTTAATCGACGGAGATAGGGTCGCAGTGAAAGAAAATATTTCCCCTTCCTATGCGTCCTTTTTCCTTTAAACCCACTTCCCCTTCCCATCCTTTCCTTATAAGAAAAGGATGGGAGGGAAAGAGGACTAAAATTAGGTTTCCGGTTAGTGTGCGTATCACTCGTCAGCGAAACGCAGAACTTACTTCCACATCACGCTTATCTTCTGTTATTTGTGGTACTACGCCGGTAGAGCCTGCTCATTTGTGCAACAGACGTTGTTGCTGGCGTTTACCACTATTAAATCTCTGTCAATTACTAGATTATTTTACCCTAGTAGAATGTAACTACAATTTCGTAGATTGAAAATAATCTGACGAACATTTTATTCAAGCTCTTTGCCTATAAAATGTTATTTTTTACGATCAACTCTGATTGGTAACTCACTTCCGAATAAAAACCTATCACCCATTTACCGATTGATAAAGAATTCATAGCTGCAATAATATCGAATCGCATATAAAAGTCTTCAAGTCAACAGTTGTTTTATTGAACTGACTTCAATGTAGTACTTTATGAAGCTAATACGTACATTGTTGATTTTGTATTCGCAATTCTACTTCCAATTTCTTTGAGTATCTTTTTTAATTGTCTTTCGCTAATAAAGTTGAAAGTTTTTATTGTTATAAGCTATATAAGAGTTTGGCGTTACCTTCTGGATTCATAACTTGTATTTTAAGACAAATAAAAAGAGATTGTTTGAAGTTCTAACAATTCTTTAACGCGCGTTTCTTTTGGCGAAACATTACAAAATTATACCACCTTTTTATACATCTTGAAAAATCTGAGATACCAAGACTTAAAAAGATGAATTGGCAGGCAACTTATGTTTTTTTTTTTTCAAATTTATAACATTCTAACAAGACATCTTTTATCGTTTATCCAGCTTTGTATATAAACAAAAGACGTATAAGTATATATAGTGTGGACAAGCAAACGTGGAATCAGCGAGCAATCATGTAATGGTGGTCGTTAAAAACCACGCCGGCAACAAATAATAATCTCGCAAGCAACGAGCGATACTCATCGTCGACGTTTACGATTCAACAAATAAATTAAACTCGATCATAAAAAATATCGAGCAGTATATCGACGTGTGTCGCATCACTATAAAAAAAAAAATGTCTACTCTCATAAACGCGTCACAATAAAAAACATGCGATATATTTCTCTCTTTGGTAGGGTACCGTTTATATACATAATATAAATATATACAGTTTGAACATGTTACTTATAAAGGAATAAGTCATATCACTGGGATTAAAAAAAACTTTCGATTGATTTTATTTGATTGGCATCTCAACCTTAAGAAAGTGAGAATTAAATTAAAAATCTTAAGATCTACTAAAAGGGCATTTACTAACAAGCCATCTTAATAATCTTACTAATATTATAAATGCGAATGTTTAGATGGATAGATGTTTGAAGGTATCTACGGAACGGCTCAACGGATCTCGATGAAATTTGGGACAGATGTAGAACAAAATCTGGAAGAACACATAGCGTACTTATTGAGTTTTTTATTTTTATTTCCGCGCAGACGGAGTCGCTGGCAACAGAAATTATAAATATAACTTGAGATAATTTGAAATGTAATTTCACTTACACAATCTGTCTTTTGGGACAATAATATTAAAAACAGTGATTTTTTTAAAGGTTATTTACGATCGCGTCATAAGGATTTTGGCTAATCGCTGTCCTGTAGTAAAGCGGGATACCGTGCCTCATAAATATACCGGCGACGTCGCTCATAAACTGTTTATAGATCGGAATACATTCCCCGGTTATGCTCATAGTTTAATGTTGTATACGCAATAATGCACCGACTAATAAAGACATCTTTATTTGCTTACGGATTATAGTGTTTCATTTGTTTTGTGAAACCGAATGGAAATTAATAGCAAATATACATTAAATTAGAGCGTCGGTGGCTCAGGAGTTAAGCACTTGACTTGCAATCTGCAGGTCCTGGGTTCGAATCCACCATGTACCAATGTGTTTTTCGATTTTCGATTTACATATGTACATTTATCGGACGTTCTTACGTTGAAGGAAAACATCGTGATGCAACCTGCATATATCTGAGAAGAAATTCAATGATATGTGTAAAGTCAACCAACCCGCACTTGGCCAGCGTGGTTGACTATGGCCTAGTCACCCCTAACTTGGGGTAGGCTCCGAGCCCCTCAGTGGGGACGTATAGTGAGCTGGTGATGATGATGATCATACATTAAAGTTTGTACAATTCTAGAGTTACATACTTTCCTCTACACACATAGTGGTTGTTTTCTTTACAAAATTTCCTAAAAACAATTTATTTAGTAGATTGCAAGCTTTGCGATTTATTTGAAAAAAAAAAAAGTTACTAAACTTTAAGTCATTTATTCATTTATGGACATGAAATTTATTTTTTCATTCGATATCATAATTGATGGGTTCATCAACTATAGGTAATTAAGATAAAAGTATGAACTTGTAGTTGTTAAGACATAAAAAGGCGAATAAAGCTTTTAAGCTATAACTTAAAACGGTTATAATTATAATTTGTAACGCCACTAAAAAAACTCCAATTAGCGTTAAACACGTCGCTTAATGGATCGAGCGCCCTTTATCACTGCGATTCAGTCCTGTCGTAAAAGTGTTACAGCCCATATTATTCATAAAATGACGTGACGTCATTAACGTATGCGCACGCGCCGAGGGCATAAAATCACGTATAAAATTCTGTTATACAAGTTACCGATGTGACAGGTTCGATTTATGACATCATTGTTTCTTTTTGGATGGTCATAACGAGGGCAATGTGGGGGAAAGTACATAAAGCTTACTTCGATCCTTATATATTTTTTCACATCGTCACTTAAAGACACATCTCACTAAATATCAATATATGCTACGAAAATTACTTATATTAATCATCTTTTATCTTAGATTTATAGTCGTTATACTCAATCTCTAGATGAGTTTTAAGGAATTTCAATCATATTGCTAAAAATCACAAAGGAAATTATAGGAAACCATCACCTCATGAGTTACTGTTAGAAGTAAACTATGTGTCTATTGACGTTAATTAATATATGTATTTTTTAATTGAGGATAACATTGGCTTGACTTGGATGAAATTAAATAAACAAATAAAATAATTTAAGCTTTTTGTTACACACATTTTTAAAAATTTTAATTAGAACCTTGGCTCCTGAACTATGTTGCCATGTTGATCAGGAGCCAATCCGTTCCCCTCGCATTAATTCAATTTATATTTCATTTAATGCCTAAATAAAGAGTTGAAAACGATGATAGTTGAATTTAGACATAATTCTTTTAAGTACACTGCTCCTAATTATTCAGGAACCGAGCTAAGTCTGTTTTTCTTTGTAGCTTATGAAGTGATCCAGTCCAACTACGATATTAATTATTGAGTATAGAGAACCAATAATTTAGGCCTGGTTCACGCTTGACCGCTGTCGCCGCTCAACAGTGCTCGTTAAATTTTCTTTATCGACAGTTAAAGACACTAATGACTTTTGACGAGGTTTCAAATTTGTCGTGAATTTAATTTTATTGCTTTCAAATAAATATTTCATTCGATGCGGTGGTGGTTCGGGAATAAAAAATAAACTGAACAACAATACCTTTTTTAGATTAGTACCTCAATCAATATAAATCATTTCACTGTATATTTCTTAATACGTTTATAGTAAGTAAGGACTCATTGTGAGTTTCTAATACCAAATTCTCCGTTGGAACATCTTATCTCTGTTTTGTCAAAGATAGTGAGAGAGATGACGATATTTGTTGTACGGAGCTTTTGAGCTCAGAAACCAACGGTTACTACTTTAAAAGTATTCCTTATTCAATATTTTCTTTGTAGTTGGATTTAAAAAAGTAGGTACCACGACCTTCCAGAAATATATAAAGAAAACAAAAGAAGATCTGAAAGTAGAACAGAAAAAGATCTATTTAAAAGTTTCTGCATTACTTTTAGTGAAGTAAATTTTGACGCAAGATTTTTTTCAAAATAAAGTTATAATTTCATTGCATACACATTTCTTTATTAATCCCTTTGGCGTAATTTTTCATTTCCTTCTGATAATAAAAACAACAACAATACCAAAACATTTTTTACGCGCGTTTTATTTCGAGCTTTTTAAAATTCGAACGGCGAAAACAAAATGGCGGCTGTAAAATACGATCAGCTTTAGAACAATAATAAAAACATAATACGCCTGTTCTTTTGCAAGCGACTGATAAGGGGGTTTTCTTAAGAGTTTAATTTTTACAACAAATCTTTTATTATTTTACTTTATGTCGGAACAGTAAAAGCTATAGCGAATAAAAAGAATACATAAAAATACCATCCGTAAACGTCTAATAATAAATAGACTGTTAGAAATATAATAACGCGAATGTAACATTGTTTCTTTTTTAATTTAATTATTTTTACGAGTAGAGTTACATACAAATTTATGTATCATTTTTAATAAAAATAAATATTATTTAATTAATAATCGATTGCAGTTATGATTGATGGAATTTTATATAATATAAAATATATAAAATATATATATATATAAATATAATATAGAATATTTCAAAGCAATTGATAGTTTACTTAAAATGTATACTGTAACCTAACGTTTCAGAGCTAGCCTTAATCAAGTTAAAGCGCCTTATATTAACTGTTAACCCAGAGTTATTTATTGGTTTTTTAACAGTCCCTTACCGTAGAGTTTTCTTAATAAATCTAACATAAATTACCTTTACCATACAACTATGAGTGTGTGAGTTTATTGGTGAAAAGTGGTGCAGTGCACATTCGTGTTTTTAAATTGCCGTACATATGACCGTGTGTCGTCTAAATCCATCGTTTATTTTAACAACTGATATGAAACTCGAGTTTTCCATCTTCCGTTATAAAAAAACGAAAGTCTTAAATTTAATATCTTTTTTATTGTACAGATTACAATAATGCTTTGACTGGGGTGTGGTGACGGCTTTACCTATCATATGAAAACACAGTGTGTGGAAAAATATTTATACATTTACCAATATTAATTTAATTAAGTATGAAATATTGTCACTTATTTCACGTATTCCAACTATTAGGGAAAATATGTAGGTTCTCCTAACGTTTTTAATAAAAGGGAACAAATATGACAATAATTTTAAATAATTTAACAGTCCAGTAGTTTATATAAAAGAAAAGAAGTATATGTTTGTAAAGGATTAGTGAGGTAGTGGCAATAGTTAAAGTACACACTTTGGTTTAAATATAAACGAATTTAAAGTAAAAAAAAAACCACATTATGCTACAAATAATTTCTGAATCATCTAATATATAAAATTCTCGTGTCACAGTTTTCGTCACCGTACTCCTCCGAAACGGCTTGACCGATTCTCATGAAACTTTGTGAGCGTATTCAGTAGGTCTGAGAATCGGCCAACATCTATTTTTCATTATTTTTTTTAACTGCGCGCGGACGGAGTCGCGGGCGACAGCTAGTTTACTATAATAACTAGCTGTCAACCGCGAATCGGTTCGCGCGCAGTAAAAAAAAATTAGTAGCCTATGAAAGACTATGCCTATGTGTGTCCCAGACTATGTTCTACATCTATGCCAAATTTCAGCGAGATTAGTTTAGCTATTTCGGAGATACATAATAACAAACATCCATCCATTCTTTGCTGGACATAGACATACACCAATGCCTTCCACACAGTCCGTCTTCTGCATCACAAAGGTAAACAATGATAATAATCCATCAATCCATCCATACATCTAAACATTCGCATCTATATATATAAAAGAAAGTCGTGTTAGTTACACTATTTATAACTCAAGAACAGCTGAATCGATTTGACTGAAAATTGGTGGGCAGGTAGCTTAGAACCAGGAAAAGGACATAGGATATTTTTTACCACGTTTTCTATTTTTAATTCCGCGCGGACGGAGTGGCGAGTAAAAGCTAGTTTATAATATTAGTAGTATCGATTCGAAGATTTATCGACAGTAAGTATGTGTTTTTACGCGTGACGCATTTGTTATGGCAATATTTTACGTAGTCAGCGACTTTAAACATTTTACACAAGGGGAGGTAAAGAGCTAAGCAATAACATATGTGATGTTTATTGACTTTGAGATTATTGCATTTTGCAAAGATAAAATTTATTATAAATAAAAGCGTTTGTTGATACTTTGTTTTACGAACAAGTTACAAGTGAATATAAGTATTGACATTTCATACCGTCAGTAAGAACCATTGGTAATTTATGAACAAGATTTATTTTAATTACATTATATACTAGCTGTTGCCCGCGACGCAGTACGCGCGGATTAAAAAATTAACTTTATTAGTAGCCTATGTGTTCGTCCATACTATACTCCTCGCTCCTACACACTTACATCTCGCTCTACATCAATGACAAATTCCATCCAGATTCGTTCATCTATCCATGTAAACATTCGCATTTATAATAGGAATAAGCTAAGTGAATTAATTAAGTTAGTTAATACCTTAAACTAATTAAACGTTGGTTTTTAATGCGAAAATCTCTGTATAAAACATATCTTCATCCCTGTCATTATCTTTGACACAACAGACATAACAATATGTTTTAAACTGAGAAATTGGTCTCGGAAACCAACGGTTAGTCTAACACACACACTACTGGAAAGCAACATGTCATTTATATGGTTGATGGTAACCTATTCTATATACAAATACGTGCTTACTAATGTTTACGAATCAGATTCTTAATAAAACATACTTCTATATAAATTTTCTTCATCTCCCATATACTTGTCACTATACGTCCCCACTGAGGGGCTAGGAGCCTACCCAAAGTTAGGAGTGACTAGGCCATAGTCAACCACGCTGGCCCAGTGCAGGTTGGTCGACTTCACACATATCATTGATTTTCTTCTCAGATATGTGCAGCATCATGATGTATTCCTTCACCGCAAGAACGTCGGATAAATGTACATATGTAAATCGAAAATAGAGAAACACATTGGTACATGGCGGGATTCGAACCCAGGACCTGCAGATAGCAAGTCAAGTGCTTAACCACTGAGCCACCGACGCTCTTATCTTCTTTATCGTAATATTATAATTATACTTAATTCAAATTCATACAATCCGGCGACAGGCCCCTATCTGATGGAAAAGGCGTCGCAAATAAAAACACCGAATCCGCGGGGGAAATCTTTAAGGTCTGATTCCTTTTTATCTTTATTATTTTCCTCTGAATTATGGCGTCTCTCACCTATATCTGAAGTTTTCAATTTTTTCTAAAGCCATCTTTATTTTATTTTCTTTAAGGGGAAGTTTACGTAATATTGGAAGTTAGATAAAAAAAACCTACCAAGCTTACTATTAGTATAGACCGGTTTTTAACGTAACCAAAAAAGTGCTATGAATAATGAACTATATCAATATAAATTGAATTAGTTTACGAAAAATAACCGAACAAAAATTAAAATAAAGTATTATCTTGAGACGCTTTTGAGGCATTAATATATATACTTAGTGTAAATATAACAAAAGACGACACAATATAGCTTATATCAAAACATATTAATAATGCTGTCCATAAATTAAATAAATGTAATATTTTTTATTACCTCAAAGCGTACCTTGAAATATTTCCTTTTATCCGTCCAATTTCATCTCGGTATTTGCGTAGACTGATATTTATATTTCGTCTTTGTGAGGGAACATTTTTGCCGTCTGCCGATCTCATTACGATATGATACCTCACATTGTGATATAAGTAATTTGATTTAAACATTTCCTTTGATGATTCATTATTACGAAGTTATTATTTACGTGTATAATAAACTCTTAACTCAGACGTAGTAATGTACGTACTCTAGGATCCTACAGTTGCGTAGGCGAGACTTTGAGTAGTTTATTTCTGCTCTTTTAGGTTTGTTGTGAATGTAGTAACTACTAGTTGAAGTAAATGATCAAATATATGGTGACTTGTAACTTTTTTTTTTTTATAATGCGGCAAACGAGCAAGCGGCAACTTGAATTCGGCGAAATAGCGAAGTGATCGCTGTCCGTAGACATTTGCATCAGATGCCTCCTACCTTTAAACAACGGAGAAGGGAATGTACAGGATGTGAATATTCCCTTTCCTATTCCTCACCTCCTCCTTTAAATCTACTTCCATACTATGACTACTACTATGGGTTTCGGCAGCAGTGAAACGTTAAATTAATATTTTTCAACATAGTCTATTTTGTCAAAAAAAAAATTAAAGGATTCAAATGTCAGTACACCTGAATTTACTTCGTCACTGGGGTTACAATTAATTGTTACCCCATTTATAACAAAGTGTAAGGTTGTCAAATAGAAACAAATAATTGATGAAAATGCGTAAAATTAAAGATCAGCGTTAATAAAAAGTTAAAAAGACAATAACGAGGCGTTACAACCCTTTCTCCGACCACCTGACGGCACCGTCATGGGAATGGAAACGCACAATAGGAATCCGATAGGCGTGCGGTCTTAGAAAGAACGTTGCAATACTAAATTATAATATTACATCTTTATAATTAAATACATTTGAAATTCGATACTCCTAGCCTATACTACTCGTAGTAAGCTTTACTTACAATGCAATGTTATTTCTTTCGTATCGAATAATTTTTGTAATTGAAGCGCTACTAATGTTTGTAATAACGATTTGGTGCTTTGATTTCGTCCAGACTTCATTCTATCCCACTTTATGCCAGTTTAGCTATTTTGCGCATATGCTTATTTAAAAAAATATTTCAAAAGGAAAAAAATTCAGACGAATTTAATATTGCCAAATTCTCCCGCAAAATAAAAATCGTATTTTTTTTTCTTTAATCTCATAAAAAAATCATCGAATACCAAACACCTCCTACTAATTAATGGCAAACCCTCGGGACGCATCGCCTCTTGACGGCTCAAACATCGGAGGCGACGCTATAACGTAAATAAAAAAGAAATTAACGATAAAAAGTCCAAAAAATGTCGCATCCACTCCGAGTTAATGATACGCTATGGCGCGAACGAAACAAAGCTTCAACCGCATTTACACCGATACGTAATACGAAGAAGTTCGTGAAACATCTTGGTAGAAAATTGTGGCTATGACCCCAATTTACACCAAAGTACGCATAATCGAATTACTGAAAATTATATGTCTATCCGTACAGTAGCCTTGACTGGAATAGTTAACCATCATTGGTTTTTATTCTTCATTTACTTGATGAAAAAAAAAAAAAAAAACGATTTAATAAATTTACAATTTACGTGTAAACTTACGAATTATCTAGTTGTTACTTCGTCCGCGCAGAATTTTAAAAAACAAAACTTAATTAATTGCCTATGTGTTCTTCCAGACTATGTCTACATCTACGCCAAATTTCAGCGAAATCCATGCAGCTTTTCTGGACCTTCTAAAAAACATCCATCCGTCCATACATTCAAACATTCCCATTTATAATATTAATATGATAAAGTAAGAAGTAAGATTATTTTTTCTTATCATTAAACTCTTCTCTCATTCCAACATCATGTTAAATAAATGCAAACGGTGTAACAGACGGTCATCGACTTCAAGGTTCGAGGCTTGAGACGCTAGTAGGAGATGTCTCGATTTTTTCTACTATTTGTGATCCGTTTTCCGGATTTTTTCGCAATGAACAAGAAACGTCTCGACTTGCCTGAACGTCAAACCTCAAGACTTAGCATCAGTCAACCGAGAAGCACCTTCTGCATCCGCAACCTTTTTGTTTTATGATTTTTAGTTGATTATAAGTCATAAGTAATTTTTAAGATTGGAGTATACTAACGGGAAAAACAATTGCTACATGTTTGTAATTTTCAATATATTTCGTAGAATACAACATTATATTTGGACTTTACTACTACAATAAACTAAATCTGTATCACTCTTTCAAAATAAATAATACCTCTGTAATAACTGGTCAATTTAACTGGATATTTATTTAAAAAGATCCTCATTATAGTCCTCTGGGTGAAAGAAATGGTTATGTGAGACTTGACTCACTAAAACCCCCTCGGTGGTCATCCTCTAGTGCCATTAGTCAGAGTCCCGCGATCTCCAAAGGAATGCATCAGAACTATGTAGACTAAATTGCATTAAAAATTTACAATAATGTAAAAGTAAAAGGAATAACGTAATGCATGCGCTCTTCAATTTCAAAATTCGCGATCTCCATTACACTCTCCACAAAAGCACACCCTGTGTAACTTGTTTTACCTTTTCCTTTGCATACATTTTTATCTTTTTCCGCTACAATATTCCTTTTTCCCCCGTCGCGAACGTCTCGGATGATTGCTCGGTCGCGCACAAGTGGGCGTCGCTACAATGGGATGGCATTTTCTTTTTAATCCCTTATCTTGGACTCAAGAACACCCTATTTCTGTATCTAGGGGTGGCTGAGGGAATATTTAAATGAGTCAGGTGTGTTAGGATACCTGAATTATATACGTGCTATGGAATTGAAACAGACCTTGTCTCTGTCATTGAGGGGATGTGATTCATCCTTGTAAAGGGCTTCGGGGTAGGGCGGGAAGGGGAAGAGATGACGACGTATGCTACACGTCAATGCAAAGGACTTAATGATAGTGAGTCATCGTAGAGATTTTTTTAGATTAGATATGACACATTGCAGTGATTTAATTTTTAATTATGCACACAGCTTAATTAATTCTTTGAATAGTGAAAGCTTTTTTGATTTTTTTTTTAAATATAGTAGATATTGCTATGTAATAATATTTACCAACTATAAGTAAGTTAAGTCGTATCATTGTTTTAGTACATTTTGTTTGGACTAACTGACTAAACTAAACTAAACTATTTCTGATTTTTTTTAGATTTAACAAAAAAAAATTGTTATATTTAATCATAATTTGGTATATCTATTGGTTCAATTCTTTGGAAATAAATATTATGCCTGTATTTTTTCAACGTTTTTTTTTTCAAATATGTATTATTTATTCATGCGGAAAAAAAATTGAAAAGCGTCCATGTCGGATCATCCCACCAATTTACTTATGAATATTAATCGCGTAGAAAAGGGAAAAACCGGAGAGATGGAAAACGCAAAAAGAAAAACCGATTGAAAAAAAGGCGGACACCGTTAACAAAGAATCGGCGAACCCTCCACTGATCCTTGAAAATGTGAAAATATATTTTGACGGATGACAAAACGGTCGCAAAGGACGTCTCTCCAAGGTACGCATTTAATATTTGAGAGTGTTTACCGTATTAAAATGAAAGATTTCCTACGACGATACCGTTTTCTAAGTTGTTACTTACTCCATGAGATGGCATTTTGTTTGCACGGCGCGACAGGAACATTTTGAGAACATTTTTTTTTTATTTACCCAAAGTGAGATTTTCATCACAATTTTACCTGATATTTTTATGAATTGTATCCCCCAATATGCTCCTAATAACTATATGCGTACTAGAAATATCTTAGGAAATGCTGTCCATATAGCGCATCTTTTAAGTAATCTTCGAAATTATATGAAGTTTACACATATTAAAATTGCTATGTTCAAAAACTGCGACTAACATAACATACTCGTAGTATTAGAGCCAGCAGTAGTAGATTGTTTATACTTATTACTGTTATAAAATCAGACATATATTTTTGGATAACCTCACGTTCTTTCAAATACGTTCGTTCGTTAAATACAACTACAATATAAGGATAAATTTTGTACTCAAATTTTGCATTAGCAAGCTTCACTAAATCACTAACAGAACAAACAATCGACTGTGCACAGATAATTAAAGGCGCTATAAAACGATGCAACCGTGTCTCAGTAACTTTAACGTCTTCTCTTTGACTGGCGAGTACAAAGTTGTATATTGCTTAATTACGAAAGGTTTTAAACGATGGCCGGCGTGGTTTGGACTTTGAGTCCAATCACTCCCGCTGAGCAGTTGTGACGAAAATAAACTAAGTACAAAACTGTTTGGACTTTTGCCATTTCGCAAGTACTGTATAATTAGTATAGTATAAGGTTAGTTTTAGGTTTATAAATTCGCGGTTCTTCCGAATATTATTATAGCAAAGAATGCATAGGAGTTTGATACCCGAGTGAAAGTATGGATTTCTATTGTTCCAACATTTCAACAAAACATATTTTGGTCTCTCCCATACGCTTTAAAAACACAGAAAGAGCATTGTATAAGATAAATCACAAACCAATCAATGACGTAAGTAGATAAGATCACTGTCACTTTAAATCATATTATTCCATTTAACCTATAGAGAAACAGTTTGTTATGTATTCACATTTATATTTATATCCTTTAAACACCTTAACCTTTTTTTGTTGTTTTTTTTTATTTCTTAATTTTTTACTCTCCATATAATGTTATTGTTATTGAAAGTTAAAATTATTATTAACTTCGCACAAACACTGTTTAAAATTTCAAAAAATGTACTATAATTCTCTTTTTTTTTTTTTTTTGTTATTTAGTTTAGTTACCCTACCACCTAAGTGCAAATGTTGTGAGAGCAAAGGGGCCCGCTGAAAACCAGTTCAGGGAGGGCCGATGTCGTCCCTGTATCAGCTGAGCTGGCTACCTTTAGCCACGTTTTTAATGTTTTTATTTTAATATTAGTTCATAAGTTTCTTTTGTGTGGCAATAAACGTTTATTCTATTCTAAATAATACGAATGATGTTAACATCATCATAATGTTAACCTTGTGTTTGATAGATAAATTGTATTTTAACAAATATATTCGTTGAAACCTATACAATTATCAAAATTGGTCTGTCTTAATGTAATATAAAAAAAATATTTTGTGAACATGGTATATTTGCGTTGCTTATAACAACAATTTTTTTTTAATTTTGTCTGTCTTTTTGTTTGTCTGTCCGCAAGTCCGCGTTTGTTTCTTGTAATCTCCGAAACGACTGGAATAATTTTGACAGGACTTTCACTGGGAGGTAATGTTAAGTGTGCGGAAGTAACTTTTTTATTCTGCGCTGTCGAAGTCCCGAGCAACCGTTAGAAGGAAAATAAAAATGTACTTCTAATAATAATCTTCGAAAATAAAAAAAATAAAACAATAAAAATGTAGGAAGCTCAAAAACAATTCATTTCGGAATAGTCAATAAATTACAAAGCTTTATGAAACATAACACTAGAATGAATTGCCCGAAATCCTAAGCTCTCCCATCAAATCCATCCAATAAGGCGTAAATCCCCCTCCTACTATACTGTTCGATGTTTTGTGGGGCAATTAATTTCGTACTAAATACTAAAATAAGTTTATTTCACACTAAACGTAAAGTTACAATAAGAGTGAAAGTCATCTTTGAAAGAAGGGGGCTAACAAAGTTTGGCAGATGCTTTTTTATAAAATTAGAAAAAAATACAAATATATTCCACTAGCTCTCGCCCGCGACTACGTACACGCGGAATTAAAGAAAAACTTAATAAGTAGCCTATGTGTTCTTCCAGACTATGTTCTACATCTGTGCCAAATTTTATGAAGATCCGTTGAGTCGTTCCGGAGATACCTTAAAACAAACATCCATCTAAACATTCGCATTTATAATATTAGTAAGATTACTTCTTGAGTTTCCTATTGGACTGAAACATCAATAGCTATGTCTACTGTTCAGTTAGAAAATGTCTCTACTACGTGTAATTAAATCATAAACTATTATAGCAAAATATAAAAGAAAGTCGTGTTAGTTATACTATTTATAACTGATGGTCGAACTGATTTAGCTGAAAATTGAGGGGGAGGTAGCTTAGAACTAGGAGACGGACATAGGAACTTTTTTATCTTGTGTGCATTTTTTTTATTCCGCGCGGACGGAGTCGCGGGTAAAAGCTAGTAGCAAATAAATCTATAATAATTTACAACGTAATTACAATGTACGAAGTTATTTATTTTTAACCGAGAACCAATTTAAATATCACAAATTTATTTGCACAAAGACTCTTTGATAATTTAATGGCATAAATATTCTGTCACGTCGGTAATTATCTATTTAGGGCGGTGATTATGATTCAAGATAGTCGATGCTTTTATACAGAACGTGACCTATATTCGATTACTTAAAATATACAGATGATTTCATAAGGAATAAAGTGAAGCTAAAAATAACTGGCCATGTTTACATTATTACGTAACTATACTAGGTTTGGTTATACTTTTGTTTGAATGCTCAGCTTCTAGTCTTGTTGCTAGATCTAGAGTTTCAGTTACAAAAATGAATTATCTTCCAGGCCGTATCCCATTCATGTGGGGTCACCGCACAAGTTTTTATAAACATTAATATTTTGGATTAATTTTTACGACCGACCTGCTTGTCGCCAACTCTATCTACAACAGTCACGATACAATATTATAAAATTATTCTAGTCATCGTTTTAAATTTATGGAAATGGTGACAGTAGCTTTAAATAATTATTACGTTTGTAGTATTTATCATTTAAACTTTACTGTTATTTTAATTGGTTGACACAGATCGTGTAAGAATATCAGGATATAAACGCGAAATATGGCAAAATGCCAACAAACTTATACGCATCTGTGTAGGATTAAATTTAAATTTTACGCTTTCGGAATAATAAGGATTGCATTGTTTCATTGAATACCACTTTCGTATAATAAGCGCCTCTATGTGTACAGATGTGTGTGTTCAACAGAATATAAATATTAAAGTAAAGAAAAAATTAAAGTAACTCGAATTAGAAAATCAAAGTAAATCTAGTCCTAAACTGTTTTTTATTCTTTAGACAGAGCTGGGCATTAACTCGTTAATCCGTTAATCGTTAATTAACGAAGTTAACATTTTGCTTAACGGATTAACTTTTAAGTTAACTTCAAAAAGTGTTAACGCTTTTGTTAACTTCCGTTAAACTCAACTTCCGTTAATAAAAGTCCGTTAATCGTTAAATTAGAAACTTGGAGACGTGCTGTCATTTTGTTTGAATTACGCACCACGGCACGCTCGTAAGTTCAACTATGTTGGGCGACTGTCGGCGACTCGAATGGTGAACGAACGAGTTGATAATTGATATATGTGAAGTTCGCGTGCAAGTGTGATGCATCAGAGCGTCCGGGAAAGACCTGACCAACAAGACAAAGTCAAAAGAAGTCGCAATAGTATATTTCATTACGAGTATATAAAAGCACGAGTATGTAATAGCCCACATTCCGAATGCTCTACGTCACTGCAATACGCCACTTTTTGAGCAGCTGTATTAAAAACACTTTTTTACTCGTGCATTTTCTTTAGCTTTTCAAAACTCGTGAGTTCTCTTTCCCAGCTGTCAAAATAATGTCTGTTAAAAAGAAAAACCAACCACGAAATTTTTACAAAAAAAAAATAATTGAAGTTTTTATGATTCATGCAAATATTTCTAAAAAGAAGCTCCTAATTTGTTACAATATCAAATTTAATGATTTGATTGAATTAGGTTAGGTTTCATTTTATTTCATCTCATTAATTTTCATTTCATATCAAAAAAAATAATCTACTGAAGACTTGGCTGTTTGGGTATAGTTCCCTTTGCCTACCCAGAATGGGTGAAGAAAACAAAAAAAAAATCTCTGTTTGTATTCTTCTACGGTTGGCGCCATTTTCCAAACATTTTAGTTAGTTGAGTTTATTGTGTTTTTATATTTCTATTAAATTGCTTCATTTTTCCGAAACTGTATCAAAAATAGTTGTTTAGTACACGTGCGAAATTACAACTTGTTCCAACTGTTAACTTGTAGACATTTGTCGGAACACTTTGCAATGACAGGCTTTTATTAATATGAATATAGGCATTCATACTTGTCTCTAATACTAATGTGTTATAGAATGTATAGTTAAATTACTATTTTAAACAAGTGTCGCCACATACGTGTGAAATTAGTATGTATAATTTTGGTATGGTTAACTGTTAACGATTAACTTTAACTTGCGTTAAATTTTCGATAATTTAACGCTTTAACGATTAACGAAGTTAATTTTTTAATTAACGAATTAACGATTAACGAAGTTAACTTTTCGATTAACTGTGCCCACCTGTGTCTTTAGACTATTTATGTATAAAGTTACTTTACGTGAAATAGAAGATTACGGAATTAAAAACAGCCCTCTCCACTCTATCTGAGCCAACTCAACTGCCAAAAGAAACACTCGCCCACTAAACTTTATTTGGGCGTAAACCGGTGCGCATTCGGTGAGATTTAATTTCCTGTTTCAGTCAGCACTTTTTATTTTATAGTTACATTAACAATATAATTGTATTGTATAAGGTATAATTTAATCCATTGATCGAGAGGAGTCTTACTGTACAATTTTATTGAGATTATTTCATCTGGACCCAGTTTATTGTTGAGTTTTATAGCGCCTGATGATTTAGAATAGCAATCCGTTTATTAATGAATATTTGCCTTTACTCTGTGGAAGAATGAGAATTTATTTTATTAAGGCGAGTCCTATAAGTCGACTTAGTATTTGCAAATATGAGTTACTTATTCAAGAAATCAGTTTAAGTTTAAATAAATAAAATTATATTTAATTTTAAACTATAGGTACGTGTCGTAAAGATTGGATTGTTTTATTCTTGCTTTATTCGATGGCTGTTTTATGTGTGTATATTTTAAGCTACGAACACATCAATCTAGTAATAATCCGTAGTAAACATAATGCGTAGTTCATCGACACATGATTCACTTGCTGCGGGACAAAGGTTCGCACGTGCGAGTTTTTTGCAAAACATTCTGCCCGACTCTGCGATGTTTCACACATTACGTACTATTTTTGCTTTTATTACCGTATCTTGTAACCGCAAACGAGCGTTTATTTACGTTAATATTGTTAACTTTTGTTTGTCACATAGAACAAAAATGTATACACAGATGTGATTTTAGGAATCATAATAATATGTATTATTAATGACGTTTATTTCGTCATCGCAGTAACGTCATCTAGAGGTGTAAGATTGTAGAATTTAAATTGGGATAGATAGATGATTACAATTCTAGAAGCGATAGTAAAATTAGAGAACATAATTACCAAAAGACTTTTAAAATTAAGGAAGACTATCTAACTCATATGTATAATACGATAAGACATAGTGAGTGAATTGTATTCAACATAAGACTAGAGATTTTAACTTTAGAACCTGTCTGCGTTAGGTATTTTAATCTATGACCGTAACTTTTTAAACAGTGAAGATGGTTCAACATTGCGGTTTCTATTGCGTTTTAAGTTCAATAATTAATTGAACAGTAAATAATTAAATTATTATTGATCCGTTAAATTAGCAAGCATTCGAATATTAATTTTACGTTTTCAATGTAATATTATAAAAAATTAATTTGCTGATGCGTTAAACTTTGAATACGGGGGCAGAACTAAAATACTTACCACGTCCGCGCTAGCTACTCCATCAGCTACGTCCGTCCCTCCCTTGTCCCTCCAGTGCTTCTCACTTGTCACGGAGAATGTAAAAGATCTCTCCCTTCTTGGGCTAAGAAGTAACCCTGCGGGAGTCCGCGGACTGCCATATCTGAATATCTCCAGATTAGTTGTGGAAAAGGGATCGCTTCCACTGTTCGTTCTTGGACTGACGAATACATCGTCTTCTAGTTCTGAATCCAGTGTCAAGGTTAGAGGAGGAGAGGAGGCTGATCTTCTACATGGCTGCGGAGGAGGTACTGGCCGTTCGATATCAGACTCGGAGTATGGACGATCTGTAAAAGAAAAATATAATTTAGTGTTTATAAAATTTCGACGATGTTTTACACTTTTATCTTCATGAAATTGTTAAAAAAAATTGTTTTAAGTTAATGCGATTCATTCTAAGCCGTAGTCTTACTTTACGTTAATCTATATATATAAAAGAAAGTCGTGTTAGTTACACTATTTATAACTCAAGAACGGCTGAATCGATTTGATTGAAAATTGGTGGGCAGGTAGCTTAGAACCAGGAAACGGACATAGGATAATTTTTACCCAGTTTTCTATTTTTTATTCCGCGCGGACGGAATCGCGGGTAAAAGCTAGTCTAATATATAAAATTCTCGTGTCACAATGTTCGTTCCCGTACTCCTCCGAAACGGCTTGACCGATTCTCATGAAATTTTGTGAGCATATTCAGTAGGTCTGAGAATCGGCCAACATTTTCATAACCCCCCCCCCCCATTTTTTTTAACTGCGCGCGGACGGAGTCGCGGGCGACAGCTAGTAGTGGATATTTATTTAGTAACGACGTTTATTACTTTTGAAGGTAACATTACTAGCGAACATACCAATTACTTACGTGACGTATCTTTGTCTGACTGCAAACGCGTTTGGACATGTTTTTTATTATATCGCTTATCTCCTTGTTTCCATTGTCACAAAATAGTATATTGTATACTTATGTTGTTGGAGTATAAATCAGATGTTTATTAGCGCCATTTCACCTACACGTCAAACGCGCTTGTCAACATGACGTGGGCGGGCGTGTAGCTGTGTTATTTTTAGCGAGTTATGGGCGATGGTATTTAGGTTGTTCTGCCAGTTAAATATTATTTTTTAATCTAGATATTAACCTTGTACTAACAGTAACTTTTTTACGTCTTCTCAAACCAACCGCTATAAAATTTCGTGAAAAACTTTAATTTAATGATCATCACCAATGGACACTTTTAATGTTGAACTTAAGTCGATCCAGTTTCCACTCATACCTATACTTGTAATATTGTTTCTATCTAAAATTCGAGGTAGCATCTCATTGGTCCACAAATAGCTTGAATAATAAACATGTAAAATATATTGTTTCTAGAAATCAAAAGGTCATGACAAATGTATGCTTAAAAAAAAAAAAAAGTGAAGCGAGATTCCGAGACAGAACAAAGGGGGCAATTTGTTATCAATGAAATCGATGGACCAAGTACCAGGATAGCATGAATCCGTTGGAAGTAATATACAGAATGTATAAGAAACACAAATTAATAAAATCTTGTGCCGTCCGCGGGCAAAACTCGTTTTGTCGTGGCGCACGTGCAGCGACCGGCCGCGGTGGACAGAGAGGTCGGTTCACGTTGTCCCTCTCTAAAGTGCAACGTTCAGAATATTGTGGATGCGCCACTCGGTTCTGACCGCAAAGTCTAGGCGACAGTTTTATGTTACGTCAGTATTCCGGTTTAGTATACGCTATTGTTATTACGTTATATTTTATTATCTCTCGTGCGTGTAATAGATTTGAGATTTATAAATCATGATTTACTTTGAACAAATTCGAAAGCTTTTTGAACTTTATCGCAACAATGTTAGTAATAACTGTTTGTGTACAATATTAACAGATTTAAGTCACTTATTGATTTAAACTATATTTAAATTATTAATTAATACCAGAACCCAGCATGCTTAAAATTTTAAAGTCAAAATTACATCAAAAGTGTTAGTAATCCTAATAACACCAAAAAAGGCATAGAGCAGTTTCATTTTTTTTCATTTTTTTGGCTCTCTTTGTTGTCTTCTGAACATTCTCCCAAATTTTCATAAAAAATCTAAAGATACCGAATCGCATAGGAGACATAGAAACATTTCATTTTGTAATAATGTAGTAAATTAATCCACAGTAAGCTGTCGTGATGTACATCGAAACAGGAGAACTTTTTTCTTACCTCCTCGGCCGCGTAATACAGGTGTACAACTTATGCATATTTACAAGGAATGTATTTCATTTTTAAATACGTCCCTGTGTAGCAGTTAGCGTATTAATGATTTTGATAACATCTTACAATTTCTTTATAAAAATAAACTGATTGAAAGAAAGATTGAAAAGAACTTAGTAAGCAAATAATATAGGGATCAGTCTATATTTCTGATGTACATCGAGTAGTGGCTGAAAATTGTTGTTAGATATATATGTATTATTTGAGAAATATCTATTATCATTATTAACATAACAGAACTAGCTGTCGCCCGCCACTCCGTCCGCACGGAATTAAAAAAAAACTTAGTAAGTAGCCTATGTGTTCTACTATGTTATATATCTGTACCAAATTTCATCACTATCCGTTGAGCCGTTCCGGAGATATCTTCAAACATCCTTCCATCCATGTAAACATTCGCATTTATAATTTAAGTAAGGTATCAAGATTCGAGATTTAAAAAATCACAGTTGTTACACAGCTAACAATATCTCGAAGTGTACCTATCAAATGTAACCGCGTCAGCTAAATAAACTGTCTTTAATACTTTCGAAAGTATGCTCTTAGGTGTAAGAAATCGAACTTCAAACGTTGAACACTATAAAACGGTCAACTTTACTGCGGTCGTAAATCACGAATCGACGGCAGTCATTCGAATGGACGATGCAACAATGAAAACCTTACTTAAGAATACTTTAAGTGAATGATCCTATTTAATATGTCTTTTAAAATCTTTGTACACTTCATTTCAAAAGTTTGTAAATAAAAAGCTAAGCTTTTACTATAAACTTTTTTGAATTACATTACTTTTGTGGAAACCATTTTTATCCAATTAATTCGCAATATTCTATATTGTACTTACGAACAAAAATACTTTTGTGTTATTGCCTCTTTTCGTAAATAATGTTTGTTTGTATATAAACTATTAATTTACATTGAAATAAACTGTACAATATCTGCTTGACTCATTCGGATCCTCTTTCCTTTCATTTAACCAAACAGCTTAGTTAACGGAGATTAACAACAATTCAAATAAAAGAAATTCCCATAGGAATCAATGTTTATAGTATTATTTTCACACGCCGTTGACCACCGTCCGAATACTGAATGAATGGACTTACGACTTCACCTTTGTCTTGCTTCGATGTGAATCCAATAGAAAAAAATGTGATGACTTAACAAAACACGATCACTGAACGAATGATTAATTGATTGATCATTCGCATCCTATTCTGAACAGACAAAGCATAGAGATGTTCTTTATTTAAATTAACGACAAAAATCTTCTCAATCTCAAAGTCATTCATTCGTGCATTATTGGATTAACCTAAATACGTGAGATTTATTTCATATTACAATAAGGATTATTCTGGATGGTGGTGAAACGTATCAAATGTACGTCGGTTTTAAACAGGTTACAAAATGAGTTTTTGTTATCAGATTTTAAGCTTGAATACTTTAAAGTCAGAACACAGAACGAACAATTCGTAACATTACATTTTGTATTTTCGTAACGATTATAGATTATGCTATATATAAAATTTTCGTGTAACAATGTTAGTTACCATACTCCTCCAAAACGGCTTGACCGATTTTTATGAAATTTTATATGCATATACACTAGGTCTAAGAATCGGCTACTATATATGTTTGATACCCATATTAAGTTTTTTTTATTTTAACTCAGTGTGGATGGAGTCGCGGGCGACAGCTAGTAGATTATAAGATCCCCAAGTCTCAGAGCAGCATAATTAAAAGATCAAAAGATCAAAAAGCTCAAAAAGCAGTTTGTATAGACAGAGTTAGAGTCGCATCAAAACACTAATTTGAACCAGATAAAAAAACGTTTCAAATTTAGAGACTCACAAAAAGTCTGATCAAAATTAGTGATGAACATAAAAAGAAAGGTACTATAATCAAAGTGGCTAGTTAATAATTAATAGGAAGCTACCCTGAGGCTAAGACAGTGGCTTGAGATTGTTCGCTGGTAGGCACACGTCTTGAGCCACGTACTAGCCTTTGGAATCACTGTAATCATTTGTGCGGTCAGCAAACTGGTTTGCGGAACAGTTATACTAGTCGGGGATAGGATTAAGTCTTTAGCAACAATTAAACGGAAGACGACGGCATCGCTACTTGATGGCCCTTATAAATAGAGTTGATATAGGGATCGATCGTCCTTACTTCTTACCGGTGTACTTTTGCGGTGTATAATTTCTCTCTGGTTTTATTATGGTCTGTTGACTCCTGTAGTGGTTTTTTTATTTTCTTCTAGATTAATATTACTGTTGTATCTTTTAAATAGACAATATATAACAATCGAAAAAAAACAATTAATTTGATGTGCAATTGTTTGAACATATTATTTGCCAAAATCAGAAGAATCATAATAGCACTTGTATTACTAGTCTTTCTGCAGCAATCAGAATCATTAATTAACCAATAATTAGGGTGTCATAGATTTAGTAATAGGAGAAATATTAGCGACTATAATTACAGCAGTTTATGAATAAATATCGAATGGAGTGAAAAAAGAAAGGTACACAATTGGAACAACAATAGAAAAAATTATACCTACTGACTATTCAAGTGTGTCTATAAATTCTTATCTCACGTATTAAACAATTATGGTTAAATTACAGAGTAGACCATTGATGAACAATGGTAAACACGAAGGTATAGAAGATATATGAGATATGTAACGTACCCAAATTGTTAAATAAAAAGTAGCCATGAATTTATAAAGGAGAAAATCGTTTATAGCAATTACCTATTATTATAGTTAATTGTAGATATTACTACCGGTGTCCATTTAGTTAGGACTTTGATGGACAATCCCAAAATGTAAGCTAGAAAGACTAGCAAGAACATTTTAAAGTTCATATTAAGGTAAACAGTAGAAGAATTTCAGATTTCGGTCATAACAAGAAGTGTGTTATTTTGTTTCCAGTTTAAATCCAATAATGTTTGCATCAAAATTTGTTTTGCCATAAACATAAGGACCAGAATTAACGTTACTCAAATGCGCAAAAAAATATAAAAAAATAATTAAAATATCCCCCATATTCGGAATATTATTTTTATACTCGCTAGTGCATTGTATTGTTATTATTGTTACTAACATAGTTCGTAAGTATCCTACTAACTAAATAATGAGCTTGTATCTGTTGCTTGAAATAAAGATTATTATTATTATTATTATAATATACCAACAATATATTGGAACATAATGTCCCAATATATTTCTTGAATTATGTAGAGTCGAACCCTATTACTGTGATATACCAAATCATGAAGGTATCATTATGTATGTGATCAAACCATCACTTTTCCCATAGACAAGTAACAATGATGCTTTATTTAATGATCCGGAGAGAGCAATAACTTCGACTACTGAATTGATAGCCATTTGATTTTTAATGGCATTAATATTTCTTATATAACTATCCCAACTAAATCTGACAAAGACTAAATAATACGGATAGATGGTCTTATTAAATTTTGTGCCATCTTTTTTCACTAATCTGAGCATAACGAGCAAATCAAGATGATGTTTTTATTTATCTATCAGTAGACGTCACTTGTCTTAATTAAGATAGTCTTGTTAGACATTGCAGAGCGCTAGATCGTGATATTGCCCTTATAAAAATCTTTACAATTTTGTACATTTTGCAAATTTTTACTTACCAAGCTACCAAGGAATCGCTCTTTTTAAAAACAGATTGTTGTCTCGATTATTTTCAATGGTAATAGGATGATGATAAGATGTTTTGACAGTTGAAACTCAAAGTAATAAGACCTATGGCAATGATCACAAAGTCACAAATGAAATTTTGTAATTTCAGACGTGTACGTTTCACGTCATCTGTATTCTCAGGCATAGAAGTCAATGTTTATTCGGAAGTTATCGTGTTATAAGACAAGATTCATCTCAGATCAGTTCGGAAGGCATCGTCCGCACCGAGTCATGTTCATGTGAACTATTCATTATTCACGACTTCGCTCCTCAACAATAATTAATAAGTTTGAGGCTTGAAGCGTATTTGCATACAATGCGGGACGTCTGGACGCGACCGCGTTCGGAAATGAACTGAGCTTTTGAATTTATGTTACAATAATTGCTTGTGTCATTTAGACGCCAGTTTACTGTTCACTGATTGATTGTCGATAATTATATTCCATATTATCAGTTGCTCATTTGAAGAAAATATTAGGTACAGTTAGCTAAATCTGAGCACTATCTGTGATCAATCTTAGTCCAGTAGGAAGTATACTACAGTTGCAATTCATTAACTACTAGCTGTCGACTCCGTCCGCGCAGAATTAAAAAAACGTAATAAGTAGTCTATGTGTTCTTCCAGACTAAATTCTATATCTATGCCAAATTTCATCAAGATCCGTTGAGCCGTTTCGGAGATACCTTCAAACAAACATACATCCATCCATCCATCTCAACATTCACATTTATAATACATATTAGTAAGACTACAATCAAAGAATTAACTTTGGATCATATAAGGATTATAAAATTAGAAGAGTCTTGTCCTCGATGCTTATTTGAAAATGTTGCTCAGGTGTATTAATTTTAAAAATACATTTCTAAAAATAACACGATAACTTTGTGGTAGCCACAACATGTGCTGTTTAATTTTTTCAAATGACCATGGAACTCCATTATTGGATAGTAACACGCTTTCAACCGGTTCTCTAGCGATGGAGAGCGTTAACAATGCCCTGTAAACTCAGCCACCGCGCTACGCGACCATTTTGATGGTAATTTGTTTTAAAGTAATTATGTTTGTCATTCAACGAGCACGTGACGTTAACTTAAAGTTAGATCTATTTCACTTGTCCTAACTTACATCATTTATCTCACAAATTGTACTATTGTTGTAGGCGACTTGTTACTTTCTTTGCAGAGGGTCGACACAGTTACAGTGGTAGAGGTAACAACAACATCTGTTGCAGTAATTGGCCGACTCGCCCACTGAAATAACACCACCACACAGCAGACGCATCAAGAGAAGCAATTCCATATTTCGTCTGATGAGTGTGGTGCGGGAGCCATTTCTTGTCCTCTTTCCCATTCCACAATTTTCTTATTAAGAATGGATTGAAAGTGAACATGGATTTGACGGAGAAGGGAAATTTTATATTTCTGCGTGTTCCTTCATCCGTCGTTTAGAGTTACAGTGTCCATGGGTAGCGGGCGCTACGCTATTTCGGCAAATTCAGGTGGCTTCTCGGTCTTTTGCCACCTTATGATATAAAAACATCTTTATCAACCATCGTATCTGAATTTACTTCCTTAACTACTACACATATCCTCTTCCATTCAATCCATCCATACTTTTCTTAGGCCTTCCTTAGTTTTGTTTTGTGTTAAGTTATGTTAACAGTATCCTTAGGATTATTTAAGAGTATGAATGTAAGGCGGAAATTAAAATTGTCAAAACAATGCTAAATGTAAATTCGTTACTCTGCATAATCCTCCAGGTACATCATTCTTTCAGCAAGAGCTAGTTATAACATTTCTACTAAATCTTTGAAGACTAGATTCTATTATTTATTTTGAAGTTATAATAAAAAAAAACATTATTAAAGTTACTGTAAAAGGCATTATTTATTTGTAAACACTTGCACCATAATAGTGTCACAATAATTATAACGGTTTTAAATTACGATGGCCACTTGTCATGACAAAAACAAAAGTCTGGTTATCTCAAACAGCTGCTCTAAGCTATTAAAACAAATGGAAGTTACTGACAGTTGTGTCTATATTAAGATGGTTATCATGGAATTAAGTAAATAGAAACAGAATAAGCAAATTTAATTTTAATTGATAAATTTGTATGAAGTCTTATAAATTACATTGCTTCCTTCGTCAATAATTGTTTTTAAAATCTCGTAAAGAACATAATTCGTCAGTCGTTCACTGTTATATGAATTCTAAAATGAATATTTAAAATTGAAACTTTTTGGCTTCAATAAATTTTGAGACAATCCAATCACCGGCGAACGAGCAATCAATTTCGAAATTTAGGCCCGTATATGCATAAACAAATTATCTGTGGTCCACCGCACATTACTTAACATGGCCGCCGACTTTTCCCGCCCAAATTTTTATTGCACTCTGTGATATTTCGGCCCGTATCGGAACGTTAATTCAGGTAGCTGTGGTTTCCAAGCGTACTCGCGTTGCCGACTTTTGAATTATTATTTCGGTGGTACCAAAATTTTTTTGTGGTATTCCTGTATTGCATTCGAATGTTGAACGATGCGGTTCTTTTTTACGATCTTCATAAAAACTCAAAAGTGAGAGTCTATGGTTTGATTTGTGATGTGTCGGCTCGCGTGGGCGGCGGACTGCTTCCGTTCGAGCTTTTGACTAGTGATTACTATTAGAATATCGATCTTTTTGGCTTATATTCTTACAGATATAACAGTGATATAGTTACCAATAATAACAACTCTATAAGATGAAATGCGTCAACAACTCTAATCATGTCACAGGAACATTTTCAAACACTTAATATTCGGAATAAAATCACAGCGATTGTTATCTCTTACATGAAAACATAAGAGATAGTGCTTCGCTATAACAAGTAATAACGTCGACTTAATCTGAAATGACGAAAAAAAAAATAAAAGAACATATCGATAAGTCCGCACAAAGCACGTCACTCGCGGCCACTGACCCAAAAAAGTATAAGATGATATTTTATTTTCAAGATACAAGTACTATCGTGGCATAAATTAAAGGGTTTATATTTTTCTCTCTTTCTTATACCACGTGTCGAAGACGAGAGTGTGAGGCGACTCGCCATCAAGTTGGTACGGTTGTAAAAAAAAATACTTTTAACTTTAATGTTCCTATCTCCTTTATTGGCCATACTGCGATTGTACATTTATCTATGATTTACGAACTAATATTTGCCATAGACATTTGGGTTTATACTTTGTAGTGATCTGTCTATAAAAGACATTTATGATACTTGAGGTAGAGCGAAAACTACAATTGGTCATATTACTCAGACGCCTAGAGCTTTTATTTTGGCAATTTAATATTCATAAATTTGATAATTTAAGGTACGTTATTCAATTCTAATTTACCTAGTTATACTTTTACTTTATATTAACAGTTAATATAATTATTTATTGATTTTTAAGTTTGTTCGAAATCAAGTTACTAAAACGAAATTAACAATGAGCGTTACCGTGGGTTTCCAAGATCAAAATATCCGTTTAAACTCAGTTGTCATGTTTTGACAAAGGTACGATTTAAATGGAAATGTTATAAATGGAGATTTTAGTTTTAGAAACCCACAGTTAGAGATTAAATTCTAAAGTTTCAATCAATTTCAAACTAAGGTAATATTAGGTCCTTACATATGAAATTGGCGTTTTTCGTACTGGCCACTTTAATCACGAATTTCTCCTCTTTGGTAAGGAATTCCAAATTCAAATTTGTACAGCTATAGACTCATGTATTTGTGGTTCGATGACCGTCATTCATTTGTTTTTTTTCTTCTGTTTTTTTCTGTTTGCGTCACTCATTTTACAAAATGGAAAACTTAAAATATCGCATTATTTACGAGTACGAGTTCCGCCGTGGCACTAGTGCTGCGGAAACGACTCGAAGGGTGAATGATGTGTATGGCGGTCGTGTTGCAAAAGAAAACACAGTTCGTTTTTGGTTCCAACGTTTTCGTTCTGGAAATTTCGATCTGCAGAACAAGCCCCGTGGACGGCCTGAGACTCAAGTTGATAATGAAGAGTTGAAGGCTATTGTGGAAGCGGATCCATCGCAAACCACGTCCGAGTTAGCTGCAGGCTGCGATGTTAGTGATAAAACTGTTTTAATTCACTTGAAGCAAATTGGGAAGATTAAAAAGCTTGAAAGGTGGGTACCTCACGAATTGACTGAAGCAAACCGGCAAACGCGCGTCGACTGTTGCGTTACATTACTAAACCGGCACAATAATGAAGGTATTTTAAACCGAATCATTACCTGTGATGAAAAATGGGTTCTTTACGATAATCGGAAGCGCTCAGCGCAATGGTTGGATCCTGGCCAGCCAGCCAAATCCTGCCCCAAGCGAAAATTAACCCCAAAAAAGTTACTTGTAAGCGTTTGGTGGACTAGTGCCGGTATTGTTCATTACAGTTTTCTCAAATCTGGCCAGACTATTACGGCTGATGTCTATTGTCAGCAATTGCAAACCATGATGGAAAAGCTAGCGGCTAAACAACCTAGGCTGGTCAATCGCTCCACGCCACTGCTGCTTCACGACAACGCTAGACCACACACTGCGCATCAGACGGCTACTAAATTAGAAGAGCTTTAATTGGAAACTCTAAGACATCCTCCGTACTCCCCGGACCTTGCTCCAACAGATTACCATTTTTTTCAAATTTGGAAAACTTCTTGCAAGGGAAAAAATTCAACTCCGATGGGGCAGTCCAAATCGCCTTCAAAGATTTTATTGATTCCCGTCCGACTGGTTTTTTTAGTAAAGGGATCAATGAACTACCTATGAGATGGCAAAAGTGCATAAAAAATAATGGTTCATACTTTGATTAATTAAATATATTATATTAAAAAATATTCGACTTTTTGTTCCTCCCATACAAAACGCCAATTTCATATGTAAGGACCTAATATATACAAATATAGCTTTGACCTGTGACTTCGTCTGGGCAGTATACAAAAGTGTAACTCATGTGATTCCAGACCATGTTCAATATCTGTGAAAAATATCAATAGAAATGTATTCAACCGAAGCAAAGTTATCTATTAAATATTTGAACGCATCCTACGGGAACAGCACACATTTCCGGGATTATAAGTAGCCTATGTGTTCTTCTAGTGTTCTACATCTATACCAAATTTTATCGTGAACCATTCAGGCCTTCTAACAAACATCCATCCATCCAAACATTCTCATTTATAACATAAGTAATATATTTACATTCTATCTGTACACAATATCAAGATTATTACCGTTCTATTACGTATAAACTGGTCGGCTACTGGTTTTACGCGGCGGTTATGTGTGCGTGTTAATTCTGTTGACAAGACTTATGTGTGAGTTGCACGACTATACTGTTATTTGGTTTGTGTTTGGTTACGAATGTTGTAAATAATAATTTTATATGTTTAATATCTAATATTCCGTAATATGAATACTAATAATTTAACTTAATATTTTCTTTTTTTATAAAAAATGATGTTAACTCATTTTTTTATGAATTTACGTATATGTTTGTATTTAGTGTGACTTATTCATGTAACCTTCGTACTAATGTAAAATTAATAATTTGTTTGTCTTAATGATATTTCGTATGTGTTTTGTTGTTGAAAACATTAGCTTTTAATTCCATATGTAACTCAATAAAAATAGTTCAAATAACAAATTTTGTAATAATCGTACTAATATTATAAATGCAAATGTTAGATGGATGGATGGATTGAAGGTATCTGCGTAACGGCTCAACGGATCTTGATGAAATTTGGCACAGATGTAGAACATAGTCTGGAACACATAGGCTACTTATTACGTTTTTTTTTAATTCCGCGCGGTGGCAGTCGCGGGCAACAGCTAGTATATAAATAATTCTAATATGACAATAGAAGCGATGACTAATCTGAATTAATACGATTCGGCGCCAATATTAGGGTGATAAAATCCCTCATAATCCTCAAATAATAGATCTTAATACTCGGGGAGTTATTTTTATACCACAATTAGTTTGTACCACGCTGAGACAAGCTTTGTTTATTTGAGTATATTAGTACTAAATTATGAAAAGAGATCTGTCATTTATTTTATTTTATTTTATTTAATATTTGGACAACTTACAGCTAACTTATAATTTAATTTTGATATAAATATAAACTTAAGGCTTATTAAAAGTTGTCACAGATAGGTGTAAATGCAGGTAATGAAATTCACTTCTTGTTGTCTTTTTTAAGCTAATCCACAAAGTCCCTTGTACTCTCAGTCATGCACTGAAGAAACGGTAATTAAAAATTGTTTGATTTTAAATGCTGACATGTTAAATATGTCAATATGATCAGAGATTGCATTATACCATCTGCACGCTCGTATCAAGGTTTTTTTTTTTTGCTGAACTTGTTACTATTGAATCTTTTTTCTAAATGTCTTTTTCAAAATTTCACTTCGATTGTTAAGCAACTTACAGTCGTGTTGAAGTACTTGATTGTTTAAGACTATATTCGTAATATTCGTGTAAACCAATAATTGATCCATAAATTATTAAGCAAGATAGTTAGAGAGTTTATTTAGTTTTGTGTTTTGTGCGTACACAAATTTTCAGAACAACTTATTTAATTTTTAATTTAAAAACAAAACTTCAGGATTCAACACACTCTAATTGTTACATACTCTGTGTTAAGATATTCCTTTCAATGTAACATAATGCAGTTTAAATTGATTCTAAGAATGAAATGATTACAAAAATAAACATCACTGATAAATAAAAAATTTGATGGATTTTAAAGATAAAATGCTGGCCATTAATAAAAGAATGTAACGTTGATCGTTTAAAAAAAGAATTCCAGGTATAAAATAGTATTCGAATAATTACAAAGTTGAAATAATTTATGAATGCGTATAATTATAAAGTCTCGCAAAAGACCGACCAACTCGCCTTCGAAGACCACAGATAAAATAAACAGTGTATAACTTTAATTGGTCAAGTTAGTTTAAAACATAGCTAAAAGCCACGGAATAATACAAAAAGAAGACACCGAGAGACCAACAAAACGAAACGAGAAATAAAAAAAAAAGATCCGTCACGAACATAGGCTAGGGAGAGAATAAAAAAAAAGAAAAAAGCGGTAAACAAGTTCAACGTTTATTTTGGTTGCGTCTCTTTCTGACAACGCAATTTACGATATCGCCATCTCAGTCGTTCGGGCCGAACGCTGGACACCTGTGCTTTAGTTTCCCCAGAGTACCAACGACCTCTATTGAACTCTATTCCATAACGTTATAAATGTATGATAAAGACTATTCAATATTAAGCTCTATACGGACGTGATAAGGTTTATTTTTACTTGATAACTAAATTATTACAGATGTGTTACTTCTCGACGTATAGCAATCATTGTCGTATACCGATTATGATTCGAAGGCTTAGTTTTTTTTTTTTAGTTTAATGCGTAAACTAATGTATCGTAATAATAAAAGAACACCTGTTGTCATAACTAATCCCGTTGTTAAAATCACAATTGTAGGGTAAAGTGGGCTAAGCTTTTGTTGTTTGCGAAATTATAGTTTTTTTTCTTCTTTTTTTAGGGTTTTTTGTGTTACGAAATAAGTAGACAAAGGTAGAGAAAGCAGGTGCATTAAATAATTGTTAATTTACAAATATTGCAGTGGGTCTATTGTGAATTTATTATTAAAAAAACAACATTACATTATTATTACAGATTCCAAATGTTGAAATAGAACCATGAAATACAAAGTTAAGGTTCCTGGTAAGAAAAAAAAAATAGGCAATGAAGGATACTATGTGCAAAATAGTTTGGTATCGAAAAAACACCTAATAATTTTTTAAATAATAATAAAATAAAAACTGATGTTGTTAATGTTAGAGCGTCAGTGGCTCAAGGGTTAATTATTTGACTTGTAATTTGCAGGTCATTGGTTCGAATCCCGACATTCTTACGGTTGAGGAAAACATCGTATTGCAATATATGCGAAGAAATTCATAGATATATTTAAAGTCAACCAACCGCACTGGGCCAGTGTGTCTGACTATGGCTTAGTCACCCCTAACTTGTAAGCTCTGAGGCCCTAAGTGGGGACGTATAGTGAGCTAATGATGATGATGAATAGTTGATGTAATGTGATAAAATAAATCGAAATTATATTAAATACACCTAAACAGTAACTTTTATCTTTTTTGACGGTAATTCAACGTTTCTACAATTTCTAATCCCATATTTATATCCAAAAAGTTAGAGTTTATTTTGTAATTCAATCAATAAATATACCCGAATTGAATATCAACAATCTTACATTAAAAGGCTAAACAGATCTTTGAATGTACAAACCAAAACGTATCCAACAGTAGCAATAGTATTATGTGGACATTCTATAAGAGATAATAAAAATTAGTAGAAAATATTGAGGAGATTCAAATAAGTTAGATCTAACATTAACATCTATACCTGGAAAGTTTTGTTATACGGACTTTTGGCTGAAGTAAATCATAGATCACTTTAACAGGTAACATAAATGCTCCAACTGACCTATCAAAGCAACTTAAGAAGCTGATTCCTGTGGTTGTTCTTTCCAAATAGACAAACTAAATTAAATCCATTCGTCATTATTACACTACTACAGTATTATTAAATAAAATGTACATTAAAGAATGTTTAATGATGTTTAATGTTTAATATTTGTAAAAAAAATAATCGAAATTTAAGACAGAGAATTACAGGAAATATTATAATTATTTAAAAAGTTATATCCATATTAAGGTTACCGTATACTGGACAAATCTCGATATCGTTTTCAATCGGTAACCCACACCGAGTACAAATACAATGACTACCATTTGACGACGGTGTTGCATTGCTCTATGTACACAACCTCTACAAATTGTGGGCATATGGACAATATGAAGTGGCCACTTCAACTTAGGTGTATTTAAATTAAAAATAAACTCAGAGACACTCTATTGAAACAACTAAAATTTATTTTAAAGTCTTAAAATCTAAGTGGAAAGTGTTTATTTCGAATTGATATATTTCTCTATCATTTTTTTTTTAATTATTTATTTTCAAATAATCTTTAACAAAACCTCAATCAACATGCACATTACTTCTTCTTGTAGTGTCCTAATGCTGAAGATTGGCTGCTAACTTTTTATGCGTTCTAGTTTATTTAAATTTGAAGAAATATCACTAGGATAAAGAACTTTTACGACCATACTCATAGAGTTGAATCCATAAGGCCACCACTTATACAAAAATTAGTAAATTTTTAATGTGTGAATTTGGAACTTTGTTAGTAGCAGAAATTATTTAAGCAGATAGCAATGATTGTATTTTATAGTAAAAAGCTTGAATCGTTAAGTTAGTCATTAGGGTATCATTTAACAAGTTATACGCGTCTTATATCGCCTTAGTTTATTGTTGTCGACCAGAATAGAACTGAGACGAGCGGCACAGGAGCCTGTCATGTAATGTATTGTAACTATACAAGTTTAAAACGATCACACGTGTTATGGTACCTACTGATTACTTTAAGCAATTGCAAACAACTATTAGATTGAAAGAAAATAAAAATATCAATACTGGCTATAGTAGCAGGGTTAAAAAATAGTAAAAAGGTTACTAAAGACAATAAAAAGTATAGTTTGCTAATGTTGATGACAAAGTAGGTACTATGTTATTTAGTTTAGTTACCCTACCAACTAAGTGCAAATGTTGTGAGAGCAAAGGGGCCCGCTGAAAACCAGCTCAGGGAGGGCCGATGTCGTCCCTGTATCAGCTGAGCTGGCTACCTTTAGCCACGTTTTTAATCATTTTGTTTTAATATTAGTTCATAAGTTTCTTTTGTGTGGCAATAAACGTTTATTCTATTCTATTCTATTCTACTAGTAGTGTGTATCTTTGTTATTAGTAATTCATAATGAGTGGAGTTGAAAACGTATTTTTCCAAATAAAAGTAAAAGGTACACAGACAAAGAAATTCATGAGTTAATTAAAAAAAAAATCTTCACTTGTTATTATTCAAAAGTATTTAAATTTGTTTCATTAAAATTTAAAATTAAAACCAGTAGCGATTTCTTTAAACCTGACGTGTTACACTTCGGGATCTGACAAGGGGGTAACAAAGTAAAGCTCAGCGTCTGAAGCCCGCTAATGCTGCGCTTGTCACAGACTGAAATTGATTTATGAGCTCGCCGACAGCTTGTTTCATTTGCAGCACGTACGTTGCTTATTCTGGACGATTGTGGTTTTATAAAAATGGTATTCATATTTCTTAATTATAACAAAAGAAAGAAAAACGATATAAAGTCATATGATTTCGGTCAAACAAACAATTGTCATCAACTAGCTTTTACCCGCGACTCCGTCCGCGCGGAAGAAAAAAAATGCACACAAGATAAAAAAAGTTCCTATGTTAAAAGTTAAGTTAAGTTCCTAGTTCTAAGCTACCTCAGACCGATCTTGAGTTATAAATAGTGTAACTAACACGACTTTCTTTTATATATATATACCTAGATTAAAATTTCATTATTCATTTGATTTTAGTTAGATTTGATTCATCATCATGAACATTGATTAATTTAGATACCTAATACTTTTTTTCGGATAGAATCTTACTAATATTATAAATGCGAATGTTTAGATGGATGGGTGTTTTTTTGAAGATATCTCCGGAATGGTCCAACGGATTTTTATAAAATTTGGCACAGATGTAAAACATAGTCTGGAAGAACAAATAGGCTACTTATTAAGTGTATTTTAAATGCCGCGCAGGGCAGGTCGCGGACGACATCTAGTCATAATAATATTATAAATGCGAATGTTTAGATGGATGGATGGATGATTATTTGAAGGTAACTCAGTTACGGCTCAATGGAATTTGATGAAATTTGACACAGATTTAGAACATAGTTTTGAAGAACACATAGGCTACGTGTTGAGTTGCCGCGCAAACAGAGTCGCGGGCGACATTTAGTATTATTATAAAGAAGCTTTATAAATAAAACATTAAATTCTATCAACATGTTACCTTCGAATAAATATGAATAAAATATAATCGTTTAACCTGTCCTTTAAAACAGACAAAAAGTCACCCCAGCTTCTGAATCTAAAATTAAGTTTTTTTCGCTACTAAAATTTGAATATCTCCATACAATTATTAGAGTATGGATAACGATTTATCATATTTAATAGCTTGGGATCGTTGACAACCGAGTGTTAAATCTAATTGATTATTTCTTGAAGCGATTTCAGATTTTTTTTTGTTGTTATCGAAAAATATGAATTGTAATTAAGGGATGTGATATCTTATATTTCAATACTTTATTTACATTTAAAATATCAAGTCGTGTAACTATGTAAGTTAAAGATTTTAATTTTTTGTTGACTACAAAATTAATATTAACTAGCTGTCACCCTCAAGTCCATCCGCGCTTATTTAAAAAAATGTAGGTTATCTATTCTTCCAGACTATGTTCTATATCTATGCCAAATTTCAGCGAGATCCATGCAGACGTTCTGTAGATACCTCCAAATAAACATCCATCCATCTAAATTTTCGTATTTATAATATTAGTAAGATGTAAGTGGTAGAAAAATTAAGGTGGCTTGACCTATCTCTATTTATATTATGGAAGTAAGTGCATTAAATAACATTAAACGTACTGATAGTACTATTTTGAAAAAGTTAAAATATTTACAAAATTACTATAACTCAAATTCATGGAATAACAAACTAACAAATAGTGGTAATAATTAAAAGACATTGTATAAACCTAATGCTTTTTAAAATCTAACGACTGTTGAAAACAAGGCCTTTTTCATTCTATAGTAACTTGTCATAGCACAAATTTATTGTAGAACAGTTATTATCCTAAGTACCTAACTACTAATTATTTTTTATAAAGGTGCCAGCTGAAAATCAGCGCAGAAGCAGTTTAGTCTGTCCCTGCTTTGCTGAGCTGGCTCCCTTTTGCCACACTATTGTACTAAGTTACACTTGCTAAGGCACACTTGTATGTGTGTGTTTTTTCTTTTTTGATTTTATATCTTTTGTGTAGAAATAAAAGATTTTCTTTCTTCCTTTCTTTCTTTCTTTCTTTCTTTCTTTCTTTCTTTCTTCCTTTCTTTCTTTCTTTCTTTCTTACTTGCTAATTTACAGATAAGCGATAAACCTTTATACGCGAGAAATTCTAGTTAGTAAGAAACCTCTGTAAGCGAGAAAAATTATCAACTGTACTTCAAACACAAAATAAATGAGTTATAATAAATCAATAAATAACAAAAGAATAACCAATTTAATATACATATTAAAATGATAATATAGATACCGATTAAAAAGTAGCCGAGCTACCGGACAGAGGTGAGTGACCTGGGATCTCGGGGCGCGCATCGGACTCTCTTTTTTTGTACTGTTCTTTTGTACTTGTATTGTTTTGAATGATGTTTGTACCACTATTAATTTACACTCGATGTTTTGGTGCATATATTAATCTGGTATTTTATTTGCTTCCTACTGAAACAAGGAACACTTATGAGGATATGAAAGTTTATTTAGTTATATGATGCAAAACGAGAGAACATCATATACACTATACTTCGTATATACACTTATATTAGTCAACAACACACTTTACTTTTAAAGGTAATGGTATAGTTGAGAACATTGCTAGATAATGATTCTCTTTATCCCTGAACACAAAAATAATGTATTATTCGATTTTTTTTTCTTTTAAATCATAAAGTGGGAAACGAGCCATCGACCACCAGAATTCGCCTTAGACGGATGACAATTTCAGACGCACAGAAAAAGCATATTTTCTCTTCCAATGCATTTTTTCCTCCGTCAAATCAACTTCACCTTCTCATACTATCCTTATAAGGAAAAAGTGGGAAGGGAAAGTGGACTAAAATTAGGTTAGTGTTGATTAGTGTCCATTGGATAAAGTTAGAAATCACAGTTTGAATTTTAGCCAGTAACTTCTCCTTCCCTTCCCCTCGTGTTTACACAGGGGAGATTCTTTTTAATTTAGTGCAGTGCAGACAACAGAAGCAAACATTAAATTAAAATAGGCGTTAAAACTTGACGGCCAGACATGGCGCAGGCGAAGACATTCGTAATAATAAAACGAAACTTGAAAACAGTTGTTAACCCCTGAACGCTCCAGATGTCCGCGACCTACGTCAACGCGCTGAGCTCTATAATTTCTTCATAACAAAGATTCATTAAAATATAACCAACATTTTGAACTTTATACCAATCGTAATAAGAATGAGAAACTGTAAACAATAAAAGCGCCACTGAAATTCCCATCTGTTTATAAAGCTGAAAATAACAAGAAATAGTAAACAGAGTTTTGTTTACTATTGCACAGTGTTGCCTTTCTTTAGTTCTGTTCGCGTCAAAGAGTTTCCGCCGATGAATTTATTGTTTTCATAATATTTACAAGCAATATTGGTTTGCAAATAAATACACGACTACTGATTTATTTGTTAGTACGAAGTTGAATGAAAGTTGTTGCAGATTGACTGGAGAAATACAATTGTTAGTGTACGCTAATCTTGAGAATAGAAAAAACAAATTTAGTTTTTTATTTTGTTTCACAATTTTCATCACTTGCCAGTGTTTATTAGTTAATAGAATTTTAAAGAACTGTTGTATGGGGTAATAAAAATGACACGTTTTTTTATGAACCCTGTAAACGAAAGACTTTTTCAATTCAAAAGGCGTTACATCTTACTAATATTATAAATGCGAATGTTTGGATGGAAATTTGTTCCTACGTATCTCCAGAACAGATGAATGGATCTCGCTGAAATTTGTCACTGATGTAGTATTTCTTTTTTTTTAAATAATTTATCACTTTATTTTCCGTTTGTCGCTGCGCAAAAGACGGCGGTTCTTTACGAAATGGATATACAAGTTCATCGACAAGTTTGAAAAGGTCCATGATCGCAAGTTAAATTGTGACTTGATGGGTCATTTTATTATGGATAATTTTAATATTTACTTCACGTATTATTACAATCGGACCATCGCCTACGACCCATAGGTGGCGCGAGCGTGCCGGCGCATTCGAATGAGACAGATATATTGATGAGAAAGTCAAACAATGTTTTGTTTTGATCAAAATATCAATGACTTGCCCCTACATGGGCACGGCCATGAAATATATTCAAGGTGCGATTCTAAGTTTATTGTGACCAGAATAGTGTTTAGATTTGAAGGGATTCTTATAAAATGATTAATTCATAATCTAGGTGAATTATTTTCTTATAATTATATACTACTAGCTTTTACCCGCGACTCCGTCCGCGCGCAGTTCATAAGCTTATATGACGCGTTCGTAGATTTACCATAGCAGCGCCATCTATTGATTACTTATTCAACCCAGTCGAAAGGTATCGACATCTGTTAGAATCATTTGGAGTTAACAGATAATTGTGACTGTCAAATAATAACAGACAAATAATTAGCAATAAATTAAAATTGCGACTGTAATTTGAGATTTAAACTATCCTATCTCTCAAGTTGGATCGAACTGCACATGGTGTGCGAATTATATTATAATCGGTTAAGTGGTTTAGGAGTCCATTGAGGATAAACATTGTGACACGAGATTTATATATATTAAGATAAGTATGTACTAAATAAATAATAACGGAGCTTAAATGTATGTAGAGTACAATTTGTTGATGTACGACTAAAAAATTTGAGCCAAAAAAGTGTTCACGATATTTTGGTTATCAAACCCAAAAAAAACTTTACGATTATAACCCTTTATAATAAAGAGAATAAATTGCAGAGTTCATAATGTACTCGTAAAAAACTTTCCGAAATCGATTAATTTGAAACGTTTTTCGAATCGGATCCAAAATCGATTTTAAAAAATTTAATTCGAAAATGTAATTATAGATGCGTTAAAAAGGTTATACGACCAATCAGATGCAATCGTTTAAATGACACGACAGTAATTTGAAGTAATATCATAATTCAGGTTGATATCTATAAAAATATACTGTAAACAAACACAAGTTTTGCCTCCAAAGCCTGTTTAGAGGGCGACCGTTGGCCCAAGTTGTAAGAGTAAGCGGTGGCAATTCACGTAATCGACATTTTATATTACAAAAATAAGCATAAATTTTAAAATCGCAAAGACACAGAAATGTTTTTATCTTAATTTTTTTTTAATTACAGTACAAATTTTTGCAGTTATGGGTTTGGTTTATTGTATGAAGTTAGACAAATATATAAGTTTTGCCGGACGAGAATAGAGGAAAGTTTTGATGGTTTAGTAACATAAGCTAGAAGGTAATGAACTCACTAATAAGAAATATTATTCACCTAGAAACTATCTCACACACACATATCATACAAAAATAATTACAGGTAATTAAGATTAAGGGTTTACTATATTAATATCGATTTAAATATAACTAAAAACAAAATAAATATTATTCAAGTTTTCGAAGATTATTAATGATGTAAAAACGCATTCTTCTATAACTTGGGTGTAGGCCGTCGTGTGCGCAAGTTTGCCAAAGTCCCGTTCATTTTAGTGTCCCTACATAAATATTACGATGCAGCTCATGTCGCCGAATTTGATTGTTGCTGAGACTTAAATGAGGACAAGGCGCCTGCACTCAATTACTATTAATTACAAACAAAGAGATCCAAAGCTACAATGCGTTTTTGTTTTAATTACTTATTAAATTATACCATCTTAGTTGAATTTATTATGTAAAATCTTTTGATATTTTAAAATTTATTACAACTTGAGTTAACTTGTAAAATTAAAAGACTTGCAAAAAACAGAATTGCCAATAATGCATTATTGATGATCTTTTTTAATATACGAATGTATACAAAATGTTGACATTCAACACGCAAACTTGTAGACCTTGATTACTATAGCCCTACGAACTGTTACCATTGTTCACCGTAACAAACATTTATTTGCCAGACGATAATAGATTTTAACACCTGTTAATAAATTTTAAATTGCTTCATAAGCAATTGGTACTTATGACTTTTTAGAAAAATTAAAACGTTTACATATGCACCTCGAATGTGACTGAGCGTGTTTTTACTGAAAATGGAAACTGGAAAATCACTTAGTTTAATATGGCCTTGGCATTACTTGACACGAGCTATACAGTTTACTATAAGTATTTTAAATATTCAAGTACAACGAAATTTTTTTTTTACATTTTTAGTAAATCAATCCCAAAGATAAAGAACACATTGTATAAACAAAAATATAACCAAGTTAAAAGGACTTCGGATTCACTTTTTTTGTAGTAATCTCATCGTATCCCCACAGTTAGCGTTGCCAGGCGTCCGGATAAAGCCGAACATAGGTAGGCTTTTTGATTGCGTGTCCGGCCAATATAAAGGGTTGTCCGGCTTTTGTTAGGCTTTTTACATTTCCCAAACGATGTACCTATTAATACTGAGACAAAATTCTAAATAATACAGGGTGTCCGACCTTTCTACCCAAATGTGCGGCCAAACTGGTTGGTCTGTCCGGCTAGTAGGTTTGGCGACCTGACAACCCTACCCACAGTAGCGACCATAGTATTTAACAAAATATAACTCAATATGCCAGATTGTTATGGTTATAATAAAGAAGAAGCCAGTTCCAATGTTGTGCCCTTAAGCGTGGGTGTGTCCAAGATTAAAAGGTCATCGAGTGAGGATGGGTCGGCGGTCGCGTCGCACTCAGAACCGGTTGTCAACTCGCCGTCTGCATCGGACAAACGGTTTGCCAAACCCTATAGGGAATATTATATACGCATAAGAAACTTTTTGTCCACCTTATTTTTATGAAAGCATATTTAGAATTATGAAGTAGTATTATTATTTTTTTTATATTGAAAAATCCAGCGCTTGACCACGATCCCATGAAGTGATGATGTGGTCTAAAGATGGTACGCGCTAGCTTTGCAAATGCCCATTCACTCTACTCTTGAAGGCCCCCACGTCATACTTGGACGGAAAAATTAAATGAATAGGTTCACAGTCTTCTAATACTTGAAGTTAGATAGAGATTATGGATTTCCCTTTAGAATGATCCTAACACAAGTAGTAAAACTTCTCTTATGAATAATATAATTTAGCAATTGACTTACCTTTCCAACAGAATTTCTAATTTTATGTTTTAAAATCTGCCTAGTAAGTTTTACTAGATAAAATAATCATACTAATATTATAAATGCGAATGTTACATGGATGGATGTTTAAAGGTATCTCCGGAACGGCTCAACGGATCTTGATGAAATTTGGCACAGATGTAGAACATTGTCTGGAAGAACACATAGGCTGCTTATTAAGTTTTTTTTAAATTCCTCTCGGACGGAGTCACGGGCGACAGCTAGTATAAACCACAGCCTCACAAGTTCAAATAATATACAAGTGTTTAAACTAAAACATGTAGCTAATAACATTTGCGAAGGCCGTGTGAAGGTTCCATGGACAAAAGAATCTCGGTATTGTTCATCCGGGAACCGAACGTGAGGTAGCGTTACACAAAGAGTCTGGTTACACTGTATCCCCAAAAGTAAGAAAATTTCTTGGGATAGTTCCCGTATATAAATATAGTAGTATTTCGATACTATTTCATAATTTACCTATTTAACCTTGTTCCTATTGTGTCTACTTTTTTCCATCTTCAACACTACAATTAACTTCTCATGGCCAATTGGAAGAAGCGCTTGGCACCTTATAAGTTCCTTTTAATGATTCTGGTTTTTATTTTTATCGAATCAAATACACAGGACATTAGATTTTCACTTAATTCTAAATGCACTTTACCTTAGATTTCACTAACATTTTCAACGCACTAATAGCAAAATATCTATCATGTACTGTAATCAAATTTCCTAATACCTCTCGTCACATGTCTGACCAATTGGTAATCTGACTTAACTTTATGCACGTGTCACCATTAAATTTGTCCTCGTTTTTTGCTTGTGTTTCTGGCAAACATATTATGGCACCATGCGGTCTGCGTGTTTTTGTACAAGTGCGTAAACTTACGATGTGCACGAGACTACTAGTCGACGTTTAATTTGCAACAGGTCACGACTGTTTAGTTACTGCTTGTCATGCAAATACGTCACATATATCTACTTGTATTTAAAATGCTAACAATTAAGTACAGATACAAGACAATATTAGGTAATTAATGATGGATGAAAATTGTGAACGAAAACTTGAGAAAGATAATGAGGCAATATGTGGGCAATGTGGTAAAGCGTGTAACTTATTAAATGAGCGTATAATTTCAGGTAGACAGAAACGGTTCGTCAATTGAAATACAGTGTAAACTCTTTATAACGAAACTCAAGGGACTGAGCCTTTTTTGTCGTTATAGAGAGTTATCGTTATATGGAGTTAACAAAAAAACAACCAAATTAACAAGATAACATAACATAAACAATAATACCGATAATAAATATTTACTGTCTACAAATATGAACACATTACTTCGTAATAGAGAATGGCGTATCGCTATAAAGAGTGTTTCAATATGTGGGTTTTAACGCAAACCAACCAAGTTGGGCTCACTTCAACGTTACAGGGAGTTTATTGTTATAAAGGATAACGTTATAAAGAGTTTACACTGTACCTTAGAAAGGATATTTGGAATTTTAGTTACACCAAAGTTAGTCTTGTCTTTACTTAAACAAAACCTTTTTTATCCTTGGAATTCCTTTATTACAAATCATAAACACCAGCTGAGTAAATGTATTTGTCACCGTGCACTACAGAAATAACCGGACACTCTAGACCTAGTGGCGTCGACCAAAAAGGACAGTTAATGGAATGCAATTCCCGATCTTATTAAGATTGATTTAGATACTGTTTTCATTCAAAATCACAATATTGTACGAATCAAAGGATTTTGAACTCTATTGCAAAGTAAAAATAGATTACTTTCAAAGGAAGAACTTTCAACATTTGATGATAAAGCAAAAAATAATGAAGCGATGATAAAATCCCAGGATTAACATATGCTTAGTCAGAAGTTTACCTTATTCTTGGAGCAATGTTATAATTACTACAAAATAGAAATTAATCACTATTTTAATTAATTTTTTCAATCATGGTTCCATAACATTTAACAGCTTTACTCCTAGTTTTCCCATCAATAGAATTCTTTATTTTTTTTATAATGAATAAACTAGCGCATGGTCACGATCCCCAAAATTGTTTACATTAATTTTTAAAATACAAGGAAAATTAAAAGAAATAAGTTTATTTTGGTACATATCAGGATCGAGGGCACCACGTCATGTCAAACTATCGCACAAACAAATTCCATGCATTTTCTACTGTGGCCTGTCTAAAAGCAATTCCGAATGTTACGTCTACAGAAATACTTCGTTAGGGGACTGCCATTTAACCTGAAATTAAAATGTCGGAAATCAATGCTCCTGTCACATTTTCTAGTGACGGACCATTTATCAAGAGAACGCAACACATTTTTTGTTGTTCTTATACTAAGATTTTGGGGTGTTCCACGTCTTTCTTTAAATAGTCGTTTACTTTAAAATTGACAATCGATGTGTAAGTCGCTTCTCAATTTATCGTATTGTTTTTATTATTTTAAAATGTATCTGAGATTTTTTATCCTTTATAAGAAAGACTATTCGCTAATAACTCTAGAAAAACCGAAACTGATGCCGTCGTAATAATAAATTCGATAAAATTATCTTTTATATTCCATAAATCCAATTAAACTCTAAGTTAAAACAGTCTATAAAATTGCTTAAAAGCTTAAAGCAGTATATTATAATGAACTTAAAATTTGAAATCTTCTTTCATCAAATTAAAATACAACTGACGTAGATTTCTCTTTTCATCACAACTAATCATAATACATAATTCAAAAGCAGAATACCAAATATTTCTATGACTAATAAAGTTGACATCAGAAATAGTATAATGAAAAGAAAAAAAAACTTAATAGAGACTGAAAAGAAGCAGAGCTTAAGCGAATATTAATTATGTGGGGACAAAGACACCCTCGTTTGGATGATCCCACACTCAAATAAGTCAGAAGACAAAATGCTCCTACAAACCCGGCGTCGAATATTAATGGTTTTGTTTTTTTGACAAAGAGTTTTTTTAAGAAGTCGAAGAGGCTACCGAGACAGTCAATAAATTTGGGTATAATTACGCTTAAGGGTATTTTGTTGAAAGGCAATTTGAGTTAAGACTAGATCAGTGTTGTTAGATTTATTGTAAGAACGATATATGTTCCGTTTTGGTTATTTCAAAATTGTTTTATGATCCCTGATTATATATCGCTACTTTTAAATAGACATCTCTTATACGTTATTTTCTTATGCTTTATTTAGAATTATACAGTTTAAATTTCGAATAATTACTCAAATTTTAATGAACCGAAATCACGAAATAACAAATTATAATTATATAATAATATATATATTTAGAGCGTCGGTGGCTCAGGGGTTTCAGCACTTGACTTGTAATCTGCAGGTCCTGGGTTCGAATCCCGCCATGTACCAATGTGTTTTTCGATTTTCGATTAACATATGTACATTTATCCGACGTTCTTACGGTGAAGGAAAACATCGTGATGCAACCTGCACATATCTGAGAAGAAATTCAATGATATGTGTGAAGTCAACCAACCCGCACTTGGCCAGCGTGGTTGACTGTGGCCTAGTCACCCCTAACTTGGGGTGGGCTCCGAGCCCCTCGGTGGGGACATACAGTGAGCTGATGATGATGATGATATATATTTAATTATAATTTTTTTTTATTCCCAACCACCAGATATAAGACCTCAAATATAAGAAATCCAAGCAAAAGTGAAAAATACATTAAAAATTCTACTCCGAACACTGACGATATCGTTAAAGTCCAACGACCTGACGTTATCGCCTCAACCATGGACAATTTAGAAATTAATGAAGTTTAAAAAGAAGTTTCTAGTCTATCAGTGGACTTGGGTGGCTCCGCGCAAGCTGCCAACTTCACTCATATAGATGTCAATTTAGCTCAATAGCTGTCGTAACATAAAAACTAACGACATACCTTAAGCCGGTAGCAGACCGAGCTTGACTGAGCTTTCGTTTTAGGTTATAACGCAAATTAGGTTAAATATTTGTATTCATTAAAAGTAAAGTTATAATGATCGAAGTAATATCCAATATTCAGGTGATTTCTTTTAGGCAGTTTAATAATGGTATGATTCTCTTTAAAATTAGACATTATAATACGTACTAATATTAATATTGTTGTATGTTCACTAGTCTTAATTACTTTAACGTTGGTATAAAAGGCTTTTTTGATAAAGCAATTTAAATATAAACGAATTTTAAATTTAAATAAAAGCAAGGAATTTAGCTAACATACCGTTATCCATATACATCCGCAATTACAGATTACATCCTACCTTTAATTGTCAGAGGAGGCATCACACAGAAAAAGGATATATCCTCTTCCTATGCTACCACTCCACCGTCAAATCCACTTCCCCTTCCCATACTTTCCTTTAGGAGAGGATGGGAAGGGAATTTAGTTACCAGTGTCCATACAACTTAAAGTGAATTGGATCGTAGCTTACAATATAACGCTCACTTGTTTATCCTTCAGAACACTTAGAGGCAATGGCCAGTAGCGAAGTGAAACGAATTATAAGAAATTAGACTTCAATGGGTTAAGGATTTGAATTACATAATGTGTTGTTTTTACTACAAGTTTATTTCTATAACATTTATTAATTTAAATAAACAACGAAAATTATATTGATGTTTTTAATTTAAGAAAATATTGCTAAAAGATTTAAAATCCCAAACACAAAAGACTAAGAGTGACATCTCATTATTTTTTAAGCTTACGGAATCAAGACTAATCCACCCCGGATTAGAAAAAATACGGATAAAATAATAATGGATATTGTTTACCGAGGTTTTGTGCGTTAAAAATAACGAAATACAGTGTAAACTCTTTATAACGAAACTCAAGGGACTGAGCATTTTTGTCGTTATAGAGAGTTATCGTTATATGGAGTGAACAAAAAACAACCAAATTAACAAGATAACATAAACAATAATACCGATAATAAATATTTACTGTCTACAAACATGAACACATTTCTTCGTAATAGAGAATGGCGTATCGCTATAAAGAGTGTTTCAATATGTAGGTTTTAACGCAAACCAACTAAGTTGGGATCACTTCAATTGTTATAAAGGATAACGTTATAAAGAGTTTACACTGTATGTAATTCAATGGGATTATTAAAATACGAAATTTGTAGTGCATTTTTTAATTATTTCAACGTTGTTACTTCATATTAAAAAAAAAATGGTGTATGAAACTATAAAAACAATTGAATAAACTTTGTTTTTAAAATATAAAACTGCATGTTATGGGAACCAAATTTGAAAACAATACAATAGTAAGTTTTTTATTGTCACAATCAAAAACTTGCTTTTATTTCGAAATAAATATAAAAAACAAATACTTTCACAAAACTAGACGTTCATTGCGATCGGATAAACTTGAAAAACAGTGTTACAATAAAATAATTTAATTCTAAATTCAGCTTTACAATAGAAATGATTGATGGCTAATCAAGTTTGTACAATAATTAAATAACAATTAGAAATAACTTAATAAGTATTAGCCAATAAACCGTAAGTTTATTTTGAGCGACATGGGAACATTTTGTTAATACTTGAAATATCCTTATACAATATGGCGTACTTCTAAATCTAATGCAACAACATCTTGACTACTTAATGCATAACAACGACCCTCAAGTGTTGTATTATTAGTACTCCTTGTTACAATTTTGGACAGCATCATTTAACCTCCAAGCTGTTAAAGGCTTATTGACTTAGGTATTAAAGTATAAATTTGAATGACTTGTATTAGGATATTCTAAGAATTTATTTAGATGATTGTGGTTTAATTTTAGATTATAATTATTTTTAATTGATTTATTTTTGTACTGTGGGAATATTGCAATTGAATTGAATTTAATATCAAGTTTCTACCATACATAGAACGAGTGTGGTACTGAGTAAATATGATCAGGGATAACGTTATCACAAAGTTTTAAATGTAGTGTATTTAAAAAAAAAACCTGAGTCAACCGAATAGTATGTTTTGTGAACTCTTAACACTTAACTTTTGATTTTAGTAAGGTCACCAAAAAAAGTAAAAAGCAAAAGAGGCTGTATTTTTGTCTAAATTAAAAGAAAGTCTATACGAAAGTATATAGTTATTTATAAATGAAAACAATCTTAGCTACCTGGAAGGCGACGATAACATTAAAAACAAAAAGAACTTGTTCAATTACACCTCAACCTGTCATTTGAGACATCTATCCCTTTCGCTCGTATAAAATAATTCAAATTAAAATGAGACAGAATGAGGTAGATAGGTCCGAGGGCAATAATTTTCCTACACTCATCATGGTAATTGGTGATTCTATGTGTTTTTACAATATGTTTATCGATAACTTTTCTATTTCAAGTGCGTAGTGCGTGAGAACTGGTTTTAGTGTTGTTGTTATATCGATAAAAATAATATTACACACATTTAGCAATTAAAATTTTATCGAAAATAGACGAGATTAAAATATTAATTTATCTTATTTGAGTTTCGTTAAATTTTTATAGTTTTGATGATGAAAGACTATGACTAAATCTTATAATGATTATATGAGAATTTCCAAAAATCTAAACACACGCAAAGCACATACTTTTAAATCGTAACTGTTTTAAGAATTTTTATTCTGTTAAAATGTATAACGGCATAACTCACGTATGATCGTCCGGTGACGTCACCAAGCCGTACTTAATTTTTACTTTACATCTAAACATTAAATTGAACTTTGGATCCTGCAATTTTATAATTTTATAGCTGATAATAATTTCCATGAATGCATTAAGAGCGGACTCGTTGCGTCCACTTTCACTTCATCGCAAGCTTCCTTTTGTGAAGTTGTTTCGAGGAAATTGTTTAATACAGGTTCTTTGTTTACATTTTTTGCTAAACATTCGAGAATGCCGAATTAAAACTTTCACTTGTCACATGTTTGAATTAAAATTCATTTGATACAAATAACGAAATGCGAATTAAATGAAATTGAAACTTTTCGCGGTTTGTATGTTCTTTAACTATTACTACTTCATATAGCTTACTGAAGTTGATTGTTTTGAAGTTTAGTTGTTATTCGATTTGTATTTTCACCCAGAATATATTAAGCCGGGCTTTTAAGCTGATTAACAACGGCTACACTAACGTATAATTCTTAGTCAGTAAAATACCACCGACTAGTTTTCAACAATTTCTTTTTCAATTATTTGCTAGTTATTTTATCGATATCGGTTGTAAATGTTTCACATCACTAGTACAGGATTCAAAGCGCATGGTGACTTTGTAATTAGCATTCGACACAGTGGCCGCGTGTCATACCGTGGAATACTACCAGTGTTGTACTATGTTTTAATATTATAATATCGAGTAAACTGATTATTGTAATTACGATAATTATTTCTCGCGTTGCAATTAAATGTGTAATTCTAATATTAATATTGTTAATAATTTATATCTGCATTTATAACCTGGGTATATTTGCCCATAATAATGGTCAACATTTTCATGACCAAGTGATATAGTTATTGTTTTTAAAATTAAGATGTCTATGGGCGTCGATGAACACATTGGTGAGCTCGTTTACCCGCTTCTTTTATATAAAACGTTCCTAGATCGATATTTTCAAAACGATATCCTTTTAAAATACATGTACAGAGTAGAATTTAAATGTCATAAATTTAATTAGAATTTAATAGAGTTTATACGAAAATATGCTACATTGTAAAAACCGGTGTTAGCAGTTACCAAATAAGTAAAATCAATTCTAAATCCAATAAATATTTAGTTAAACTGACAGTTTACAAATACGAGACCCGAACAAACGCCGGGGCAAGGCTGAGGCGGTGAACGTTGCACTGCGATTAGCGGAGTCAAGTCACTGGACAATGGTACTAAAACTTTGCTTTTAAAACCTTATTTTTCGTGACTTTAAGTAAACGGTCTTAGTGAAGAAAAAAGATCGTAACTCTCCGAAATTTTACACACACATACGCATATACACGAAGAATTAGAGAGAGACAGAGAGGCAGAGAGATATAGAAACGGAGAAAGAAGATTTTATAGATCAGTTTTCAAGGTATTCTTGTTTTACACTTATGGTTACTTACACGGTAAAGTTTAGCTTTTAGACTCAAGAAATTCCTATGTAATTAAGAAATGCACAAAATAATAGTTTTCCCTTCCCTTCATATACGCTTTAAAGTGAATAGCAATTAATACATTAATGGTATTTTTTATACCAGAAATGACAAACGACCAAACGTATAAGTTAATATGAAAATGTATTTTAATATATATTAGCTTTTTCCCGCGACTCCGTCCGCGCGGAATAAAAAAAAATTGAAAACGGGGTAAAAATTATCCTATGTCCTTTTCCTGGTTCTAAGCTACCTGCCCACCAATTTTCAGTCAAATCGATTCAGCCGTTCTTGAGTTATAAATAGCGTAACTAACACAACTTTCTTTTATATATATAGATTTTTTATAAACTAGCTTTTGCGACTCCGTTGGCGTGGAATTTAAAAAAACTTAAGTAGCCTATGTTTTCTTCCAGACTATGTTCTACATCAGTGGCAAATTTCATCAAGATCCATCCAAACATTCGCAATTATTAGTAAGATTACAAAACCAAAGCAACACTTTGGGAACCGCTGTCGTCAATAACAAAGGCTATTGTGATTATCAATTCTGCAATCAGGCGTAATTCGAGAATCTATAGCTTACCATGTTTACAACTTTAGATATGTGTGTGTGACTTGTTTCATACATAAATAATTATATCTTCCTAATATTATAAATGCGAATGTTTAGATGGATGGATGTTTGTTTGAAGGTATCTCCAGAACGGCTCAACGGATCTTGATAGATCACGGTTAGGGTTTCCAGGTCGCCAAACCTACTAGCCGGACAGACCAGCCAGTTTGGCCGGACATTTGGGTAGAAAGGTCGGACACCCTATATTATTTAGGATTTTGTCTCAGTATTAATAGGTACACTCTCGTTTGGGAAATGTAAAAAGCCTAACAAAAGCCGGAAAACCGTTTATTTTGGCCGGACACGCAACCAAAAAGCCTATCTATGTCCGGCTTTATCCGGACGCCTGGCAACGCTAGCACGGTTGTAGAAAAAAGTCTGGAAGAACACATAGGCTACATATTTAGTTTTTTTTTGTTACGAGTGGACGTAGTCGCGGGCGACAGCTAGTTATCTATAAATAACTGCTTAATAACTGCTTTATAATAAATAAAAAATATACTTCGTACATTTTATATCTGTTTACAATTATTGCTGACGATATTATTGTTAAATATTGTCTTGTTCTTGGATATAAGATATCGTTTGTGTTTAGATTCGTCTGACATGAATTTAATTATTTGTGACACGATTTAAAATTGATTCGCAATGTCTTGATATTGTGAAATATATTAGTCACGTGCTGGTTTAAGATTTATTATTGCTGATACAATAATCTTTTCGTACTAAATAATTTATATTACGGCTTTTCTATCTAAGGTATCTTTGTTGTGGTGTCAAAAATGGTACGAGGTAGCTTAGTAAATAAAAAAAGTAGATATTTGTGACTATAGGTGGACCTGTTTAATAGGGCGACACTTCGTCAAAATTCAACGAGATAACATTGTAACGGCGGACATAAAATTTTAATTATTTTTTATTGTTTAGCTTTTTTCAAATTTTGATTACACATTTATTGGAAACATATCAATCGAACGTCGTTATAATGTTGCGTCAGTAAATTATTTTTAAATACTAAGGATGTTACTAATAAAATCGAACGAAGAACTTAGATTTTTTATAACAATTGAATTCGATTCATGTATATTTTAAGTGCATATCGATTAATTCACTTTAATCGATGTTTTTAAGTAGGTCACCTCACTATGAAGCTACAACTGATAGATGTCAAATGTGACCTATTAAAATGTTCCTGCTATACATTACAGTTACATAAATAAAATATTTTAAAAGATCTTTTTGTGGACCGTACCTGACAAATATATCCCAATACAAACAGCGTTGAAAAATACTGTAGGAAAAAACTGCGAACGTATTTTAGGAAGGGTGATAGATCGGAACAGATGTAAATAATTTTAGTTTAAGGTAAAATACACAATATAAACACTAGCAACATCAAAGTTTACCCCACACGAAGTTGTCGTCGAAAAAAAAACTTCCGAGGGGTATGGTCCTCTTGTGTAAAACAGGGTTCTGTATATCATTTTAATGTTTTTTTTGGTATATTTTTCATTTATGTTTATTTTGTAATTTTAATTTAATAATAAACTTTAGTTCCCGGAGATTGCATCATGACTAGTACCGAATCTAATATAGACTAGATAATAATTTCCTTAATCATAAGACAATTAAATTTATGTTTTGAATCGATTCCATCACTATAGAGTTCCATTTATTTTGTACCTATTGCTTTACTCTAAACCGAGTAAGTGATCTTACTCTATATATATAGTGGAAGCTAACATTTGACTTATTAACTGTCGCCCGCGACTCCGTACACGCGGGGTAAGAAAAAAAACTTAATAAGTAGCCTATGTGTTCTTCCAGACTATGTTCTACATCTGTACCAAATTTCATCAAGATCCTTTGAGTCGTTCTGGAGATACCTTCTAACAAACATCTATCCATCTAAACATTCGCATTTATAATATTAGTATAATGGATATTAGATAATATGTATACTAAAGTTTAGCAATTCTGACTGTTTAACTTATTCAACGGTACCCTCTAAACCCCCGGCTGCAAGGTAAGGGTGTGTTTACACTATCAGCGACGAGAAAAGTTTAATGCCATATTTATTTACATTGTGTATAATGCGAGCACGACCGGCGGGCACGTGTTCATGCCGAGGCGTGGATTTGTCGTAAAACATATCGGAATTCATCCGCATCTGCCACAGCTCGAGAACGTCAGACATTCCCAAACTTTTTTCTCGTAAACCCTATTCGAAAGTTTACTGGTTTATATAGAACCCCTACTAATTTTAATATATGTTTATCTATTTCATGAATACTCAATTTTATACAATCATTGTTCAAATACGGTGGGACTTTTTTGGAACTCAACAATCAGTCTGGGACACTTTGAGAATCACTGGTAAAGACTAAGTTTTACTATACGGGTACAAATATGCATGTAAATAAAACAGGGGAGTAACTAGTGTAACTTGAAATATCTTACAGCGGTGAGATTACGTGGGTCGTTAAGTTGTAAAAAATTATTTACTTCAGTTTTTTCATTTTTTTTTATTACTGAGACCGTTTAGGTTATTTTGTAAGGGCACGTGTCACCAGTTGTTACACGACTTATAAAAGATGTAGAGACTCTAGTAGACACGGTCGTAACTCATATTTGCTTTATAAATTTTACATTTAAATCTTAACCCCGCTGCATTTCTTTGGAGGTCCCGGGACTCACACTAGTCACAATCGAGGATGGCCTTACCAGGTTTTAATAGGTCCAGAAAGAATGGTATTATTGCACAGATTTCCACGTGATATAAAAAATTATTGGCATCAACACAAAATTTAGAGACAGTATTATTACTAGAGATACATAGAGTTATATAGACATTAGGTACTAATTTAAAACGATATGTAAATCATTAAAATAATTAAACGTCATAAAACTAATTAAAATTAGCATTTATTCGATGTAATAGTAAACAAACTGCATTCAAAGTTAATTTAGTTGTTTAGGCGGCATCTAACCTCGGAAGGCTTTGCAAAGCCAATCTGTCTGTTGGCGCAGCGGCGCAGGTGCGCCAATTATACATATCTGCGCCGTGTCAAGGGCTAGTTGGACATTTACTCCGTCAAACTGTATAGAAAAATAATAAGGTGAAACAACAAAGCGTTTCATGCAAATTGTTTACTCGTAATACGTTAATAAAGTCTATGTTTTGAATTTAAAATTTATAAAAGACTAGCTTTTACCCGCGACTCCGTCCGCGCGGAATAAAAAATAGAAAACGGGATAAAAACTATCCTATGTCCGATTCCTGGTTCTAAGCTACCTGCCCACCAATTTTCAGTCAAATCGATTCAGCTGTTCTTCAGTTATAAATAGTGTAACTAACACGACTTTCTTATATATATATAGATAGATTAATTACGACAAATTTAAAACTTTAACTTTACCTTAAAGTTTTTATGCATATTATAAGGTTGTAAACGACCAATCGGCCACATGAATTCGCCGAAATTGCGATGCTATCGCTGCCCATAGACATCCGCGATTGCAGATGCGTTGCCTACCTTTAATCGACGGAGGAGGAGATGCATAGACAGAGAATATTTCCCATTCCTATGCGTCCCCTTCTTCATCAAATTCATTTCCACTTCCCATCCTTTCCTTATAAGAAAAGGTTACCTTAAAGTCACTTAATTCTGAATATAAGGTTGAATATAGGTTTAAATTACAAGCCTTAATATAAATATGAATCACTCCAACTCCCCCTATGAAAATTTTGTAAGCAATTGACTAAATCGAATGGGTTAAATTTTTTCGTCTTCATTACATACACATATAAAGAAATGTTAGACATTTTCATAATGTTTATATATAGACGTGAACGGTTACGCTATCGCGTTTGAAGTTCAGACAGTTTACCAAACGGTGTCAAATTTCAAGGGTGGCCATCAAAGAGACCGTCTGTTTTAACAGCAACACTGGTTTGGTACAAGTTACAAACAATAAGCGATAAAAACTTTGGTAAAATTGTTTTGAATAGTTTAATTTGATTAATTCTATAAAACAACCAAAAACCGTTCGAAGAATGCAATAAAAATAAGGTTAGCTGCTAAGTGATATCAATATAAAATGTCCAATATTGATTAAACTCTGAGTACCTACATGTTAATGACTAGCTGTCGCACGGGACTTCTTCCACACGGAATTAAAAATAAGCTTAATAGGTCTGTGTGTTCTTTTAGACTATATTCTAGATCTATGTCAAATTTCATTAAGATTCGTTGAGCCGTTCCAGAGATACCTTCTATCTTGCGAAAGAGGGCGCTGCTAATGAATTGTACGTATTTCATTTATGCACATATTCAGTTACATTGTAATTTAAGGGCGTGTCAGCTTATGACTTATACCGATCGCTCAGTTGGCTGTAAACGTTCAATTTGTGAGTAATTAGCCGCGCGGAGGAACGCCAGGTTTTGTCTGTGGGCTCACTGTTTGGTGATGACTTCGGCAAGCCGACACCACGCGAGATAAAACGTCCGCTAGTGTTAAAATAACTATTGCTAACAATGGAGATGTTTTAAATGTAATTATAAGGAATATTTATGTAACAATGCTACTACGTTCCTTTGTATGTCGTGACAGTTGGATTAAATTGTACAAAATATACCTAAATTTAGATCATCGTATTTAAATGTGGTTAAAAGTAGATTTCCCTGTTCGTTATTTACGTCGTTATGTACGTCTTCACATAAAGAAATTGACAACTGTAATAATGTCAACAAGCTAACCTCGAATTCGTGTTACACCATATATAGGTAGTCTATATGCATGTTCAATTATTTACCAATTTAATGTAATGATACAAGCGCTTGCGCATCCACTCGCGCGTAATGACTCCGATTAGGAAGATCGCAGAAGTAATAACATTACTGCCGTCGTCACACATCCGTTCCAATTTCTGTCCAGTCTCTATACTTAAAACAGTGCAACAGTTAACAAACAATAATGTACTATGCTTACTCCAAAACATAAGTACTGGAATACTCTATTGAATTAGATAGATCTCGAACTATTCAACTAGAAATTGAAGGACACATAAACATCAATAAAAGTCTCTCAACTATTAGAAATTGTGATTTCGGATACTTTTGAGTGGTAATGACCCTGCACATACTTTTTTTTTTTATGGCCGGCGCTGTGCCGCCCTCTCGTACTCCCCTGGCGTGTTTGGCCAAAGACATTGTCATTCTTTATTTATTTAAATTCATCATCATCATCATCATCATCAGCTCACTGTACGTCCCCACCGAGGAGCTCGGAGCCTACCCCAAGTTAGGGGTGACTAGGCCATAGTCAACCACGCTGGCCAAGTGCGGGTTGGTTGACTTCACACATATCATTGAATTTTTTCTCAGATATGTGCAGGTTGCATCACGATGTTTTCCTTCACCGTAAGAACGTCGGATAAATGTACATATGTAAATCGAAAATCGAAAAACACATTGGTACATGGCGGGATTCGAACCCAGGACCTGCAGATTGCAAGTCAAGTACTTAACCCCTGAGCCACCGACGCTATTTAAATTCGATTATATAATATTCCTTAAACTACTTTTTCATTAATACATTAAAATTATTACAATAAATTATTCTTACATAAAATTTATGGGGGTTGAAAATTTGACTACACTATTTGTTTCTCTCTATTACTTTCTTTGCTATATATTTACAATAATTTACAAATACTTTTCTACTATTTCTATTTTCTAATAATTTACTTATATTTTCTAATTTCAGCTTTTCACCTATTTCTATTTCTAACTCCGCCCGGTGTTTACTGAACACCGGACCCTCCACATAGTTTAACTAACATCGAGTGATTGGCCGCGTTACTTGGAACTTTGATGATATTAGAAATACATTAAATCGAACAATAAGGAAGGGCTAGGCGTGAGAATAATCGACGTACAACATTTCGAAGTCGGGCGATGCTCGACGCGCCTACAACAATACGCATCACAATTTACACATAGACGGAATGTCTAACGTTATTATCCAGCAGTTATTTTCCCATACTTCGTGACTTAATCAGCTATTCGTAATATTACAATAGGAAACCTAGACACGTGTGTGCTAGGCCGTGTTTTAGGTACTGAACTAGGCTCGGATTTAGCATAGCAATGTACACCGTTACGCGTCGTGACTCGGACATCGTGTGACGAGTACTATTAATGTGAAAATCGAATGATAGATACCATGTAACGGTCATTTGAATTAATGAATATTACAATAGTAGGTTCTCACTGTTCGCCCAATGTCCTAGATATAGACTATTTATAAAGTGACAGAATAAGTGATCGGTTTAATAAACGTAAGCCTACAGTGCGCAGTGCTTCAATGGAACAGTATGAACACTGAAACATCACAACAAAATATATATATATATATATATATATATATATATATATATATATATATATATATATATATATAATTAAGTTAAATTACATGTATTTATAAGTAAGTATATATATATATATATATGTGTGTATGTGTATGTATTAAGCAGGAACAAACAATGTATCACTGGGATATTAATAAAAAAAAGATAACTAAAACCTGTGCAGAAAAGAGTACGGACCAAGCGTCTGTAGATATCATTATATAAAAAAAAAAAATCACGATTTTAACATTCCGAGGAATAATAATAATAAAGTTGAATGCGTGAAAATTACAATAAACCAGATAAAAGCTTCCATCAGATCATTATGTATTTTTATGATAAATACAACTGTATATAACAGGAAAACTAGTCAGTATTATTGTAGTATCCTAGTACAGCTTGCGTGAACGTAACCGCTTTGTGGGTCAAGAACTCGGCTACGGATTGTGAATATTTTTTCTAAGAAATACATAACTATGATGCATTAACCGGTTCATGTAATTATATATGGTATTTAGAGTTTGTTTTTGTTTACAGAAAATAATGTGGTGTAACAAATCGAGGGACATTGCATTTAAATCTTAACAGAACATACGAACATCAAAACAGCTATCATATAGGGTTTTTCAACAAGAACTTTGTTTTCTAAAACAAAATAAAACAAGAAGTTTAGATGAAGATGATTCAAATTTTTATTGTATTATGAAGAGAAAAGTTTGGCAATTATGAATGAAAAATGATATCTGGCAAATGTATACCACGACCACGCTGACATATGTCGATTCTTTCATCAAAGTTTGTAATTTTTGGCAAAATTGCGGGTCTATTTCGTTAATCACGTCACGGATTTTGAGTTTTAAGGCCGCGATCGATTTGATTGGCTCCCTATAGATTCTGTCCTTGACTTAGCCCCACAAAAAATAATCCAGTGGTGTTAAATCACATGATCTATGGCCATTTAACAGGTGAATTTCGTGAAATTATGCGGTCGGGAAATTTGATTTGCAATAAATTGCACCATTTTCATAGTGGATTTTAATTATTTTAATGCAATTTTCGAGCAAAATTGAATTGACTGTAGCATTTGCCAAAGCATCTACTACGAATAAGTCAAAAAACTAAATGTCAAAACTGTCATGTTGTTAGTGTGGCCCCAATTGAAAAACAAAGTTCTTGTTGAAAAACCCTATAGAAAGATCATGGAATAGGAAATATAAACAAAGGAACGTCAATAGCGCTGCTGTTAATTTTAAGATAAAATATTGTATGAACACAATGACTTATTCCACGATTTGTGGAAGATGCTCAACAATGATTACAGTAATGACGTAAAGAAATCAACTAAAAGATTTCTAGTGAAATTTAGCGATCAAACTTTGAGATCTTACCCATAAATCTAATATAATAATCAGCGTATACACTATATGCATAAAACAGTGCAATAATTTAATTTTAGTTTATTAGTAGAGACTATTAATATCAGGACTGTTTGGACGCAAGGTGGTCGCCCACGGACCACGCGTGGGAGATCAAGTCCGGTTCAGTTTGCAGGTCTGATGTTATTCCGTACCTAACAACTTTCGATGCTGCTGTTTAATTTGCTAATTTTATTAAAATTTGATAACAGGTTAAGACAGATGCCAGATGTTAAACTAGAAACTGGCTTCAATTTGTTAACTTCTAGATTTTCATTATCAGATTTGAGTTGATGAGTTGGTGATTCGTAAGTATTCATGTTTAATTAGAGTGTCGGTGGCTCAGGAGTTAAGAACTTGAATTGCAATTTGCAGGTGCCGGGGTTCGAATCCCGCCATGTACCAATGTGTTTTTCGAGTAACACATATACATTTATCCGTCGCTCTTACGGTTAAGGTAAACATTGTGATGCAACCTGCACATATCTGAGAAGAAATTCAATGATATGTGTAAAGTCAACCAACTCGCACTGGGCCAGCGTGGTTGACTATGGCCTAGTCACCCCTAAGTTAGGGTAGGTTCCGAGCCCTTCGGTGGGGACGTATAGTGAGCTGATGATGATGATGTTTAATTCGCTGGATTCAAATTTATCTAACTACTAGGTTACGTCGTCATCATTAAAATCAAAACAATGAATTGTGTCCAGTTTTATTATAATTTATCAAAGGATATTAATTATTTAACCACCGCTGTATGAAGTTACATTCAAATTTGATTAATGTAAAGTTGATAGTAGTTCGATGAATGACTGTTAAATTATTGCTTTTAATAAATACAACGCAATTTCGTTAGTTAAGTAAATTTTTGTTCGCAACTTGTTCTTGTGCTTTGTTAATAGAAATTTGGGTGATTATTTTAGTAAACTTACTGAGATCTAAAATTTGGTGTCATATTTATGTTCTAAAATTAATTGTCGCCAACAACTTCGTACGCGCGGAATTAAAAAAAATTATATTCTATGTGATCTTCCAGACTGTGTTCTATATCTATGCCAAATATCATCTAAACACTCGCATTTATAAAATAAGAACATGAAAGGGGTTACTGATGATAATTTTCAATAGTACTCAAATTTCAAATGATTTTATTCCTAGTTAAAATTCAGAAATAGCTGCAAAAATTGAATAAATGAATTTGGCAGAATCGTATTTTTAAATACTTTTAGCTATAGCTCAACTTAATTCATATTTTATTTTAGTTAAAAACATATGAACGATAAAATTCCATAACCTATGGAAATTATTTCAAACGTCGTTAGGAACATTAATCCGTTGTCTACTCACCAAAGAATCAACTTACAAGTCTAATTCGAGCACAACAAAACAAAATACCAACCCTTTAACGTATTAAAGGACAAAGAGTTGATCGAAATTAGAATACAATGGTATAAATGAATCAATAACATTACCACCTCAGAACTGAATGTTGCAGACAAGTATGTTGCGAAAGTTAAACAAACATCTGTATAAGATGAAGAATGTAAAATTAATCTCTATTACAAAGCAGTAAAGGCTATTTCGTTACTTGTTGGAAGCATAGATAAGTTTGTCAAAGCATAACTCTATAATAGCCTCACAGCTGATATTTAACGATCGCCATTTATGTATAACAGATTAAAATTACTGTGTTTGTACGTTGTGCATAATTCTTTAGGAGATTAGTAATTCTCTTTAGCTTAGCGAGGTAATAGAAGGAAGAATGAAGCTTGGAGCGCAAATATCAGAATAACATGCGAAGGAAGAAATTATTTTTTAGCATTCAACAGTAAAGTAATACAAAGTGATTATGTTTTAGGAAATCAATTCTCGTGAATCAAAGGAATAATAACAAAAGGCAAGATAAAAGGAAACTATACCAGAAAGCAATATAATTGACTAGCTATCGTCCCCGACTCCTTCCGCGCAGATTTATTTTCTTCCAGACTATGCTCTACATCTATTTCAAATTTCATCCAGATACGTTTAGTCGTTTTGGTGATACCTTTAAACAAACATTCATCTATCTAAACATTCGCATTTATAATATTAGTAAGATTTTCAAACATCAGCATCGGTAAAATTTCCAATAAGACACAAAGCCAAAAATTACAGAAAAAATCAAGTATCCGTTTATAATTCTAACAAATTTTATAAAATTGTGCAACAAACATAACAAAAATTAACAGGTAATCCTCACTACAATCAGGATTATGTTCCTGGTCATTCAGGTCCTTATAATGTTCAAGTTTGCGATTTTGAACTCAAACTAAAATTACTTAATGACCTAGGTGATTATTATCTCATTACATTTATGATTACTTTCTTCTTTTTAACCATCGCTAATGTTCACTCCTCGAGTTGCGGTATAACGTTGAACTATTTGCTTGCCGTAAACACTAGGTACATCAATCTTTGGCAGATATTAGAACATGCCTACGGCAGCTAAGTTCCAGTCATGCATTATACAAAAGCGAACACTTTTCTTAATTACCTTTGCAAAAACAAACGATATTTACACTGTTCAAGTTAACAAGTTAACGTTAATGATTTAAAACCGGACCTACCTAGGAAACCTTAAAATTAATACTTAAAAATATTATGTGAAAGACGACTACAAACTTATTAATCGTTGGTTTCTGAGACCGAAATTCTTGTATAAAACATATCGTCATAGCACTCATTATTTTTTTACAAAACAGAGATCATGGTATCAGAAACCAAGGATAAGAATATTTATTAAACGTTTAGCTGAAAATATTCTTACTTCATTTATTTCGATTTGTATTTCTTTTGTTTAATGCATGTTCCAAAAGGATCTAAATTGAACTGAATATAAAAAATATTGCAGACAAAAAGAGACAAAAATCATTACTCTTTTGCACACGTGTTAGCATTTAATGCTAGTAATGCATTAGCAAAGGTATATCTATAAAAATATACTTATTATGTTAGAGGCAACGAAATATCAACAAAGATTCGCGAGCCCTCCGACAACTTTGTACGCGAAGTCGATGTGCACTATTCTAAAAACCGGTCGTAGAACCGCTTCTGCTTTTCCCCGCCTGCAAAAGTTCATATGAGTATACGCTCGTCTATATTGTACTACGCAATAGTATATTGTGAGTGGTGTAAGTTGAACTTATCTGGACAAATTAAAATTATTTTTTCAAATTTAATAATAGTTTTTTCAACGTCTTTTTATAACGTCTTCTGAGATGGATTAGACCCCTTTGAGACTAAGTGGACTCGCTTTTACAAGATTTAGTATAAATAACCTAAACTTTCTCCCTTAGAGACCTACTAACGATTCTGAGTTAGACAGATAGCGAGGATGGTGGAATTACTAAGATAACGATTGAAATGTACATATGTCGATGAAAAGCTGATAGACTGTAACAATTTCACTTCAAATATATTTATGTCACAGTAGCACCATTATAAAATTACAAGTATCAACGAAAGAACTAACTGTTATTTATTCAATGTAGCTATTCATTTGATTGTCGATAGAAGATTGAATGACATAAATTGAATAGAATAAAAGAATTTGAGTTTAATGTTGTTTTCCTTGCATAAAAAAGTGCCTACGTGCATCCCGCTCCGCTGCCGCTTATCAAATGACCCGATCTAGCACAGTAGCTGTTACCCTCAAGCCGGTCATTTCTTAGGTTTCCTGGCGGCTTGGAATTGTGTTTATTTCTGTTTACTTAATCGTAACTTGGGTTTTTAGAGCACATAAGGCTGTGATCATCTTATCCCAGGCGTACCTCTAATGTTTACGAGGATGGCTTACTCAGGTCAGTATTGTACCGTTGTACAAAGACTTGCGTTTATATTAAACAGTTAGTCAATCTTTAAGAACAACGTATACTAGGTTTAGTTGTTTGTAGCAATAGACTATCGCATTTAAGACTTGGCTAAAGTTATTCATATGAAACAGATTTTTGATAACATTTTTTTTAAAGGATTAATCTACAGTGTAGATTTAATAACAAAACGAATGGCACGATATTTTATACTGGGAATTTAAAAAAAACCTAATAAGTAGCCTATGCAATATTCCAGACAGTAATCTATCTCCGTGTTATTCATTTCATTTTTAGTCGTTTTAGGTTTACTTGTTAAAAAAAAATCGCATTTTCAATGCTAGTACATTTTTTTAAGGTGACAAACAAGCGTGGCCACCAGACTTTACCGAAAGGGCGAAGCAACCGCCCATAGATATACGCAATTACAGATGCGTTGGCTATTTTTAATCGACAGAGGAGGAGACTCACAAAAAAAGAATATTTGCACTTCTCATGCGTTCCCTCCTTTGTCTTCCCATCCTTTCCTCATAAGAAAAGGTTAGGAAGGGAAACAGGACTAAAATTAGTACTCCGGAAAACACACCTATAAGACGAAACGCGGAATTACTTTACGTCTTTTTTGTGTCGATACATATATTATTTGGTTTCTTAAGGGTTTTAAGAATACAATATACTCATAGCTTTATAACTGTGGGTTTGATGTGTTGTTTGTATTATATTTTGCCAGTGGAAACTTACCTTCAGTACGTGTTTGGAATCTTATTTGATATTTTCTCTATCATGTGTAGTAAGCACTTCCATAACGTACAAAGAGTTCTGTATATTCTATCTCCTACACAAACATAGTTGATATCATAGTATTGCGAAATTTTCCCATAAATATTTATATTTGATATCAGAAGTGTGCAGTTGTGAATGTTTGTTTTACCGACACTTGACCGTTCAGATTTATTGCGTACCAATAAATAGGTATCTTGGCAAATATGTGCATGTAATTTGAATGATAAGATAAAAAATTTAATTTTAAATTTGTTCGCATTATAGGGGTAAATAGAAATGTTTGTAATGAGTGAATTTATTTTTTACCCTACGAAGTGTGGTTATTGGCGTTTTTGGGTTTTGTATGTATAAGAATTTTGTTGTGACGTTTTTGACAAGTTAGGTGGCAACCGATTATCCTGATTGTCATAGGGGTAAAATGGGTAAAAACGGTTTTTTTGGTTTTCCATTACAAATACTGTTTTTTAGTTTTTTCGTTAGTCTTTTAAATATGCCTCTAGGATTCATTGAAAAAATTATATAACACTTTATTGAATATTGTATACCTAATAAAATTCTATAACCATGTTTAGTACTTCGTATTAAAATATAACACGTGATAAAACAAGGAAAACGTGCAAAATGTAAAATCACAGCGCAATAATAATTAATTACGATTCATTAATTCAATTGGATATGAATATATAAATATACTGGCTGTCGCCCGCGACTCCAACCGCGCAATTAAAAAAAAAATAAGTAGCCTATGTGTTCTTCCAGACTATATTCTACATCTGTACCAAATTTCATCAAGATCTGTTGATCCGTACCGGAGATACCTACTAACAAACATCCATCCATCTAAACTTTTGTATTTATAACATTAGTAAGATTGATATGGATTTCCATAGACTGCCCCACATCCAGCGAGTTTTACCTCTTTTATATAATTAAAAAAATTAACTTAAAAAGCCATAATATGTAGAATTTCAGTTTACATCTTTATCAAAAGTTGTTTTCTCTTGACTCTTGATTATATTCTATACCCTTTAAAACTTAATCAATATGTTAGTAAGCCAATCACTAGTCAGTAAAAATATAAGTACATATATCAAAAAAAAAGTTTTAGTAATTTTTTTTTTAATATATCATCATACTTTATTTCCAGCCCTATCGTATACGACACTCATTAGTTGCTTTTAATATAATTTGCAATTGTAATTTATAACAACTTAGCGATAACGATGTCAGTACAATATTAATTGTAAATACTACGTAATGAACATATAGTGCAACTGTGAGATAATTTTACAACCGAGCAATACACATCTTGCGATAAGCGGTATTGTATTACATATTAAGGCGAAGTCATTTCATTACAAAAATAAAGATAACGTTAACTGATGTGTTAAGATGAAATTGAAAATAGTGGATCTATTAATTTAAAATAGAACTGTACAGCTTCTGGAAAATTTAATAACTTAGATTTTTATAGCCATAATCCTGAACTGAAAGTACCTAACTAGTATCTTTAAGGAAGTACCTTTCATGAAACAAAAGAACTGTAAATGTCAGAGTACATGTGGCGGAAATGCGAATGTTAAGATGAATGTCATGATAAGAGAATGTCAAAATGTGTGGAGTAAGAAGAGTGGATTGGACACGAAATAATTATATTAGAGGAAGTCTGAAAGTAGCACCGGTAGTAAACATTTGAGAAGTAAAATGTTAGCGTGGTATGGGCATGTTAGGAGGAGGGAAGAATTGCATGTGGCAAAGAGAACATTAAGTATGAGTGTGGAGGTACACCGGTAGAGGTAGAAGAAGGGGGTGATAATTGCTTTGGAGGACGGAAACCTGGTGCACCGATCTAAAGGGATACTTACTTTTTCTAGAAGTATTTCTGATGTTTAATAAGACCATCAAACGTAACCTTTTAGTGTTAAACCATCATCATGTACAAAGCTAGCGCGTACCATCTTTAGACCACATCATCACCTCATCGGGTGGGATCGTGGTCAAGCGCTAACTTTATCAATATAAAAAAAAAACATGACTATTAATATCAATAATTTAAATAATAATAATATTAATGGAACTGCGCCTTAAATTAAAAATGAAATACAATCAACATACAATTTGACGGACGTTATCGGAGGAAACCGAACAGACGTTGTACTGTACTAGACACATTATGTATAGTATAGGTATATTATGTATTTAGGTACAATGACAATAAACTAAGATTATAACTGTTTTTACAATTATAATAAGAAGAACCACAATTATTCGTTAATTTATTAATTAATACTATACATACATCTTTAAGACGTGCACAAAAGATCCGTATGAAATTCTTGGGTATAATTAACTCAGAATTATTAAGTGCTCTTCTAATGAACAATTAACGACTTTGAAGGCAACCTTTAAATATTGTGCACCTAATCAAAAATAATATCTTGATAATACCCTTTCTTAAGTGTTTTCTTTTCTTACTGACAGTGTATTATATGGATTAAAGTTTACATGTCTCGACGACAGTATCAGTGCATGTTACCAATTTGTCTATACGGTTCCAGTCTCATTTCCCGACTTGTAGTTTTCAGTTGTTACAGTACGCACTGCTAAACTCGACAATACAAATGTCTCGTACTATTAGCCTTTGTTTGTCTGGTTGTTTCACGTTTTTATATTAGTTCGGTGCTCTGAGATTGCTGGTAATACAATAATTTTCTAGCATCATTGCTGTTATTGTGTTCATACACTTAGGATAAGTATTTAAATTGTCTAGTTGGAATTTGTCGTCTTGTTTAAATTCTTTTATTACTCATGTAATTTTATACAAGGAGAACGTTAAGGATGAGTGTGGAGGGGTAAACAGGTAGAGGTAGGGAAGAGATAGATAGGATTGCATGAAAGGTCACATGATCAAGAAGGGGGTGACATAGAGATGACGACAGACTTTTTGATTCGGAAGATGGAAACCTCGTGAACCGACCCTACGTAAGTGTGACAAGGTCAGGGAGATGATGATGATTCATTTAATGTTTTGTAACTATTTGTCATGCACATAGCACACTAATGTTAGTAGCCATGTTTTATTAAAAATTTCATATTTAATTGTCCATTGCAGTAATCAACCTTTGAAATTGGAATCTTTCTACAATAAATCATCGTAAGAGAAATATCATGTAAAAGAACAACACTTGTTTCTATTACTTCTTGAGTGTTCGTCGAATACCTAATTTTAGTCGTGTTCCCCTTCCCACCCTTTTCTTATAAGAAAGTGTTGGGAAGGGGAGGTGTGGTGCAATGCATCCGCAAATGAAGATGGCAATGGGCAACAGTGACTTCGCTATTTTGGCAAAAAGTGGCCGCTTGCTCGTTTTCCTTTTTGCTATTAATAATACTAGAATCAGGTCACATTGTTTTCAAAACATTCTGTTTACAAAACATCAAGTAGCATTTAATTTTAAGCTCAGAAAGTAATATCTTATTAGATGAGATAATTATTACGCTCTTTTATTCTTTCTTACAGTCGCCGCTCATCGAACCCTAAAGTGGTAATATTATTACGTATTTCAATATTAGATTAACTTTCAACACCACTATCCGGTTACGGCGTCTTTCCATTTACAAACCGCGTAATATTATGTCCTACGTACACCGCAACACCGTTCGAATGACGACTAGTAATGTAGTGATGTGACAATTATTTATCGATATAACATTTATTTTATTTTTTAACAAGTTATAAACAACTAGGCTTTTAAAGTCTAGTCATGTAAAGTTTACACTGGTAAAATACCCACTGTAACTGTAACTGCTTATAATGAAGAACACTGTATGGAAATAAAGCGTATTTCAATATTGATCAGATAGTAAGAGACTACACAAATAGTTTAGCTTTCAATTTACTTATAATTTCCAATTCAATTTCCCTAAAATTACCAATTAAAGTAATTCAATGAAATTATTCGGTATCGTATATTTAAAGTCAATTTTTAGTATGTATTTGTAACATTACATTTGGTTTTGTTTTTAACTTTTGACTAATTTTGTTCTTATAAATGAAATAATTGTTAAGGTTCGACTGAAGGAGCAAATTTACATACTATAAAATATAAAAATAGAACATACTCGATGCATGTAAGTACCTACAATTGTTTTTATCGACTCACGCACATCACTACGTAAGAGGATGCGTTATGATTATGACAGATGGACTTGATCAGGGCACGCGCCATTGCGGTGACACTAGTTGTAATTCAATATTATTGCATTTATTGCCTTATTGTGTATAGATCAGAGATGCCCACCAACAGTGTCAAATACATTTTGTCGATGAACTCACGAATTGTATTTTACAGCATCATTCTAAGATACTAAAAGTTATCTTGTAATCGTAAAGTTGAGTATCTTTTTAAATTGAGAATTAATTTACTATCATTTTTTTTTACATTATATAAAAAGAGAACCTAAGGCCCTTAGTACACGAGATAGAAATATCGACAACGCGCACTGTGTTCCTACCCCTACAACATTGTATTATGCAAATCGCTTAGCTACTAAAATCGCCGGGTTTCGAAGATTTACTTTGCCTTGTGCAACCTTACGATTCATGAAACACATGTTCAAGAAACTTTTTTTTATGTGACATATAATACAACCATATAAATTATATTGGTATGATTATTAAATTTAAAATGATACATAATTTTGCACAGACTTCACTGAATTAGATATACATATGGAAATAGTCGGGTAATAATCTCATTACTCTAATCAGGTAATTTTTGAACGGTTTAAACAGTTACAGACTAATGCCTGCCATTAATATTGACAAACTACTAAAACCTTTTAAATATTACTTGCCGATATAAATATCAACACATTTGTTTAAGTAGTGGATATATTACACGGAACTATTGAAAACGGATTTTCCTTATGTTTTTTTTTTGTTACTTCGAAATTGGTTTTTGTCATAAAATACTCTGTTATTTTGTTGCTAATATGGAAAACCCAAGAAAGTAACGTAAGTAAAAATTGTTGACCAATCAATAACTCAGGAGAAAGTATAAAATGTAAAATTGGTTCTAAGAAATGATGCATTATTTTCCTCTTACCAAACGTGAACATGATTAGATTCCGAGAAAACAATGTTTTGTCCACAATAAGTTGTATTCAGTTTTTTTATTATACAGTGACCAGTTGGAATTCACCAAATAGTGACGCGACCGCTGCCCATAGACATCTGTAGATACGTTGCCTCCCTTTATTCGACAGAGGGGATAATTCCTCTTCCTATGCGTCCCCTCCTCCGTCAAATTAACTTAAAAAAAAGTGGGATTTGTAGTTTATCAAGGTTGAAGTAAAAGTAAACATAAATTAATTATAACATGATTAAGCTACAATATTATGTGGTCATTCAGTCCAAATATCTGATCAGTCCGGAAAGACAAAACATATTTCATAAAACTGTAAGAATGACACTTTAAATATTGCTTGGAATCCATGATTCATTAACGTTGTTATATTACAATATAACACCAAACAATTTTTTATTCCACAAACATCATCTTATAATATTTTAACGCCATCAAAACAATCGCGCACAGATAGGAGTTGCCACTCCAATTTACAACCGGCCTTTTTAAATCACCCGTTGCGCAATCGTCCATTATCACGGGGCCACATTAAGCGACGCAGACGGAATGATCACGGATTTACCGTTTGCCAGCAATGGCATAATAAATCAAAACTTAAACGCTGTTTAGTCCGTTGTTGCCTGATGAAGTACACTATGCGACCACTTAAAGTGGCCGCCTGTTACACCGCAACGTAATGTCATAATTATTCACACGAACAATCATGTCCACTCACGAGTAGTGATATATCATTTTACGAGTTGATAAGAATTTTTAATTTTACCGAATTATAATGAGCTTCAAGATAAACCACTATTACTGTTTAAGGATACAGAAATAAATCTTTGTATGCTTATAATTTTATTCCATTCCACTATAAATAAACGATTTTAAAAGAATCGAGTCTCAACTTCGAACTTCAAAGATACAAGTTACAGCTTGACTTTACCATAACAAACATAGTAGTGGTTTTTTTTTTTTCATAAAATAGTGGGTTCGCGTGCCATGGTCAGTATAATTTTCCGTGATTAGAGACATTATATGCCAAATCACATAAATGTAACTGCATCTTACTGATTTAACTCGTTCTTACCATTCTAATATTGTAACAATTTTCGTCGTTTGAGCTACGTTTAGATATGCCTCATTTTGTTTACTACGTACTGATTAAATTTAATAAACTGAAAAGACTAACTAGGAGTTACTAAAATAATTATAATAAAATACTTCTACAATCGCTACGGTGTAATGTGCGGAAAAAAGTCTTTGTGTACGCCCAGCTACTGCTGAGTTTACGACGTCACTTTAGCCGAGTTAAGCTCTCGTACTTGTCGCGGTAATTTCTTATGATTTAATAGGTACTAGTCTTAGTTTAGACCCTAGATCTGCAGTTAGTGTACTTACGTTGGAAGGGTAATTTTTTCTACGTCTGACCTATATGAGATTATTGTCAATCAGTTTACGAAGAAATGTAGACATCACTTTATCGTGTTGGCAGTAGAAAGCGAAGAAAATTGAAAATGACCCTCGACGTTTTATAACAGTGTGTTAAGCAGTTGTATGAAATTAGAAAAAAATTGAGAATTAATTTAGCTAAATCTTTTTATTTTAAATCTGGAATATTTCTACGTACGCTTCTATATATTTTATATCTCTACCGACTTTATTATTGCCTAGTAAATATAATATCAAGATTTGTAGACTAATCCAATAAAAGTATATATGATAAAATGTTGTTTAATTTGTACTTCTCTTGAAGTTCATTGCTAAAAGTCTAGTTTAAAAGTTTACAAAGTCTGGTTAAACTCTGAAGAGATTCTGCAGAGTGATAACTAGGTGAACACATAATACAGACGAGGTACTTACCTCTCATTAAGGCGAATTAACCGAAGATTACTGATCATTAAACACAACCGTACGTTGTAGTCGACCATCGATGCGTAGGCCATGCCACTTGAGATACGAGTACGTTTATTATGACACACGGATAGTTGGATTGGTGAACTCTTGTTTCATATATATATTATTCAAGGAATATGTATGAAATAAAAACAAAATCTAGTAATAAATAAAACCTGTCACTCATGGATAGTGTAGCTTGTCAACAGTAAATTTTTTCAAATCGTTTCTATAGTTTCGTAACTTATTCAATACAAACAAAAAAAAATCATTCCACTTTATAATATTAGTATAAATAACATTTACTTACCCGATTTAAAAAACGTGAATAATTAAAAATTCTAGACAACTCTTACAACTAAGAAAGAAAATACGCACTACGTATTTCTACAACAAGGAACAAGGAAGACATAAAGAAATTAGTATATTAAGTAAAATGTTAAATTACCTATCTTAGTCCAAACTTTTACTAATCCATTCTATAATTTAGCGCTAAGGTAGATCCTTAGTGTAGATTTATATTTGAAATATTAACATTATAAACGTCGGTAGTAATCTTCTATCTATATATATAAAAGAAAGTTGTGTTAGTTACGCCATTTATAACCCAAGAACGGCTGAATCGATTTGACTGAAAATTGGTGGGCAGGTAGCTTAGAACCAGGAAAAGGACATAGGATAATTTTTACCCCGTTTTCTATTTTTATTTTACGCGGACGGAGTCGCGGGTAAAAGCTAGTTACGTAATAAATGCATGATAGTTGGATGAACTATGCAACAGTGTGTCCAGCATCCATTAAGCCGATATAAAAAACGTTTGTTATTTTACAATCAGACATCATGAGCATTATAGGTTCGCGTCGCGTTGACGTTGCGCAGACGTCGCGTGTGGTGGTCGCCGGTCTTCAAGTGTCAACCGTTTCCTGCCACCGACACGCGCTGTTATTTTTTAGATAATGCGTAAGACAGGTCAACTTTGGGTCATTAACAAGACTAGTATGTAGAGTTAGTAATGGCTAGGGATGAATGGTCGTTTACCTGTCATGTGAACAATGGGTCTACCTTACTAAAACTCTATCAGCAATGAATAAAAATAGAACCAATTAGAGCAAGGTTCAAATGCAATACTTATATTGATAAAAAAGTGTTTATGTCACAAGATAAGACATTCGGAGAAGTATAATCTAAGCTATAAACAAAAAATGATCGATTCAGCTTTGATATCACATGAACATTTTAACACGACCTAAAGATATATTTATAATTTGCTCGTATTATTTGATCGTACCTAATGAATGAACAATATACTGTTGAAAGTTGAATAATTAATAAGTAACTTACATCTTACAGCCTTAAATATCTATAACACATAACAATAAATTCATAAGACGGAGCATAAATTTAATACATAATTACTAACGTCTCAGTATATCTGCGCTTGAGCATCGAAGTCACGTGGCCTAATGGCTGAAGCCATAACAGATTGATGGCTGCTTTTTAACATAAAGTGATTTACTAACGTTTAGTTACTTGTGTTGTGCTCGTAATATTATGTGATCTTTATGGTGAAGACTTAATGTGTGACTGAGAAATTATTAATGTAAAATATTATTTGAATTTGATTTTTTTTTTTATAGTATGAAGTAGTAAATGAACAAGGGACCAGCTGATTTGGTTAAAAGTGAAGCGAAGTCAGATGGTACATAGATATGTGCAAAAAGTGGAATGGTTGTCGATGCGTTGCTTACTAAATGCACAGAGAAGGGGACGTACAGGAAGAGGGTATGTGTCCATCTAATATAGGTACACATATGGACGAAAAGGAAAATGGACTTGGACATTCTCTATGGGAACGTATAAAGCCATAAAATTATAAGACCTTAAAATGATCGGTTTAATAAACAAATGGAAGGTGAAGATGACAAAGAAGGGTTACATCAAAGGCCCTGCGCTATCCTAATGCCACAGAGACCTTTAGTGTTTCGTGACTATTGCCTAATGTTACCGCCATTATCTTTACCTTTATCAACAGTTTCACACGTGGGTAGAATAGTTAGACAGAGAAAAAGACAGTTTAGTACTGATACCATTCTGTTTATTATTATATTAGTAATCAAAAACTAAGATTAGATTTAAAAATACCTATTGTATAGACCCTTTGTAAAAATTATACAAATCGGATATTCTATAGAAATATTTCGAACGATAATAAATAAAAAGTCCAACTTTAAATTTGAACATTAAGACGATCTGAATCATCCAAAGTACATCTTGTGTTGTAACAATATATCCAAAGATGATGCTACGAACAGGAAAGTAACAGCAAAGTGCCAATTTATCAGCGCGTACATCAAATGCTATAGAAGAGTACTGCCATTAAGTCCTAGCACAATTTTTAGTAAAAACATACGCCTGGCAGACGATATAGAAGATGAATTCGATATACTTTTGCTAAATGAAGCGTGGCACCCATAAGGTTTTGTATTGCTTTATACTATCTTCTTATTTTGTTATTTTACAAACTTATATCATTCACATTATATTTTCACAAACAAACGAATGTAAACTCTATTCAGTTGTGATAAAACTTAAGTTTTCTACATTGTTGTAAAATTTATGTTTGTTTTGAAACTGCATCAGATATTGGCTTACGCTGAGTGTTGCTTGCAAATGATTTATGTTTTCGTTCCGGTTTCGTTTGTATTTTATTTTGCAGATTAACACAATATAACTTCAAGAGTTAATTTAAGGATTAGATTTCCATCTAGACATAAAAGCTTATTGTACTTATATTCCACTAGCTGTCGCCCGCGTCTCCATCCGCGCGAAATTAAAAAAAAATCTTAATAAATAGCCTATTTATTCTTCCAGACTATGTTCTACATTTGTGCCAAATTTCATAAAGATCCGTCAGCCGTTCCGGAGATACCTTCATACAAACATCCATCCGTCCATCCATCCATCTAAACTTTCGCATTTATAATATTAGTATGATAGACTTGCATTAATCAAAAATGTAACAGTAGAATTTAAAGATGAAAGAACAAATATTTTATTGTAAAGTAGGTGTTAGATCAAAGTCCTGTTAGTTATTTTAGTTTTAATAAGAAGCTAACATCAAAACGACGTCATTTAATTTGATGTTTTGTAATATAAAAAGATAACATTAGTATTACATTTGATAGAGGATTTCGCGATAGTGGAAGATCTGTTACGATGGTACTACTCACAACATTGGTACAACAAGATAGATGTAAACTAGACTAAAATCCTACTAATATTATAAATGTGAATGTTTAGATGGATGGATGTTTGTTTAAAGGTATCTTCAGAACGGCTCAATGGATCTTAATGAAATTTGGCACAGATGAAGAACATAGTCTGAAAGACATAGGCTACTTATTACGTTTATTACGACAGCTAGTAAATTATAGTTTTTAGTATTACGACTCACTATGTGATGTATCAAGTTGGTTCAACTCGTTCTTTAAAACGAAAGTTAATCCGATTTCTTACAAGTTTCTATGATCGATCGATCCACCATCACGAAATCATTGTAGTTCGGATAAATAATAGATTAAAACAGATATAAACCGTAATCCTTTGTGATAAGGTTTAAATTATAATTAAAAAGTTTTTTGTATTGAATTTGTAATCTCTTCATCCGGTGTCATAGTTTTTGTTATAAGGTTACAAAAGTTGACAGACATTATTCAATGTGATTGAACTATTTGGTTGAGTTCATTTGACTATTTTTCAAATAACCCCTTACATTATCACTAATGTGTTACTAATTTTCGTAATGTTTACACACGTATGAGTATAACAACTTGTTTTTCTGTGAATGTTCCGGTAGTGCAAACGGCGAGTACTCACGTTAAATGATGTAGGTTTGTGAGACGATGTAGAAGTTACTTACCTGAAAAAATATTAATTAAAATTAGTACACAAAAAGCTAAATTAGACGACCTAATTAAAAATACATATATGTTGTTATTTCACTAAACCCTATTCTAAATTAAAATCAAGCTTTTGCAAATGAAAAATCTTACAGACCCTATATATAAGCTCTCAATATTAGGGCGCATTTTCATTAGTCGATAACTCGGTCGTTAACATAAGAGAAGTAGCCGCATATGGGCTAAAGACTAATGGTAAAGATCGGTCGATGTAAAGCAGGTGTCGTACGGTGACTCCGTTGACGAGTACGCTGGGAAAAGTAAGGACTGTCGCTCAACGCATGCGGGAACAACTAATGAAAACGTTTTTGCATGCTAGTGCTATGGCATGCGTGGACAAGCAATCTCTCGCACCATACATGCTGGCGCTAACTAAAAAAACTGCGCCTTAATAATTCAATTACAGTTTATCTCACAATTTATCAAAATTATTGCAACATTTTCAAGCAAATATAAAATGGTGAAATTTCTGGCTGTAAAAAAATTGTTAAGGCTTTAAATTTATAGATCTTCATTTGAAACTATCATGGAAGTACAGTAAACGTCACTTGAGATGGTCAGTTTGATTACAACTGGTAACAATTACCGGTGGACCAATCTTGCTACTGGTTATCACACCGCGCTCGAAACTGACTGTACCTCGCGATGACTTTGACCTTATTACATGCGTAAAACGTTGAGTTTTGCACTGTTGAGGCAAACGAAGATCAATTTCTCGCTTACTACATGTTTATAATAGAAGTTGCATACATTTTTTTTAATTATTTCAGTTGACTTTAATATAAGTGGAAAATACATACTCTAAAGTTGGTATAATAAATTAAATGATTAAATTTATGTATTTTAATATTGTCCACATAATATTCTTTACCAGTATATTTTTTTCTAATAAACATATTCGGTAAATGTAATTTGAAATTACTAAATTAGGTGAAATACATACAAAACAACATTGACTTCAGATAATTACATAACTCACGCCTGTAATCAAGAGGGGTAGGCAGAGATCACGGACATTCATTTGGTGTGGCCAAATGAACCTCCGCAATCCACTTTTCGCCATTTCGGGAGACGGTACGTGACGGGTGGCGAGCCGCGTCGCCGTCTTTTTCTCCCGGGAATTCACACATATGTGAAGGTTGCATCACGATGTTTTCCTCCACTGTACGAACGTCGGTTAAATGTACATATGTAAATCGAAAATCAAAAAGCATATTAGTATATGGCGGGATTCGAACCCAAGACCTGCAGATTGCAAGTCAAGTGCTTAACCACTGAGCCACCGATGCTCTTTAGATATCTATATCTATATAATATATAAAAGAAAGTCGTGTTAGTTACACTATTTATAACTCAAGAACGGCTGAATCGATTTGACTGAAAATTAGTGGGCATGTAGCTTAGAACCAGGAAACGGACATAGGATAATTTTTACCCCGTTTTCTATTTTTTATTCCGCGCCGACGGAGTCGCGGGTAAAGGCTAGTTTAACATAAATTTTCCTAACAGTAAATTATCACTAAGTGGAAAGATATAAACAAATATATTAAACAGTTTGATTTTCCTTTTGACCTTCCCGGTACGATGTGTCCGGTTCCGAGAAGCAGTTATCGTGGTTAGAATTATTACATATAATTTTGTTGAACAAAAAATCAGAAAATATTTTACGCTCGGTTGGGACATTTTATAATTAATCATACTATGGATATGACTCAAATGTTAAATACAAAATTAACACATTGACATTTGACACAGATGTAGAACATAGTCTGGAACACAGGCTACTTATTACGTTTTTTTAATTCCGCGCTTACGGAGTCGCGGGCGACAGCTAGTTTCTTAATAACTACTTATCACTGTAATATGCAAGGGGGTCTGCTTTCATTTTTTTAATTATAAAATTTACCAATAAATTATGATACAATTTAATAAACTGTCTCAAGTTATTGAACCTTAAAGCTTAGTTTAATCTTAATACAAATTTATTATTATCACCGTATTACAGAATTTTGATTGCTCTTAAAACCAAAGTAAATATTAATATTGTGTTTAACCTGATTACGTTGAGCAGAACCGGAAATTTAAATCCTCCCACGTTGTCTCTTGTTACGTAAAATCTTTCATAATATCAACATTTAAAATTATTATTATTTTTGAATATTAGAATTAAATTTATTTTTTACAGCATAAATACAAACCAGCAAGCGCCATATTGAATTAGCAAAAATTGAGAAGTGACTGTTGCTATAGACATCTAAATGCGTTATCTATATGCGCATCTATAGACAAAGGAGAAGACTTATATAAAGAGGATATTCTCCCTTCCTGTACGTCCAATCCTACGTTAAATCCATCTCCCTTTCCCATGCCTTCTTACAAGAAAACTACCTCGTCTACCACTGACAATATAACAGTAATATTATCAAATCAACGGTTAAAACCACATACTTATTATAATAAAAAGTTTACGTTTAGTTAAATCCATTTAACTGTAAAATGTACACTTACTAGTTTAGTTAATGACATCACATAAAAATGAGAATAACAAACGCTTTCAAAGTATAAACTAAAGTATGACTATAAAGGTAGAGGAAGACCAAAGAAAGTATGGATGGATTCTGTGAAAGAGGATATGCGTAAGAAGGGGGTAAATTCTGATATGACGGCTGATAGAGATGTATGGAGGAGTAGTACATACTGTGCCAACCCTCCATAGGATAAAGGTTGATGATAAAACGCTTTCAAAGTAGCTGAACCGTAAAATATCTTTCATAATCTTACTAATGTTATAAATGCTAATTTTTGAATGGATGAATGGATGTATGTTTGTTTGAAGTTAACTCCAAAATGGCTCACCGGATCTCGATGAAATTTGTCACAGATGTAGAGCATAGTCTGGAAGAACAGGCTACCAGTAAAGTTTTTTTAAATATTGCGCGGATGGAGTCGCAGGCGGCAGCTAGTCGTCAATAAAACAAAAGACATATTATAATGTTGTAATTTAAAGCGCGTATAATTCTCAGGCAATGAAGCGTATAAGTTCCCACAAGTTCCAGTTATTAGACATTGTTCAAGTTATGAAATTAAACGTAATGTTGTACTTTATGTTTAACATAGTAATAAGTTACACGTAAGCATGGATAGTGAGAAATAAACTCATTTATGTGGGAATAAACAGTAAAATTGCTTTAAATGGTAGTTTAGTAAATTCGGGAAAAAAAGTTTCAAATTAAGTAGTATACTTAAATGCATTATCGTTTAAGTTTAAGTAAGTTAAGGGTTCCAAGGTTATTAATATTGTTTGATATTTTATCTCAAGGTCTGAATAGTTACTGCGTAATATTATGTTGTAGTGCATTTTTCAATTCCATTCTTGCAATAGTGAATTTGAGTATAGACTAGACGACTTGACCTCGCTTTGTCAAATCAAGTTTTCGCTTTTGAGATGAATAACAAATCATTTAAAATTACATGGTACGTAGACTTGTAATTTATATAAGGAATATTTTAAAGACCTACTATGATCTTACTCATTTAAAAATACTAATGTTTGGATGTATGGATGGATGTTTGTTAGAAGGTATCTCCAGAACGGCTGCATGAATCTTGCTGAAATTCGTCGTAGACGTAGAACGTAGTCCGGAAGAACACATATGCTACTAATTCCAAGCGAACGGAGTCGCCGGTGACAGCTAGTATTATAAAATAACTATATAACTTAAACAGAGGGTCTAGATCAGGGATCCCTGTACTATTTCGGACCCCTTTTCCAAAATGAACTGTTACATCAGACCCCCATGGCCAAATTACCTATTTTTATTATTATTATTCATTATGACATAGGTCAATAGAAGAAGACAAATTGAGAATTAGCAATGCTTTAAGTTCGAAATCGACCTCTTTGGGAATCCCTGGTCTAGATGGTTCTACAATATCTCACCGTGAAATTGCACTGCCTTTATACTTGTAATAAAACATTGCTATCTTTGTTTTTAAATGGAAAAAGAGGGATGAAAATATGTTTTTATACAATTGCTACAACAGTGTAAACTCACTCACAGTGTTGTGCTCCTTTAGCTTTAAGATCGGGAACACGGCGTGATGTAAAACAATGTCAAGTTGTTGACAATTATGTCGACAAAAGAGCCTTTGTCTTCGCTGTAATTGGTCGCACGTGGCCGCAATTATCGTGCCCCAGAGCTCGTATCTCTTACGTAAGCTATTTAATAGAGCTGTCGTTGCCTGCAGCTTAAACGTCTCTAGTGTACGGTTACTTCTTTTTGAGATAGGCAGAGATATAAAGGTTAAGCCAAAAGATAGAGACACCCTTAATGCAAGCAGAGCTTTCAAAAGATAAACAACACAGAACCAAAATAATTAAAGATCCTCGTTAGAAAGAATGTTATAAAAGTTTTAAATGAGGACAATAAGTCTCTTGTTAACAGATAACTTCATTATCAAAATGCAGTCTAAAAATGTGTTTAAGCTAAATTATATTTTCGCATATTTACAATGCTAAGAAAACTACAAACTTATCCTGTTTTATACTTCGAAATGTACAGGAATATTTTTTTTTATTTAAGGACTATTTGTAAACAAAATTATTTTGTGCCAGTAATACAAGTTATTTCATTTGTTCATTATAAAACTACTGGAGTAAATTAATATGCATTTATACTACACAATCGCATCTGACACATTGACCTATAGAGCGCAGACTTGCAAACCAATGCGAACACATCCTTGACATTTTAAGACGCATGCGTTTACGCACTAGTCTGTAGTAATGCATTTACTACTAGTCCTAGACTTATATATATTATTTATATAATTAAAATAGAGTTCCTATATTTAATATCGAATAAAAAATCATAGTTCGGGAACATGATATATTTGTGGTTTAAACTTTCGTGAGACATCATGATTAATTAATTAAGTAAGAAACGGCTTAACTCACGTTTGATCGTACGGTGACGGCACCGACTAGTTTCGGACCCATCGGGGGTCCATCTTCGCCACACTCGCCCTGAAGGTCCGAAACTAGTCGGTGCCGTCTCCGGACGATCAAACGTGAGTTAAGCCGTTTCTTACTTAATTAATTATATATTTGTGTTGTTTATGACGAAAATCTACATATTTGTCCATCTGTCCGCAAATCCGTTTGATCCGCGTAATCTCATAAACGACTGTACTGATTTGAACAGAAGTTTCACAGTAAAGTAGCTGATGTATGCGTGAATAATATAGTCTTCTTTTTTAGATTCTGCTCTGATGAATTTATCAAATTGGAGTGTCTGTATGTAACATCAAAAAATCATATATTGTGAACATAATATTAATGCATTGCTTAAAACGAAAATACACATGTTTGTCTGTCTGTCTGTCCGCAAAACCGCCTGCTCTCCGAAACGGCAGAACCGATTTTGACGGGACTTTTACTGGAAGTAAGCTATGCATGCGGAAGTAACTTAGGAGATTTTTTTTTTAATTTCGTGCTAATAAAGTCACAAACTACAGCTATTTTTTAATAAGATTAATTCATATTCAAGCGTAATGAAACTTACATATCAATTAAACTGTTCTAAATTTAAAACTGGCATAAAATATTATTCATTCCGAGCTACGAAGCAAGAGAAAAAAAACAATTAAAATACACCAAATCGGGGAACAAACGAACTCAGACAAACTTCTATTGAACATGTCTGGACCTGACAAAAAAAAGAGGGAACCCGAGCACCTGTTTGGGACAACACCTGTGGAATACATTACATTCCCCTACCAGATTAATGCTCTGTACGGAGCGGTTAGTTGAGATAAAAAAAAACGCCTAACCGTTTTATTCAGTTCGTGTATTGTAAGAATTAAGAGACATTGTTTTTGGTAATAATGATTGAATGTATTTCTAATTTTGACACGCTAACAAATCTAAATTACTGAAAACAAATGACTATAAGTGATTCGGTTTTTGGATTACCATAATCCATGGTAATTATGTTACTAGTTTGTGTGAATATTTTCAATGTATTTTCTTCCCTTGCATTTTTATACGAGTACTACCTGTCGCCCGCGACTCCGTCCGCGCGCAGTTAAAAAAACTTAATAGGGGTATGAAAAATAGATGTTGGCCGATTCTCAGACCTACCGAATATGCTCACGAAATTTCATGAGAATCGGTCAAGCCGTTTCGGAGGAGTACGGGAACGAAAACTGTGACACGAAAATTTTATATATATTATTAGATTATAAAATGGCAAATGACCACTTAAATTGGCCGAAATAGCAAAGAGACCATTGCCCATGGACATATGCAAAGCCTAGTTTTATTGAACGGAGGAGAGGACACACAGAAAGATTATATTTCCCCTTCATATGAGTTCCTCAGCCAAATCCACTTCCCCTCTCCAAAATATCCTTATAAGAAAAAGGATGAGAAGGAAACTTAGACTAAAATTAGGCCTCCGGCACGCAACTCATCAGAGGAAACGCGGAATTTTCTCCAATCGATTCTAGTTCTTAGAAATAAGTCGTGAAATATATACTATGAACTAGCTGTCGCCCGCGACTCCGTCCGCGCGCAGTTAAAAAATGGGGGGGGGGGGGTTATGAAAAATAGATGTTGGCCGATTCTCAGACCTACTGAATATGCTCACAAAATTTTATGAGAATCGGTCAAGCCTTTCGGAGGAGTACGGTGACGAAAACTGTGACACGAGAATTTTATATATTAGATGAAAATACATATTATGTAACAAAAGCGTGAAACTCCTTTTAATATCGGACTGTGTTTTTGCTTAACCTTTAACTTATACTAACATCCAAGAAAGTAACTTATTCTAAATACAGACTCAACAATAAAGAAACAAACATAACTCTTTGTTATACATGAGACCGCATTGTACAAGATGGCCGGTTAAAGTGTTAATTGGAAACATAAATAAACTGACATTAACATACTGACTGGACAATAATTTAACGATGTGCACTAACGTGGTTTATCTTTTGGAAATACGATGATATTGTAACACTCTGAATATAGTTTGCTTACTAATTAGATTGTCTTTCACCTATATACTTGTACTAGAAGTTCGCACGCGTTTAAAACTTATCGAACTCGTAATGTAAAGTTTGTAAAAAAGACATTTTTTAATATTAAAGACTCTTTATCGCTTAAACAATTACAACATTAATAACGCCTTGGCTCCTTAACTAGGTTAATCTGTATTTAAGGAGCCTTGTTTTTATTTCTTTACGAGCTTTCAACGGCAATTCCGTCCGTGTGGAATTAAAAAAAAAAAAAATGAATAAGTAGCCTATGTGTTCTTCGAGAACATGTTCTACATCTGTGCCAATATTACATCGAGATCCATACAACCCTTCTGAAGATACATTGTAACAAACATCCATCAATGTAAATAGATATTATCATTATTATTGGAATTTTTTAAATTTTACAGTAGTCAAGTAGCATTAAGGAAACTAATGTGATAGTAGTTTCAGTTTTATGTAATTGGATTTAAATTATAAATAAAGAAATAAAGAATATCCCGCACCCCAGGTCCCCGACTTCGACCATGTTAGGGGAACGAGATGACGGCATAGAACCGCCCAAAAAAAAAAAAAACATCCATCCATCCATCTAAACATTTGCATTTATAATTTTAGTAAGTTGTTACATAATTTGCAATTTTCTTCTTCGTGAGGTGCCGCTCCAACTAGAGGAAGTTCGCGATCAGCTTTCCATACTTTAAAGTAAAATTAGAATAACCAATTTATTAGTCATATTTTTGATTTTAAAATATAATAAGATACTATTATATTGTTTTAATTCCCTTTTGCATCGTTTATAATGGAATTAGCACTAACATTGTCATATTGTAAATGTTCAGCTTTTTACTGATCACTACAAAAACTTAAAAGTCGTATGTTAGTAAAGTTCAAGATATACAATTAGTTGTAGAGTTGACAGCAGCTGTTGGATAAGTAGTTTTGACCCTGTAAGTACAATGAACTTAGATGTGACGTAGTACCAGTCGATTGAATTGTTACATCGGACAGAAGAGAACTGTACTGGTATTGTATACTACATTTCAGTTTAATATTCTACTAGCTATCGCCCGCGACTCCATCCACGCGGAATTAAAAAAAACTTAATAAGTAGCCTATGTGTTCTTCCAGACTATGTTCAACGTATGTGGCAAATTTCATTAAGATCCGTTTAGCCGTTCCGGAGATACCTTCTATTCATCCATCCATTTAAACATTCACATCTATCTATATATATAAAAGAAAGTCGTGTTAGTTACACTATTTATAACTCAAGAACGGCTTAATCGATTTGACTGAAAATTGGTGGGCAGGTAGCTTAGAACCAGGAAACGGACATTGGATAATTTGTACACCTTTTTCTATTTTTTATTCCGCGCGGACGGAGTCGCGGGTAAAAGCTAGTTTATAATAAATAGTAGTATGATGTCTTTTCCAACTGACTCAAAGGGTTTATATCAGTTTTATTAAGATCTATAGATCAAGGTCGAATTAAATTGAAATGTGGATGTATAAGAAACCTGTCTATGAAATTTTACATTTAGAAGACTGTAAGCACAGGTTAATTAAAAACAGAAAAGGTTGTATCAACACAACGTTTCAAAATAAATCCATAGACCATAAGTAATATTGGCACCCTGCGAAATGTGTAAAAATAATTTCTTATTTCCATTGAATTCATTTTTTTTATATCATAAGGTGGCAAACGAGCAAACGGCCTGGATTCGCCGCAATAGCGAGGCGACCGTTGCCCAAAGACATCCGCAAATGCAGATGCGCTGCCTACCTTTAATCAACGGAGAAGAGGACGCACAGAAAGAGGATATTTCTCTTTCCTATGCGTCCCCTCCTCCGCCAAATCCACTTCCCCTTCCCATCCTTTCCTAATAAGAAAAGGGCGGAAAGGAAAATAGGACTAAAATTAGGCCTCCGGTACCACACGACTCTCATCAGACGAAACGCGGAATTGCTTCCACTTGACGCCTGTCTTCTGTGTGGTCGTGGTATTTCACCGGTCAAGGCCAATTCGTGCACCCAACAAATATTGTTGTTGCGGGATCTACCACTATTAAATCATGTCAAGGGTTTAGCAAATTTTTAATTTTATTAGGTATAACTTTTTTATTTACGGTAGCAGATATTGAGAAACATGATTTAATTTTAAGTTCTACTAACTTATAGATAATTAATAACTTGTTTCATTTTGTAAAGTCTTTTCTGATAAGAATTTTAGAAGCTTTTGAGATTTTTGAATCTCGTGGTCCATTAAAATCTGGTGCGATGATTGTCAAGAATACAAAATTAAAACAGGTACATTATAAAAAGTTTAAATCTATTGTTCTTAAGTCAGAAAAGCATGAACTTAGAATCGATTTTATTTCGACTTTAAACGTAAACGTAAAAAAAAACTGTGTTCTTTAAAATCATTCAAGCGTCTCGATTTGTATCTGGTCAATTGACTATCGAATAAAAATTTAACTTACCTTTTATTGAAAAAAGTACGAAGACTAAATTATAACAAAGATTAAATATTAAAAATTATGATGTAACTCTAAAGTTAATAGAAATTAGTTTTGCTTTTTGATTTTAAATTCATGAAGTTCTTCGGCAAAAATTTAAAATATAATTGCACAACATTCAACAATTATTTCAATAACTTAACTTTGACAAGTTCTTTAGTTTTCTTATGTTACCGCTTATGTCTTTTATTGTTACAATTTTATGAATAAGTCTTATAAAAACATCATATCTTTACTTCAACTTTTTTATTTAAGTATATAAACATCACTATTGCAATTTCTTCCTTACTTAGAATGATATTTAAATAAATGGTCAACTTATGTTTTTTATTATTTTGTGCCTAAACTTCAATTAAATAGACTATTAGAAAAATATTAAAACACTTTTAAATAATATGTTTAATTAGATATTATCCTTTATTTACTTGTAATTTAATTTTGGAATTAAGTCAACGTAATAAATACTTGATACCTTATATTACCTTAAAGTTGATGTGAATCTGAGAACGCCACAAGTTTAAGTTGTAACTTGTCGTTTTCGATACTCGTATTATAAGAAAGGTCGTGCTAGAAATCACGATTTAGTCTAACTTTGAGTATGGTATAAAGTTCGTAAAAGATCAAGTTTTTATATTATATTCTATTTATTTAAGAGAATATTTTTTGTAACTTATATTAGTAGCTTGTAAGAAATTTTTTTTTTGAAAAAGATTTTTTTTTAGATTTTATCTTTCATTATTTCTCTTTTTAGAAAAAAGAAATCAATAGAATTCAGTGACTACTGACTAAGCTTCACAAAGTTTTAGTATAATAGCTTTATTAAGAAATTCTACTGCTGCTAGTTTATTTAAACATTTATGAAACATCTCACGTTTAAAAAACTTCCTTATTTTAAGTCACTTTTTTTTCTATTTTAAATTGAAAATTTTTAGCGCATATGTTTTACTACATTTTTTGTTTAAAAGTTAATGTAACAAAAGCTTGTTATTAAATAAAAGAACACCCTTTAATTCACGCGCTATAAAACCTTTTCAGTTCATTGTTTCAATCGGAACATGTTGCAACAAGTTCATAGTGAGCCAAACGGGTCGTGGTTCTAATATTAGCAGGCAAACGGCGAATGGCCCATTTCTGATTTGATCGATGCGTTTATTATGACATTCATTGACTTAGTTGAAGTTGGTTTAAATTTTTACATAAATATTAAAGCTCCAGCACAATTACAATGACTATTTTAAATCAAATGATTTCTACGTTAAAAAATCCATCTAAGTGTAATGTGTAATATTTTTAGAAAAAATCTTGTCAATAACGAAGATAAGTTGGGATTTTTTTTATTCATATTGAAGAAAAAGGCATTGTTTATTTAGATAAAATAATAAATTTATTTCACAATGCTCCCATATAAATCGGGACGAAAAGTTAAACACAATCCAGTTTATTTAGCGATTACATGTTTACTAATATGCAATTGTAAATTATAATAAGTAAAAAAAGTTTATAAAATATGCTTACAAGGCAAAAAATCACAAACATTTAAATGCAATATTTACATGTAAAAAAAGTTAGATCTACTTTAAAAATAATTCTATAATTTTCGGTTTATACAAATTAGGAAACATTTTTTATTTTCACTGAGATTTTTTTTTACATTTTATCGACAACAGAACAAAATTACAAAACAAATTACACATCACTATTATTTACAGTTCGCTAAATGATTTTTTTTTGTCACAATTAACAAATGAAAAACGTATTTGACCGTCCATAGAATTAAAATATCAAGATTTCGTAATATATTTTAACTAATATTTGGCGTCTAAACAAAAACTTTTAAATTATAAAACAAGAAATTATGACTATAGATATTTGGAACTAAAATATAATTTGAGATCCATACTTAATTGTTCCGTGATAAGTTTTAAATTAAATAAATGCTAGCAGTTAAGATAAATCTAGTTCGAATAATTGTAATAAATTAAACTAATGCGATAAAACAAAATAGGAGATCAAATGGAAACATAACTTAAATATTTAAACTTAACAACACTAAAATTGTGAATGTTAAAAAATCTAACATCAGCACTGTTTAGTTAGATACGAAATTATAGTCGTAAATTATGAAAAAAAAAAACTGATCGTGATTACATTTTTAAATTTAATATTAATGCATAAAAAATATTCGTAATAGTGAATGTGGCGTTTTGTCGAACTTCACTCAAATTTAAAATCAAAAAGCAAAATTCCGTTAAAGCGAACGCATTTGTTAGAATCGCAAAAAAAACAAATCGAATTGAACTGAATCGATTCGGCAATTCAATTCAATTCGATTTAACCACCATTTACAATTTAAGTGCAGTTTGACACAACATCCCATCCGGACAATTTTTGAAAATATACAAAACGGATGGACTTAAAAATATGTAACAATAGTCCAGGATCTGCTTAGCAGTATCGACGTTAACAATACTTATCTAGAAAAAAATCTTCTTTTTTTATCTTATCGTGTTGAAGAGAGACGACGCGAGAGACACTTTTAGGATGGCCACAACCATAACCAGGTTCACGATGTAGGTCGAATTGCATCTTAAGTGGTAAGGTGGTATATTAGGCTCCCGAGGGCACTCACCTCGCCGATTCTCCTGGACTTCTTGGCCAGGCTGTCGTGCGACCAAGATGTGGCAAAGAACCTCGTACAGCTCGGCTAGGAGCCGGTTCAGTCGCGAGAAGTTCTCCTCTGTCGCCTCTCTCTCGCTCGGCAGGTTGAATGCTATAGCCATCTTTGTCTCTCCGAACTTCTTTTTCTAGGAAACAAGCTGTGACTGATTGTCGTTTGTATACTATGAATATATTGATGTCTTCGTTCACCGCACTCGATTTTCGCGGTCTCCTCTGTTATTTAATCTAGTTTAATTTTCAATATTAAAATGATACGAATTTCAGAAGTTTGGCAAAGTTTATGATCAAAATTTTCCAACAGCACTTTAAAAAGTTCTCTTCGAAAAATAGTCTATAAAAAATGTCAGGAAATATTTTCTTCGTCCTCTCTGAGAATTCACTTTGACACAACAATGGCACTAGTATCTAAGTCGATGTCTTAATTTCTGATCGCTAAGAGTTCACAAATTCACAAAAAGTTTCGGCGCAAAAAACTCCGAGGCGAGCATTGTCCGTGAATCACTCGCAGGCCAGCGATAAACGTACGGTCGATGACACAATCGCTAACGCAGTATGCATCGTAGCGGATTCGATGTAAACAAACTGAAACTTCGCACAACTCGAAAGCGGGTCGGCTCACAATCGTACGTGCGGCCGGCGCGGAAGCGAAACGTGTAATAAGGGATAATACTTCGTGCACATCATTGCCTCGCTTCGAGGTCTCTGCGTGTGTGCGCGCGGTGCATAACGTATGAACACTCGCACACATGCGCGCCCCATTTGATTATAAATAGTTGAACGATCGGTAGCACGTTCCCTTCGCACTCCACTACTACAATCAACGGCACACTGCCCCGTCTCCTTCCATCGCATACTCGATCACATTATCCATCCTATTTTAAACAGGTTACATCATTATGAAAGGGAGCGTACGAAAATATACTCTTTCCTCTTCTTATGCACTGTTGAAATGCTTTGAAAAAAGGGAAGAAGAGTTTGCGCGAACTCTTACTTCGACATGAGAAAGCGCGGCAAAGTAAATTGGCCAATCGGGTGGCGAATTTAGTATGGGGTGAGGTGACGTAAGAACGGAGGAGCAGTCGCATGGGGTTGTTAAACGGAAAGCGTTCACTCGGTTTTGGACCTGCGAGGCGGCATTACTCAAGTATTCCGCGTAATACGACGACGTAACTCTTTGTTTGGATACGCGCACGTGAATTTACGTTTAGTACTAACATCAGGCAGTTAACTTAGTGAGCTGGTTTTAGCATTAAAATCAGACGTAACTGCGTCGGAGGCGTGTGGTTTATTGCGGTGATTTTGTAATAGATTGCGTTCGCGTATAAAAAAGTATTTTACTGCGCGCGGTTTCGCCGTTAGCGTTTTGTGCAACTTAAATGTGTTCTTTTGGGTTTATCGACTTTTAGGGCCGAGTGGAAAGCTTTGTTTAGTCATTAAATACGGGTTGTAAAATTGTTTGGCAATATCGAACTAAAATAATTTTAACGACTATCGGTTAATTTATGTAGTAATTGGTATCGATGTTTACTCTTAAATAAATGTTTACATTTGTCCAAAATTTAAGTTGGCATTAAGTAATTCATACGTCAAAAGCGAAAAACTTTTTCAGGCACCAGGTATGAAAATATGAAAATTTTATGCTTTTCAGGAATTATTAAATGCTGAACCTAAATGGATATAATATAATTTGTAAGTATACACGAAAGAAAATCTAAAATAAAAATCACAACTTTGAAATACATTTTTTATTAAGACAAAATAAGAAGGTATGTAAAATAAATAATAATTACTAGTAAATTACTACGCAAAAAGATTTACTTCATATTTAAAAATCACCAGGCCCAAAGCCGACTTACTAGATTTTTGAGCAAAACACATTTCGTTGTTAAGTTACAATTACCACCTGATTTTGGTAAATACATCACATTTGATAAAACACCTGATCTTACTTAGAAAAGATAATCTATATCGAAACATTGTTTCAAATTGCAAACCTAAGTTTTAACTAAGTTACACATTCAATTTCTCTAGTAATATTAATAACTCGAGTCTACATTCTATTTATTATGGAATATGTAATAGTGGATAACTTAATTACAACTTAATACTTTTCAAGTTGCAATTAAGTTATCTTCTCATCCAATATTACTATCTTCGGTAATAAAGACATGCACTTAATTCCATCGACAATATTCTATAGTTCTGCAAAATATTATAGGAATTAACAATTTTAAAAGACAAGTAATATCATTTTAATTAATACTGCACATTTAATTTGAAGTGTTTTTCTGAATATAGTACTGTTTCTATTTTGTAATTAATCTAAACTAGACAAAACCAGTTACAACCACTTCGTAAAGACCCGCAATATTCAGTAATAATCGTTGTTGTTATGTTTAAAATTATCACGTTCATCTGGCATCTGTAGTTTGGTCGCTTTATCCGATATATTTTAAGCGGGTTCTACTGTATTCAAAGGAGGTTTTATTCGAAACAATATTGAGCCTCGTTCAAGTTCAAACCTGCTTGGCGCGACGCTCACCGAGTGGAAAGTAGGTCGCCGTAATGATGAGTAAGCAGAGTAAAAAAAAATATAACAATTACAATACAGTCACGATTTTTATAGCTGTCAAAGCGTATACTATAAGATTTTTTTTAAAGCTTGCTGTATGAGAAAATGAGCAGTTCAATTTGTTGTAAACAAAGTTAACCTACAGATATGTTACCAGTTTTATAGGTCAGAAAAGTATTGTTGTTTGAAAAAAAAATTAAGGTCAAGAAAAATATAAAAAAGGACATAATGCTAGGATATTTTATCTACTTAATAAACGAGTTCCAATTACTAAAAATAAAAATAGTATTTATAATAACTCTTTTTTTTGTCAATAGATGGCGTTAATAGTCACCGGCGACGTTTTAAAATTTTATGCATCACAAATTCTATCCAAGTTCAAAAATTTTGCTTTCGATAAAAGTGCTTTAGAATATCTACTTAAAGCGAAATGAGATAATTGGGAAATAACATAAATATATTTATACGTTCACTTTGATTTCTTTTAACCTAAAATCCTAATCTCGAAATCTACCCCAATATATTCAATGCTTCGTGTTAGTAACAATATCTGTAGACATGACCACAAAGTCACCCAAAAATCACTTAAAAGAAAACTGTACTTTGACCTCATCGCAAACCCAAATCGGTGACGGGTAACGATAATTCGAAACGATATCGTGGTGTCGACTTACAAAGGCTACCGGGCGATCGCTTCGAGAAAAAACAACAAAATAACACCGCTGTCTGCGCTGTTCAGGCCGGCTTATAAAAAGCGGCACGGTATTGTCAGCGTGGTGGCTACCGCGATTTCACGCCCTCAGCCCCATCCTGATTACCCTTTGTCAATTTCTTATATCCGATGACAACCACTTACTTGAAGAATATAATTTTGATATTATACTTCAACAGCGTAAAGTTCTTCAATTTATATTTGCTATCTTACTAAAAATACTAATAAATGGATATTTGGCAGAAGCTACCTCAGACACGGGTCAATGGATCTTGAAGAATTTTGGCACAGATGTAGAACATAATCTGAAAGAACATGTATGGTACTTATATTAAGTTATTTTTCTTAATTCTACGCGTAAGTAAACGTAATATTGAAATACGTAATATTGTATATTATGTAACAATAATTTGTCTATGTGTTCTTCCAGACTATGTTCTACATACACATATGTGCCTTTCAACGAGATCCGTTGACCCGTTCCGGTGATACCTTCAAAAAACATCCATCGATCTAAGCATTCGCATTTATAATATTAGTAAGATAACAGTAATATTGTTTCAATTTATTTCTTAGCGTTGTATTAACATGGCAGTCAATTTATTCCTTTTACTGATTACTAAAGGGACAATGAATTGTGAATAAATTAAATAGTTTTTTGCATACAAATACTTTTAGGCAATAAAGCGGTGCTGATATCATCGAATCGTCGTACAGCATACGAATAGTTCATAAGTGTTTACTTTGTCATACATTTTGTATTGAAAGTATTGACTATGTTTTTAAAAATAAATGGTATCAGTTTCTCAATTATTTTGTGTCTTTTGTTTTCTACTGTCGTAATTAGTTTCATTTTCTTCAGTAATTATATTTTTTGTTCCCGATGACAGTTTATTTACTAATATTATTATATTAGGTTTAGGAATAATTTATTACAAAGACATCTCTAAAAATAGAAAAAGTTCTAGGTCATAGTCGAACATGGATAAGCGAGTGTCCAAGGGAACTCAATATCTTTCACCTTTATAAAGGTTTACCTAGGTTACTCTCTTGCTTATCCAGGTTCGATTTTATTAACAAACATTAACAGCAGAACTCTTTGTCGCATAAACAACAGTTATAAATTTTTTGATAGTCAATTTTTAGTTTTAGCTTGCAGTAACTAAAAGAACTATGCATTTCCACAACGAAATACCCATAGAAAAATATATTTTGTTCTCATTTTGAGAAAGGAAATGGTATTAATTTCATTATGTATCTATACATGTGTTTTCGCAGTGAAAACCTACTTTAATATGAGGCGCATAATAGGCATAAATTATAAACATGTTTTGTTAATTTTACGTACGTCAGAATGTAAAATGGATTAATAAGCCTACGCCGAGTTGTCAATTTAACAAGGCAGATGCGCACACTAGACAAATTTATGGCTTTCAGCCATTATCATAATATTATCATACAATATTCATGTTGATTTCAGTAAAACGGAATGCGAAATATGTTGAAAGCATATTTTAATGATGCAACACTTCGAGTTTAATTAACGTTTCGATACGAAAAATCAGCTTCCATCCGTATGACTACGAAAGTCATGAATTTATCATATTAGCTGTGCCTGCGATTTCGTCCACGTGTAGTACTGTCGTAAGGTAGCATTTTAATTATTTAGGCAAATTAATTAACTTACACTGATATCACGACATATGTAAGCAAAATATTCACATAATCCTATTGTATTCCCATACAAACTTTCATCCCCTATCCATATTGTTGTTTTACTCTTAAGGGTAACGTTTTTTACAAATTTTAAATGTTATATTTATTTAAATCCAGCCTATAATTTACAGCCTAAAATTAAGTTTCTATCTCTTTACTGGTAAAAATAACAATATTCCGTAATACTCGTACTTTTCTTCCTACCTTGGAACCACTTACAATCCGTTTTTTGCATTAAATAGTAGCCTATGTCCTTTCTAAGGCTCTAGACTATCTGTGTACCAAATATCATTTAAATCGGATCTGTAGCTTTGGCTTGAAAGCGCGACAAACAGATATGTGTGAAATCAACCAACCCGCACATGGCCAGCGTGGTTGACTATGGTCTAGTTTCCCCTAACTAAGGATAGGCTCCGAGTCCCTCAGTGGGGACGTATAGCGAGCTGATATGATGATGATTTAAACATTTGCCATAATACAAAATAAAGATAAATTATTTGGTCTATTATAAAGTTTATATCAGAGATAAAAAAAGCTTCGCATTTTAATGTGAAACCATTCCGATCATAAAATCACCTTCAATACAATAAAATGAATTTGCATTTTAAACATTGCGTAAGTTAAACCTGCTCTGTATTTGATATAAAGTTCGTAGGCTTAAAAAACTATTATAAAACGACCAGGGATCAAACAGAATGAAAGCTGACGAGACGGGATACAATATGGTCAGCTTTTCAATATGGCGACCGTATAAATCTGTATTTTATTAGTTTTTGTGCAAATATATATTTTAGGTAACGTACGACCATGTTGGTTATAACTATAACAGTGCAAAACTTACCTAATTAGAGTATAAAAATAAATATCTGGTACCTAGAGCGTCAGTGGCTCAGGGGTTAAGCACTTGACTTGCAATCTGCAGGGCTTGGGTTCGAATCCCGCAGTGTACCAATGTGTTTTGCGATTTTCGATTTACATATGTACATTTATCCGACGTTACGTTACGTTACGTTACGGTGAAGGCAAACATCGTGACGCAACCTAAACATATCTGAGAAGAAATTCAATGATATGTGTGAAGTCAACCCGCACTGGGTCAGCGTGGTTGACTATAGCCTAGTCACCCTTAACGGGACGTCTTATGGGGACGTATAGAGAGCTGTGATGATAAACTGGTATCTAATAAAAATAATGAAGAAATCCAACTGACTTCTTTTCAAAAATACTCGGAGATAATAAGAATCAAAGTTATAAAACAGGCAGTCAGGAAAAATTCTGAGCTTAATTTGAGTAGGTTAAATGTTAATATGAACTCAGGACGTCAACTTACGAAACAGTCACAAAGTTTTACAAATGAATTTTTAAATAAGAAAGACGCCTTGATAGTGCCACTGTGACGCCTCCAGATGATGGAACCGAAACAGATAAAAGCATGAAAGATGGTTAGGAATACCGAGTATATAGAGGATAAATAAATTTTATCGACAGACACAAAATGCAAACGAAAAAAAAATACAACACGTTGTATGAATTGGTACCAGTTTGGGATATAGCCTGGATGTTGTTAATAAATGGCAATACGAGTGATGCGCGCAGATTAGTGTAGCCATGGCCAGTGAAATGTTCAATATACGATACTTTAATATCACATAGAGTTGTTTACACCACTATAGTTTATAGTAGAGCAATGGAAGTATGTAGACTTTAACCTGAAGTCATAATTAGTTCATAACACCTTCTGTTTTTCATTTGTTTAAATCATGAATCTAAGTTATCTTACCATTTTGTTTGATAATAGACAGAGTAGATTTAATTTTAACCCAAGACTCTACCGATGTCTACTTTTTAGTTAAGAAATTTTATGAGGTTATTGATGAAATGTTACAAAGTTCTTTAATTTAACTTTTAAAAATCTTACTAATATTATAAATGTTTAGATTAATGGATGTTTGTTTGAAGGTATCTCCGAAACGGCTGAAAAGATCTTGATAAAATTTGCCACAGGTGTAGAACATAGTCTGGAAGAACACATAACACATATCTCTCTAATAAAAGTAAGACCGAGTAACTAAGTAAAGTTCTATTGCAATATCAGCGAAAGTAAATAATAGGAATATTTTTAACAGCTCTATATGATATACATTTAATCCATCGCGCCGGAGTTATGGCGGTAGATTGTGTCGTTTTCGCGCCACCTGTTATTTCGCGAATCCGTATTATTTACCACGCGTGGACTGTGGACTTTCATTAAAGCCGAGACTCCGTTACACTGGATTGCGTTCGAAAGCCATGGGAATTTAATGGAGAAATCTTGTACTGACCATAAAAGAGCGAATGTTTGTCGCTTTAAAATATAAAGGATATTGTTTTAAAATTTAATTAATTTTGTAATTACCTCTCTTATAATGAATATACGAATCCTATTTTAACTTACACATTAGTCAGTTTATTCTATCTACGAGTAAAACAGGTTAAAAACAGTTTGTTTACTTTAAATGATTACTTATCATTAACTTTATTTTAAGGGTGCAATAAACTATTAAAAGATCTAAGGTTTCATTAAGAAGCACAAAAACTACCGTCCACAGCTGAGATATACAAAAAATTGTAAACATCTTATTCTGACCGTCCCGACACATTGTGGACAGGAGATAAACTAGGGTAAATGGTACAAATATTGACAAACAAAAAACGAAATTTAAAAAAAGTGGACCAGTAGATCAACTTGTAAGCTTCTACAATCTACATTTTATTTGAAAATATTACAGATATAGGGTTACCGACTAGAAACCCTACTCTGCAGGACGGAATGGTACTAACAAGTGCTTTCTAAGCCAATCTAAAGTAGTTTGGATTCCCGAACTCTTTCACTGTTCATTTTTCCGGTTTCACAGTTTTACGTCTATATTTTTTTAGTGATGAAGGGTATTCTTACTAATATCATAAATACGAATGTTTAGATGGATGGATGGATGTATGTTTGAAGGTATCTCCAGAACGACTTAACGGATCATGATGAAATTTGGCATAGATGTAGAGTATAGACTGGAAGAACACATAGGCTACTTATTAAGTTTTTTCTTAATTCCGCGGGGACGGAGTCGCGGGCAACAACTAGTGATACATATAAATTAAATGGTAAGAACCCTAAAACGCTTGCGAGG